>NC_142314.1:29968214-31200000 GCF_054855325.1 Carica papaya
GAACTTGGAGCTGTGAGCCCCTGTCATGATATCTTTTTTTAGTTCACTATTATTTAGAACACACACTTTGTCCTGAAACCTGAGCAATCCATCGGTAGAGACTCGAAATTCTGGATGTACTTCCTATTCTTCATTTTTCTTAAGGTTGGCTATGGTGGAATCAGTTAATTAGGCTTCTCTTATTCTCTAGATCAATTCGGGTTCGACAGTCAGGTGGGACAAGAATGCAACTCTCTTTAAGTCCTAAAGTTGTATATGTTGTGCGGCCCCTATTACCCTGCATTCAAAAATCATTATGTGTACATACACTTTTTCTGTTGAATGCATCAGCTACTACATTGTCCTTACCCGGGTGATATAAAATATTACAATCATAATCCTTGAAGAGCTCTATTCAATGCCTCTTACGCATGTTTACATACGTAACAGGTATTTTGATTCCCACATAAAAAAATTCAAAAATTCGGGACCCGTTAGAAAGTGTAGTAGATAGTATGACATTTCGAAACACCGATCCGAATAAGGATCTCTCATCCTATTCTCTGTTACGGTAAATTGAGGATTAATAATCGATAATTGTGTGTTTTGTGAAAAATTTAGAAAAAAAATCCTAAAAGTAATTATATGCCACTAATGGAGGCGGAACTAGTTAGTTTATTATTTATCCTTATTCCCTGTTTATTTTTCTATACTGCTTAAATAGCTTACTATTATATTGTGCATATTACATTGATAGTTTTTTATGATTTTCTCAATTATTTGGTTTATTCGGTTCTTCTTGCATTGTTTATTTAGTTATCTGGTTACTTGATTATTCAGTTATGTTAACTATATCGCTTACTTAAATGTCGTTTAAATTAATCGATAAATATGAAATGAGATGTTGGTATGCTTTGGTGGTTATTTGGATGATGATAATCTAATAAATGAAAGTTTACTGGGCATCTTAGGAAATGGTAGACGGACCAGGTATATATGGAACCCTACCGTAGACATTATCTCAATCAGACGACTGAGAAGTCCCATACTGAAAGAATTTTCGGAGACATAGTTCACCTTTATACTAGACTGGTATCGAGACAATGGTATTTTTTGCGCTCATTATCGTACAGGGTATGGAGACGGTCGGATTAATTATCAAATCTTGATATTGGTTCTTCGAATAGAGGGATATCTCTATGGATCCTCAGAGGTCCCAGTAAGTAGGTTAAAATAAAAAATTATTAATCTTATGTACGAAATTAAAATATTACTTGGCTATTGTCTTCATAGGTTATTTTCAAAAAAATATGTAACGGTAAGTATGGAATAAAACGTTTTAGAGTTAAAAGTACTTACTTAAATCAACGGCTCTATTAGTTATTTTGTTATTTTTACCAACTTTCGATTTTTCGTATCAGTAATTAGTGTGATATTCTTACTGAACCAGTGTAGCTCACCCTTTTATTAACTATTTCATATTAAAAAAATCAAAATTCAGATCCCGATCAATAAGAGAATTGTGAATAGTTCACCTTTCGGACTCCTTTCAAGTGTTAATGAAGGTTAACCCCTATAATATTTATTTATTTATTTTTAATTACTGTTTGTTTTTTTTTATGAACAAATTTAGAAGGGATATTCTCATAATCTTATTAAGCATTTTAATTTAATGCGTAAAGAATGTAAACCCTAACTTTATTATTCATTTCTGCATTTATAAATATAAATTTATTTCCTTTGAGTTTCGTGATTTTACAGAATCACAAGTGGATGTACGTTCATAAAATATTCAAGGGTGTTACATTATATATATATATAAATTTTTTGGCTATTTATGAGAATTGTGTGTATTTATTTTACATTGATTCCAAATTTGTTCTTAAAAAAAGTCAAAATCAAAAATAGGAGAAGAATCAAGAAAATTCTTGGAACTCTTGATGAGTGTCGACATTATGTGCTAATATTTAGACACATCACTGAGGAGGGGGGACAAAAATCTCTTCAGAAAAAGTAAAAGACGCGTGGCACCACATTGAAGTGTCACATCATGAAATTAGTTTTGAATGATATAAAATTGATAAATACGAAGTTGGGGATCACTATTAATATAATTTAGATATTGTTCTAACTTATAAATCAATCTGATTAATTGTTATAATTATATTCGGTTTATATTAATTTTAATGAATATCACATTTTAAATTTAAATTTTATTTTAATTATATTAAGTAAAAACTATTTATAAGTATTAATTTCTAAAAAAATATGTTTAATTCAACATACTTCTGGATTTTTAAAGAATTTAATTTAAAATAATTATAATTAATCTTAACATATTAGAAGTGTCAAAAGTTATAATATTTTTAATAATACAAAAATTAATAATTAATAAAAAATTATAATAATTTCAAGATTTGGAATTACCATGTACCTATCTATATAAATTGAATTTTAAAAAAAAAAATCATTCAAAAGGTTTATTTTTTAATATAAAATAATTATAAAAGAAATGAGTTCCTAATACAAATACAAATGAGAGTAAAAACAACCACTGGATTACCTTATCTGTACGGAATAATTGCATATAAAGTATGTATATGTACGTACTATAAAAGTTTATGTTGGCCACGTGGAACCCATTTGGAAGATTGTCATGAAAAAAGGATAATGAGTAGAAAATGATATAAAATAATCATAATAAATACTTAAGAATGATAGATATAAATAAATAAATATATATGTGTGTATGTATGTATGTATATATATATATATATATATATATATATATATATATAAACCATACTGCGGAGGAGACAGAGATTCCTGTGACTTGTGAGTTGAAGGAATCTGGTAAAGTTTTTGCTAAACAGATAAGAGTTTGGGAATAGTTTTATAAAAAAGGCTACAATCATGTTCATGGGTCGTGGTCCCCACTATAAAAATAAGCCATACATTCAATAATTAAATTACAATAAGCCATTTTTCTTTTCCAATTCCATATGAGATATTTACACTAAATTTTTTAAAGTATTTTCTTCTAATATATATCTAGTAAGTTCATATCAATTATCAAAATAAAAAAAGATTACCGATAGTTTACTCTCTACGTTAATTTACTTTCTTGAATATATAAAGTTTAATAATATTTAATTATTACTTTAGATCAATCCTCAAATACTTATTTTATTTATCGATAAGAAATCAACTCAGTTAGTAAAAATTATTTATAAATACTTACAAACACTTTATTACATAATAATAAATTTTTACAACTTAGAACTTCTTGAAATACTCTTAAGTTGTTATTAACTGGAATAATTAAGAGTTCATCGTAAACACAACTCTAACGCTCTACCAATCTTGTATATATTTTACGTGTTCAGAAACTAGAAATTCCAATACCATAGCATTTGATGCCATATGTGGGAGCTTTCATTTTATACGAAACTAGATAAAAATTTAACAAGAGAAAAAAAAAATATCGTAATTAAAAAATTTCAGTAAGATAATAGTGAAGTGAGTCCTGAATAAAGAAATATAAACATCATGGGTCCTCCCAACATTCTAAAGTCATTAAATATGATTTTTTTATATATTAAAACATACAAGTGTAGGTGAAAAAAAAAATAAAAAAACATATTAAAAAGTTTAATAAGAGATGAAGATAATAGAGTGTCACCTACTTCAAATGTAAAAAGAAAATGAGATTTCGTGATAAAAGATGAAATAAAGAAGAATATTCACAGTATTTCTAAGCAAGATGACGTGGCAGTTACCATTCAATTCTCTCCAAATGTCTTAATTGCCCCTACCAACATGTTTCAAAATAATGAACATTAATAATTATATCGATCTATCATATGAAAAATTTTAAATCCAACAGGATACCCAATAGATTCTTGAATATTATATTATTTCATGCCATCCTTATAATCCTTCAAGAAGTGGCCAAAAAGTGATAATACAATATAAACAACTATTTGTAATTTTCTAATTTGAAACTCATTTATCACTCACTTATTTCATTTGAGAAAGTTGTATATATATATATATATATATGGAAAAGAGAGCTTCACATTCCTCTTCAAGTTAGAGCAAAATAAGAGAGAACTAGTTTCAAAAGACTACATCACTTAATTCATTCAAATGAATACAGAGATTTGGTAAAATCCATTGCCTTCACCAATAGACTAAGGGGCCTTAATACAACAAAAGTTTTCTCGACATATCTTAGGAGAGAAAAAAAAAATCAAATTAAATGGCAAATAGACATTAGAAAATAATAAAATAATAAACCAAAAATATGAAGAATTAAAAAAGAAACTAAGGGATAGTTTGATTTATAAATAACAAGACTTACATTGATAATATATAATATATATTCACATATAATGTAACGGCCTCGGAATTTAAATGAAAATGTATGTATTTAAAATCTTAAATGTGGAAGCATAATAAAAATTTTGATTAACATCCCTTACATAATAACCAAAAACGTACTCAAAACATGAAAGAATAAGCTAATTAAAAAAGATACTCGAAATAAAAACTATAAATAGAGCTATAAAGTCCATAGGCGTCTAACTCGCCGTCTTCCTGCGGAACGGGCTCGGGACCACGTTTTTCTGATCTAAAATGGTTAAGTAAGGAATGAGCTACACTAGTCCAGTAAAAACATCACACTATCTCACTGCTACAGAAGTAAACGTCGGTAGAAAACAAAAACGACCAATGGAGCATAATTTATAACAAACTCATTTATTAACATAAAAATATTTACTGTCCACTTACCTCTGTGAGATTCATGAAAATAACCTATGAAAACAATAACATGATAATCATCATAAAATTATATACACTTTGTAACAGAACACATGTCCTACTTTTGCATTTCAATAATCAGACAATAAATTTCCTCTTTTATCAGCCTACTAGTATCCATTGGGATCCATAGGGGGTCCCCGCTACACGTGAACCATTAACATTAATAACCTGATTCAAGGGTCGTCCCTATACCCCGTCCGGTATGGGCGCCAAAATCATAAACCTCAATATCCCGTCCGGTATGAGGGTGAAACGGGCCGTCCCCATACCCCGTCCGGTATGGGCGCCAAAATACATAAGGTCTCTGTATCCCGTCCGATATGAGAGACCACGTTCCCGGTAGGGTTCCCTACGGACTCGGTCCGTCCATCATCTCCCAGATATCTAGTCAGGTTGTCCACATTATCCATTTATCAATTCACATAACCTTTTTCTCATTTTTCTTGGTCTCAATTATCCAATCATACACAAACATGTAAACCAGTAATTGACACCAAACAAGACAACACAATATCAGGTTCACCATAATACAAACTATAATAAAAGAAACCATGATTCATGCATACGAGACCATAAAATAATTACATCAAATATCATACTGCATTTAATACTGAAAAATAGATCAAATAACAACTGACCAACAATGTATTAGATTCGGGCTCCATTGGCAACCTTAATCAATTATACATCTATAAAATCACAAAATACCGTTTAATTATTTATTAAGCTTTAATACCGTGATAGAAAATAAGGTGAGGGGTCTTTACTTGTTTTGGGGTCTGAAATTGGCTCTACAGTGTGCCTACGGGCTGTCCCTAATTTTCTTGAATTTATTCCGAAAAACTAAAACGCACTACTGGTACCCGCACGTGTCCCAAAAATTTCAGATCAGACCTAGGGCCCCTTTCGGCCAATATCAAAATTTCGGCACGGCGTGTAGCGCCCGAGAAATTGAAGAGAAAAAAAAAAGGGCCACGTCAGCAGCCACGTCAGCAGACCCAGTCAGCAGTCCCGGCCAACCGGGACCTGCCACGTGGCAAGACCACGTCGATCCGGGACGGGCCACGTTGGCGATCCGCGTATGCGTGATCGGACGGCCCAGATCAAGCGTGCGATCGGACGGCCCAGATGCAATCGCACGGACGGCCCAGATTCAATAAAAAACGGACGGCCCAGATTAAATCAAAATGGACGGCTGAGATCAAAAGGCAAAAGAGTATAAATAAAACCCCCACACCAGACCACAAAACCCTAGCCACCTGCCCTCGCCGGAGAAGACGAACCAGAAGCCGGCCGCCGCCACCCGCCGCCGCACCGGAAGGACTTCTGACCGCCAATCGAGGTAAAATTCATACCCCCGACTCGTTTTTCCACGCTGATTTCCCCTGTGGCCAAATCGGAGCCAAAATCCCGGCCAAACGGCTGAAAAACATGGCCGAAACCCAGCGGCGCCGCCGCGCCCCTCCTCGGTTTTTGCCTCCGATGAGGCCCTTCTCGGCCTCCGTTTAATGCAATTTTTATATCACCGTGATCACCATTCTTTTCTCTACAGGTTAATCGGAGCCGAATCACCAAAACACGAACTTCACCGGAGAGCCGCCGCACCCGAGAGCACCGCCGCCAGTAAGCTTCGGTTTTCCGTAATTTTTTGGGCCCCCGAGGGCCCTAGAGTTGTTCAATCGTAAGGATCGATGCAAGTGTGGCCGAATTCGGCCGGAAACAGCCGAAAACGGCCAAACCGAGGCGAATCGCCGCCGCTTGCGGCGGAGCCGCCGTGCCGGAGTTGCGATATTGGCCGAAAGGGCCCTGGGCCTAATTTGGGATTTTTTGGAACACGTGCAGGTACCAGTAGTGCGTTTCAGTTCCCCGGAAAAAATTCAGAAAAAATTAGGGACAACCTATAGGCGCACTGTGAAGCCGTGTTCGGACCCCGAAACGTGTAAGGACCTCTCACCCTATCTCCTATCACGGTATTAAAGTTCAATAAATGATAAAACGGTATTTCATGAATCAACGAATGTGTGAAAATTGCTTAAGGTCGCTAATGGAGCCCGAGTCTAGTGTGTTTGTCGGTTAACTGTTATTTGGCCTATTTTACAGTTTAAAATGCAGTATGAGGTTTGATGTTTTTATTTTATAGTTTCGTGTGCATATTTTACTGTTTTACTGATTATGGATCGAATGACTGGGATGTTGATACTGTATGTTGTCTGTTTGGCATAAATTACCGCTTTGCTTGTTTGTATGTGGATTGGTGATGCTGACTGAGGGAAAAGAGAATGAAAGATTATGTAAATGGGTAATTGTATAATGTAGTCAGCCTGACTAGATATCCTGGGAGATGGTGGACGGACCGGGTCCGTAGGGAACCCTACCGGGATTGTGGTCTCCCATACCGGACGGGGTATGGAGATCTTATGTGTTTTGGTGCCCATACCGGACGGGGTATGGGGACGGCCCGTTTCACCCTCATACCGGACGGGATAATGAGGTTTATGGTTTGGCGCCCATACCGGACGGGGTATGGGGACGGCCTTAGAATGTGATTTCAAGTGTTAAGGGTTAACGGGTAGCGGGACCCCTATGGATCCCCATGGATACTAGTGGGCTGGTAAATGAGGAAAATATGTTGTGTAACGATTGAATTACGAAAGCCTTGATAAGTATTATGTTATACAGTTTATATATGATTTCGTGATGATGATGATGTTATTGCTTTCGTATATTGTTTTTATGAATTTCACCGAGGTAAGTGAATGGTAAAGGTTTTATTATTGATAAAAGGATTTGTTGTAAATTATGCTCCATTGGTCTTTTTGTGTTTTCTACCCACCTTTACCTCCGTGATGGTGAGATGTCGTGATGTCTTTACTGGGCTAGTGTAGCTCATTCCTTATTTAATCATTTCAGATCAGGAAGACATTGTTAACGAGCCGGTTCCGCAGGAGGACGACGGAGGGGACGCCTAAAGACTCCATAGTCATATCCGTAGCTTTTACTTTCAAGTTTCTCCTTTAGGTAGTTTGATCTTTTATATTGTGAGCACGTTTTTGGTTTTAGTGTAAGGGATGTTAATCGAATTTTTGACTTCGCTTCCGCATTTGATATTTTTAATATACATTTCATTTTGAATTTCTGGGGCCGTTACAGTTGGTATCAGAGCCGCATTTCCTCGGATCCATCTCTTACACAATAGTGCCTTAGAGAAATACTCACCGATATATCGTTACTCAATCACTCCTTGTGAATGCAGGTACACGGGAATGAGGAGAGGAAGGCCCCCACTAAACCGAGCGGCCCCAGATAGTTCACTTCGGGAGGATTTAGATAGACTATTCGAGATGGTGGAGGCTCTCGTAGCTGCCCAGCGAAGGCAAGAGGAGAGAAGGGAGTTACCGGGACCTCCTCCGCTAGCGCAGGTTGAGCCCCCGCTACAGCAGGCTGATCCCGAGCCACCTCGGCAGGAGCCTGTTCCTCCACAGTACCACCCGGCACCACAACCGCGGTACGACCCGGTACCGCAGCCACGGTACCAACAGGTGCCGCCACAGCACATTCCAGTACCCCCACCACATCAGTAGGCGCCACCACAGGGTCCCCCAGTTCACCCTCAGCCGGCCCCAGTCCCTCTACCTCGGGACCCCACTCCTTTCTTGATCGACCTCGGCTTCATAGAGAGGTACAGAAGACTGAACCCTTCTACTTTTTCAGGGGGATCCTCTTTCGAAGAGGCCCAATACTGGCTGGCAGAGACTGAGAGAGCTTTCAAGACCTTGGGAGTAGTTCCTGAGCAGAGGGCTGCCATTGCCTCCTACATGCTGGTAGGGGAAGCAGTACGCTGGTGGGAGCTCAAGCGGGCCACCCTGCCTGCACCAGTTACTTGGGAGCAGTTCCTAGCGGCCTTCCATGTAGAGTATCTCCCTAAACACATCCAACATCTAAAGGAAATGGAATTTGCTCAATTGGTCCAGGGAAATATGACAGTATCGGAGTATGCCCGTAAGTTCCTGGAGCTGGGTCGACATGCCCTGGAGACATTGTTGGATGAGGGCCGAAAGGCCAGAAAATTCCAGTGGGGTCTCCGCCCGGAGATCAGACAGCACTTACTGGTGATGGAGCTCGAGACATATTCGGCAGTCCTGGCAAAGGCGCAGATCATAGAAAGGAGCTTCGACACCCGCCCTCAGCTAGCGGGAAGTTCCCAACCCTCAGCCCCGCTCCGCAGGCCAGCACCTACTATGCCTGTCCAACCCAGTAAGAGGCCCAGACCCGCCGTCCAGGCCCCTCCTCAGGCTACGGGGGCAGCACGTGGGAAGATCTGCTAGTACTGCGGCAGGGATCATGGGGACCGACCCTGCTACTGCCTCAACAACACCTGTTGCATATGCGGCAGTGCCCAGCACTATGCAAGGGAGTGCCCTAGGAACCAGAATCAAGGGAGGCCTCCAATCCAGGGCAGAGTTTACAACCTTACCCAGAAGGATGCCGACGCAGACCCAGACGTGGTACATGGTATGTATACTATCTCTGGCCATATTGCTCATGTTTTGTTTGATACTGGTGCATCACATTCTTTTATTTCACATGTTCTTGCTTCTAAAATTTGTGTATCACCTGATAGACTTGATTCATTATTGCTTGTATCTACCGCTGGGGGGGAGACATTACTAGGAGAGGTTGTCTACAGGGCATGTGCCGTGGAGATAGCAGATAGGAAATTGAGGGTAGACCTGATAGGGTTAGACACAGGGGATTTTGATGTAATCCTAGGAATGGATTGGCTAGCGGCGTATCACGCCACCATAGACTGCTTTAACAAAAAGATTGTATTTAATCCTCCCAACGAGTAGCCATTTACAAGTTAATAAAATTATTCGGTACTGATTTCCCCTAATGGCAAATTCTTTTTTTTCTTAATTCCCAGTGCCTTAATCTTGTATTTTCTCTAACTAGGTAAACCCAATAAAGAAGTTTATATCCAAGAGATTCCAATAGTCCGAGACTTTCCAAACGTATTTCTGGATGAACTGCCCAGTCTACCAGCGGACAGAGAGGTCGAGTTCACCATACACTTACAGCCAGGAACCCAGCCCATCTCGGTAGCTCCTTACCGAATGAGCCGCATCGAGATGGAAGAACTAAGGAAACAGATCACTGAGCTACAAAACAGTGGCTTCATTAGACACAGCGTTTTCTCATGGGGTGCCGGGGTTACTTTTGCAAAGAAGGGAGACGGAACGTTGAGACTGTGCATTGATTACAGAAGGATAAACAAGGTAACAATTAAGAACAAGTACCCTCTTCCCCGGATTGATGACCTTTTCGATCAGTTGCAGGGTGCACAGGTCTTTTCTAAAATAGATCTACGATCAGGTTACCATCAGGTAAAAGTGAGAGCAGAAAACATCCCCAAGACGGCATTCCGAACCAGGTACGGACACTATGAGTTCCTGGTTATGCCATTTGGGTTAACCAATGCCCCGGCCATCTTTATGGATTTAATGAACAGGATCTTCAGAGAATTCTTGGATCAATTTGTCATCGTGTTCATCGATAATATTTTAGTCTACTCAAAAAGTAGGGAAGAACATGCTCATCATCTTGCCCAAGTCCTACAGGTACTCAGGGAAAGGAAGTTGTATGCAAAGTTGAGCAAGTGTGAATTTTGGCTCGAGCAAACCGCCTTCCTAGGACATGTTATATCGAAGAAAGGGGTGTCGATGAACCCCGAAAAGGTTGAAGCGGTACTTGGTTGGGAAAGGCTGACAACAGTTAAGGAAATTCGCAGTTTCCTAGAGATGGCAGGTTATTACAGCCGGTTTGTCGAAGGGTTCTCTAGTCCAGCAGCTCCTCTAACCCGACTCAAAAAGAAGAATGCAAAGTTTGAATGGAATGAGAACTGCGAAAGGAGTTTTTCAGAGTTGAAGAAGCGACTGACTACTGCACCAGTGCTGGCTCTACCGAGTGGATCAGGAGGGTACACAGTTTATAGTGATGCCTCCTATCTAGGCCTGGGTTGTGTCCTGATGCAGCATGGAAAGGTTATAGCATATGGGTCTAGACAGCTAAAGAATCATGAGAAGAACTATCTTACCCATGACTTGGAGCTTTCCGCAATCATACACGCCTTGAAAAACTGGCGCCATTATTTGTATAGAGAGACCTTTCAGATCTACACCGATCATAAGAGTTTGAAGCACATCTTCACTCAGAAGGATCTCAACATGCGTCAGAGAAGGTGGATGGAACTCCTCAAGGACTATGATTGTGACATCCTATACCATCCAGGTAAGGGCAACGTAGTGGCCGATGCCCTCAGCAGGAAAAGTGCAGGCACCCTAGCCCATCTGATGGTTTTAGAATGCAGGTCCATTGGGGCTACGCAGCAGGTTCGCCTGCGAGATCTGAAAAGAGTTACATGTTTGGGCCACCTAGCAGTCCAACCCGAGTTAATCCAAAGAATAAAGGAAGCCCAGTCAGTCGACCCCGCCCTAGTAACCCGCAAGAAGGATACAGAACAGGGAGTGAGCTCAGAATTTCAGATCTCTGCCGACGGATTGATTCGTTTCAAGGACAGAGTGTGTGTCCCAGACGACAGTGAGTTAAAAAGAGACATCATGACAGAGTCCCATAGTTCAAGGTTCGCCATGCATCCAAGAAGTACGAAAATGTACCAAACTATGCAACCTCGGTTCTGGTAGAATAGGATGAAGAGAGATATAGCCGACTTTGTATCTAAGTGCTTGGTATGTCAGCAGGTCAAAGCAGAACATCAACGCCCGGACGGGTTACTTCAGCCTTTACCGATTCCAGAGTGGAAGTGGGAACACATCACCATGGACTTCGTATCGGGACTACCCAAGGCACGATTGGGACATGATGCTATATGGGTAATTGTTGACCGACTCACTAAGTCTTCCCACTTCCTGGCCATCAGAATGACTGATCCTTTGGACAAGTTGGCAAGAATATATATCCGGGAGGTAGTCAGACTGCATGGAGTTCCAGTAACAGTGGTATCCGACAGGGATCCCAGATTCACTTCTTAGTTTTGGAATAGTTTCCAGCAAGCTATGGGAACAAAGCTGTCTCTTAGTACTGCCTTCCACCCCCAAACCGATGGACAATCAGAGAGGACAATTCGTACGCTGGAGGATATGCTCCGAGCTTGTGTCCTTGACTCCGGGGGCCATTGGGACGACCACCTACCCCTGATAGAGTTTGCTTACAATAACAGTTACCAAGCAAGCATCGGCATGGCCCCATACGAGGTGCTATACGGGCGTCCGTGCAGGTCACCGATTTGTTGGGAGGAAGTGGGCGATAGAAGATTGTTTGGCCCAGATTTGGTAGAAGAAACCACGTCCAAGATAGTCAAGATCAAGAAGAATATCCAGACAGCTCAGAGTAGGCAGAAGAGTTATGCTGATACCCGGAGGAGAGACCTGGCCTTTGAGAAAGGCGACCGGGTGTTTCTTAAAGTCACCCCCTTCAAGGGAATTAGTAGGTTCGGCAGGAGGGGAAAATTAAACCCCAGATATATTGGACCCTTTGAAATCTTAGACAAGATTGGTACCACTGCCTACAGACTTGCACTGCCTCCTGAGCTCTCCTGGGTTCATAATGTGTTTCACGTATCTATGCTACATAAGTACAATCCGGACCCTTCTCATGTCTTGGCTCATGAACCGCTTCCACTCCGAGAGGACTTGTCTTATGAAGAAGTACCGGTCGGTATCACGGACCGAGAGAGCAGAATACTCCACAACCGGGAAATATCATTTGTAAAAGTTGTGTGGCAGAACCACACGCCCAGGGAGGCTACTTGGGAACTAGAATCAGAATTTAGGGCCCAATATCCCCATCTGTTCGATCAAGAGTAACGAGGCAAATTTGGGGACCAAATTTCTTTAAGGGGGGAAGAGTTGTAGCGCCCGAGAAATTGAAGAGAAAAAAAAAAAAAAAGAAGGGCCACGTCAGCAGCCACGTCAGCAGACCCAGTTAGCAGTCCCGGCCAACCGGGACCTGCCACGTGGCAAGACCATGTCGATCCGGGACAGGCCACGTTGGCGATCCGCGTATGCGCGATCGGACGGCCCAGATCAAGCGTGCGATCGGACGGCCCAGATGCAATCGCACGGACGGCCCAGATTCAATCAAAAACGGACGGCCCAAATTAAATCAAAATGGACGGCTGAGATCAAAAGGCAAAAGGGTATAAATAAGACCCCCACACCAGACCACAAAACCCTAACCGCCTGCCCTCGCCGGAGAAGACGAACCAGAAGCCGGCCGCCGCCACCCGCCACCGCACCAGAAGGACTTCCGATCGCCGATAGAGGTAAAATTCATACCCCCGACTCGTTTTTCCACGCTGATTTCCCCTATGGCCAAATTGGAGCCAAAATCCTGACCAAACGGCCGAAAAACACGGCCGAAACCCAGCGACGCCGCCGCGCCCCTCCTCGATTTTTGCCTCCGATGAGGCCCTTCCCGGCCTCTGTTTAATGCAATTTTTATATCACCATGATCACCATTCTTTTCTCTACAGGTTGATCGGAGCCGAATCACCAAAACACGAACTTCACCGGAGAGCCGTCGCACCCGAGAGCACCGCCGCCGGTAAGCTTAAGTTTTCTGTAATTTTTTGGCCCCCCGAGGGCCCTAGAGTTGTTTAATCGCAAGGGTCGATGCAAGTGTGGTCGAATTCGGCCGAAAACGGCCAAACCGAGGCGAATCGCCGCCGCTTGCGGCGGCGCCGTCGCCGGAACACGGCGGAGCCACCGTGCCGGAGTTGCGATATTGGCCGAAAGGGGTCCTGGGCCTAATTTGGGATTTTTTGGAACACGTGCAGGTACCAGTAGTGCATTTCAGTTCCCCGAAAAAAATTCAGGGAAAATTAGGGACAGCCTGTAGGCGCACTGTGAAGCCGTGTTCGGACCCCGAAACGTGTAAGGACCCCTCACCCTATCTCTTATCACGGTATTAAAGTTCAATAAATGATAAAACGGTATTTCATGAATCAACGAATGTGTGAAAATTGCTTAAGGTCGCTAATGGAGCCCGAGTCTAGTGTGTTTGTCGGTTAACTGTTATTTGGCCTGTTTTACAGTTTTAAATGCAATATGAGGTTTGATGTTTTCATTTTATAGTTTCGTGTGTATATTTTACTGTTTTACTGATTATGGATCGAATGACTGGGATGTTGATGCTGTATGTTGTCTGTTTGGCATAAATTACCGTTTTACTTGTTTGTATGTGGATTGATGATGCTGACTGAGGGAAAAGAGAATGAAAGATTATGTAAATGGGTAATTGTATAATGTGGTCAGCCTGACTAGATATCCTGGGAGATGGTGGACGGACCGGGTCCGTAGGGAACCCTACCGGGATTGTGGTCTCCCATACCGGACGGGGTATGGAGATCTTATGTGTTTTGGCGCCCATACCGGACGGGGTATGGGGACGGCCCTGCAATGTGATTTCAAGTGTTAAGGGTTAACGGGTAGCGGGACCCCTATGGATCCCCATGGATACTAGTGGGCTGGTAAATGAGGAAAATATGTTGTGTAACGATTGAATTACGAAAGCCTTGATAAGTATTATGTTATACAGTTTATATATGATTTCGTGATGATGATGATGTTATTGCTTTCGTATATTGTTTTTATGAATTTCACCGAGGTAAGTGAATGGTAAAGGTTTTATTATTGATAAAAGGATTTGTTGTAAATTATGCTCCATTGGTCTTTTTGTGTTTTCTACCCACCTTTACCTCCGTGACGGTGAGATGTCGTGATGTCTTTACTGGGCTAGTGTAGCTCATTCCTTATTTAATCATTTCAGATCAGGAAGACATTGTTCCCGAGCCGGTTCCGCAGGAGGACGACAGAGGGGACGCCTAAAGACTCCATAGTCATATCTGTAGCTTTTACTTTCAAGTTTCTCCTTTAGGTAGTTTGATCTTTTATATTGTGAGCACGTTTTTGGTTTTAGTGTAAGGGATGTTAATCGAATTTTTGACTTCGCTTCCGCATTTGATATTTTTAATATACATTTCATTTTGAATTTCCGGGGCCGTTACACGGCAGCTCCGCCGTGCTCCGGTGACGGCGCCACTGTCTGTAGCGGCGATCCGCCTCGGATTGGCCGTTTTCGGCCGAATTCGGCCAAACTTGCATTGGTCCCTGCAATAAAACAACCCTAGAGCCCTCGGTGGGCCAAAAAATCACGAAAAACTGAGACTTACCGGCGGCGGTGCTATCGGGTGCGGCGGCTTCTCCGGTGTGAGTCGCGTTTTGATGTTTTGCCCTGGTCAACTTGTAGAGAAAAGAACGGTGATCACGGTGGTATAAAAATTGTATCGAACGGAGACCAAGAAGGGCCTCATCGGAGGCAAAAACAAAGGGAAGTCGCGGCGCCGCCACCGGATTTCAGCAGGGTTTTTCGGCCAATTGGCCGGTGGTTTGGCTCCGGTTTGGCCATAGACGGATTTAGTATCGAAAAACGAGACAGGGGGAGAAAATTTACCTCGATTGGCAGTCGAAAAATTCTCTGGTGCGGCGGCGGGTGGCGGTGTCTGGTTCTTCTTCTCCAACGAGACACTGGCGGCTAGGGTTTTGTGGTCAGGTGTGGGTGGGGTTATTTATACTCTTTGTCTTTTAATCTCAACCGTCCATCAAAATTAAATATGAACCGTCCGATCGCGATTTATTTAGAATTAAATCTGAACCGTCCATCGCGATGCAATCTGGACCGTCCGTACGTGTGAAATCTGGACCGTCCGTGCGCACATTTGATCTGGGCCGTCCGTGTACGTGGGAACGGATCTGGGCCGTCCGATCGCGCGCACGCGGATCGCCCACGTGGCTCGTCCCGTGTCAGCGTTTCCTTGCCACGCGGCGTGTCCTAGTGTGCCCAAGGCTGCTGACGTGGCACAACTTTTTCAAATTGCGTTTTGACCCCCCAGTTTCTAATTTTTTGTTCAAAAACACTATCAGAATCCAAATTTTCACTCATTTTTCTCAAAATCAATTTTAATTAAATCCAAATAATAATTTTACCCAATTTTTATCATTATTATTATTTTTATTTTCATTAAATTAAATTAAATTAAAATCTAAAAAATTCAAATACAAAAAATAAAAATAAAAATAAAACAAAAAAAAATAATAATTTGGGTGTTACATATAAATTAATTAATCTACAAAAATAAAAAGATTAATGTACTCTAAGCTCTTTATTTTCATTATATTAAAATCCCATTCTTCAATTAAGTGATAGAATGTGAGTCAACATTCTTCAGTTCTTGAAAATTCAAAATCAACATATTTGAAAATCTTGTTTAATAAAATTGAATCTATACTAAAAATATATAAATCTCTCAGTAGGTATTTCGTGTGTGTGTATTAATATGGCGACTACATATGGATAAAAGAGTTTCTGTTGCTTAATGCATGCACCTATACACCTTGGAATGATATATTTTAAGGCCAAATTTGACAAAATAAAAAAGAGGAGGAAAGAAATTATGGGATCGTGAGAGCAGTCAAAGAAGTACAAAGGGTTCCTCGCTTCCTGGTTGCTGCTCGTCACTCCACTCTACGTTCAATGAATTTTCTTTTCTTTTCTTTTTCATTAACTGGAAATTAATTATTAATGTTTTAGCCCATTTCTTATATAAATCTATCTATTTGTTTAGAGTAGAAAATTTGTATCTTTTGTTTATTACGGAATAACTATTTACTAAATCCAACACAATTTTTTTAAGAAAAATTTAAAAAAAAAAAAAAAAAAAACACACTTGCATCCAGTTTATATAGTTAATGTAGAAAAATTAAGATATAATTTTAGTACGAAAATAATAGGACTAAATACTCGTTTATTGCCCACGAACAACGTTTTCTCTTTTAACTGTTCATGTTTTTTCCCGAATGCTATTAGAATACCGAATAATATTCACATCTCAAAATCTAAATGTATTGATGGTCCGACTTAATAAGAGTATTATATTTTGCTCTTTTATTTATTTACATTGTAGAACTGTCCACAATTACTTTTGTGGCTGTTATATAATTAAAATATTTATTTATATTAAAATTTAGGTAGCGTTGTACCTTTTTATTAAATAAATATATGATATAGTTTTTAAAAAATTCATAGTTATATATAAAATAATATAGATATTTTTTTACCTAAACAAAAATTTCATAAAAATAAAAGAATTTCATATGAAAATGTATTTTAAAAATTATCAGTAATTAAAATTCATTTAAGAACTGGTAGTTAACTCAAAGATTAAAATGATTCAATTTAATTTTAAATAAAACAAAAAAATTAATCTTTATATCAAGTAATTGTAAAAAAAAAAAAAAAGTAAATTTAAAAAGTAAAAGAGTGAGAGAGGTCGGTCAGTGTAGAGATAAAGAATTGGAGATTTTAACCACGAGAACCACACACTTGGAATTCCAGTACGCACACGCCAACAACAAGCGGGCACGTGTCAAAACTTTTTAACCGGTAGCGCTCAGAATAAGGATAAAAAGGTGCAGGAAATCAGATGTGGGATGTAAATAATCGAACGGTTGTGATTTAAGGCAAATATTCCACGTGCATTTAATTTGTCTTTTTTGGTAATTACTCACTGCCCACCATTATGTTTGTTTCTATTAATTCATCTAATAATATAATTTAGCAGTCAACCGGCACTGTAATGCCTGCAGAACTCCATGGTTATTTAATCTCGTAAAAATATTTTATTATAAAATAATATAAGAATTTAATAATTAATGAAATTATTTAAAAATAATAAATCCCTATACTAATATAATTATTTTTTACCAAATTCAATCATAATTCTTATTTAATTTTTGATTTTTTTTTTTACGAGAACACAAATAATATGATTAAAATTTTATGGAAACTAAATAAAATATTATCTATAATATCTCACTTTAAAAAAAAAAAAAAAGTGGTGTTGTCTTTTAATAAATAAATTTAGGATAAACTTTGAAAAAAATATCTAAATAAATTAAAAAATATAAATAGCAAACATCGAAATTAGAGATTTCACATTCAAAAATTATATTAAGTTGATAAAAAGGATTCATGTCACTTAAGGAATCAATGACGACATAATTTGAAGACACATTAAATGGTAATAGAATGAAATTTTGAAATTTATTTTTAAAAAAACATATAAATAATTAATACTTAATAATATTTTTAGTAAGAATTTTATATATTTTGTTAATTAATTTGGATAATATTAATATATCCTGTTTTTGTTTTGGGGTTTTTTTTTTTTAATTATTAAAAAGAAACTCGAGTGTAATTTGGAAATGCAGCTGCCAGACAGACAACGTGGGAATTAACCAACACCACTCTGAAAACAAGCCCTGCTCCTTCTCTCTCTCTCGTCCTCTCAATACAAATATTCTCTCTCTGTATTTTCTGCTTCTTCCTCTGTTTATCTCAACTGGGTTCTTCTTCTTCTTCCCTGTGAACCTCGCGCCACAGCTATGGATTACCGGGGGGATTTCGTATTATATGCAGTTAATGTGTCATTCTGTGTGGCGTTACTGATTTGGGTTTTGGCCGACGTAACGAAACGCCGGCGCCGGAGAGAGGAGGGGGATAGAGTGGTAGTACCAAAAGTTAGTGTGTGTTCAGTAATGGTGGTTGTCTGTAATTTTTTAATCTGTGTATTGCATGTGGGTTTCGCCATTTTTGGATATTGGAAGCTTAGAATTGTTACTTTTAAATCTGGAATCTCAGTTGTGACATGGGTTTTAGTTACTTCCATTACTGTTTATTCAAACAACAATACATCACACAGAAAATGGCCTCTGCTTCTTCTTCTCTGGTGGTTATTTTCTTGGATTCTTCAATCCATTTCTGTCTTCTTCGTTTTGAGAAATATACAGACGTCTAACATTGTTGATTTGGTTTCCTTGCCTTTATTGACACTGCTCTGTATCAATGCTATTGCTACTAGTTTTTCTAGTGAAGAACAATCTGATCTCCTGAAACAACCTTTCCTTGAAAATTACGAGGAAGAAAATTCTGTGGATGATGATTTTAGCGAAGCTGGAATTTGGAGTAAGCTTACATTTTCTTGGCTTAATCCTCTTTTTACAAAGGGTCGGATTCAGAAGCTGGAACTACCTCATATTCCTTCACTTCCTTACACTGAAACTGCAAAGTATGCTTCCTCATTGTTGGAAGATTCGCTTAGGAAGAAGAAGATGGGAGCAGGTTCTTCATTGCCAACTGCAATAATCTATGCTCTGTGGAAACCTTTGGCCATTAATGCACTCTTTGCAGGTATCACTATGTCCATATTACTTTTTTCTTCTTGAAATTTCAGGGAAACTAAGATTTTATTTGTACCCCATATAGTTTGTAAATTGTAAGAAATACCCCACTGTATTTTGAAATGAGACAATCTCCCCCCCCCCCCCCCCCCTACTCTACTCTTATAACAAATAAACCCCTCCTCTCTCCCGGTTAACCTTGACTTCAAAACAAATCCTATTTGCATCATATATAGATCTTCTTCATCTCTGTTTTCTTGTTTTTTTTATTGCAGGAATCAATACATTTGCATCCTATACAGGTCCCTTTCTGATTGCCAACTTTGTGAATTTTTTATCCAAAAAGGGTGATCATTCTAGCTACCTTCATGGTCTGATTCTAGCTTTCATCTTCTTACTAGCAAAGACAGTGGAGTCACTAACTCAGAGACAATGGTACTTTGGGGCACAAAGAATAGGTATACGTGTGAGAGCTGCTTTCACTGTGCTGATATACAAAAAGTCTCTCTCAATCAAGTTTGCTGGTCCAAGCAATGGAAAAATCATCAATCTGATCAATGTGGATGCCGAGAGAATTGGTGACTTCTGCTCCTACATTCATGGAATTTGGTTGCTACCAGTCCAGGTGATCTTAGCCCTGCTAATCCTTTACAGGAATCTAGGTGCAGCTCCATCTCTTGCTGCTCTGTTTTCCACAGTTTTGGTTATGGTTAGTAACACACCATTGGCCAATATGCAAGAAACACTCCACTCAAAAATTATGGAAGCTAAGGACTCGAGAATAAAAGCAACTGCAGAGATGTTGAGATGCATGAGAGTTCTCAAGCTTTATTCCTGGGAATCAACATTCTTGGACAAGCTTCTCCAGCTAAGAGAAATTGAAAGAAACTGGCTGAGAAAGTACTTGTATTCATGCTCAGCAGTTGCATTTCTCTTTTGGGCGTCACCCACTCTGGTATCTGTCATCACTTTTGGTGTCTGTGTTTTCTTGAACACACCTCTAACATCTGGCACAGTTCTCTCAGCTCTTGCAACATTCCGAATTCTGCAAGAGCCTATCTATAACCTCCCAGAGCTTATTTCCATGATTGCTCAAACAAAAGTCTCGATTGATCGAATCCAAGACTATGTTGGAGAAGATGATCAAAGAAAGTTGACACCTTCTCATATCTCAAAAACATCTGATGTTGCTGTTGACATTGAGGCAGGAGAATACGCTTGGGATATGAGTGATGAAAACTTGAAGAGACCTACCCTCAAAATAATGCAGAGGATGAAAATAATGAAAAGTCAGAAGGTTGCCGTTTGTGGGTCAGTTGGTTCAGGCAAGTCAAGTCTGTTGTGTAGTATGCTTGGTGAGATCCCGAGGATTTCTGGTGCAGGAATTAAGGTTTATGGAAGAAAGGCTTATGTTCCACAGAGTGCTTGGATTCAAACAGGCACTATTAGAGAGAACATATTGTTTGGGAAAGAGATGAATAAGGCTTTCTATGAAGAGGTTCTGGAAGGATGTGCCTTGAATAAGGATATTGAGACGTGGATTGATGGAGATTTGAGTTTGTTGGGAGAGATGGGAATGAACTTAAGTGGAGGACAAAAACAAAGAATTCAACTAGCAAGAGCAGTTTATAGTGATTCAGATGTAGTTATTTTAGATGACCCTTTCAGCGCAGTTGATGCACACACTGGAACTCATCTATTCAAGGCAAATAGAGTTTTTTCCCCTAGCTCTCTCTTTTCTTTTTTTCAGGAAAAAATAAAAGAACTAAATTCTTGTTGTCTCTTGTTTTGCAGAAATGTCTTCTGGAGCTCTTGTCTAATAAGACTGTCATTTATGCTACACATCAGCTGGAATTTCTAAATGCTGCAGACATTGTTCTTGTACGTATAAACATAAATTCACTAGCCTGTCTATGTCCAATCATCCTTGTCCTCCTATCCATCTGATTTATCAACTTCTAAATTCCTTTATCTTTCAGGTGATGAAAGATGGACTAATTGTTCAATCTGGAAAATATGAAGATTTAATTTGCGATACAGGAGGTGAACTTGTTAGACAAATGAATGCCCAAAGGAAGTCGTTAGACCAAGTGAATCCACCCCAAGAAGATAATTCTCAGAGAGGTAGGCCTTGTCGGATAAGCCACACAGAAGTCACAGAAGAAAGATGTGATGAGCCCGAGATGAATGACAAATTCATGGAAAGATGTCTGGAAGAAAAAACGGAAACTGGTAGAGTGAAATGGAGTGTTTACTCAACTTTCATAACTTCTGCCTACAAAGGTGCTTTTGTTCCAATTGTTCTTTTGTGCCAAGTACTCTTCCAAGCACTACAGATGGGTAGCAATTATTGGATTGCTTGGGCAACAGAGGAGAAACACAGAGTCAGCGAAAGGAAGTTGATAGGGATATTCATTTTGCTATCTGGTGGGAGTTCCTTCTTCATTCTAGGAAGGGCTGTTTTGCTAGCAACCATTGCAGTAGAGACTGCTCAATGTCTTTTCCTTGGCATAATTAAATCAGTTTTTCGAGCACCCATTTCGTTCTTTGACTCCACACCTTCAAGCCGAATCCTCAGTAGGGTCGGTTCGCTTTTCCTATTTTTACTATTTTCATATTCTCAATTGCTTCAGTTTTGCTCTACTTGTTCTGATACATTCCTAGAAACTAATATTTCTTACCTTTTCTTGTCTGCTACAGTCTTCCACTGATCAAAGCACAGTAGATACGGACATTCCCTACAGATTAGCTGGACTAGCATTTGCTCTAATTCAGCTATTCAGCATAATCATCCTTATCTCCCAAGTAGCTTGGCCGGTCTTTCTGCTCTTTCTTGCCATTATTGGAATTTCCATGTGGTATCAGGCAAGTAAAAGACTCTTCTCAGACTGCATTTATAGAGGAAAAGATGTTTAGTGAAACCCCTTGGCTATAGACCACACCATGGTAACTAATATATTGACTATCCATAACTGTTCATTCGGTTGTTAATGGTGATAGCATTTCCAACTTCTCTGCAGGCTTATTATATTAGCACAGCTAGAGAACTAGCCAGGATGGTTGGAATCCGGAAGGCTCCAATCCTACATCACTCTTCAGAATCCATCATGGGAGCAGCAACAATTCGTTGCTTTAGTCAAGAAAATCGCTTCCTGATGAAAAATCTAGGCCTAGTTGATGACTACTCTCGCATAGCCTTCCACAACTCTGGAACAATGGAATGGCTCTGTGTTCGTATCAACTTCCTCTTCAACCTTGTCTTTTTCCTTGTTCTAGTCATCCTAGTGACCTTGCCAAGGTCAGCCATTGACCCTAGTAAGTGCTCATGTTGCAAATCTACGTTAGTATGGATTAAAACAGAATATTTAAAGCTTGCCCTTTATTTGATGCTTTCTAATGATTATGAAACACAACTTCTTAGTTAACAGATTTATGGGGAACTTTCCCTTAAACTCACCTATATGCTTGAATGTCAAAATATCAGTTTTAAACTGACAGGTTTTTTTATACATGTTGATCTCAGGCTTGGCAGGTCTGGCAGCCACCTATGGTTTGAACCTAAATGTTCTTCAGGCATGGGTGATATGGAATATGTGCAATGTGGAGAACAAAATGATATCAGTGGAGAGAATCCTCCAATTCACAGACATACCCAGTGAAGCTCCTCTTGTGATTGAACATTGTAGACCAAAGCCTAAATGGCCAATAAATGGAGAAATTGAATTTGAAGACCTCCATGTCCAGTATACTCCTGCTCTGCCCATGGTTCTCAAAGGAATCACATGCACCTTTCCAGGAGAGAAGAAAATTGGAGTGGTGGGAAGAACAGGAAGTGGAAAGTCTACTTTAATTCAAGCTCTCTTTAGGATTGTAGAGCCCTCAAGAGGGCGGATTCTTATCGATGGATTAGATATATCTACAATAGGCTTGCAGGATTTAAGGACTAGGTTGGGTATAATTCCACAAGATCCAACACTGTTTCAAGGAACCATGAGGACCAATCTGGACCCTTTACAGGAACATTCGGATCAAGAAATCTGGGAGGTAAGAATAAAAAAGAAAAAAGAAAAACAGCCTCTTTTTTCAAAATATTATCTAAAACATAAATCTAACATAACTGACTTCATATCCAGGTTCTCAGAAAATGTCACCTAGTGGATATAGTAAGGCAAGATAAGAGGCTCCTAGATGCACCAGGTAACAAAATGCCATTTTTCACAGATCCACTGAGATTTATTCAGAAAATTCCAAAACTTATATGTTGCTAATGGTAAAATGAGCAGTAGCAGAAGACGGAAAAAACTGGAGTGTGGGGCAAAGGCAACTTGTTTGCTTAGCTAGAGTGCTTCTGAAGAAGAGAAGAATTTTGATATTGGATGAGGCCACTGCTTCTATTGATACAGCAACAGATAATTTGATTCAGGAGACAATAAGAGAAGAAACAAGTCGATGCACAGTCATAACTATTGCACATCGCATACCCACTGTTATTGACAATGATTTAGTCCTGGTTCTCGATGAAGGTAGGTTGAAAATTCTCCACTCCCTCCACATGAAAGCTGAACCCTTGATATGCTTAGACTAGTTTCAGAAGAACATAAACTCAATCACTGTTTACCTTCTAGTAATTTGGAGGCCTGAATTATACCATGTCAACGTATTCTACATGTGTCTCAAATATTAATTCTTATTTGATTTGACAGATTTCAAAATTGTTGTCATATGTGCAGGGAAAGTTGTAGAGTATGAGTCTCCAAGGAAATTGCTAGAAGATAATTGTTCATCTTTCTCAAAGTTAGTGGCAGAATTTTTGAGGAGATCATCAACCAAGAGTAACCATCACAGGAATCTGCTTTGAGACATGACTTAGCTCCACTATAACTCAGTTAGTGGTAGAATTGCAAGGATGATTTTAACAGATCTGCTTGTATTTACAAACAAAACCATTGATTATGACAAAAGCCTCAACCCAATATTTTCTGACTTCCAAGGGCACCATATATACTCAGATTCCTTAGGTTAAGGCTGATTACTAACTGTAATTTTCTACAGGCGTTCGAATTAGAAAATCCAAATCAATATAACCTTGGAGTTGTACATTGAACTAACATGTCCTGTTATCAATGATTAATGGTCTCATAGTTTCATTTATTTTGGTTGTCTAGTGCATATTCGAAAATTTCAGGCTTATGTTTAAACATTTCGAGTAGACATACCAACTTTTTGTGCCAAACTATTGGTCAATCAAAAAGTTTAAATCCAAATAATTATTTAAGAGTGAATAGAGTCTTTAACATGGAGTTTACTTCGAACATTTGTTGTTAATTGAAATTATTAGTTTTTACTTATCTTTTTGTTATGTATATAGATATAGAGATGGTCAAATATAACAACTATACTATTAGTTTTCTTTAAAATTCGATATTAAATATGATAGATATGTGGGATAATTTTAAACCTTAAAAAAGATAAACATATCAATCGATATTAAATAGATATCGAATTTTAAAGAAAACACGATATTAAATATGATAGATACGTGGGATGGATGATTTTAAATCCTAAAAAAGATAAACATATTAGTCAATTTTTCTGAAAATAATTTGTTAATCTTTATATGGTTTGAAATTTTTCGTTTGAATTTTCTTTTTATTTATCTTTTAGCTTTCCATCTTTCACTCATTAATTTGCCAACTCTAAAAAGTTGACAATGGCCTACGATAATAAAATAAAGATATGAATTATTATATATTGATGTGGTTTGAATTTTGGTGATATTTATTTATATTTTAAAAAATAATTTATATTTATACTAATGAGTATTTTGGAAATATTTTCGTATTTATCTTAAAAAATATTTGATGTATATTTTAAAGAGTTTTTATTTAAAAATTTTTTTGTCAATCTCTCTATAAATAAGTTTGTTAACTTATTGTTGATATATTTTTAAATTTCGTAGTAAAATTTTTTTTTTCTCGGTGTTGATAGTTCAGGGATTAAATTTTACAACATTATAATAATAATTTTTTTTAAAGAATTATATATTATTTTATTTATATAACAGTTTCTAAAATGGATTATATCTTGCCAAGCATTAGAATAGGTATAACAAGGATAAATGGCTGATTGATTCTATATATTAATGACTAATTAATGAAATTTTCAGTTAAACATGTATATATATATATATATATATAGTATTATCAGTTTTGTTTTTGGTAATTTTAACTACGGTTATATTCTCACATTAAAAACAAAATCCCTTGGTTTCTGACTCTTCCAGTGGCTCAATTCCTGCTAAATTATTAAAGACATATATATTCTCGTTCGATTTCCCTTTAATTTCCTATTTCGCTTTCCCTTCCTTCAGTTACGTGTATGCATCTATGTATATATGTATATATACATATACACACGTGTGTATACACATATATATATATATATGTGTATGTACAAGTCAAGGAATTCAGGCAAAGAGTAATATATTTTTGAATGCTCAAGATATTCTCGGGGGATTGATAAGTGGTTGACTGGGGATTGGTGTGCTGGGGAGTGATAAGTGATTGACTGGGGGATTCGTGTGTGTATATATATACATGTATATATATTTATTAACTGAACAGGTATGTAATTGGAACGTGAAGTATATTATGTATATCAATTATACTGAAGTTGGCGGCGGACTTCAGTATTGCAAAATGTCTGTATATATATATATATATATATGTAATGTAATGTTAATTAGCTCGTAAACATTTTCTCTTTTCATCTAATTACGGGAGTTATGCGATTAAATAGAGAAAACAAGAGAACATATATTCGGAGATTACAACTACAAATCAGAGGTACGCAATGAACTTAATTTTATTTATTTATTTATTATTGGTTATGAGTAAATTAAAAAATAAAATATTATCTAAAGTTATTTTATTTTTAATTTTTTTTTTCGATTATTAAAGCTAAAAATCATATAAACTTTGAGAAAAGAAATCTTGAATTTATTTAACATGGAGTTGGCTGAAATTACTTGGAAAAGGTAATAATTTTTAGAATCTGCTGAAAATATTTACGCTAAGAATCTTGTCAATTCCTAAAATGGAAACCCAAACGAACAACAACAATTAAATAACAAAATGAATGTAACTAACACGGAAAACGAATTGTATATAATTAATAATATGAAAATATTTAGAAATTCAAATTCGTGAATTTGGTTTTATAGAGACGAGAAATCAGGTTTGGTTGGCGTCTCCTAACTGATAGAGCTTCTGGTATTTCGTTTTCTACAGCCGCAATTACGTGGATTCTGGTTCAGATGTTTAAACGTAGAGGAGAAGGTAGTAATAATGGCGATGAAGAGAATATTGAAGATCCGTTATTGGTTGAAGCAGAAGCAGAAGAAGAGGAGGATTTTGATGATGATGATGAAGGTTTTAGCAGAGCTGGAAACTGGAGTCGCATTACGTTTCGATGGCTAAATCCAATTTTCAAAAAGAGCCAGTTTCAAAAAATCACCCTCTCAGATATTCCTTCACTTTCCATCCCAGAAACAGCAGAATCCTCTTCCTCATTGCTCCAGAAATCTCTCAACCATTCGTCTCTGCAAAAATCCTTAATCTATTCCGCCTGGAAACCTCTCGCCATTAATGGAGTTTTCGCTGGGGTAAATACAATTGCTTCTTACATGGGCCCTTTTCTAATCTCCTACTTCGTTAGTTTCTTAACCCAAAAGCGTAATCAAGAAAGTTATCGTAATGGATTGATTCTTGCTTTCATCTTCTTCCTCTCCAAGACAATCGAGTCCTTGACTCAACGACAATGGTACTTTGGTGCTCAAAGGATCGGTATCCAGGTCAAGGCTGCTCTAACCGTTTTTTTATATAAGAAAACTCTGTGCGGCGAAGGTATTTCTGCTGATAATGGAAAAATTACCAATCTCATAAACGTAGATGTTGATCGTGTAGGAGATTTCTTCTATAATCTTCATAATATCTGGTTGCTTCCTGTTCAAGTTATGTTAGCTTTATCAATTCTCTGCTACAATCTGGGTCCTGGTCCGTCTTTCGTTTCCCTCTTTGCCACATTTTTTGTAATGACTGCAAACATCCCTTTGGCTAAACTGCAATCTTGTCTTCATTCAAATATTATGGATGCTAAGGATTCTAGAATCAAAGCCACTTCAGAGTGTTTGAAGAATATGAGAGTACTGAAGCTGCATTCATGGGAGCCAGCTTTCTTGGAGAAGCTTCTCCTTCTAAGAGGAATTGAGAGAAGCTGGGTTAACAGATATCTTTTCACCTCTGCAGCAATCCAGTTTTTGTTCTGGACTTCTCCCACTTTAGTATCTGCAATCACTTTTGGAACCTGTATATGGTTAAACACTCCATTAACATCTGGCATGGTCCTCTCAGCTATTGCAACTTTTGCTTCTCTAAGAGAGCCTATCTATAATCTGCCAGAACTGGTTTCAACTATTGCTCAAACTAGGGTCTCAATCAATCGCATAGAAAAGTTTGTTGGGAAGGAAGATAAGAGGGAGTACGAACCTTGTGTTCATTCCTCATCTGAAGCCATTGCAGTGAAAATTGAGCCAGGGGAACATGCCTGGAGTAGCACAAATGATGAAGACGAATTAGCGAGGCCTAAATTGAAAATCACTGGCAGATTTGAGGTACTGAGAGGGCAAAAAGTTGCTGTTTGTGGGACGGTTGGATCAGGGAAATCAAGTCTTCTTTGTAGCATACTTGGGGAGATTCCATTGATTTCTGGTATTGCAACTAAAGTTTATGGAACAAAGGCTTATGTTGCACAGAGCCCTTGGATTCAAACAGGTACTGTAAAAGAGAATATATTGTTTGGCAAGGAGATGAATCAAGGGTTTTACCACGACGTTTTGGAAAGATGTGCTTTGAAACGAGATATCGAGATGTGGGTTGATGGAGATATGAGTGTGGTAGGCGAAAGGGGGATGAACTTAAGTGGAGGACAAAAGCAGAGAATTCAACTAGCCAGGGCCGTTTATAGTGATTCAGATGTATATATATTAGATGATCCTTTCAGTGCTGTTGATGCACACACCGGAGCACATCTCTTCAAGGCAAGCAGCAATACACATATGTATGTATACTTCATATTTCCTTGCTTTTCTTTCTTCTTCTACTCATTTTACATGTTTAAAAATTGTTGCAGAAATGTCTGGTGGAATTCATGGCTTGTAAGACTGTTATTTACACTACTCATCAATTAGAGTTTTTAACTGCGGCAGACATTGTTTTGGTATGTATCTAAAGATTGAAGAAACATCATCATTGTGTTTTGCCATGGCCGTCATCTCTTAAATCTTAAATTCATTTGTTTCAGGTGATGAAGGATGGAATAATTGTTCAATCTGGAAAATATGAAGATTTGGTTGCTGATCCCAACGGTGAACTTGTTAGACAGACGATGGCTCGTACAAAATCCTTAAACCAAGTGAATACAACCCAAGAAGATGATTTAGCTGGTGGAGTTCCACGTTTCCAAAATCAAACTGAAAACTGGAAAGGAAAGTCTGAAGATGCGAATGGCAATGGCAAGTACTCCCATGATCGAAAAGAGGAAACAGAATCAGGTCGAGTAAAATGGAAGGTATACTCAACCTTTGTTACTTGTGCTTATAAAGGAGCACTTATTCCTTTTCTTCTTCTCTGTCAAGTCCTCTTTCAAGGACTGCAAATGGGTAGCAACTACTGGATTGCTTGGGCAACTGGAAACAAATCCAGGGCCACCAAAGAGCAACTAATACGAATGTTCGTTTTTTTGTCTGCTGGGAGCTCGTTTTTCATATTGGGACGAGCACTTTTGCTAGCAACCATTGCAATAAAAACTGCCCAAAAGCTTTTCCTTGGCATGATTAAATCAGTTTTTAGAGCACCAATTTCATTCTTCGATACTACTCCATCAAGCCGAATCCTCAGCAGGGTTAGTTCTTTTACCAAACATTTTCCAATTTGTTCTAATATTAATAGTGCTTATGTTTGTCTTTTTGTTATGCTTTAGTCAAGCAGTGATCAGAGCACAGTAGATACAGATATTCCATACAGATTAGCAGGACTGATTTTCGCATTAATTCAGCTAATAAGTGTCATGTTGCTCATGTCATATGTTGCCTGGCAAGTTTTTCCACTCTTTATCGCCATCCTTGCGGTCTCAATATGGTACCAAGTAAGTATAAACTCTCAGAGGACCAACAATTTTACATTATATTATACTTGTATATATAGTTATGTTGATGGAAAATACAGGCGCATTACAACAGCGCTGCTCGTGAACTTGCAAGGATTGTAGCAAATCAGAAGTCTCCCATCATCCATCACTTCTCTGAGACAATCGTTGGAGCAACAACTATCCGGTGTTTCAATCAGAAAGAGAGGTTTATGGGTAAAATTTTTCAAGTGACAAATGATCTATCTCGTGCAGCCTTTTACAACTTCGGTACAATGGAATGGTTAAGTGTGAGGATCAATTTCCTATTCAATTTTGTTTTCTTGATTGCTCTGATAATATTAGTGAGCCTACCATCATCAGCCATTGATCCAAGTAAGTTCTCCTAAAACTACATTTGTGCTTGTGATGTTAATATTAAGTAAGATAGGCCTAAGGGAATGTGAATGGTGTTTTTACAGGCTTGGCAGGTCTAGCAGCTACATATGGGTTAAACATGAATGTTTTGCAGGCTTGGGTGATATGGAATATGTGTAATGTGGAGAATAAAATGATATCAGTAGACAGAATTCTGGAGTTTACAAACATAGCTAGTGAGGGTCCTTTAGTGATCGAAGAGTGTAGGCCGAAGGTCGAATGGCCTGCAATTGGGCAAATAATACTAGAAAACCTTCATGTCCAATACTCCCCATCTCTACCCATGGTTCTGAAAGGAATAACCTGCAGATTCCCAGGAGGAAAGAAAATAGGAATTGTGGGAAGAACAGGAAGTGGGAAGTCCACTCTGATTCAAGCTTTGTTCAGGGTCGTAGAGCCATCAAGAGGTCGAATTATTATTGATGGATTGGAAGTTTGTACAATTGGTTTACAAGATTTGAGGAGTAGGTTAGGCATAATTCCACAAGATCCTACATTATTTCAAGGGACAATAAGGACTAACCTAGATCCATTAGACCAACATTCTGACCATGAAATTTGGGAGGTAAATAAACATAAATCATCTTACACCTTTTTTTTTAATTTATTTATGATAATTCAATCTCACATTAGAAATATATATGATTATTGAGTTTAATATATAAAGATTCAAATCATACGCTACCAATAACTTGAGTTTGAACTTTGAAAATCAATAGTTTGAGTTCGGAAGTTATTAGGTCAGTGATGACTAAGTTCTAACGGTATATTACTGATAATTCTTAATTTAACTTTCGAATATATGTACAATTAGGTCGTTAAGAAATGTCACCTTTCAAATCTCATAAGGCGTGATCAAAGACTCCTAGATGCATCAGGTAATCACCTTTCTATAATTACGTATACATACATATGTGGAGCTGTCGTCAGTATCTTTCTCTAATTATATATTTTATGGGTGGGAGGTGTTAATGAGAACGTTTTTGTGTAATTGGCTTGCAGTAGGGGAGAATGGAGAGAAATGGAGTGTTGGAGAAAGGCAACTTCTGTGCCTAGCAAGAGCATTGCTAAAGAAGAAAAGAATATTGGTGTTAGATGAGGCGACAGCTTCGGTTGATGCAGCTACGGATAATGCAATGCAGGAGACGATAAGTCAAGAGACAACCGGATGCACTCTCATAACCGTGGCGCATAGAATACCTAGCATAATGAAGCATGACTTAGTTCTCCTTTTAGACAACGGTAATTTTTTTCTTTAAACTTGAGTCATTAACTTTACAATGATAATATTATTATTTTTATTTTTAATATTATTATATATATTTAAAGATTATCGATAATAAACGAATTTAGGAGTGAAATTCATAATTTTCTCAAAATTGGTTGGAAAATGCAGGGAAGGTTAAAGAGTATGACTTGCCAAGAAAATTGTTTCAAGATAAGTCTTCTTGTTTTTACAAGTTGGTAGAAGAATATGTGGGAAGATCAGAATCCAACTCCTTAGTATAACAAATTTATACGCAATGCAATGTTGAAATTTCTTGTAACAAATAAAGTCCACCCTCCACTTACAATTAGGCAGAATAGAATTCAATTTCATTTTATAGAATTATTTTTTAATATTTCTAATACTTCTTTTTTGTTTTTCCAAATATTATATTTCCTCCAAGTTTTCATATTGTACTTAAAGCTTGTAGATATATTATATATAATATATATCGCAAGTCTTTGAGAACAGTGTGCGTGGGTCTAAAAAGGCTGCGGCTGCGGCTGCATCCAAGAAGAGTCTTATTCAGGACATGCAAAAGTCACATAAGAATGTGTGACCTGTTTTGACACCTGATAAAGGCAAGATTTTCTGTCTCATAAACCCATGCATACATTTATATTAACAACGTGACAAATATACACGTGTACGTGTGCTCTATATATATATATATATATATATATATATACACCCACTACCACTTACTTAAAAGCACATATTTTTTTAGGTCCTTAACTTTTAATTTTTTTAACAAAAATAAACAACTTATTCGTTGCTCGACAACTACACACGTAGAGCACGCGAACATGTGCTACGTACATTTATACCTTTTTTTTTTTAACCATGCAATTACAAAATATTTTGTAGAATTATGGTGAAGTGATAAATTCAAGTTTTAGATAACATGCCAAAGAATTTTATTTGTATCAATAAACTTGATATTTTTGTTATCCGTAAGTTTCACATTGTAAATATTAAAGCAGATTGTAAATGCTCAAAAATTTAAAAAAAAATAAATTTATAATTTAAATATAAAAACGAATAATAATGTTAGAGTTTATATTCATTACACATTAAATAACTTAGGGGTTAACCTCCGCTAACTCTTGAAGGGATTCGGAAGGTAAGCTACTCAGAACTTTTTTGTTGATTGAGATCTAGATCTCAATTTTTTTAATCTGAAGCGGTTAATATAATGGTGAGCTACACTGCCACTGTAAGAATATCACGTTAATCACTTATACGGAAGATAAAAGTTGGTAAAAATTACAAAACAACTTATTGAGCCTTTAATTTAAATAAATTCATTTATCATGAATAAAATCGTTTATCTCATACTTACTGTTATGAGTTTTCTAAAAATCAACCTATCAAAATCAATATCCATACAACTTTTCAATTTCATGCACAAGTAAACAAAAAAGACAATTTTTATTTATTACCTGCTTACTGGTACCCCTAGAAATCCATAGAGATGTCCCCCTACACGTGAACCAAAAATCTAAATTATCAATTAACCAGTTGTTTTCATACCCCGTTCGGTAATGAACGTCAAATATTTCATTGTCTCGATACTTCGTCCGATATGAGGGTGAATCATATCTTTCAAACCCTTATAGTATAGGACTTCACAGTCCCGTCCAACTAAAATAACGTTCACGGTAGGATTCTCTATGTACTGGGCATGTCCGCCCTTTCCCAAGATACCCAGTAAGTCTTTCACATAAAGATCTCTATCAACAAAATAAACACCAAGCGCATGCTAACCTCTCATATCGTATTCACATATTAGTTAATCGGCATTTATGTAAATAACACAACTTCATACCTTAATAACTGAGAAACGTACTCAGAATTTTTATTTTCAACTCAGTCAATCGAATAAGAATTACAATCAGACAATCCATAACGAGAAAATAATTAAATATGATAATTTAAATCATACGGTGGAACAAGCACTTTAGGCAATACAGAAAAATAAATAGACAACACAGACGAACTTAGGGCAAACATACACTGACCAGTTTTTTGGCTCTAGTAGTGACTTGTAATTATTGTTAGAATTTTTTTAATTTTTACAAAAACACACAATTATCAATTATTAAGCCTTCATTTACCGTAATAGGGAATAAGGTGAGGGATCCTAACTCGAATTGGTATTTTAAAATGTCGAGCTATCCACTACGCCTCCCAACAGATCCCGGATTTCCTAAATTTTTCTTGTAAAAATCTAAAATACTCGTCATGCACCTAAAAATATAAAAAAAAAACCCCAAAATCGGTGTTAAAAACTCTTTCTGGCCAATTTTAAGGTTTCGACACAGTGCCACCGCCGTGCTTTGGCACTGGCTCTGCCATCCACAGCAGCTGTTCGCCTCAATCTGGCCAATTTTGGCAAGTTTTGACTAGTTTTACACGCATCTCTGTGAAAAAATACGATAGAAAATCTCAGTTGGCCATAAAAATCGAAAAACTAAACCTACCAGCGGGGAGGTCTTTGAATGCGGTGACTCTGTCGGTTCTCCTTCGCGATTGGAGATTCTTCCTCGGTTAACCTACATAGAAAGAAACGGCGAACACAATAGTTAAAGAATCGTGTGAAACAAAAAACAGAAATGGGCTCATCCATCACTTCTTTGAGACAATTGTTGGAGCAACAACTATATGATGTTTCAATCAGAAAGAGAGGTTTATGGGTAAAATTTTTCAAGTGACAAATGATATATCTCGTACAGCCTTTTACAACTTCGGTACAATGGAATGGTTAAGTGTGAGGATCAATTTCCTATTCAATTTTGTTTTCTTGATTGCTTTGATAATATTAGTGAGTCTACCATCATCAACCATTGATCCAAGTAAATTCTCCTAAAACTATATTTGTGCTTGTGATGTTAATATTAAGTAAGATAGGTCTAAGGGAATGTGAATGGTGTTTTTACAAGCTTGGCAAGTCTAACAGCTACATATGGGTTAAACATAAATGTTTTACAGGCTTGGGTGATATGGAATATGTGTAATGTGGAGAATAAAATGATATCACTAGATAGAATTCTGGATCAGTGTTATATGCATTCCTGCAAAAAAAATATGTTAGGAAGCCTCGGTTGGTCAAAAAAACTGAAAAATTAGACCTATCGATGAGGAGTCTCTGGGTGCGGCGGCTCCACCGATTCTCCTTTATGGCTGGGGATTCTTTCCTGGCTAACATGCATATAAAGGAACGGTGAATACAATGGTAAAAGAATCGTGTAAAATAGGAAACGGAAAAGGGCTCATCGGAGAGATTTTAGGTTTTTGGCCGCGATGGCTCCGCCGAGTGCCTGTGGTTTCCAGTTCACCCGTCGTCCCTCTTACTCTGATATGGTCATATAAAGGTAGTCAGCGGTAGCTCCGGTGCAGCGGCGGACGGCAATTGGGGGTCGGCTTTCTTCTCTGGCATCTGGTTCTTCTCTTCGGTGGAGGCTGGCGGTTAGGGTTTGGGTTCCCCTGCAAAGAGGAGTTTAAATACTCCTTTCCTCTTCGATCCTTGTTGTTCGTTTACGTTGACGTGGAGTGAGGAGAGTCGTTCGATCGTTTTCTTTTTAAGCTAATGGTGTGGCCAAATCTCGTCCGTTCATCATAGTTGATCTCGTCTGCCCGATCAAGCTTAAAGGGAGAATGCATATGGGTCGTCCATGCGTGCAGGATCAATCTTGGGTCGTTGGATCGCTAGGTATGCGGATCGCTTGCATGGCCCCTCGCGTGACACCAACATCAGCGTGTTTTGTGATGCGACGCGCCCTGTTTTGTTGTGGCTGCTGACTCAACTGTCTCACGTTACAGAATTTCTTTTATTTATATTTTAACCCCCTATTTCTAATTTTTTTTCAAAAATACTCTCTGAATTCAAATTTTCACTCATTTTCTCTAAAATTATTTTTAATTTTATCCTTAATTTATTTTTTTAAAAAAATTTAATTAAATTAAAATATAGTAAATTAAATAATTCTTTTAATATAATTATTTTATAAATTAATTAATAAAAAAATTATATCGAACTGATTTTCATGCTCGAATATTACACAGATAAAGCAATTAATTTCGTCAATTTTAAAATTTTATTAAATCAGAACTAAGGGTATCATAATCTTAGGTGCACCTGCACTAGTCCTCGTGTTATTTATCCCTTCAGGTAAAATGTATATTGTAAAATATCTTACAATAATTAAAACTATTATTTCACTGCTATCTATGCTAGTTCTAAAAAGAGTAAACTAAAAACTTTATGGAAACATATTAAAAACATTTGACTCTTCTATTAGGGACCCCCTAGATTTTAGTGAAGAAATTTAATAATCTAACCACTCTTTTGGACGAAAGCGGTGGTTCAAAAAAACATAAGCTTCCCATGCAAATTTTAAAAGTTATCGGTTCACTTGGTTTAAAGGATCTACTTAGGTTATGTTAAATAAGACTTATCATATATGTTTTTCATGCATAAAATGAAGAACCTTGCTAGTTGTTATTTGAATAATATTTTATTAATGTTTGTGTATACACCGGTAAATTGAATCATTATAAATATTTTTTTTAATTTGAATTTGTCTGAGAATTCGCATACCATTCAAATATTTTATGGCCCATAATAAGGGACCACAAGGACTCTATTAGGTCAATTTTTATCGACAAATTTATTTATGTCACTATAGTGATGGTAATCTCACTTTTAATTTAATTTAAAATTATTTTATCTCATTTGAAAGTTCAAATCATAGTAAAAAGCATATTTGGACCATTCGAGTGCCCGAACATGCCAGGCAATTCATGTGGCTTCTAATATCTAAAGATGGTTGGCTAATACCGAAAGATTTGGATGTCATATTGCAAGAGATGACAAATGCAATTAATGTGACCAAACAAAAGAATACCTATTTCGTATTATTTAAGATTGTGACATATCCTGCGACGTATATAGGAAAGAATCAATTGATATTTTAAAAAATAAATAAATTTATTAAAAGAATAAGAGGATAATCATATCCGTACATGGGGCCCCTTGATCAAAGGCTGACCGTTCCCGTCAACCTTTATTTTTGGGACTTTGAAAATTCAATTTGAACTTTAAAATATATATATATATATAGTAATATAATTAAGTTCTTATTTTTTAAATTGAAAAAAATACTTAATTCTTTTTTTTTTAATCTGATAATTATCACCAAAAACACATTTCTTTTATTTTAGTATGTTATTAAGTTAATTCGTTACTTTATTAATTGAAGCAATTCATTAAATTAATCTACTATATGGCAAATTCTCTTAGTTCTAATATATTTTTTATTTTATTCATGAGAAAAATATTTAATAATTACTTACTCTTAAATAATAAAAAATAAATAACAATTAAAATTAATTATTTTTCTTTTAATTACAACGATAATATACATTTATTATTCTTGCATTAGATAAGAGTAAAGAATCTAATCTTTAATTCATGAAAGTAAAAAAAAAAAAATACTTCTAATCTAAAAATCAATTATAAAATTAATAAATTTTGTCATATGGTATATTAAGTTTGATACAACATACTAATATATATATATATATATATATATAAAAGTGAGGAGATATAATTGAATTAAAGAGCATGACTTTTCAAGAAAATAGTGTGAAGATAAATAAGTCTTCTTCTTTGTACAAGTTGGTGGAAGAAACACGATTTTGATGTGTTTATAAGTATTTTAATTAAATTAGTTAAGGAGTAATTAAAAAGTCAATGAAATTTATATATAAGATGTGCCAAATGAAAGATATCCCTAAATTATATATATACATATTAAAATTTAAAATATTTCCAAAACAAAATAAAAAATTTATGAAAAATTTCACAAAAATTTAAAGTGAAAATAATTAATCATTTTAATTTTTAAATTAAGTTTCTTGATTTCAACGACCAAAGAACATGCTAATAAGCTATCTTACTAATAAATGATACGTAGATAAAAATATAATAAATATTTATATGTTTATAGTTTGGTGTATTTAAGAAATTAAATAATTACATGAAACTAAACTCTTATTTTAATATTTAATATTTATTTTTCAAATTATTGAAAGAACAAAAAATAATAATAATAAATACAATAATTTCAGTGAGAAGGAAAATTAATCCAAATTAATTCGGTTTGGTATGTAAATATATACACGCACACACGATACATATATAAAACATTTTTGGGCCGGTTTGTTTCAAAGATTTTCTTCTTTTTCTTTTTTTTTTTTTTTTACAACACTATCAAACGAAGATGTAGAATGGGCCGTGGCCCATGGCCATTCACTTTAGAGAAGTCTGCTCTCATTCTTGCATTTAAAATAGATATACATGCACATATATATATATATATATATATGTGTGTGTGCTCTGTTAAGGCCGCGTTTGGAATGATACTGGGGAATTCTGATTTTGCACCAAGTAAATTGCTCTGCTCCGCTCTTCATGCTCTGTCAAGTAGAAAAGTGCCTTAGAAACACCTTTCTTCTTCTCAAACCTTCAATTTCTTCTGCATTTCTCCATGCTTCTTCTGAAATGTCTCCTCCTGCTTCTTCCTCCAAAACAAGTATGTGTATATCACGAGTTGGAGTACAGCATTACGTAGACTCAGCTGCAAAGTCTGACATTGAGATTCTTGTGGCCAAAGCCCGTAATGGAAGCTCTGATGCTGAGGTTCTGCAATCTCTAGTTCATGATCAATCATGTAGTGCTATACATGTTACTCAGGATCTTGTTCATAAATTGCTCCACAGGTTGAAGGATGACTGGAAATCTGCTCTCGCTGTTTTTAGATGGGCTGAATCTCGTCCAGGCTATAAACACACATCGGAGGCATGTGATATGGTGGTGGATGTACTTGGAAAAGCCAAAAAGATGGATCAGATGAAATCAATCATGGAGGAAATGCGTCGGAGTAATCTCGTATCGCTTAACACAGTTGGTAAGGTTATGAGAAGGTTTGCTGGTGCTGGTCAATGGGAGGATGCGGTGAGAACATTTGATGAATTAGGTAATTTTGGATTGAAGAAGAACACGGAGTCCATGAATTTGTTACTCGACACTCTTTGCAAAGAGTATAGGGTTGAGCAGGCTCGTGCTGTGTTCTTGGAGCTCAAATCATACATCGCACCAGATGCTCACACCTTTAACATTTTCATCCATGGCTGGTGCAAAGCCAATCGGGTTGATGAAGCACATTGGACAATTCAAGAGATGAAGGGCCATGGATGTCGTCCTTGTGTGATTAGCTACTCAACAATCATTCAGTTTTACTGCCAACAAACTGATTTCAAGCATGTCTATGAACTGTTCGATGAAATGCAAGCTCAAGGTTGTCCCCCAAATACAGTGACTTACACCACTGTAATGAGTTCATTATCCAGGTTAGAGAAATTTGAAGAAGCATTACAAGTAGCCGATAGAATGAGAGCAGCTGGATGTAAACCTGATACTCTCTTTTACAATTGCTTGATTCATACGCTAGGGCAAGCTCGTCGGCGGACAGAGGCTGTTCGAGTTTTCGAAAAGGAGATGGCAAAAAATGGTGTTTTCCCTAATGTATCTACTTATAATACCATGATTGCTATGTTTTGCCGTCACAAGTTAGAAGATAAGGCATTCAAGATTCTGGAAGAGATGGAAAAATCTAAGCATTGCAGGCCTGATGTTATGACATATTACCCATTGCTCAAGTTGTGTTTTAGAACTGGAAATTTAGATAATTGGTTGAGGAAATTACTGGATGCTATGGTCAATAAGCATCATCTCAGTCTTGATGTTTCAACCTATACACTTTTAATTCATGGCCTTTGCAGAGCAAAGCAGATCAAGTGGGCTTATCTTTTATTCCAGGAGATGATTGACAGGGATATAACACCGAGATATAAGACCTGCTGTTTGCTTTTGAATGAAATCAAAGAGAAGGATATGCATGAAGCTGCTCAGATAATTGAAGAATTCATGAAGAATTTCTGAATTTTCCACGACAATCATGTTCAGGTAGTCGATACTTTTTATGGGTCTTTCCTACCATCATAACTTAGCATTTCTTTTTGACCCATAACTATCTAGGAATTGAACTAATGCATAATATTGTCGCAGCTAAGGCTATTTTTGAAACAAATTTATGATTTCTATGGAATTTTTTGTGAATACACACTTAATTTGTGTAAATTCTCTGTACAATAACAAAAAGTTTGACTCCTAAAGAATTATTTCATATGAATTTGGAAAAATAGATTCTAATTGCACATAGAATTCCTTTAGAAAATCAATTTTAAAACAAAGTATGGATTTACAAGATTAATTTCAGAATTTGTCTGACTTGGTGAAAAACTTGAAGAAAAGAATTGGCTTCGTATTGATTTCTAATCTTCCCCTGCCTTCCTTCTTTCCTATAAGATTAGATTAGCAATGTAAAGACCGCGGCATAGTTGTTAGTAGTGATTCCATTTTGAAGCAGCAGTAAAACCGGCTGAGGTTATTATTATATATGTGTATATATATTTACTTGATTATTTATTTATATATATACACATAATTGATAGAAGTTTGTAGGATCCAGAAGCTTTTTGTTTGATCAGAGTTTCTAATTTATTCAACACTAAGAGCATTAACAAATTAAACATTTTAAAAGAGTGTGCTTACATCGATGTTGAATTAAAATAAAGACGGAGTAACTAAGCAAATGGAATACAAATCTAAGAGAAGAATTTGTAGTTTTTGGCTGAGATGATGATCGACCTTAACCCACCAATAGGTGATAAAACCATAAGCAGAACCCCTAAGACAATGCAGATCTGCAAACCAAATTTAAAGAAGGAAAAATCCATTAATTATCAAGTTAATAAAATAATTAATTTCTTGAGCGAAAATGGTTTTTTTTTAATTGCATACCCAATTTGTCCACCAAGATAAGCTGAACCTCCTTGGTTTGTATACTGCAAGCCATATGATACAAGGCAACTGCAAATAGGAAATATATTAATTCATATTAATCTTAATCTATTTCTAAATGCAAAAGATATTAATTTAGATTCCTAAATATTGTAATTAGGTGTCACACCCAAATATTTTTTCTCATATATATATATATATATATATATATATGTGTGTGTGTGTGTGTATGCCATAAAAATTTATATATTATATAGAGATGCAAGATTTTTAGTCCCAACAATCTCTCTTTAAATGCTCCTGTGCCTATAATTAAGTCAGTAATTATTATTTCAATTAATAATCTCTCGGGACTTCCAAAACACACTGTATTATCTATCTATTCTTACGTCTTGTAGTAATTTGAAAAATAAAACTTTTATTCTAAAAAAACACACACACACATATATATATATATATATAATTTCTATAGTATTAGGAGGGCGTTAATTATAAGAGAGAGTGCTTACATAGTATGTTGTAGGTGCAAAAGCAAAGCCTCCAAAGAAACCAAGTAGACCACCAAAAAATGGGACGGATATTGCAACGATCATTGTAAATGCTGCAATCAACCAAAACCCACATCAGCCATTTATATATCCAACTCCTATATATTCACCATTTGTATTTATTTATTTATAAAAGCAAATAAGAGATGTATAATCGTCTTATAAAGGAGAAACAATGCTCTTACCAACATAAGTTGTTCGAGAAACAAATCGAAGAGAGAAAGAAGGTGTGAAATTCAATTTCTTGACGAGAACAGTTTCTATCATATCGAAAACTGGCATAGCATAAATTTGGTAACTTCCTATGACATGGATGACAACAAACATGTTTGCACTTGCGACGAGCCAAGTAGGTTTATTGAGTGTAATAAGGATGTTATCGTCCACGCTGTTTCCAAACATCCAATAGCCGAGGAAAGCAACAGGGAAGTAACAAATGGCAACAACTGCATAAGCTACAATAACTCCTCTCCACATTGGTATTTTTGATGGCTTTTCGGGAGTCGAAGGAATCGTAGCTTGAATCTCTAACACCACATTGTGACCCGCATAGGCGAAGGCTACTTCTCCTAACGCACTCAAGAAGTGAAACACAACACCCGGTGTAGTCGAAGCTTTATACGAATAATCCACGTCTGGTTGGATCCCTTTGTCAACCGCTGCTACCCATGCAATCGTCGAATAGCTACATTCATAGATTGATCCAGATCATGATCCTCGCAAATTAGACGTAACTACCACATTAATAATAACATAATGTTCTAATAAAAGAATCCCTACGTCCAAACCTTAATAAAGATGTCATTCTAAGCATTCAGTATTGATTAATAGAGGACGGTCAAATCCATATATATGTATTTGTATATATATATACCTCAAGGACATGACGGCTGCGGCAAGTGAGATGCAAGAGATGGAGTTGAAGTTGGGGAGATGAGAGAGAACAAAATGGACAGAAGCAAATATCATGATGAAAAAAGTGGTTCTAATTTCTTGACAATTAGGGCAGACGAGGTTATGAAATTTCTTCAGAGATTGTCCGCCGGTGACCATGTAAACGATATTCACGCCCACCTCCACAATCAGTTGCTGCGGAACCACAATCCATAACCCAAGCTTATCTCCAAAGGCGTATTGGCCGAGCTCATGGTACCGATCAAACCGTCTCCCGGGAACCATCTCGTGCATCTCCACCATTTGCCATAGTGTATATAGAGTTATGATCCATGACACGATCATCACTGTCACCCCAGGTCCCCTGCATGTTAAATAGAAATTCTCTTAATATATGGACACTAATCATAATATAATATAATTCTTTAAAAAAAATAGGGAAAAACTTCTTACAGATATATAAACGTATGAATCTTTGAGGTAAGTAGTGGTTGGTAATGTAACTATCAGTTTGATCCAAAATGAGAGAAAAAATCAGAAAATATGGATATGGGTTTGCAAGAAAATGAATGAATATGTACGTACATATATATATATATATATAAATGGTCTTTGAGTTGAAGGAGTGATTGGTAAACTAATTAGCAATTTGATCCAAAATGAAGAAATAATCAGAAAATTTGGATGTGGATTTGGAAGAAAATGAATGAATATGTACGTAGTTATATATAAACGATATTTATATATGATAATATTACCATCCGAGCGAAGACATGGCATAAGGTAGACTGAGGACACCAGCACCAACCATGGCAGTGACATTGTGAAAAGCTGAATACCACCATTTTGCATTTCTTGAAGAGGTGATGGGAAGCCAATCATCAAGATTTTTCTGCTTTGCAGCAATGTTTTCATCATCTGCCATTCTTGGAGTATTATAGCGGAATCAACCAAAATCAATTAGTGTTTTTCTGTTCAGTACGTATGTTTGTTGTGTTCTACACGTACCTATATATATATATATATGTATATATCGATTTCTATATGTTTCTATTTATAACCGAACTTTGAATCTTCTAGTCATGCATGTATCCACTTTTAAAGGGACGAAAGAAAATGTTGGGATCAAAATCACCAACCGGATTTTCAACTGAGGTAAGTACATAATTGCCTGAATTCTTTAGCAAATTACAAAAAACATCATAACTGTATTCACAAAAAATCAGGCGATTATAATTATTTTCCTATCTTTGGAATGTGAATATAATTATTTCCCTATATATTATATATTATTTATTTTGATTTTTACAAGTTAAATCAGGCGAAGTAGTAGTGGAGTGTGAAAAGTTTCTGCAGAGTTTCTTCAGTGGATGCTGGGGCTGGCCAGTTGTTGCTCATAACTGGTGGTGGTCAAAATATTGGCCAGATCTAACCAGATTTGAACAAGACTAAGTCTGGTGGACCAAATTTGGGTTGTTAGTAAATCACAGAATTGGTAAAGGGTAATTTTGATATTTTGTTCTATAATTGAGAATAAGAATTTTGGTCTATAAAACTTCTTTTTATTTTCATACTTACTCTCATTTATGAATCCTCTAAAAAATATTATGAAACGTGATGATTTAATATCCGAGACGCTATCACCGTAGAATTATTATTTACCATTAATTAAATTAAGTAATGAAGAAATAAATGTTAATGTTGCGTTAGAATCTTATAGTTTTATAATTTAATTATCATGATATCTCAAACACTTGTGTGTATTTATCGAAATTCAGTTAATGAATTTTAAAATTTGATTAGTTTATTTTTGTAATTGTCTTCTCTAAACATATATCTAATTCATTTAACCCAACACCTGTTGAAATACGCATTTATAATTTCTCTAAACTATAACCAAGTCACTTGCTACTAAAATTCGCAACCAACAAGACATAATATGTGTATTGACAGATGCTTTAATTATATTACTGACCACTAATAATTAAACATTATTTTCTATAATAAAAAAATATAACCTAAAGTGGAAAAATTCTTGAGACATTTCAGAAAACGTATTTCTAACATCTCTATTCCTTCCTCATCATTCACGTAAAAGAAAGGGAATCAATCAGGCAGTTCATGTTTTCTTCTTTTGACTTCTTTGTTTTCTTCCTGCTCTAGTTCTCTCTCATCTCAGTTCATCATCAATATATCTTCTTGGTTTTTCCCCATTCTTCTTCTTCCTTCCGAATTTCACAAAATACACATCTAATGTCCCAACATCCACAGCTGAAACAAGAAAGCAGGGGAGTTAAATGGCACCCGTTGTGTGTTCCCTGCCACTCAGATTATCTGAGACTGCGAAAAGATGCAGCAGCAGCGACATGGTAGATTTATCTTTCTTCCACACAGTGGAGTTATCACTTCATCATAAAAGGAGGTAATTCCTAATATTTTAATGAAAAAACAGCGGATATTTCACTGGAGAATTGTCTAAATTTAGTCGGGGTGGACATATCACTGCATTTTCAGAATCCCAGGGCACTCGGTTCTTCACTCTGCACGTCTCTTTGGTCCACATATGAGTTTCCTTCTCGGATTCTGGCTTTCACAGTTTCTTCATCATCCCTATTAGAGCTTCACTATTAAACGTTTTTTCTGTATGCGCCCTCCCCAGTAGGAAAGATTTTGTTAACCAAAACAAGCAACGGTTGTTGATTTTCTTGCTGCAAAACATACTTCACCATTCCTCTCAACTACAATTTCTTAATTCATGACGTATGTTATACATATCGCAGCTGTTCGCTAAGGTACACCAAACTAAATCAAGGTTGAATTGAAAATTTTTTAAGAGTACAAAAGGCAAATTTAAGATTTTCGCCATAAAAAATACAGCAAACTGGCAGCAATAAATTCTTAAAACAGAAGAATATCCCATAATCACTTACTGTAAAAATTATACAATAAACCGGCAATAACAAGTTGTAATAAATTTATTCATCAAAATAAAACAAAAAATTGAGTAATTTAAGTCAAGTCGTGAATATAAAAGTATTAGTATATATATGAGTTAAAAGTAAAAGTAGTTAATCCAAAATTAACTAAAAATGTAATAAAATTAAACCAAAACATACAGTAAGCAATTTTAGAAAGTGTTTCCATTAACTTTGGGATCCTGCGACTACAGAAGTGGCATCCTTAAGACTCCAATTTCTGCGTGTATGGTTGGAATTTTGCAGAGCCAGGCCTTCGGCACCAAAACACAAGTACTGGTTCATCAACTTTTTATCTAAAGAAACTTGTTTCCTACCACTACGTTGTGAAATTTTACCATTCAATGATTGATTCTCCAAACACATTCCTGGACTATTTGTAACATCCTTGAGTTTCTCCGAAAAGGTCAAGGAACATGAATGATCTGAAAGAGCTAAGTTTGGTGTTGCCTTAAGTACACCATGTGATAAACCTCGAGTAAATTTCTTTCTGGTTGATGGACTTGGAAGATCTTTCCTACTACAAAACACTCTTTTGTTTTTCAAGAGAGACGAAGATGATGAATATATTTGTCTAAGTGGGACATGATGTTTCTCCCAATTTCTGCACAGACTTGAAGCTTCCAGAGATTCTTCATCTATGGACTTCTTCTCCTTTGTTCTTGGCCATCTGAGGAGAAACCTCAAACGCCTTGCAACATTTTTAACTGAAGTAGTCTTTTCGCTATCTATTGAATTACTCGAGTAATCACTTTTTTCACTCAAACAAGTACTTAGACTCACCATGCTTGCCTGATCACCATTCACATCCCATCCATTCTCAATTCCAGTGTAGAGAAATATCTCAGCATCAGGGATTCTAAAGGAAGTACCAGGACTCCTACCTATATCCTGCTCTTTGAGATGAAAAACAATAGTTCTTGCCGTATTATCATGATAATTGGAGATTCCCCCAGCAGAAATCAACTGCTTAATCAAAATTTCAGAACATACTGATCTCGGCCGCTGCTTGAGGAGATCTAATGGGGTCATCCCAGCATCATCCCGGGCATTCAAATCTATTGAAGGCAGTTTCATGAGGAGCAGTACAACGTCTGCTTGGATATTGTCAATTACAGCCATGTGAAGGACAGTTCTTCCATACTGATTCTTTACATTAATGATGTCTTGAATGTTCACAAGGTTGCCACTTACCAAGAGCTTCATGAGTTGAATTTGGCGGTCTATTCTTCGAAAACCAGGGGTTCGGAAACCAGCAACAACCATGTGGAGGAAAGTATCTCCATGATTGTTTGTGAGTGAGGTTAAAGAGGGAGATGCGGAGACCAGAAGTTCTACCACTGGTAAGTAACCCCTGTAAGCAGCAACATGTAATGCTGTGTTTCCTTGATTATCTGTAGAGGTGATAATGTCAAAGGAGGATACCAAATGCTTCACAACCTGCATATATAAAATAAAACAAGGTCTTAAATGAGTGTGATAATGCAAGTTCTGTATGGGTGGACTTGCAGGAGATATATTTCTCTATTAGTTTTAGTATATGTTTCAGTTGATAAAATTACAGAACATATCTTTTTTTAATTATATAATATTTATTATATAGACTTTTTAATCAGACAAATCGCATAATATTTTGTATTATATAATTTTTATAACCTTAGACAATTCTAATATAATATAATTAATTCAATAACTAATAGAATTTCAAATGATATATTCTTAACTAAACAATTTTAGTACAATATAACTAATTAATTAATTAATTAACATAATCGCAAATGATGTCTTCTTAATTAAGTAATTTTAATCTAAGTAAAACGTTCAATTAGATAGTAAATAACGATCGGTTTTAAATTCAATAGAATTTTGAGTTATACAATTACTGAAATCCTTAATTAGACAATCTTAATTTCATTAGAATACTTTATTAAATAGTTTGTAATTTTTTTATTATTTCAAATAAGTTTTTACTTAACACCCTCCTAAACTTAGATAATTAATATAATTTTCAATTAGAAAAATCTAAAATTCATTATTCGAATCTTAAAAAGTTGAAAAATCTAAAATTCATTACTATCTGATCAACGAACCGACCAAATATTCGGTCGGACCGGGTCTAAAGGTGGGTGATACAGTGAAATAGAAGGTTACCTCAACTTGTCCTCTTCCGGAGGCGGTGTGCAAAATGGTTGAACCCTGCGCATCTCTGTACTCCGACACCCGACTGGCATCGTCATCCCCAACAAGCTCTCTCAAAATCCCTAAATTACCTCCTCTAGCCGCACTATGAACAGCTCTATTCATCATCTCCCATTTGAAAATTGATTCATTCTCACTCTTCGTTAACTCTCCTTCACCGCTCGCCAGCGCACAGAAATCAACCAACAGTTTAAACACATCACAGTTTTTGCTTCTAGCCGCTGCGTACAAAATATCAGTCACGCCATATTCACCTTCACCGAAAACGAGAAGAGGATCTGTATCGAGCAGTTGTTTAACGAAATCCACATCTCCAGCAGACGCAGCAGTGTAGAGAAGCCAGCCGCCATAGCCAGATTTAATAAGTGAATTTTCACCAGTATTTGTTTTGCAGTCGGAGAGCAATCTCTTGGCGATATAAGCGCGATGTTTGGCGACATCGTGGAATTGAGATTCGTCGTCCCAGACTGTCTCGAGACGACGAATCCGGCGAAGCGAAGTGAGCTTAATGAGGAGATTTGTGTCAAGATGAAGAAGCTCGGTGATCAGATCGTATAGACCATTTGCGGCGGCCCAATCGATTGGGGAAGCATACCACCACTGGTCTCCGGTGCTCTCCCAACGGAGTGGAAAGTATAATGGAGGCATTGTAGACAGATAGAATTAGTGGAGAATTGTTCTTCACAAATAGAGATAAGATTGGGAGGAATTAACGGAGTGGAAGAAAACAGAAAAGAGAAGTTAACTCAGAAATAGTCACTGGAAAAGACAAAAATCAGACACGGAAAGTTGTGGAAATAGAGAAAGTAGAAAGAAAGAAGGAAAGAAGGCAGTCCATGAAATCCTCCATTAATGGATTGGCCATCGTTTCTTCTCGATGAACCTAAGCAGAGATGTACGCAACTGTGCAGCACGATTAAACTGAAATCAGCAATTCATGATTGACGCTGATTTTTCCTCGGGGGTTGTAATAAATGGTGGAGAAATTTTTGTGTAGAAAATGGTATGAAAGGCGAGTGTATGAGAGAGAGAGAGAGAGAGAGAAGGTAATTGGAATATTAAATTAAATATTTTGAGTTAAAAAAATAGATAATAATTTAGAGGATATTAAAAAAAATGTGAAGATAAAATAAAAAGGGCGCCAACAAGGGAACATGTGACGGTTGGGATTTACTTTTTGTCATTTCCCAGTAAAGTAAATAAATCAATTAAATGATCCATTAAGGTTAGGACTCTTGATTTTTTTTTCTTTTATGAATTCTTTAAAACACATTAATTTAATAATATGTTAAATATATAAAAATATATATATATTGTTGTTTTATTTTTTTTTTTAAATATCAAAATAAAATTAATTTAATAATGTATTAATTTAATCTTTTAGTATTTAATTTAATCGATACATCGATCTGTATATATGTATACATCTCCTTAATTTTTTGAAATAAAAAATGAAGATAATGTGTTAATGCTAATCATAATCATAATTGTATATATTATATCAAAATAAAATTTTATTTACTTTTAAAACATAAAGATAAAATTACTATGATAATGCATATAATAGTTATATTTTTAATTTTTTTAAATATAAGTATAGAATTTTATTTTTAATTGATTAAAAGTTATGTACCATATAATTTTTAAATACAAAAAGAAATATCACTAAAATTCTATAGAGTCAACCTCTACATGGTAACCCTGATAGGACGTGGGATGCAACCTTTAATCGTTAACTTTCTTGTTGTTTAAAATCCAGATCTTAGTTTTCATGATATGAAATTATTAAATAAGGATGATGAACTACACTAACCCAGTAAAAACGTCAACATTTATCAACATATACGGAAAATCAAAAGTTAATAAAAATCACAAAACAACCAATTGAGTCATTTTTCTTTTTAGGTAAACTCGTTTAATTTAAAAACATAAGTTTCATACTCACTTTTTGAGTTCTCAAATTCGACTTGTGAAGGCAATAATCAAGATAATAATTCATTATACATTTCAATAAATAATAATAGTCAAACCTTACCTTTTTACCTACTTACCGATACCTCTCTGGGGGTTCATAGGAGTTCCCCCTATGCTTAAACCCAATGTCTAATTTATTAATTAACTGGTCATCTCCATGCCTTGTTTGATAATGGACGTCAAACATACCACCACCTCAATACCCATTCTGATAATAGGGGTGAACAAATCATAATACCTGAGTCCGAAATTTGGTCCGAGATCAATTTTCATATTTCAAAAAAAATAATAATAATTAAAAATATTTTTTTATTTAATTTTATTAAATTATTTGAGAAAAATAAGTTAGAGACGTAATCGGAAGCAATTTTGGGGAATATGGATGAAAATTTGAGTTCGGGAAGTATTTTTGAAAGAAAAATTAGAAATAAGGAGGTCAAAATGCAAAAAAAAAAAATTCTGCCACATGGGACGGCCCAGTCAGCAACCACGGTGAACCAGAGCATGTCGTGTGGTAAAACACGCTGACATCGGCGTCATGCGGCACCGAACTCCAACGCTAGCTCCACCGCCTATGGTGGTGTCTCCTCTCAATCTGGCTAGTTTCGGCAGTTTTGGCCAATTTTGTGCGAAAACCTATAAAAGATGAGATTAGATGGCCTCTGTTGGCTGAAAAAAGGGAAAACTCAAAGCTTACTAGTGGGGTAGTTTTTTGGTGCAGTGTATAACACCCGGGCCCAAAAATTAGCCTATGATGATTTGTACGGATTATGAATATATATAATAATTAAAAAAATTATTTTATTTTAATTTGATTGAAGTTTTGAGAAAAAATGAATTAGGGACGAAATTGAAAATAACTTTGGGAATAAGGGGTGAAAATTTGAGTTCGGTGGATGTTTTTGAAAGAAAAATTAAAAACAGGAGGTCAAAGTGCAATTAAAAAAAGTTCGGCAATGTAGAACTGCCCAATCAGCAGTCTCAATGAACCGGAGCGCGCCACGTGGCCAAGCGCGCTGACATCAGTGTCATGTGGGAGGCCACACTAGCGATCTACGTGTCCCGCGACCGAACAATACAAGATCGATCCCTCGCGCCCGCAATTAAACGATCCAGGATCGATCCCGCATACGTGGACAGTCCAAATCCGTTTTTTTCTTAGGCACAATCGAATAGTCGAGATCAAACGCGATGAACAGTTCAGATTCATTTCTCTCTTAAATGTGATCAAACGGTCGAGATCAAATGCGATGAACGGTCCAGATTCATTTTTCTTGTAGACACAATCGAACGGTCAAGATCGATTGCGATAGACGACCCAGATTAACGGATGATGGTATAAATATTTTACATTACACAAAACCCAAATTCTAGCCATCAGCCTCCACCCCCCCCCCCCCCCCCTCCCCCCCGATTAAAGAAGAAGAACCAAACGCTAGAGAAGAAGCCGACTGTTAACCGCCGCCGCACCGGAGCCACCTCTGATCATCAAAAAAGGTAAAAATTTTCTTACCCACTCAGAATATGATTTCGAGCACATCTGTAGCCATCGAAGCAAAACGAATGGCGGGTGAGCCACAAACTGCGGGCAAAGTCCTGCGGGGGCACCGCGATCCAAAACCCGCAACCCCCTCTGATGAGCCCCTTTTCAATTCCCATTTCGTGCAATTTTTTTACTGTTATGTTCACCATTCTGTTTTTTGCAGGTTGACTGAAAGAGGAATTACAGCCATGAAGGAGAGCCAGCGGAGCTGCCGCACCGGAAACCCTACCACCAGTAGGTTTCAGTTTTTTGATCTTTTTTGGGCTAACTAAGACTCCCTAACATATGTTTCGCAGGGATATGTGTAAAATCGGCCTAAACCAGCTGAAAACAGCTAGGTCGAGGCAAACCTCCGCCGCCATGCTGGAATTCTGAAATTGGCCGAAAGGAATTTTTAACAGCGATTTTGGGTTTTAGGATATTTTTTAGGTATGTGGAGCACGTTTAATGTCCACAAGAAAATTCAAGAAATTCAAGGACCGCTAGGAGGCACAGTAGAAAATACGGTATTTCAAACATTGATTTGGGTAAGAATCCTTTATCCTATTCTCTATTATGAAATTGAAGCTTAATAATCAATAATATAGTATTTTGAAAAATTTAGAAAACTTTAAGAATAATTACATGTCACTAATGAAGCCGGAACCAGTTAGTTATTTATTTGTCCTGTTTAACTGATTATTTACTTGTACAGACTTAAATACATGATAATCTATTGAAATAGTTAAATGATTTACTTGTATTTTCTTGATACATATATCGCTTGTTTTGCATGATTTACGATTGATTGTGAAGCGTGAAATTTATATATAAATAGGAAATTACTTGATGATGTGAATTAATAAATGGTTGTCTTATTGGATATCCTGCAAAATGGTGGACGGATCGGGTATATAGGGAACCCTACCGTGAACATCACCTCATACTGGACGGGGTATCGAGGGAGGGTATTTTTTTCGCTCATACCGGACGAGGCATGAGGATAGCCCGGTTCACCCTCATGCTGGATGGGGTATCGAAGAATAATATTTTTGGTGCTCATACTGGGCAGGTTATAGAGACGGCCATATAATTAACAAGTTTAGATATTGGGTTCACGTGTAGGGGGACATCCCTATAGACCCCTAGAGGTACCAGTAAGTAGATAAAAAGAGAAAAAATTGTTTTTCTTACTGAGTTGTATAAGAAATCATAATGTTATTTAAATTATTGTCTCTATAGGTTAAATTTGAAAATCTCATAATGGTAAGTATGTAATAAATAGTTTTCCTTGGGATAAATGAACTTACTTAAATTAAGAGCTCCAATAATCGTTTAATGTTTTTTATCAACCTTTAGTTTCTGTATCGGTGAGTAATGTGATATTCTTATTGAGCTACTGTAGCTCACCCCTATTAACTATTTCAGATCAAAAAGATCAAGACTCATATCCTAATCGGCAAGAGAGCTGTGAGTAGATGTCCCCCGGATCCTGTCAAGAGTTAGTAGAGGTTAACCTCCCTACAACATTTATTTACTATTTTCATATGCTTATTTCGTTTTTTTATGAACTGTTATGAAATGGACATTTTTGTAGCCCTATTGGACATTCAAATTTATGTGTAAGGAATGTAAACCCTAATGTTATTATACGCTTCCGTATTAAATTAAAGAATTTATTTTTCTTTTAGCTCCGGGTTATTACACGGCAGCTCCGCCATTCATCTCTCGCAGTCAGGGATTTTATTCTATTGATCTATACTAGAGAAGGGTTAGGGATACATCAGTCAGAAAATGGAAGGAAACGAAAAGTGAGATCGAGCTCACTGGAGCAGTTTTGGGTTGCAGGTGTAGCAGTTCGGTCGAGCTCCACTCTCGATTTTTGACTTTCCTTTTGGGTCTCGATTTCTGACTTTCTTTTTGGACTTTCGGTGCTGATATGGGTGTGGGGATGCTTAGAATCGAATTTTGAAGCGAAATGGGAAAAAACTCACCTCCCTAATGTCGGCAGCGGCTCTAGTGCAGTGGCGACGGTGGTCGGCTTCCTTCTGATTGTCTTTATTCTTCTTCTCTAGGTGCGGGTAGAGTTAGGGTTTTACGAGAAGTGATGTTTAAATACCCTCTCCGCATCGATTTGAGTTATATGTGCAGGGACACGTGGCCCACTCCTAGCCCTTGAATAACTCTTATTTGGGGAATGAATCTTGACCGCACGATCGGATTAAATCTAGTCGTTCGATCTCGCTTAAAGATGAAATGGATTTTGGTCGTCCATGCTCGCGGAATGAGATCTGGGTCGTTGGATCCGTTGGCATACGGATCACCCGCGTGTCTGCATGTCTGCCACACGGCGCACGACGATTGGCCGTGCTGTTGACATGGCAATCCATGTGGCTAAATTTATGTTATTTTTACTTTTATCCCAATTTTTCATACTTCTTTTCAAATATGTCATTTCTTATTTCTATTTTGGTTATGATTTTTGAAAATATTTTCAAATACATCCAAAACACAATTTTTTTCAAATTTTTAAATAAAAACTGGAAATAAATTTTTTTCGAATTTATTTATTATTAAATTGATTATCTCGAGTTTAAATTCCTGGATAGGTGTTACAATAAACGTAATAATTATTCACCTAAAAATTTTAAATATAAATAAAATTTAATTTTAGTTATTTATAAATTATACACTATATGGTTAATTTTAAAAATATGACTCATGTATACCACATAACAATATCTAGTATGTAACGCCCAAAAAGTGGGCATTTTTGTAATTTCCTCAGTTATTATTTATTTAGCCACAAAAAAAAAGCAGCGTGGTGGCACAGAGAACGGGAGAAGAAGAAGGAAGCAAAGACGTGCACGTCGCGAGCGGGAAGAGATGGGTTTTCGTGATTTTTGGAGAATCTTCAGTGCGGGGATGCTGATCTAAACAGCTTCGCTCCACTATAAGCAGCGTGGTGGCGCAGAGAACGGGAGAAGAAAAAGGAAGCAAAGACGTGCACGTCGCGAGCGAGAAGAGATGGGTTTTCGTGATTTTTGGAGAATCTTCAGTGTGGGGATGCTGATCTAAACAGCTTCGCTCCACTATAAGCAGCGAAACTCGAAACAGAGAAAGGAGGAATCCCTGAGGCCAAAGGGGCGTAGAGAGAGAGGGAGGAGGCCGAGAAGAGAGAGAGAGCTCATCTTCTCCATGGATTCTTAGCAAGATACTCAGAAAAATTCCCTCAAATTGTTCTCCTCATTCCTTATTTTCCTTCTACTCGCAGAACCAATTACTGGCCTCTACTTATTGACATAAGCACAAATATCACCCATCTTTGTGTTTTCTTCAGCACGACTCCAAGCAGCTCAGGTCATCTCTGTCACAGAAGAAGCCCTCTCTCTGCTGTCCTTAATTTCCGAGCGGCAATCATATACATTGCAGCTTATCATCACCGAGACCCAACCTTCACCGCACAGTTGATCGGAGCCGAATCACCAAAGCACGAACCTCACCGGAGAGCCGCCGCACCCGAGAGCACCGCCGCCGGTAAGCTTCGGTTTTTCGTAATTTTTTGGCTCCTCGAGGGCCCTAGGGTTGTCTTATCGCAGGGACCAATGCAAGTGTGGCCGAATTCGGCCGGAAACGGCTGAAAACGGCCAACTCGAGGTGAATTGCCGCCGCTTGCGGCGGCGCCGTGGCCGGAGCACGGCGGAGCCGCCGTGCCGGAAATGCGATATTGGCCAAAAGGGGGCCTTGGGTCTAATTTGTGATTTTTTTTGGAACACGTGCAGGTACCGTTAGTGCATTTCAGTTCCCCGGAAAAAATTCTGGGGAAATTAGGGACAGCCTGTAGGCGCACTGTGAAGCCGTGTTCGGACCCCGAAACGAGTAAGGACCCCTCACCCTATTTCCTATCACGGTATTAAAGTTCAATAATGATAAAACGGTAATTCTTGAATCAACAAATGTGTGAAATTGCTTAAGGTCGCTAATGGAGCCCGAGTCTAGTGTGTTTGTCGGTTAACTGTTATTTGGCCTATTTTACAGTTTAAAATGCAGTATGAGGTTTGATGTTTTCATTTTATAGTTTCGTGTGCATATTTTACTGTTTTATTGATCATGAATTGAATGACTGGGATATTGATGCTGTATGTTGTCTGTTTGGTATAAATTACCGTTTTGTTTGTTTGTATGTGGATTAATGATGCTGACTGAGGAAAAAAAAGAGAATGAAAGATTATGTAAATAGGTAATTGTATAATGGGGTCAGCCTGACTAGATATCCTGGGAGATGGTGGACGGACCGGGTCCGTAGGGAACTCTACCGGGATTGTGGTCTCCCATACCGGACGGGGTATGGAGATCTTATGTGTTTTGGCACCCATACCGGACGGGGTAATGAGGTTTATAGTTTTGGCGCCCATACCGGACGGGGTATGGGGACGGCCCTGGAATCTGATTTCGAGTGTTAAGGGTTAACGGGTAGCGGGACCCCTATGGATCCTCATGGATACTAGTGGGCTGGTAAATGAGGAAAACATGTTGTGTAACGATTGAATTACGAAAGGCTTGATAAGTATTATGTTATACAGCTCATATGATTTCATGATAATGATAATGTTACTGCTTTCGTATATTGTTTTATGAATTTCACCGAGGTAAGTGGATAGTAAAGGTTTTTATGTTAATAAACGAGTTTATTGTAAATTATGCTCCATTGGTCTTTTTGTGTTTTCTACCCACCTTTTCCTCCGTGACGGTGAGATAGTATGATGTCTTTATTAGGCTGGTGTAGCTCATTCCTTATTTAATCATTTCAGATCAGGAATACATTGTTCCCGAGCCCGTTCCGCAGGAAGACGACGAAGGAGACGCCTGAAGACTCCGTAGTTATATTTATAGTTTTTATTTTCGAGTTTCTCTTTTAGTTAGTTTGTTCTTTTATACCTTGAGCACATTTTTTGTTTTAGTGTAAGGGATGTTAATCAAATTTTTATTCCGTTTCCGCATTTGACATTTTTAATATACATTTCATTTTAAATTTTCGGAGCCGTTACATAGTAATTGATAATATAAATTGTCACAAAGCTTGCTACTTTTTTTGGCATACTATTTTAAAATATAAATAACTAATTAAAATATATTTTTTCAAATAAAAAATAATACTTAATATTGAATTGTTTAATTATATAATATCGTGTAAATTATATATTATTTATAATAATAATAAAATAAAATAAATTTCATTAGTTGGATCACGTGCTGCAGCAGGATCTCCTCTATGCTGTATATGTATATATTTTTTTTATTAAGGCATTAATGAGCGTCTAAAGTTTTATTTAATTTATTTTTATTAAATAACAAATTATTCAATATTTAGATAGTTTTAAACTTCATGGCTTCGTAACAATTCAAATCAAAAGCTTTTTTTTTTTTTTTTAAAGGAATCTATTAAAACAATTACTCAAGTAGTACAATAATATTGAATAATTAATGAAATAACAAAAAATCTCGAGAAACGCTTGCAATCTTATGAGCAACCTCGTTATAATTATATTTAATCCAATTAACTGATATATTTATACAATATTTTCTCGTACTTGAAGAAGATACGGGAGATAGTATATCTTCTAAGCCTTATTTAGAACATGCGATATCAATTTCAATGCCTTTTTTCTTTCAACATTGCTTTCAAGAGGATTAGATTGTACATTATAACGCTACATATTTGTAAAAAAATCTCACAAAAATATAAAATTTGAAAAGAATAAATTTAACTAAAATATATCTTAAAATTTTGATAACTAATAAATTTTATAACTCAAAACTCAAAAAATTCAAAGTTCTTAAATATAATGATTTATTAATCTAAATACAAAATTTAATTAATGTATTTAATTATCTAAATTAAAATTCTCATTCACTTATGCCTCCCAAATTTTTCATACACATCTTATTTTTTTAAATTTATAAATAAATAAAAATAAGGTAAGCTCACAATTTAGAGAATAATAAAAAAATTAAACTAGTCTAATCAAGTATTTTTTTTTATAATTATAACAAAATTAATTTTGGTGCATAGTACAAACAAGTGAAACTACAAAATAGTTTAAACAATGTTGTTATGAATTGCAAATTACAATATTTAATTCACAATCAATATTAATTCATTTCAACTTCACTAAAGGTTGTATACAATTTACGTTATATTAATCTAATTGTATTTTTGGTTTTCATAAATATATTTTAGTAGATAATTAAAATATAATTACGTATTAAACATATTATATGTTTTGATAAAATGTAATTAATTATTAAAATATAAATAACTCAGCCAAGTATAAAAATTATTAAGAGACATATTTAGTACTTAACACCCTTATTGGAAGATTTCTCATTGTGAGTTTTAATGGATCTGTAGTTGGGCCCTTGTCCAATGACACAACACCCGCCAAGCACCCTTTCAAGTCAGCTAAAGCACCAATTTCCCGCCAATTTGCAAGACGAACCCTAGACACAGAGAGAGAGAGAGAGAGAGAGAGAGAGAGAGAGAGAGAGAGAGAGGCATGGAAGCTGAAATCAAAGCAGAATTCTACAAGAGTGGCTTCACTCTCGACGAAGAAGAAGATATTCTCAGGAAGTGTGAGTATCTAATCTCCTCTCTGCCCTCGAAGTTTAATCACATTAGCTGAGACTAACATTCTCACCTCTGAATTTTCTCGATTAGGCCTTACTTTCTGTATAAATTACGACCTCAAGCCCTCCGATATCGTTTCCAGCTGGGAGGTTTACTACCTTAATCGGTAAATCACTTTATTCATCAGAAAATTTCAGCACTAATTTGTTAGTTTTTCTTCGATTTTGATTCATTGTTAGTGGAATTTGTATATATATGCTTCGATATTATTATTATTATTATTATTATTTTCACTTTCGTGTTAGGCTATTGTATATTTTGATGGTATAAGTATGTGTATATTGGGGTTACTGTCTCAACTCTTGCGAATTTAGGAATATTCTTTTTGAGTAAAAGAAGTTTAAGATTCGAAACGCTCTAATATATAGTTCCCTAATGTCATAGTCTCAGCAAAAGGCAATGAATATCGCATTTGTCAACTTCATTTCGTTGATGAGCATGTGGTGTTGTGACCAGGAAGCTGGACTATTAGGAGATGATTTGTTCATTTTTACTTTTCATTTTTCTGGTGTGAAGGTTATGGATTCTTCATATTATGTTTACATGGAAATGCAATTATGTTGGGGCAGGCAACTACATGAATCAACAGTACAAAATGCTGAAATGGAAGGTTTTTTGTTGCACCTGCAGAATGAACGAAAAGAGGCAGTCATTAAAGAGGAAACTGGTTTGCATGTCTACTCAAGCAAAGATGTGGAAATGTGAGTACATTCTTTAATTTCTAGTTATTCAACTTGCAGGCTTATACTGTTTGTTTGATTCCTCATCTAAATCTTCTTATCGTGACGTAGAGCTGATAAACAATGAGATCTTTTAATCTATTAATAGACAGTTTTACTCTGATCAATTCATTCACCTAGACCCTGCTTAATGAAACTAGTGATATTCTTCAACTTAAGAAATACTTGATAATTTGAGCTCCTTTGGATCTATTTACAGCTGCTTAAATAACTTTCTGAGACTGTACCAGAAATTTGGAAATAGTCATGTGGTTTATCCCCCCACCCATTTCCACATTGTGTCTGCAACCATGTCCTTACCTTCATATTGTCATTTTTGTGATGGAACTGACTATTTGATTCATATTTGTTCACGTTCTAATTAGAATTATTAAAATAGGCTGAGTTTAGTTCCAAATTCCTTGATAAGAGGAGAACTGTATAGAAGGGATTGGTTCTGTTCAAGAAAACAGAAAAAAGATTAGGGGAAGAATTTATTTCTTTAAAAGAATGTGAATGAATGATAGAAAAACTTTTGTATAGGATTCTAAATGATGAATATGAAGACACAGAAGAAGGCTCACTTGGCACTCCAACAGACAAGTCTCTAAAACCCTGTTCAGAATCATTTGATTCATCGTATAAAAGAAATGGGTACGCTTATTCTTCTGGAAAATCATCAAAACTTTTGACACCATTTGGGCAGCGGACAGTGAAGTTTGTGGTGAAATTCAACATCAATAATCTACCTACAATAGAGAATGGAAGCAATGAAGACAACCAGGAGAATTTTGAAGACAGCATTATTAGGAGGGTTCAACCTCGGAAGAGGTGTTCCTTGATCGTTCATGAATCAGGACCTAAACCAGGCTGTAGATTCATGTATGAAAGGATTGAAGACAGGGTATCTGAAACCTCTTATGGCATAAAACATTTTCTATTTCCTCTTTAGATGTATTGCACTTAAAGGGAACATTGTTTCTTGTACAGTTCAATGCACTTGAAAATCGCATTAGGAAGCACGGAGCTGCACTTGTTGCTTCTGGGCTGTATGAAGAACCAGTGGATCCATCTATAGCTTCACAGGTAACTTCTTGCTTCAGTCTTTTAGCCTCCTGTATCACAGATAAAGGATGCAGAAGTGTGTATCTAATGGAAATTTCCTGCTCCAGAGAAGTGTATTTGCCGTTGGGATGATCTGTTGTGATGGGGAGGGCCATTTGAATGAGAACTCCATTCTGTTGCAAAGCAGGTAAAAACATTTTGGATTTTTGTACTATCCATATCAATCCATTAGGGAAGAGAAAGCTTGTTCCTCAAGTTGTATTACCTGCACAATCCTGTTAAGGATCATGTGAACATACTCTCTGATGAAGATTTAGTCACATGAAAATGTAGCCTTGGGAATCATTTGTGATAAAATGATTAGTTTTTTCATATGGAAAAGCAAGTCTTCGCAAGACGGTTTACTTTACCAACGAACGGGGTGTGGGCCAAGATGACGAAAGTTTTGATTCAACGCAACGACGGATAACCCTGAAAGGCAAACAAACTCAAACTGAATAAAAGTGCAAGGGCTGACTGACGATGAAAAAGGAAAGGAGTCTCTCTTGTTAGAGCGGGAGATAGCTTGACTTTTGGTCCCGTTTGGTTGGTTCCAACTATCTCCCAGAAAGCCAAGAGCATTTTTCTAATTTAGAATATCTTTATTTAGAGATTAGGCAAAGAAAGAATTGACTCCAAGGGAACGCCTTGGCCAGCTGGTTCCTGAAGGTTTTGTATCCCAGCCATAAAAAACCCTAGATATGTCAGGTCGTTAAGATCAATGTGTGGAATAATCCTTTGGAATGCCTAGATTTAAAAGAGGATCAGTGTGACAATTCCCGATAATGGCATGGGGTAACCACTTTAGGTTGATTAGTAATCTATCTGGCTGTAGACTACCTATGTTTGCTGTCAAAATTTAGTTTAACAGATTTTTTTACAGTGTTGAGCATGCTGGGGGGCAGCGTGTTCGGCTAGATTTGCATAAAACGACCCAGTTTTCAATATTTCCAGGCCAGGTAAAAGCATGGAATAAGTTGAATTATAGCTTTTAATCTGTATCAGGAATCCTAAATATTGCATGTATATAGGTTGTAGGCATTGAAGGCCACAATCCTAGTGGGCATTGTTTAATTGCTTCAAAGCTTGTAGATTATGTACCTCTGTCCATAACTGATGACGTGGATTTGCATCCTGCAAAGAAACAAGCCATAGATCACAATAGCCATTCAATTGAAGAGCCATCCTTTAAATCAGCAGAGCTTTCAGTGGTGTGTAAGCATTCATGTTATATTACTTTAAAGAGCTTTTAGTAATGTGATATCTTGTGCCAATTGGCCTATACATTTAGCTGCCTTTACTGTCTTTTGATTTTTGTTGTGCTGTATTATTCATCATCTTTTTATGGATATCCACATTATGTTATAAGCTTAGAAACTTTGAGCTTTTGAAAAATTTAAAAGCAAACCTTCTATTTTCTAAACATGTAAAAGAGAAGCAGAATCGCCTCTCTAAATGATAAGAGATGAGGATTTTCTCTATTCTCTCGGAGCTTCTTTAAGAGGAAAACAACTTTTAGATTATGTACCTCTCTATGAATCCCATTTGCTAACTGAAAAACTACTTTTCCATTCTTGATATGGTAGTCTCCACCACACCACCTAAAGAGAATGAGTAGTACAAAATTTATTAGTTTCAGGTGAAAAGGATCTACAGCAATCACTTTTTCTGGAAGAATCTACTGCAGTTATGCTTGCATGAATTTGTTGCACTTATTATTTTTAGTAACTTGTAGCTCATATTAGATTAAACTCTGTTGTGTTTTTTGTTTTATTTTTAGGCGTAACATATTTATAGAAAAAGATTTAGATGACTGTCTTCATCTCTGAAGATTACTTGTCCTAAAGTTTTTGGTATTTTATCAGATTATTGCATCTGGCCCTTTTACGACAACAGACAACTTATTGTTTGAGCCTCTAAGTGAGCTGCTAGCATATGCAAGAAGAAAGTCACCACAATTGCTGATATTGGTCTGTGCCCTCTATATTCAATTCAGTGATCTGTAAATATTGCAGTATTGGTCAACATAGGAGGTTTAACGTCATTGACTATTTTACCTTCTCAGCTAGGACCATTTATTGATTCTGAACATCCTGAGATTAAGAAAGGAACTATAAATGAGAGCTTTGATGAATTATTCCAGATAGAAGTTTCTAGAAAGGTAAGAAGGGAGATAGATAGCATGTGATTTATTTGAGGTGAAATTTTGTGTTCCTTCACTGAAATTTTGATTTCTGTTTTGCTCGTCCCCTTTTCTTCAATCTAGTTACAAGATTATGTGGAGTATATGGGTTCAGGTGCACGTGTAATTATTGTTCCCTCCATACGGGATGCTAACCATGACTTTGTTTTCCCCCAGGTGATTCTATACTTTAATGATGCATATACTTTTCTGCTTGATTAGCGAGTATTAATTGAAAACACACAATGTATAGTAATGAGATTGAAATTTATGTACATGCAGCCTGCTTTTGATATTCAGCTACCTGATCTCAAACATCAGGTACCTAATTTTGAACTAATTAAGCAGTCTTGTCTTTTAAACTAGTAAGAGTTCTTATAGTTTCCTACTTTTAGTAAACACTTACATGATTCTATGATCTCTTTAAACCAGATATCATGTCTCACAAATCCAGGGATATTTGAGGCAAATGAGGTAAATAGTTGTTCCCCTTTTTTGAATTATGACTTGTCATGCTTGATGCTGATCTCTATCCATCTTAGTAATGGGTGATTTCATGGTCGAATGTTGTTAGAAACCAAAATCAAAATAATATCAAAATCGGTTAAGTGACAGGTTGTCGCTTCTTAAGTAGTCAGAATCTCTTACTTTGCAAATGAGTCAGCAACTCTATTTCCGGAATTCAACTTAGCTTGGTTTAATCTCGTTCTTTATAGTTGTGCTAACCATAAAAACGAAGTACTTTTCGTTCTCAAAACCAAATGTCCAAATTTAGAGACTACTTCAATTCAATTTTTTAAGTAATTGTTTTTTCATTTTTCCTTAAAAATAATGTTTTTAATTATTAATAAAAAAATAATTTTTTAAAAAGAAAATTAAAACATAAATATTTAAACATAAACATAATTTGATATTCAGCTACCCATCTCACCCCGCCTGGCCATATATATAATTAATAAATTATTAATTTTATTCTAATTTTACTCAAGTTAATTAAATCTTGATTAATAAATATTTAATATTTGTATATTTATAATGTTATTTTATATTTTTTATTTAGTATTATATTTAAATATTATTTTTGAATTAAATTTTATAGTAATTAATATTTATTATTTTTAATTAAATTTATTTATATATTTTATAAAAAATTAAAATTAAAAAAAGGTAATCAGGCGGGTAAGAGATGAAAAGTTTTATCTGAGAGGTGGATAGCAGGGAAAAAAAATTTATTCACTTTGGATATGGAGCATGTATGGATTCATATTTTTGTTACTAGGACGGATATGAGACTTAACTTGATTGCATCCTATGCCAATCCCTATTTTTAACGCCTTGGTCCTACAATTACTGATTCTATAATTTTTGAACATTCTCAAAAACTCAAGTTTAAGTAGTTGGGTATAAATTGAGCTTCATATAATATTATATATTTTCAATGCGAGATTGAAGTATCACAACAAAAAGAGTCAATAGTTTAGATTCAAAAGTTGTTAGTTTAGTGGCTCTTAAGCTCAAGGAATTACATACGTTCCTAAAGAAATGTTTATCCAAACATAATTTGAAAGTTTATGATGTATTTGAAAGCAAAAATTATCTTAGAACATATTTAAATATTTTAAATTAGTATAGAAATTTTAGCATATCTGAAATTAATGATAGTGTTAGTGACCTTTTAATAATATATACACGTAAAAAATATCAACATGCACTATTAAAATTATGCTTATACCAATATGTTGATTCGTACATCAAAAGAGCAGAAGTTATGGTTAGTCAATGTCACTTACGGTTTATAATTTCCCAACAAATGTGATTCCACGACAGTATGTTTGCGAGTTCCACATTACAGTATGGGGGGTAAATGACTAAAGTGAACTAGGATATGATAATAATCCTGTTTGAGAGTGTCTGAAAAGAGAATAAGGATGAAGTAAGATTCATTAAACCCCGTTAACCTTCAACTGTCCAACCTTCCAATGGAGGATTTCATATTCATTTAGCATTATATAATATATATATATATATATATTGTAAGGTCAACCTTTTAATTTATTTTTTTTACAAAAATCAGCCTTTTAAGGAAGCTGAACCTCTCAATGTACTTTGCTTTTTCCAGTTCATGCACTGCTCGCCAGTTGGTGCGTTCTCTTAAATTTTTTGTGGTTATAGCTAATGCATTGAGTTGCATTAATGTAGATGAGCTGTTTGCATTTAATGGTGGTTTTCGGCAGTATTTGCATTAATTCTTTTGGGTTTCAGGTCAAGGTTGGTTGTTGCACTGTGGATATTCTTAAACAGCTAAGTGGGGAAGAGATGTCAAGAAATCCAAGTGGAATTCCCAATGATCGGATGGCTCGACTTGCAAGCCATGTTTTTAAGCAGCGAAGGTACCAAATTGTCAATGCATAAAATTTGTTGGCATACAATTCTACTGATAAATCAATATGATTAGAGATTTTTAAGTATCTTATGACCCCTATATTGTTGAAACAGCTTTTATCCTCTGTATCCACCAGCAGAGAGTGTTCCATTGGATTTCTCATTTTCTCCTGAAGCCCTTCAATTCTCTTCAATTCCAGACATTCTCATCCTACCTTCCGACATGAAGTACTTCGTAAAGGTAAGTGCTTCCATGAACTGAGTCCATATTTACAGTAGTAATCTAATTTTGCTTTGAAGAAGAATCCTGCCAAGTGAATAACTTCAAATAATCAGTTAACGGTAGAGAATCTTTAAGAAGGAAGCTTTTGTGCATCAGCCAACTCATTTTGTCTGTCAACAGGTGTTATCTTTTGGGGGAAGTGAAGGGGAAGGGCAGATGAATTGTGTGTGCGTGAATCCAGGAAGATTGACCAAAGGAGAAGGCGGAGGCACCTTTGTTGAGCTGGACTACAATGGGAGTCCTGACATGATGAATGCTTCTATTATTAGCATATAAATCTTGAGATGAGGCTGTGCATTTCAGATCTTGCAAGATTTTCCCTGAGAAGCTTCCTCCAGGAACCAAAGATTTCAAGTGCACTGAGCAGAAAGTTTAGCAGCAACTAATTGGGTATATCAAGTTGACAGAGGAACCTCCCCCGTCTGCTCTAGCATGAAATCTGTTGCGTCTGAATTATATTTTGATCTTTTTTCCTTCCCTTTTGATAATTTATCCATGTAATATTCTTCCATATCATCTAGTGGTCATAAATTTATCACCATGATTCGTTTTGCATTTGTGAAATTAATAGATGCTGCATACAAGTCAGGTAATATATATACAAAGAAAGATAAGGAAACACATTCCTGGCTCATCCTCGTGGTGAATCCTGCGAGCAGAATCTTACATTTGTATCAACTGAAAAAAAATAATTAGCCCCTGAAATTACAGGAAAATTCACCAACAAATATCATAATTGCGACCCACTCAAACAAAAACCTAAAAATCGAAGGAACCAAATTATTCTACCTCTGTTTTTCTAGAAGTGCTTGTCCTTTTTGTGTAAACCAGTCTACCCAATGATTGAAAACCCATGATATGCTAATCAAGATTGCAATGCTAATCACAGTAAGCCAAGAAACCCAAGCCCATGTAGGTATAAAATTATTTGCTCCTCCGCTAAGATAAAAAATTCCAATTTTATACACAACAAAAGGCCCAATAATTCCCCTCGCAACAGAATAAAAAGCATAGAAGAAAGGAGACATTAACTCATGCAAGTTCTTTGCGGCAGGCACATGAGTCTTCCTGAAATCAGCAAGTGTCCAAATGTTCTGACACGCGCTTGTAACCTCAGCAAGAACAAGAAGTATAAGCAGAGCAAAAGCTCCATGACACACCACGTATCGACATGTTAGAAATACATAGAGGGTTGCCAGATGATGAAGTATGAAAAGAATATCAGATGGGAAGAAAACCAAGTAGTGGAGAAGATCAAGCAAGAAATAAGCTATTCCGTAATCAAGTACCATGTTTTGCAAAGGCGTGTTTGGAGAAGAGAAATTAGTGATTTGGGCAGTGAGAATGGCAATGGTTGCCATGAAAACAGCAGGTGTTCCATGAGCTAGAGAAGCCAAACAGCTTGCGGCTTCGGCTCGGTGTGTGTCGCCCCAATGCCGGAAAATTAGAAAGTAACCAAACAAGTAAATGAAGAGAAACATGAAAAAGAATGATGCAACACTCGGGTAATTCATACTTGAATCAATACAGAAAAGAAGTTTCAAAAGTGTTTCGAGACTCCCAAGAAATGGCAGCAATAGGAATTGAATTGAGAGAGAGAGAGAGAGAGCTCTAAAGGATGGAATCGATGCAATAAGGATAGAAATGACAGGAGAAGATAAATTGAATTTGTGAAAGAAACAGGGGAAATATTGTGTGTGTTTTACGCTTAAAATGATTTTTGTTTCTCCCACGTTTAGCAAAATTAACTTAATTTCTGTAACTTATTTAAAAGATGTCGTAAAGAATTTTTATAAAAAAAAAATAAACTTAAACTTCAAAAAGATTTAAAATGCAAATACGAACGCATTATCCCTCAATTTCCAACATATAATTTATTAAACCATATCCTTAAAAAGGGAAGAAAAGAAAAGTTGGGTAAGCAATTGAGAGAATTACACGACGAATGTGGTAATAATTTTACCATTATTTTAATCACTTTTTTAAGGAAGTTTTTTTTTTTTTTTTTTATTTATTTATTGTGGACTAAAAGTTCCAAACTTTTACTTGTTTAAGGTAAATTAACTTTTACAAATAAATACAGTTTTTAAATAAAAATATGAAAAAAAAAAAGAGAGTCATAATTTCATTCTTCATACTTCAAAGTTAATAATAATAAATAGAATATTCCAATTCTTTGTAATTGAGGGGAAAGAATATGCCTTCTTTATTTTCATCCGGTGGCTGTCCTTTTTCTAAGAGTTGAATTATCCGTTCTTGTTTTGGCTAAAAAATATATTTACATGTGTATATATATATATATATAACACGGACACGCACACACGCAAGAGCCCAGCAAAAGCTTACTTGTAAGGAAGGCTTATTTGTGTTGTTTAAATTTTATGCTATATTTTAATTTACATAAATTAATTTATAAATAATGAATTTTTATGTTAATTAATTAATAAGACATTATTATAATTTAAATTATTAAACTTTAAAAAAAATAATAAAATCAACGAATTTAAATTTTAATTCTTTAATAGTGCCCCATAGTGTTTTGATAATAAAAAAATGTGTTGGTAAAAAATATTCTCATCCATTTGAAAAACTAAAATCTAATTATTATGAGATTAAAGTTCAAATAATAATAATAATAATAATTTTATTACATTTTAAATAATATTAAATGTGTAAATTAATTAAGTCTAATAACAGAAAATTTAAATTATGTTATAAAAATAAATAAATACAAATACAAAAAAAATACTAGATTTTACGTAAAAAAAAAAATCACGGATTAAATTTTAAATTAAATACAATATTAAGAAAATAATGAATAAAGATAATTTCAAATTGATCACAAACTTAGATTCTATAATCAATAAATATTCAAATTATCTATCTAAACAACATCGTACAAATTTTTCATATTTGGGTGTAAATACTAAAAATAAATAAATTTTCAAATAATCTTGAATAACAAATATCTATTAATTTTTTGAAAAATCAAAATATCTAGTCAATAAATAGAGAAAATGACATTTTTAAAATATTGTTAATATGATTGCTAATTTTTATTCTTTTTCTTTAAATTATTTTTTTCTTTAAATAAATATAAATTAAATATAAATTATAAAAAACTAATAAAATAATATAAAATCATAAAATAATTTTTAACATCAATATTTGATTTAATACTTTTTAGTCACTATTTAAATATTATCACATATTTTAAAAAAATATTGTAGATTAACAATAGTAAAAAAATCAATCATGTAATTGTTATAGTGGTAATATTTTTAAAATTTAATGTCCATGTTGACATATTTTTTGTTATGTAAACATCTATCTCATAGTATTAAACATAATAATAATAAAAATTTATTACGACAGAATTTAAAAATATATGTTATATTTAAAATGAAAAATGATGTACAATTCGATTTGAATTTTTTTAAATGACAGTAGGATTTTTGAAACGTTATTCCTTTATAGACACAAAACATGTAGAACTCATTTATTTATAAATCAATCTTTCTTTTTTTTTTTAGTGGTTTGTGCTCTATTTTTTAGATAAAAGAGTAGTTTAGTTCAAATCTTAAATTGTAAGTCCTAATAGTGTGCAAAGAAAAAACACTTAATTATCCACTTTTTCTATTAAACAATAGATTATAGTCATATTTTCTAAAAAATTTATGATAATAAAAATTATTTAAGTTTTATATTACATCTTAACATTCTCGTTCGTTCGTGCATAAGATGAATTGCGTTTAATGTAATATTTAGATGACAAATGGTCAAAGTAAATACAATTTTACATGAATCAAAATACATATTACAAATAACTTATATGGTATATATTAAGAACAATTAGGATCTTGCAATTTTAAATCCGTTGTAGGGACCAACACATTACATCAATAAGGAGTTTGGAAAATGAATAAGGTATATGTGAGGCATTCTATCTTGCTTAATCCATAGATTAATCTCCTACTAATAGCCAATGCCAATTATAAAAAAAAAAAAAAAAAACATAGCCCTATATTAACCAGTTGTACATACATATTAGAAAAAAAGTAAATCTCCAAATCATTCACCCATTAAGATTTAAATGTATAGAATTATATGCAGAATGAAATAAAAATACAAAAGAAATTCGGAAGAGAAATGAGTAAAGGAGGATATTACCCTCTTTTAGGGCAAGACTTTTGCCTAAGCTTTCATGACAAATGTCTTTTGACAAAATAGGCTGCAGAGCAAGAGTCAGGACAACACATGTAAATATACTCGAGATTTTTCCTTTTTCTCACATCAAGCCTTGGAATTACCAATATTCGAGTCCTGTAAGTAAGTATAAACTCCGGCTGCATGTTGTGAGTGAATGTATGCCGCAAAGATACTAATAAGCCCTCCTCTCAAAGTGCAATTAAATAATATTTGGAACAATTTTCTTTAAGAACAAATTTTCAAGCTAAGAAATTAGAGGTACGCCGTATGAGATATTTTCTCCCTTAAAGTTACTTAGTTTCATGTTTATTTTTAAACTGCTTTAAGCCTTTGATAAATTAAAAAGCAAATATCCATTTGTCAACTCTCTTCATTCATTGACATGTCCGGAGGCAATATCCTGAGGTCGCAGGACCTAGAAAAGCCATACAAATTCTTCAAGTGAATACTGGTAAAGAAGAGTAGTGAATTTTGATTTTCCAACTCCTACACTTCCGCTCCCTCACATTGTCTTCCCTTCTCTATTATAACTTGAACGCAGAGTCTCTGACAATGATACTTTTTTTAAAGGTTTCAACTCTTTTAGTTTGAAAAGATCTTTTCATATCATATTAAACGATGCATTTCCTAAATCAAACGCCAACTCTGATTCTCTTTCTTTTTGATGAAGTTATGCTTTCCTTTTTATAGATTAGAGACACTTTTAATATACATATGTTGTGTTTCACTCTTTGGGGATTAAAAGCAAAATTGATTAGGTAACCTGCCTTTCCGGGGATCAAAAGTTTTTATCGGCCCTACCCCTTTCTCTCTTTTGCAGAACATGCGGAGAACTCCTTTATTCCGCCTATTTTTTCATATGAAAATGATAATGTTTCCGTATATCAACTTATCGTTTAATCCTCCTTAATTGATTTGTCTTTTCAAGAATTCATCAAGCTTTTACTTCAATGACTGACTAAAATTCTTCCTGAAAGTCCATTTCTGCGGTTCAAGCAATTTACTAACTTCTAATCATTCATACTTCTACCTTTATTACTTAAGCTTTAAGAAATTCTGATTCATCTAACCTAAAATCCGTTGCTAAGTATAAGAATTTAGGAGCCTTCTGAGTAATTGCAAAATATTTAAAACATCAGTACTATCATTGTACCTCAAAAACTGATTCCAAATGCATTATGATAAGTAAAAATATATATGCATACACTCCCACTATATAAACTAACTAAAATTCACGCAATCTTCTGCCTAAATGGAAAGTTCCAAGATTCTCACTTAGTTGAAATGTCATATAACAAGCTTCGCTGGAATTCTGTCACACTTGCCCAACCATCTATTTATTAAAAAACTACACTAAAGCACCAAAAGGAGAAAAAAATGAAAGAAAGAAGACTAGCCAACAACAGCATATGCCTATTATAGGATAACAGTATCGACTAAATAAACAACTAAGGTTGCTGCACTCTAGTTCCAAAACTGACAGTTGTAAATGCTGAAAGCCTTAACCAGGTAGGATCTCTGACTTACATAACCATACCTCCATCAATGGTGAGCACCTGCATGACAACAGGACCCAAATGAGAAACTAAATAAAAAGATGATCATTCTGGAATAATGAAAAGCCAAAATCTGGCCAAAGGTTCAAGCAAGCTAAGTACCAGTAGTAGTTGCAGACATGGTAAATGATCCAGTCAAGGCTGGTCTACTCCTAGCGGGCTTTTTCATGGTCCAAGAACCTATCCTAGACAACTGCTTTTGGGAGGCTTTTTGGCATGAGTCCTTTTTTTGTAAAAAGTAAAACAGGTCGAAACCATTGAACTCCCCAGTGGTTTCATGCCAGCTCAGCTAAATCCTAACTGATATCTTTTTGGTTAAATGAATAATAATTTAAAAAATAGACTATATAAACTGAAAATTAGCTCAATTCTATATTATTTTTTTATAAAAAAAATCCTTAAGTTTAGTAGTGAAAAGTTAGGAATACATGTGTTTCACGACAAATCTTTCAAATATCTGAGTTATTCTTCAATTACAGTTCTTTATAATTACAGGAAGAAACTATTTAAATTGTAGAACACAAAAATAGAACTGAATTGAGAGGTTTCTGCTACGTGTTTAGAATGAAATGCCAAGTGTATTTACATTCCCTAAAATATTCTCTACACCTCTTCTTCTAGTTCTTGGCTGCTCCTTCCCCAGTTTCTTCCTCCATTCTTACCTTAGTCAAGATTTTTAAATTTTCTTTTTGGCTTCCTCCACCTAATCAATTTATTCATCATTTCTGTACTATTTTGTGATAAAGTAATTAGCAAACTCTCCTGCAATGTTTCAAATTAATTTGCAAAAAGATGTTGAATGCATAGGTTGCTAACTAATTTGTGGTAAATGATCAGATAAATTGATCAACACAAGAAAAAAAAGGAACAAAAGTCTAGGCCAAGGTAAGAATGGAAAAGAAGAAATTGAAATTGAGGAGAGAATAGAAAAATACAAGAGGTCTAGAGAATGTAAGGTACGGTGCATAACAGAAGAAGGGATAAGTCTTTAAAAAAACAAAACAGAAGGAATAAGAGCAAAAATACATTTTTTCTCGTCATGAAAAAAGTGTTAAAAGTTAACAGATTCTTTTTGTTTGAAGTGCCAATATTTGATACATGTTAATAATACAAGTTATTTATTTAACTAAATTGTCAGAACTAATTTCGCATAGTTAGTAAGATAGAGGGAGGATTCTAGATAAAACCCTTAATTGAATGATAAGTTATGTAGTAACAATATAAAAGTCGTGTGAGATTTATGTTCATCGCTTAATTAACATACTTATTGTTTTGTCCATTAGTGAAATTTCAAGGTAACAAACTATGTAAAAACATATCAGATTATTTTATTTGAAATTTTTATCAAATAAAAGGGGTCAAACAAAAATTTGTCCCGAAATTCATTGATATTCTCACTAAATTGAAAAATTGAATGCTTACTAACTCTTTTTTTTTTTTTTTTTTTGAAATATGAGTGCCTACAAACTCTACGATTGTTTTACTATTAATCCTCTGTGATTATATATTACTGTTTTTCTTCGTCTCCTTAGCTTATTGTTCTAAACCCTTTTTCAATGTGCTACACTGGTACAGTTCAAAAATAGCTAAAGAGAGGATTTGACCATGCCAATGCACACGATTAACCATCAACAAAAGCAGCATTTTCTCATCTTTCCTCCTGTCAACCCCACTCAACGGTGGCCCCTAGTTCTTACACATCGGCTCCTTCCTAGTGTGACCATGGCTCTTCATCACTTCTAATTTGTAACAACGTATAGCTAAGGGACTAAAAATGACATTACCCAAATAATAATATTGGACTGCTGTGAACTAGTCAGAGCCACGATGTAGGAGTTGTGATTTTAAAATTAACCAGATAAAACTTGCAGCACAAAGGTAGACATTAGATCACAAACCTGTCCAGTGATATAGCTGGCAGCAGGACTGAGAGCCAAGAATTCCACCAGTCCAGCAACTTCTTCCGGTTGGCCATATCTTCCTGAATGGACAATAAGTATGTCAATGTTAAAATAATCTTCATAATATTTTTGTGGTTCGTCAACTTTTTTTCTCTTCATGCACCTTTCTTAATTGATTTTACAACCTGATTACTTAAACAGTGAAAACAAGAAAAGGGGATCAAAAGCAAGAGCACAACATGAGTTAGGGTCAAAGCTTTTGCATTTACAGCACTTTTCACATGAAAACACATAAATCCAGTTTCTTTCGGAAAAAAATCCAGCAGGGAATCAGTGTCACAAGCATACATCAATGATATGAAAGTCATATTAATTTCAAAAAAATGCACGACCAAGTTCCATTTTATACAACAATGTAGCACACTGGAATAAGGCTAAAAAGACAGAAAAATTATAGAAAACAAAAAATAAATCCAATTCAACAACATAGGTCGCCAACAACTACAATCACAGAGTTATCACAATTACAATCACAGGGTTGTCATAACCACAATCACAAGGTTGTTGGTCGCTTAATTCAATGAGATAAATCAATAGCTTTTATCGATAAGCATGTTAAACAATGATGAGTAACCAATATCCGCATTGCTTAATATAAGCTATGACTAAAATTCCTAAATAGAAATAGTAACAAAATAAGATTTCTAACTAAAAAAGAAACAAGATTCTCAAGCCAATAATAAATCTATTTAAGTAGCTCCTAAAAAAGCTAGATATACTTGATGATACATAAGGATTATGGTTACATAAGTACCTTGCATCATTTCTCCAATTTAGTAAAAACTCGTCATCGAGTTTCAGAATATCAAAGTAGCAAGAAGACAATAACAAGGATATGTTTTCCATAGAACTGAAACCAACCAAAACAATGGTCATCCTAAGAAAATGATGATTTCAAGAGCATATACTCTAGATGATTACTCATGAAAAATCCAGTGCAATTTTTGTTTGAAATATAAGAGAAGTAATATTATTTACAAAGGTACCAAGGAGGTACCAACCATAAAAAATTCGGTGCCAATAGACTTTATTATCAATCCTTGGACCCAAAAAATATTTTGTGTAGCCTCTTTAGTGGAGATCGTTCTTCTTCATGAAGATGAAAGCAATTAAGTTAACTAGAAATAACTGAGAAACCATGCGTAGCACCGAATATCATCATCTCAACTTGAGTGATATAATCACTTAATACTAAGTCGAGAGATCGATCATTAGATGACTCAATTTCTTCAGTAAAATTTACAACTTTCATAATCTCCACCATTACATCATCTATAGACTTGCTCTCATTAGCTCAGTTGTCAATGGTAATGATGCCATCTTACTCTACAGAAAGAGATGACTCCTGGCATAAGGTAGTCACTCCACCACTATAACCACACATGAAAATGCATGAACATTTTATTGTCTACATCAAAGATAATTTAAGCTGAGACACGCATTTTAGATGTCCTTGCTAACCCATGAGCAATTAGCAATACCTTTCCCTTATCACTTAAAAAAAAAAATGTGTTGGGCTGGAGAGAGCAATTACTGAGATGTAATCACCTTCTTGTAAACAAGTATTATAATTGTCTCCACCTATGAGAGACATTCTTCCACTGAGGTCGAATGAACTCTAGAAAGTTCTTAAACATCTCTAGGATCAATCCTTCAAAATCAAGATCTAAAAGTGCAAGGTATTGTCAAAGTCTTGCAACCCTTTCAAGGATTTAGATCTCTTTTAAAAGTGATTATCTGTCCTGTCAGCTAATACTTTAAATGTTGAAACAATCAACTTAAAAAACTTTAAGTATCACCCGAAGGAATATCCAGTGCAACTATTCTATAACTCACACATGCAGTAAGTAATTTCAAGTTTCTCATTGATATTTAAGTGCTTAAGAAGTTGACTAATGACCAATACTATTAATAATAGACAAAGTGAATCTCACATCAACTTGAATGGATCTTGTACCTTTAAGAGGCAATAAATAATTTTGTCTAGACGGTCAAGAAGTACATTAGTTGAGTGAAGATTGTTGTAAGCATATGACCAATCTCCATAACCATCATTCTCAAGCCCTTTACCAGAAAACACCGTAATATTACCACGCATTATCTTCATTCCCTCTTTCATCGACCAAAATAAAATACTTAAGATACAAACCGAGTAGCTCTGATCGAAGCTAAGAATAAATTATCCCTTACTTGCTCAAGTAGTTAATCTACTCAAAAAAAGTGAGTTTATAATAATTTGGTAAAACTGACCTCAGAAAGTAAACAACATGCTGAAAATACTTAAGAACGGGTGAAAAATCGGCCGGACTTGGGTGAATTGAACTGGTCAAACCAGATAGATCAACTCTGTGGGAACTGGTCAAACAAGACAATCTCAATCATAGATCACGAAGGTGTGAGACCCATGCTACATTTTTTAGTGTCCTTCAAACTTTAGGGATTTGGTTCAAGCCTTGGCTAGCACAATTGGTTCTAGATCCAATGCCGGATATTGTTGGAGTGTCTAAGAAAGGGGGTCTATAGCAAGGCATCAGCTGTTCAAGGGTTTGGCAGCAAGTGTCATAGATTCTGGCGGTATTTGAAGTTGCGTTCTGGAACCTCGGTCAGCCAGCAACCTCTGATGCAGATGGTGGTGTAAGTGTCATCCACCTTCCTACAATGGCCAAAGATCTGGTTTAGGCTAATGGCTTACAAGTGTTTGTGTGTCTCTCTTCTGCAACTTTGAGTTCTACTTTTGTAGTTTCAGCTGATTTAGGGCTTTTCTGTGATTAGGATAATTTGAGGGTTTGTGGGGTGGAAACTTAATATCAAAAGTAGGAATTTTGAGCTCTAAAACTAAATTGATATAGCACAAGGGAAGAGAAAGTTAGGGAAAAAAATAAGGGGAAGAAAAGATAAATCCAATCCACAATCACAGGGACTGACGATAAACACAATACAGGATTGTCACAACCACAATGACAGGGCTGTTGGACACAATTGAATGAGAGAAACAATATTTTTTATTCATAAAGAATTAAATAATGATGAAACACTCGTATATTCATAGGGTACTTACCCTAATATAACTAGCATCTCTACATAAGAAAATAGTAACAAAAAAGATCTCTAACTAAATAAAATTCTCGAATCAGTTATAGACCTATATAAATCGTTTCTAAATAATTCAAACACCCTTAACAACACATGAGATTATAATTACATAAATATCTTAGAATATTGAAATATGTCTATTCTGGGATATTCTTATTCTGTATCAAGAAACTCTCACCTAAGGGGATAGTCGCCAAGATTTTCTTCTCAAGGTCTTCTCCAAGCTTGGCTGTCATGTCAGATGCTATGAATCCTGGGGCAATAGCATTGACCTAGAAGAACACACCCCCATAAGAGTGGAGTTGTGTATTAGCTCAATGAACAATAATTTGGAATTATTCCCCCATGATCAGGGAAAAGATAAAGGGCAAGATAAAAAGAAAAAAAAGGAAAGAACTCAGCAAAACTCACATTAATGTTTCTGCTTGCATATTCCCTTGCAACAGTCTTTGTCAGACCAATTACTCCAGCTTTTGCAGCACTGTAGTTGGCTTGCCCTATATTCCCAGTTAGACCAACAACCGATGCTATATTGATAATCCTTCCCTGCAATGTCAGAACTCAGACGATATTAAGATTCTCATTCTCCCCATAGAATACACAAAGAATTTATTTATGTTGTTAGAATAATAGTGAAGCAGAAAATGCAAGATGAGACTTGAGAATTAAAACAGAAAGATATCTAAAAGCTGTTTCAGTTTGTTGACTGTGCCAAAACTTCAGCCTCATTCCTCCAAAATAGCCAGTACCGAGGAAAATACGAACTCTTCAGATGGGATGATGGGATGTGATACCTTTTTCTTCTTCATCATGATTTTGGTTGCCGCCTACAAGGAACAGTAGTTTCAGTTTCAATAGGAAAATCCAATCTCTAAGAGCACAATTCATCAGATCTTAAGTGTAAATACCTGTGTACAGAGGAATACTCCAGTAAGATTCAAATCAATCACCTCCTGCCATTGAGATTTCTTCATCCTCATTAACAACGTATCCCGAGTTATACCTGAAAATATACTGGTTAACTTAGGAGGTTTGATTAAAATCAACTAGGAACCAGAGCATAAGTTTCGAATTACCTGCATTGTTTACTAATATATCAACAGTTCCCCATGCATCAACAGCCTGCAGATGCAGAGATCGTGAGACAACAGCAACTGTCAAAACAACAATAAAGTGAATCAGCAGAGGGTAAATTTGCTCACAGTTTTAATCATTGATTCCACATCAGCTTCTTTTGAAACATCTCCCCCAAAGGTAAGAGCTTGACCACCATATGCCTCAATCTATAAGATGAAGTCAAACTATCAGTTGTCCACGAAATGTTGAGCACTTTCATGCCTCAAGAACAGCAATATTAAGTTCACAGGAGTCAAATTTATGAAATATTAAGCACTATAGCTGGAACTGAAACAATAAGCATAAAATTTAGGAAAAAAGAAGATAACCATACACTTCAAAGAAATTTTTATAATCAATTTGCATAAAGAGTCCTATGTAAATATCAAACAGACTTCTTAAAGCATCATTCACCTCTCTAGAAACTTCCTCAGCTTCCTTTGATGACCTTGCATAATTGACTAGGACCTGCAATTGCATGAACATACTCAGTATCATAACAGCTAGGAATGATTGACAAGTGAAAGTAATCACACTATTCATTTTTATTGATAAAAGGAGCTGAGCAGACAGCAATAAATGAATGACAAATGGAAGTAATTGTAATATTCACTTTTGCTACTAAAAGGAATGGAGCAGGAAAGGTAGAGGAAAAAGGACCAGAACTGAATTATTTTTGTATGAAGCATGCAGCTGTGGATGAGAGCTGTCTATCAGACCTGATATAATTAGCTCATAAAAAACAGGCAAGGGCAAAATACTCTCTTCATCTGTTTAATATCAGAAAGATCCTGAGAAGATAAGTCCACTAACCTTACATCCTGCTTTTCCTAGGAATAATGCAACTGCTCTCCCAATACCTCTAGAGGCTCCAGTAACAATAGCTACAGGAGACTCCACCTTTTGTGCAACATCTGGGATTGCCTGTTCAACAGCAGCAACCTGAGCTCTTACACCTCCTTGTGCTATAAAAATCAGTGGGACCCAAACTTCATTTCAGTTATTTTTCTTAATCTATGTAAGAAAAACAGATCCAATATCATCATTTAGAATAGTTTAAGCATGAAATATTAAAATTGCACGTAGTAATCAACAGAATAAAATAGGCATAAGAACATAACAGTAAAGACAACAATAGTCTAATTTTCCCTCGAACAATTGACTTGAACCCAATGTTCTATATGCAACATGCATAGAATAGATGAAATTCTGAATCTTTTTTCAAATCTAAATTCTCTCTACAAAGGGATTTTTTTTGCTTTTCCAAATAGATAAACTGCAATAATTCTTTTTTTTTTTTGAGATAAATAAACTGCAATAATTCAATCTAGGAATAAGATCTTTGGGATAAATGACCAATCACATAAACTAAGAAATTAGTGGAAGCAATCAAGAACCCAGAAAAGGATCAAATTTTAGATGATTTTGCAGCCTAGGTCCACGGCTAAGCACCAACAGTTGCACTTCTACATAGAAATTATAATGGTAGTTAGGATTGGCTTATAACTAAAAGCCAATCTCTATGATGCAGAATTTCACTACTCAGGTTTTGGAGAATAGAAGCCATATCAATGTCGTAGAACACTCAACAGAAGAGAGAGCACTTTCATTTTCTTTCTCTCTCTGTCTGCAATCTCCTCATTTATCGGCACCACACTGTCTAACAATTTCTACTTTTAATTAACCCTTCACAATTGTATATAGGGGAAAATCACAAGAACATGAGCCAAGTTTCACCTAAAAAGCTTCCCATCACTGCCTTGCCAAGGGCATAATGAACTCCGAGATGTAGAACTCGGATTTGTTGACATGTGCTGCCAGCATTTCATTACAGTCAGCATTGTACCTTGGATATCAATTTTTACCGCATGACTGCCCAGAAACTGTTGATAGGAAGGTGAGAAAGCTAGTTGTGAACTGGAACTTTCTATAAACATGCTTTTTCTAAATAATTTTACGTTCCTGCCACCAGCGTTCAAATTAAACCATTCCGAACAGAAATAAGATCAGAACTTCATAACTAATCACTACAATGAGGAAAATAGCTCTCAAGGAGTCGAACCAAAACCAATATCACAAGCCATAAAATCTACAGTAGAAAAGAAAAATGTACCGGATGAAGCAAACGCGCTCCTCGATCTGCACTGAAGCCCCATGGAAGGCCGAGACTGAATCGGAGTCCATTGCGAAAACTGAGAAACTCTTCGATCGCCGAAATTTGAGACAGATTTAAAGGCAATGAAGTTGGATCCTGCGAGGGAAGCCATGAATCCGACAGCTCCTGAAAACCTTGGAGCAACAGCGAGGATCGAAAAGGGACGAGAACCGAAGAAAGCAGCCAGAAATGAAAGTGGAGAGAAATGATTTTGCTGATTTTATAAACCAAAACACACAGAAACTTTGTTAGCTGTTTTCTGCTTCGGAAGCTCCGCACTGTCATAAAGAGTGTCGATGAGACTGATGCTGGTGCATTGCCGTTTGGAAATTGTACTTTTGCGAATTTACTAAAATAGACATGGTCTTATCGTTAATTACAATAATGCCCCCCACTAGATTTAAATTGTAGAATGACAAAGCCGCGACAGCAGTGAACGGCGTAATATTGGACATGTGGTAAATATTTTCAGGAATTGCGAGTTAAATTAGGTCAACTCCCCCCCCCAACAAACCTGAGTTTTCTTTTTAATTGGCTCATAGGTCATACCTTTATATAATTACTCATTCATTATAATAACTTTAAATTTTAATTGTCACTTATATGATCATATCAATTTTTAAATATCTCTATAATCTTAATTAGATATATGTCTCTTTTATTTTTAACTCATTTATTTTAGATAATTATTTTCATTTCTGATCATATATTTATGTCTTGTACAATAATATTTTATAAATAAATAAAAATATTTACTAATATATTTTTTGTATAAATATCAAACTATTATAACTTGAATTTTTATGCTTAATATTTGCAATTAACTTTTTATCTTCAAGTTGTTATGTCAGTCATTATATAAAGATTATATTGTCTTGTGTACTTAGCATATACTTGTCACACACCATCATCATAAATGTATCCCCTCATGATTACCAAAAATTGTATTAATTAATTTTGTCAAAAATCATTATAGTCGTCAATTTAATTTTCATTATTTATATATTAACCGTATTATAAAACACTTATGAAGAATAATGAATTCTACTAGTCACTTTTTTATTTAATATTGTCTAAACTCATGTATGGTAATAAATTTTGTCTCGTCAACACTATTTAAAATTGATTTTACTAATTCATAAAATATGACATTGATTTTAATAGTTCATAAATGGGTTGACTAATTGAGGCATTGCTAGTAATAAAACACCTTATTTATTAATAATAATTGATTAATCTATTTGAATTATTAATTCGTACGTACATCATCATATAAGGTTGTGAAAATATTTGAGCTTGACGTAAAACAAAAAATTTGTAGAATGCTATAACAAATAAATTATATGAAAGTCTCGAGCTCACACTAATTTTTTTCTTATTTTTTAAAATAATATCATGACTTTTGGAGTCCATCAAATGTATACTTATTATTCTTATTCTAAAAATCAAATATTTAAACTTCATTTTTTGATTATTAGTCTATTAACTTGTGTAATATCACAATAAAAAAATTATAAAATATGTTAAAGAACGTCTTTAAATATTTTACTAAAAATTATACGCCTAACTAAATTGACTTTTCTATGGAGCCTGATTACTAATGTTGTTCTCATTAAAGTTGAATTATTTGACCATATCAACAATCGCATTTTTTAAAGAATTATAAATTTATGTGATTTTTTATATGATTTCAGAATTTTGATGGAAACTCCTTTTTAAGTGTTTTAAATTTCTTTATTGAAGTTAAATATTATAAGAATTAATAATTAATGTTAACAGACTAAATAAGAAAAATTAATTTGTTATATTTAAATTATTAATGTTCTAAAACATAAATTAAATAGCAAGAAGACAATTATTATAACTATTTTTGATATATTTGTAATTTATAATTCCAATTAATACTTAGATATAGGTCGTAAAATTTTTAGTTATATCTTGTGTTTGTCACTCAAACGAATCAAAATGACTTTTGGATATGTTTAAAATACAAATGAATCAAAATGACCTTTGGATATGTTTAAAATAATTAATTAAAAATTATCTTTTAGAATAGTTTTTAAATTGTGAAACCAATTTTAAAAAAATTATGATCTATTTGCAACATGTTAATAGTAGTGGTAATTTGTTAAAAGAAAATTTATGATCTATTGAAGTATTTAGTTTATTGTACTTATTTTAAACTTATAAGTAAAGCTTATACCATCATAAGGTCCATAAACTATTGAAAAGAAAATGTAAAAAATATATTTTTTTATTTAGTTTACTTTTATTTACTCATAAATTTTATATAAATAGACATGTATTTCGTAAAATAATATTTATAAAAAAAGATTACCAAATAATTAGGAAAGATATATAAATAAACATTTAGCAATTTATAATTGAGTTATTTTGATAAAAATGATAAAGTTAACATGTTTAGGCTAAAGTACCAAAATACTCCTATATTGCACAAAAAATTCAAAAAAATTTTGAAAGTATTTTTCTTCAAAGTTAACCCCAAAATTTTCAAGAAAGTAACAAACTGTTCCATCTCTATTATCTTTCTCTAACAGTGTTCGGGCTCATTAACATAACAAATAACATGCACAAGCCACGTCACTTTCATTTAATATTTAATTATGTGGCATCTATGTCGGTGATCACATGGACACCATATAAATAATCCTTTTAATTCCCTTTTACCCCACCCAATTCTTTTATCGCATTTTCTTCTTCTTCCATCTCGTATGTGCCCTAATGCAAAAAACTTCTCTTTTATCTCCTTTGTGCCCTAAATTGTTTCTCACATATCTTTCGTCTCTTACAACATCATCTTTTTGTAGTGTCCACGTCAAGACTTGGTCTTGTCGAACACAAGCACATAGTGCTTTCAACTTTGAATCACTTACAACCCCTTTTTTCTCTTCATGCCCTAAATCAAAACAATGGAAGCCTCTATTTTTTAATCATGCCAAGCTCATTCATTGTCTTGAGTTGAATTATTTATGTTAACTCATCTTTATAGGTTTGTCTGTTATCTTTATTCTGCTTCACAAGCTCTTTATATGCACTAAATCGAGATGTAAGCTTCCTTACTTGAAATCATGCCATCAAACTTCCTTCATAAAGGAAAGGTGATTGTTTTATTCCAAGCAAGCTTCCTTATGCTACTTCCTTTTGCATATATATCAATTCTTTAATATTTATATCATTTAGGGTCCCTAAACTATGTATAAATTAGGAATAATCATTTTTACAATTCCTCTTGATGAAGACAACTAGTTTGTGGATCTTAGTAAAAAAATAATATAATATGGTAATGGTTTAATGGTAAGAAAAATATTGTTTATATGTTATGTGGTCTTATGTCTATGTATTGGTAGTGGTTTGCTAGGTATTGACTTTCATTCTAAAATTGTGAAATATTATCTTTAGTAATAAATTAAAACAACGAAAAAAAAGAGATGATAAAGAACCAGAGTGATGATAATTTAAAGTAAATAAGGTATTGAAAATATAGGACAAAAAAACAAAAAAATGGGAATGTAGGATAGAAAAAAAATATGTTAGAAATTCTTAGAATAATCTTCTCCTCAAGTTAGACATGAAAGAAACACTTACCTTATCATTTATAAAAATATAAAATTGTCATAAACATAATAAAGGGTTTGTAACATTTTCGTAGAACAATATGATTACAAATTGTATCAATGTACTTTTACTCAATTATGCTTTTCCAAGTTAAAAAATTTATTTTTATAGGAAAAGTTTTTTTTTTTTGGTTTCTTCTTATAAAATTTACATATGTCTGATAAATCAATCACAAGCCTTTTACTTATTTTTTTTTGTTTGATGTATCTATTTCTTATTATTTGAATGTGAAATTGCCCTTGATAAATTGAAAATTAAAGTTAGAAGAGAAAATAGGTGAGAGTCGAATATGTACTTTAAAATTCCGAACATGTGCTTTCACCATTCAATGGACAATGGACAATGGACAATGATGCAGTGACTTTTGGTGGAAGTTCAATAATCCTTGAAATTTCCATGTTATAAACTAGAGTAAGAAATAGTGCCTTCATGACCTACCCATTTTTAACTTTATGGGATAGATTATGGTTTGTATCTTTGATTTTCATGGAATTTTTCTAACTTCATCACCTACCCGTTTTTAACTTTATGCTAGCGTATTTTGTAAACTTAAATCACATTTTAAAACTTGACCTTTTTTCACTTAAACTTTCTATTTTATTTGTCATTTTTTGCGACTTGAAGTCATTTCATTTTTTTCTCATTTGTACCTTTCTACCTATTTTTCTAACATTACAGTTCTATCCAAATTAATTATTAATTAGACAAAAGAGCACAATAAGTGTAATTGCTACACTTAATATGCTAAACTTAGAATTTCTAAGTTTTAAATAGAGTAGTTTGTATTTTGTATCAATGTACACAAATGCTTATTTTTTTAACCTAAGCACTCATTAATAGTTTCTTAGTTATAATATCAATAGTAATTATAAGTGTGTACAGATTAAATGCAGGCATAACTTTTTTTTTTTACATGAATTTAATCTTTCAACATAATGGCAAGTTTCGTTTTAATCATGAGCTGAATTACATGGGTGGTAAAATGACAATTTTTAGTAGGATAAGCGTTCATAAATTTGGATGGTTCTTCCAAAAGGATTTTATATACTAACTTGGTTATATAACTTTAAGTAGAATGTGAGGGTTGCTAGTTATAATACCCGTACCCGAAAAGCGGATTTTATATACTAACTTGGTTATATAACTTTAAGTAGAATGCGAGGGTTGCTAGTTATAATACCCGTACTCGAAAAACGGTTTGAGATAATTTTTTTATTAAACTATTTTATTAAAATAATTATTTAATTTAATTTAATTTTATTTTATTTTATTAAAATTTTGAGAAAAATAAATTAAGGACGATATTAAAAATAATTTTAGAAAAAGTAAGTAAAAATTTGAGTTCGATTGATGTTTTTGAAAGAAAAATTAAAAACAAATGGTCAAAGTGCAAAAAAAAAAAATTCAGCCATGTGGGATGGTCCAGTCAGCAACATCGACGAACCGGAGTACGCTGAGTGTCAAAACACGATGATGTCAGCGCCACACAGGTGACCCGCGTGCCTAACAATCTGATGATCCAGGTTCGAGCCTGCGTGCGTGAACGGCTAAGATTCGTTCCCTCCTTAGATGCAAACGAACGAACAAGATCAATCACGATGAATGGTCCAGATTCGCCCATGCAATCGACCTAAAAAGACAAAGATCAGATGACCCTCCTCGCTCTACGTCGATACAAATGGACGGTTCAGATCAACGCGAGATGTGTATAAATATCTCGTGTCACAAAAAAACTCAAACCTTAGCTACCAGCCATCACCGGAGAAAAAGAACTACGTGCCGGAGATAACTCATTTTCTCACAATGATGGATATAAAACTGGCCGAAATCGACAAAATTGAGGCAAACTGCCGTCACAGGCGGCGATGCCACTGTGCTAGAATTTTAAAATTGATCGAAAAAAGTTTTTAACACCGATTTATATGAAGGAAAGAGGCGTGCATGCGTTTGATAAGAGTAAGCCTATCATGAACACTACAAAGAAGATGATGAAACGATGAAGGAATAAAGGAGATGAATGATGCTATGAATAACATTTAGGGCACAAAGGAGAGGACTGGATGTTCTTCACATTAGGGCACATATGAGGTGGAAAGAAGAACAAAACATGGTAAAAAAAATTAGGTGAGGTAATAAAATGGGGTTAAAAGGTTTGCTGATGTAACGTCCATGTGATTGCAAACATAGATGCTATATTATCATATTTGAAATGGACGTAACATGGTTTGTCCACGTTATTTACTATGTCAACAAGCTCAAATGCCATAGAGAAAAATGGAGAGAATCTTTTATCACCTTTTTGTAACTACCATAAGAACTTTAATCAAAAAAATATTTCATGAAAAATTTTAAATATTTTTATGAAGTCCAGATGTACTTTAGTATTTTGACTACTTTTCGTACACGCATTTCTCCCTTTTTTCTGATGTTCAATAAATATGAAAAAAAATTAAATAAAGTTTAGGCACATGAATGAAAATGCGAAATTACCTAAATACTTGAAATGTTTACCAACACATCAATTATTCAATATATAAATAAGCTTAGGTACATGAATGCTAGTAAGTATTCAAAGCCTTACATATTTGCAATTTTTATATAGATCTATGAGTTTTCAAAATTTACTCATAACAAATAAAATTATGTGTTAACATTTGAAATGTCCAAGACAACACTAAATATCTAAATGCCCATAAATTATACTAATTAACAAAATATTTATAACAATCTCAAATATTTACAGATACTCGTAGCCATATTTATATGTCTAAAATATTTAAACATAAAATAGTTTAACTATTAGTCCATGTAGGCTAAGAAATTAAAATAAAATTGACAAATAACTAATTATGCATTAATTGTTATTTATTAAAAATAATAAACCTAATTCTAAATATACATAAAATTCGATCAATTTCATATAATTTAATCTGAAAATAAATATGTTCTCAAAGTGAAATAACAATTCTTTAACTAGAGATGACAATGGACAAATTCTGGACATAAATTATATTATTTTATTCATATTCTCATCTTTATTATTATTATTATTTTGTAAGAGAAAACAAAGATTTTGTAGGAGAAGGTATATTACAAAAATATTGCATCATATTCAATTAAAATAAATACCTTAAACCAAAATAATCTGACACAAATAAAATAAAATATTTAAATAGTTCAATATAAAAGCATTCAAATTGTTTAACACAAACAAAATAATTCAATAAAATATATATTTTAACATAAATACAACAAAATTTATAAAATTATCTCACAATTCAAATTATTTTAAACATATCAAAAATTAAATTTAGAAATTTAATTACAAAAACATATAATTTTATAAAATATTCAAATTTATAGTATAAAATACAGTGTATGTCATGGTTGAGTGGATCGGAGCAAGCCTACTAACCCTATCTTTGTCCCTATTTTCATTTTAAATGGAATTAAATTAATTTTTTTTGAGGTCCAGCCGATGAATTTACTTCCGTCGGTAATAAAAAAAAATTAATGTAGACCCCACCAGACACGTGAAATGACCATCATGCCGTTATCCTGACTTAAACCCATAATTATCACACGCAGAGACGTCAATGGATGAATGAAGAGATATGGATGCGTCTACTCATATACACACAAGAGAAACTCGATTGGTCCAAGTTATGAGAAATATAAAAAAGTAAAAAAACTTGTCCTTCCATTATATCGGGAAGAGAACAATACACGTCCCTTTTCTGGTATTGTAATGAGCGGGCGAATATCTCATCCTGACGTGGCAGCTCTCTGTCAGTTTTATCTTTTTTTTTTTTTAGGAGTTTATCTTTCCATTAGTATTATTATTATTATTATTTATGTATAATTTTCTTTTTGACCAAAATTTCTGTGGGCTATAAATAGATCTCCTTCACTCTCGCCTAGTCTCTCTCGCACATTATCTTCTTCTTACTCTTTGAAACATTCTCTCAACGGATAATCTCCTCTAACTCAGGTAATGTTTTTACCTTATCCTTTTCTTTATATTCGCTTGATTCTTCTTTCTTATGCGGCATCTGGACATTATTTTTTGAGCTTAGATCTGTTCGTTGTACGTTGGTTTAAGTTTTCTCGTCACATTTTTTAGATTTTCATTTCCGTTGTTAATTTTGTTTTATTCTTTCTTAGATTACTTCTCTGCATATGAGTTTTTCATGAACTTTTTGTATATGTTTCTCTTTTTTTTCCTCATAAATTGTTTATCGGTTGCTCATATGGTTCTTGGCCTATTTCTCACTTAAACTAGACCTTTTTTAGTCTAATTCTGGTTTCTATTTTTTCATTTAAGCTATTTAGAGAATAATTCAGGATCATTGGAGTTAGATTTTATGGTTAAATTCTCTGTAGTTTATGTGGTTTCGGTTTCAAATCGGAGATATGTCCTGCAATTTAAATGTTTTAGTTTTGACGACTTAGATTTATCTGCATAATCACAGACATGAATCTTCCTTTCCCCAGGCTGTAGCTTCCACGTCTTCCAGTTTTAGTTACTCTGTGGGGGGAGTTCAATGCATATATTTTCTTTTTTTTTTTTTAAAGAGAAAAGTTAGATGTTTATTTGTTTACTTTTTTTACTTTATTTCCTTATTTCAAGTTGCAGTACCTGAATGCTATGAGCATCTCAAGGATTTGAGATTTATTCGTTTGCTTTCCTGATCTGTGCATATCAATGATCTAATCTCCTCATCATGTTACCATGTACTTATTTTTTATTTTTTGCCTTCTACTGAATATGATTAAAAAGAATATATCATTTAAGTAGGTGATCTTTCTTTGATATTTTGTTTTGACTTTTCCTTGCTCTCTTATAATTTTGTCTTGTGGATGTTTAGATGAGTTGAGATTTGTGTTGTCTACCACTTCAAATAAAGTAAATTTTTCTTTAGATGCAGCGTGCAGAAGTTATAGACAAATCTTTAGAGAATTTTCTGATTCCTTTTATTGAAGATTTAATTTATTGATAGAATGCTATCATTGGCTCGAGATAATTCTTTCTTTTGCATTTGCTATGCCAAATCAGCTTTTAATGGTAGTTGACTTGTCATTTTGTTGTCCTTTTGAACATTTTAGATGATCGGAGACTTTGTTAACATGGAAGCTACTGGGGGATAAGACTTGCAATGTCCTATGGCCTTTGCTGGTAAAATTGTTCTGATCCTCTCATTGTATAAAAGTGAACTGTTGGTTGCACTGTCATTTTGAATTATGTTTGTGGTAATTTTGAGTTCTTTCATGCAGACAATTGGGAGATGTTTACAAAGAAAGACAATGGGTTCTTAAGAAACAGTCGGCCTAAAACAAAAGGAAGCAACTATTTTATGAGCGAAAGCTCTGGTATGGAATATCAGTCAGACTGGTTGAAACATTGGACGTCCTTAGTGTTCACCACTCAAGTGATTTGTTCTGTGAAACCTTATATGCCCTGGTCTTGTAAAATCCCTATAGGTGACGGATATCACGAATTTCTTTGATTAATTATTTGTCATTCCAAAACATTATTAAAATTTTTGGGAGATACATGTATGAGAATCATTTGCATCTCTCAAGATTCATTTATTGTTACTATCTGAAAAATGCCTGGCTTAATTAGTGGAAAGAAGAGATTCACAGAGCAAGATATGTTCTTCTCTTTGGGAAACCATGATACACTACCTCGGTCAAAAAGCAATCCTCATTTACCTATTCATGTCTCTGATGACTTTGACAGCCCATTATTACCGGGCCTACCTGATGATGTGGCAAAGTATTGTCTTGCACTTGTTCCCCGTTCCAACTTTCCAGCTATGGGCTGTGTCTGCAGGAAATGGAGGTCTTTTATGCAGAGTAAAGAATTGATCACTGTGCGGAAGTTAGCTGGTGTGCTTGAGGAATGGCTTTATATCCTGACCATGGATGTTGAGGGAAAGGAAAGCCACTGGGAGGTTTTGGACAGCTCAGGACTTAAACATCATCATCTTCCGCCAATGCCAGGGGCAATGAGGGCAGGCTTTGGAGTGGTTGTTCTTAATGGAAAACTTCTTGTCATGGCTGGTTATTTGGTGGTCAAAGGTACTGGTCCGGCCTCAGCAGATGTTTATCAATATGATTCTTGCCTCAACAGGTTTGTTCTATTATCATGCTTTCAGTTCAAGGCATCAAAATTTTATGTTCTGTTAATACAAAAATCACAGTTAGTTGGGACTACAAATTTGGATAAATTATCTTCTTGTTACTTAGATTAGAAATTTAATAATATTTTATCTTCTGGTGGAAAAAGTAGGTCATTTGATTATTCAACCTTTTAGGTTTAGAGAAAGAATGATCTATTTGCTGGCTGGAAGATTTCTTTACCAATGATGAATTGCACTGGTGCCATTTTATAAGAATCTATAACTGAGGAGCCTGGGACACATCAATGTAAATAGGTTCCCATTAAAATGACATCCTTGATACCAAGTAATTATAGAGTTAGCCATTTTACAGTGGAATCGTATCTGAAAAATATCCTAGGTCAGAATTAGCCATCTGGAATTGTCTGTCTAGTTCATGGCAGTTGTTCCAAGTTTGTTTTCTTTTTTCAGCGACCAATTCTTTTTTCTTTTTTCTCTTCATACCAAGTAATTATAGAATTTTGTAGAATAATAGCAATTCAGTGTTTGAAGTTTGAAACTTACTACAGTTTGGCTCCTAATTTTTTTTTCTTTATAATTTGATTTCCGATATTTTAAACGCCAAATTTTCTTCCATTTTTTAACATAAAAAAATAAAATGATTAGATCATATTTGGATGCTTAAAAAAACAATTCAAATGAATGACTTTAACTAATTAATTTAGTTAATAAATTAATGACAATAATAGTCTGAACAGAGTGAAGCCAGGGCATTTTTGAAGGACATTCTTAGATTGTGTGTTACATTAGTGATACATTCTTTGCACTTTTCAATGTTGATTTCTTTAATTTTGCTGTAGAGTGTTAACTTATTGTTTGTACCCCTACAGCTGGAGCAAATTAGCAGATATGAATGTGGCTCGTTATGATTTTGCTTCTGCTGAAGTTAACGGCATGGTTTATGTAGTTGGGGGCTATGGGATAAATGGTGACAGTCTCTCGAGTGCTGAGGTGTACAACCCTGATACTAACAAGTGGAGCATAATAGAAAGCCTCCGATGCCCAAGGTGGGGTTGTTTTGCTTGTGGGTTTGATGGAAAACTGTATGTTATGGGTGGAAGGTCAAGCTTTAGTATTGGGAACTCGAGGTTTGTTGATGTATACCACCCTGAACAACATGCCTGGTTTGAGATGAAGAGCGGTTGTGTGATGGTCACTGCACATGCTGTGCTGGGAACAAAGCTCTTTTGTATCGAGTGGAAAAACCAGCGGAAACTGGCAATATTTGATGCAAAGGACAACTCATGGAAAGTTGTACCTGTTCCGCTGACAGGCGGCTCAAGCATTAGGTTTCGATTTGGTATCCTGAATGGTAAGCTGCTATTATTCTCTCTAGAAGAAGATCTTAGTTATAGTACTCTGTTGTATGATCCAAATGCAGCCCCAGGATCAGAGTGGAAGACTTCTGAGATCAGGCCGTCAGGCTTCTGCTTGTGTAGTGTGACAATCCAAGCATGATGATCACTACTTGATGGAAATTTGAAAAATTCTTTGACGTTCAGAATGCTTCTGCATCTTCTTTGATATGCCGTGTGAACCTAATTAATTAGGTTAAGGTAGTGGCACTCAATAATTAGTTGCCCTATTCTATGTAACTTGGATCAAATTAAGTACTGAATTTCACTTTTGTTAATTAATTAAGTGCAATTGTGCATGGTTAATTGTTGAATCTCTTTGAAGCAAAGTTGTTTTGTATAAATAGGACTTTTAAGGTCTGTTTGGTTTAATTCCTCTCTTCAGTTTCTATATAAGATTTTATTTTTAAAAAAATATATACATAAGATTTGATTTTCAATTTAAAGTCATTTACTCATATTATATTAGGAGATACACTAATCGGCCAAAGATTTTTGGAAAAGTTTCCGTACAAGTTGATGGGTTAAAGTAAATAGTTGATGAACCGTTTATTTTTATATTTATTATTATTGTATAAATTACAACTTACTTTATTTAAACTATAAATAAAAATAAAATATTTTTTTTATTAATTTTTTATTAGGGAGAAATTGGTTCTTCAATTTTTTTTTTTCAACTAAAATTATATAACAAAAGCAAAATTAATTTTTTTTAATGAACTGTTCATTATACAGAGGAGACACTACTAATGTCAAAGGTCAGATATAAAACAAAGTAAACTTAATTAGGTTTTTTTTTTTTTCTTATTACAAAATTGTTATGATTATGATATTAAGTATTGTGTATGTATTAGTTATCAGATATAATTAGCATTCCTTAAATCTAATTTTTTGTTATTTTGAAAAAGTATGCTAATAAATATTTTTTATTTTAAAAATTGTAAAATATATTTTAAAGTAATTTACTTATAATACACGTCTCAATCTAAAGTAAATCTCAATTTATGTCCTAAATACTAGAAATTTATTCTCATTCTATTTATTATTAATAATTTATATATTAGATATACAATTAAACAAATTTTATTTCATATTTTTATTTAAAATAATAATTAATAAAAAGATTACAATAGTTAAAACATTATGAGTACTATATTTTTATTAATAGTTGAATATAGTTAAATTTGAACTAAGATTAAGTTCACTTAAAATTTTACAATATAAAATAATACAAATTTGAATAAATAGGTCAAATTTAATTTAAAGTTATGTGAAACAAATCAAAAGTCATAAAATTAATTTTTTAAGAGATGAGATAAATGAAATTAATTTGTATACAAATTCATTTATTATTTTAATTAGATCTTTCATATCTTTCAATTAAAATAGGTACATATTTGGAAATGAAGTTTCAATTATTTTAAATATAACCTAATTATTTTTGCAATGTATTAATTAATAAGTAATAAAAAAATTTATAGTATTAAAATTATAATAAAACTTAGTCAATGGTATAATTTATTTTTGTATATAAAATTTATTAAAATACAAAAATTAAATCATAATTGGAATATTAGCAGTAAGAATAAAAGGTATATACCTGCACAATCGGTGTAAGACCAAATAAAATGGCGCCTTCTGGTTAAAATCCCCAACACTTGCATTCAAATTTTCCGTATCCTGTCTCCCTCTTCCCTCGGTTGTGTGCTGCAGAATCAAGGGCAAGCAATGTTCGGAGGTCAAGCTGCATCGACCCCGGCATTCGGAACTCCATCTGCTACTCAGGCATTTGGAGCGCCATCTTCTACTCCGGCCTTCGGAACTCCATCTACTACTCCGGCGTTTGGAACGCCGTCGACGCCTTCATTTGCCACGGTAGGCTTCGGCTCCTCTCTATTTTCAACTCCATTCTCCTCTCAGCAGCAACAGCAACAGCAACAGCAACAGCAGCAGACTCCGTTGTTTCAGCAGCAGACTCCGTTGTTTCAGCAGCAACCTTCTGCTGGTTTCGGTTTCCAGACTCCCTTTGCCACCCCGCAGCCGAATCCTTTCCCCAATGCTCAATTGACAACTCAGATGGCTCCTGTGGCTCCTCTCCCTTTCTCTCTCGCCGATCGCGACATTCAAGTATCTCTTTGTTTTTTCATTTTAACCTTTTCCTCTGAGGGTTGCGGGTTTATCATAAACCCTAACCCTCAGTCTCTTCCAGTCGTAGAATTTCGTAGGGTTTGATTCTTTCTATTGGTTCTGATTTCATTAGGCGATTGTTGATGCTTACAAGGAAGACCCTGCGAACCCTAAGTACGCTTTTAAGGTTGGTTGGTTTCACGGCTAAGAAAGCTTGAGGGTTTTTTTTTTCTTTAATGGAAACTTGAGATATCTGAATTAATATGAATCCTTATTTCTTTCAATTTTTGAACGACAGAAGAAAATAAGGGTTTTGTAACTTTATGTTATCATGTGGCGTTATTTCATTTTGCAGCACTTGTTGTTTAGTGTGACTGAGCCACAGTTTAGGGTGAAGCCCCCTGGTGTATCAGATGTGAGTTTGTATTATTTCATTTCCTTGTCTTGAAAATTCTTATTGTTGGAGGTTGGCTTCTACGAGCACTAATCTTCTGCTTCAAGTAGGTTATTTTTTTTTTCTTTTGAATATCCAATTGAGCTAAGTTTGGAGATAGTTTGCATTGATAGATCATGTGGGCGGAAGCTATTGGGAAACTGGAGGGTATGGATGGCACTGATCGAGAACGCTTATGGCCTCAGCTTGTTCAAGGCTTCAAGGATCTTTCCAACCGATTGAAGGTGAACCTTGTTAGTTTTGAGTTGTTGATAAGCCTTAGTAGTTATGTTACTTGGCTGTTTCTTGGGCCGTTTTTTTATTGAAGTTTTTACTGGCACATTGCACATGGAGCGGGTTGAACCGAGATAACTATGTTCTTCCATTTATAGACTGAGGGATATTTGGTAGAGACTTGAGCAGAGTGTGCTTAGGATTCTGTTTGGTTAATGAATTTGTTGTGGATTGCTGGTAAGATAAAATGATAATTGTCACATTGGCTTGATGCAGCTTCAAGATGAAGTCATTCTTTCTGATGCTGAGAGGTTGCGAATGACTCAGAGCAATGTTAAAATGGTGTGCTTATGACTTATCTGCTTGTCTATCTTGTTGATTGCATATATGGAGTATGGTTTTCACCATCTATATATTTGCAGCTTCAAAGGCATTTCCAAGCTGAAACTCTTCCTTGGATCGAAAGAATGAGACAAAAGGAGCAAAGTCTTCAAAGACGCCTTTTAAGGGTGCGAAGAAAATCGCTCTCAGTTTACTGTGATTGCCGTCGAGCTTAATAAGTTTCTTTTGCATCTTTGAATATTTTGCAGTCTTCAGCATGCTCATTTGATCACTCTCCTGTCTTTGGTATGCAATATACTAAAGAGTGTTTCATTATACTTTGGTTGAGGAGAGATGGTCACCGGTGACATGGCTATTATAGGGTACTTTAGGTTAATCTTTCAGGAGGCTTTTAGTCATTCTTGCATGTCTAGTTTCAGTTTGTACATTTAGTTCTATTATATTTCATCTTGACTTTCAGAAAATTTTGTGGTTTGCCTAAAGGTAATGAGAATAGTGGAAGCACTGGAGGGTAAGGGTTGCCGGTTGCCCATAATGAAAGGAGAAGCTGAATTGGCTGAAAAGTTGGCAGGAATAACAAGACAGGTCAGTTCACCTTGTCGCAGGTTCTGTTTGATGCTTACCAACAATGGTACTGACCAGTGAACATAAATTCAGTTGAAAGGATCTGGAGCAGAACTTTCTAGGAGGGTTCAGAACCTGCTTACCATATCTCGGATTCAAGCAAATTCCATCAGTACTGGTGGTTCTTTTTATCTTCCTGGATCAACCAAAATACACGATCAGAGCCTTGCTGATATGCAGGAGGTAAAAGCTGATAATTTTCTAACTAATGTCAGTTGTTGCCTGTTACAAAGCACATTGTTTCTTTTTTTTTCTAAGAAATATTTTTTAGAAACTAGCATGATATCTAATTTGACAAGAAAGCTATAAACTCACAAGACTGTTAATGGGCTTTATTATTATAAATACAATCGTTGCTAATGGTAACCCTTGTTTAACTAGTTACGTTGTGATAAAATGGCAATGCATGATCGACAATCTGTGATTGTCTTTGGATAATGAAAGCAGTAAGGTTTGAGGTGGCATGATGTTGCCTCTCTCATGTTGACAATAAATGGTCAAACCTAGTATTAGTGAACCATTATGGTTAATATACAGACAAATGTTACTTATTTACTTTTTAAGGAGATATGAATTCAAGTGTTAACAAAGGAGAATTTTGTTGGATAGGTCCTACAACAGCAGACGGAGGCCATAGCAAGGCTTGGCAGTGTATTGAAGCGAGATATAAGGGACATGGATATAATAATGTCTGAGGACACAGAGATGACAGAGGAAGGGAGCTAGGGAAGTTGACAGGCAGTACTCGGTGATTCTTGTGTTTTTTTTGTTCAGCCGTTGGATCTATTTAGGGATAAAGTATTATTATTGAGTTCTTGAACCCAAACCTTTCTTCTGGTAGAAGAATGCCAGGATCTGGTGCAAAGGTCATTTTGAATGATCTGCTTTGAGCTCTTGTTCTTTTTGTTTTCGGTGAAAGACAAATTCATTGATCAACCAAAAGGAGAAACAGCTGACTTGCATACAGCTAAAAAAAGCTGGGCCTTCAAAGCTCTAGCAACAAGGTGGGTAACTGAGTTAGAGTCTCTATTATCTCAATACAGCTAAAAAAAGAAGCCCATAAAGATTTAGCTTCAGCTGTATTACCGTACAGCTTTTAACAGCTTCATAATTCTGTTTTTCCAAACAGAGTTAGCTGGTAGCCTACGCCATCGTTGTATTATTTTATTTCTATTTCTTTTAGCTCAGGTTTTACTTGCATTTTACTGTTTTAACATAAATACATTGCCTTACAATATTGAATTTTTTTTTTTTTTGAGTATATGATTATTCAATTTCAGAAAGGAAGATGCATCGTGATAAGTTAATTTCTAATTATTCAAGAATACAAATAAATACTCAAATCATTTATAGGAGACGTTCATCTATAAATACTAACAATACATCCCCTTTTAAGATGATTTTTATTGTATTCTTTCTCATTTTTGGTGTTGAGAGAAATAGCCAATAAAAATTAATTTTTCTCGCATGTGTTTATAACTTCTATAATACTATTTCCTTGTGTTTATTTCATTGGAAAAATAATCAAGGGAGACGATGATTTATTTATTATCTGCTATTTCATGGGCATATTTGTTATAACCGATTAGGTACTGATTTCTTTCTCATTTTTAAGGCTAGATTAACTTTTTTTTTTTTTTTTGAACATTCAATAAGGAATAAGTCATAGAATAGTATATTAGTAATATAATATCATCTAAAAAGAATTATTTAAGTTTATATAAAAATATATCTTACCAATTACCACACTTCGAATGAGTTTAGAATTTGTACAGAACTCGTAAGCTTATTAAACTTAAAAATGATGACTTTTTTCCTCAAAAAATAATATGAACACTGGAAAGTTTTGTGAAACTACAACCATGTATCTTATAAGTAAATATTCACTAATAACTGAATTAATTCTGCATGGTTGTTTATTAGCCTAATGATTTACACACATATAATAGTAACAAGGTAATATAATCATTTGAAAAGAGTAGAACCCCAAGTTCAAATCCAATGAGGTTTTGTTTTTACTGATCTATTTCTAAATTCAACCTGAATTTGGATTCCTTTAAATGAGACTGAAAAAAACCAAATAAAACTCAAACTCACGATTACAGTAGCAAGTCAAACTTAACAGTATTTGAATGAGATCAACGGGATACTGAAATATTAGCATAAGCTCAATCTCCACTACTACTTGTATCTAGCCAATAATTGTGAAATAGCAATCATTTTCTTTTTCCCTGTCCGGCGCAGCCAAGTGATGGTCTTCTCAAAAACAAATAGGGCAGGCCAGAAGTTGCTATTTTCAGAGGCCTGTAGCTTCGTAAAATTAAGATCTTCAACAACATGGCACACATAAAAGGGCCTGTCTAATCGTTTCTTATGGAGAAAGTTCCCCTCAAAATACTTCTATGGTCATTTTACCTTGAATTGGGATGGTCTCCTTCTAAGTTAGTATTTCCATTTAAATTGAGCACAAAACCTTTTACAACAGAGATTTGTCTCGTTGAGTACTAAAATTTTGTTTTTAACTTAAGAATATTATCTTCCGTGAAAAAAAACCTAAGGGGTTTCAGTAAGCTTCAGCCATAATTAATAGGATGAGAGCTGTCCAACCAGTAAATAGACGTGTCCCTTTCCCTTTTCCTGTCTTCTGATCATACTGTTCCCACAAGTATCCAGTCTGGTAATAGTTGTGAATCACATTTCTGCAGCAAGCCAGAATAGACGTATTAATTCATGACTTCAGTTAAAGCACCGTATATAAAGTAGGAACTACTCCGACAGAATCTGACTGTAAATAACCTCATCAAATTCTCTCTCAACTCCTCGTAAATACTCCTTGCTCTATCTCTAAATGGTCCATCCACTACAAGAAAAGAAGGAAAAAAAGAATATCAATTCAAGCATGATAGTTCAAAAAGCATCTCCCTGTTTCTTTTAATATTTTATGCTCGTCATTTGTTCTGGATGTATAGAGATATACCTTCTGAGTAATGGAATAGTGCAGAAAGAATCATGTAGTTCATGTTCATCCATATTGGACCTCTCCAATAAGGTGGGTCATGCTCTGTGTTGCGTTTCATGTAGATGGAGCTGTGGTTACAATGGTACAATTTGGACTAATTAGATTACAAAATCAATGAGATTTAGGTAAAACCACAGTAGCAAAACAGGAGACTCAAACAGGTTAAGGGTTGATTGCATAGCCTCACCTTGTTTTTGCAAGAGAGCGTAGCCCATAATCCGTCCATAAAATGCTTCTATTTGAAATTAGATCAAACTGTTTCTCAAGAATCCGTGATTCCTGAGTGAATCAGTAAATGTCAGAGATGTCAAATGTCAATAGAAAGCAAAAATACTATATGCCAAAATGTAGCAAACAAGAGTAATTATTTTCATCATTTAGATTTCCATGGAACTTACAGGAGGGATGATTCTCCATATTAATGGAAAAAGGCTGACATATCCAACATGAGGAACTAGGCTTGGCTTTGGCTTGTCTAATACTTCACGGACAAGCTCTCGAGTTGCATAATTGTTTCCTGTAATCACATCTTTCCAACGTAATCGAACCTGGATAACAACTCAACATCAAGTTCGGGAGTTCTGTAAATCACAAGGCTATACAAAATCAAGGTAACAAATTTGTTTGATAAGAAATAGTTCCATTGAAAACTCCAACAAAGGTGAAATTGTAGCCAGATCTAAGTTAAGTTAAAAAAATGTCCAAACTTCAGCTGAAAGAAAAAAATAATTTATAAAACTACTGCGTATAATTAATTATTAATTGTTAGTAGTATGCCCTATAAGCTAATAACATACTGATGGTAACAAATTTGTTTGATAAGAAATAGTTCCATTGAAAACTCCAACAAAGGTGAAATTGTAGCCAGATCTAAGTTAAGTTAAAAAAATGTCCAAACTTCAGCTGAAAGAAAAAAATAATTTATAACACTACTGCTTATAATTAATTATTAATTGTTAGTAGTATGCCCTATAAGCTAATAACATACTGATGGAATAGGACTATCAGCTGCATTGCTACTTATAAATCACATATTAATTATTACTAGTATGTTCTACAAGCTGATCACAAATTGACAGAAAGACACTATCAGCTTATGATGTTTTTCATTTATTGTTTTATTCTTTTAGTTGATAATAAAAGAAACTTGATCTACAATGTACTCTGTTACCACTTTGCTCTTGGCAAAGCCCCTAAAATGGAACAATGAATCAGAACCATGAATAGATCATTGGTGGCAATTAAATCCAAACCCTTATGAGCGTTGTTCTTAAACATCTCACTTGCAAGGCCATCAATAAAGACACTGGTACTCTAGTTAGACTAATGACATCATATCTACTATCAAAAGGAGGTGATTGATCTAATAACAAATTTTAAGATGCATTTAAGCAATGGTTATAAGCTCATCTCGAACTTTTCAGATGTATGAATATATTCTTTTAATTCAATCCACAACCTAGTTTACTGGTATATATTATATTTTGCTTCATATTAGATTAGTAGCATCTTTGACAATATAGTTTGGGCAGGGAATCTGTAAGTAATTTTATTATTTTTACTTATTTATTAATTCTTTTAATAATTCTTTTGATAATTTTATGATTTTGATTTGTATATCTAATTTATATCAACAATTGATTATTAAATTAGTTAATTATTTTTAACATTCATATTAATGATTTTAGAGAATAGATTTTGAACTTAAGACAGATCTGTTACCAATTTATTTATTCGACAGAGTCCATATGCTTAAATATCTGTTTTGTTTTAATGGTGTTGTCCCATGTCTAGTACTAACCAGGTAAAGTTAGTTCAGGCCATACAATAGGGTATACCCAATCTATTCCAGTTTTGCTGTATACTGTTCCGCTCAGTGGATGAGACAATGCCTAATAAGTTTTCTCAACCGACTAAAATATAGGTTTCTTTACTGGTTAGATAGCACGAACACCTATTAAAACAGCTTTGTCTCAGTTCTGTTCTCTCCGATCTTTACCAATCTGTTCTACTTTCACTTGAGTGAAAACATCCACAGTGAGCATTGGAAAAGATCAGAGAGGGAAAGGTTTCTTTAAAAAAACAAGTAGAAAGATGGGATGGGATATGTATTAACTGTGGATTGTGCTCTAGGATAATAGAGAAAACTTGCATGGCCAGTCTCACCAGCTTCCTAACACTATCATCCTAACAGATCAATCCCTTATTCATAGAATACAAATCAAATGGTACCCTCTAACAGATCACAGCTTCTCGGGTACAGATAATTATAATGCATTGGATGGAACAATTCCTGTCTAACAATCATTATTGACGAGCTCATTCTCAGAGTGATTTGAAAAATAACAGCACGTAGGTCAGCATATTAAATAAAGCATAAGTGAAATATAAAATTGACCACTAGCTATTGGAGAGAACATATCTTCTGAAAAGTTCATTAACATGTGTCCCAAATGCACTCATATAAAGAGAAGTGTTATTTGAAATTAGTAATTGAAAACGTGGCAAAATAAGAAACCATATACTAAGATTGACCACTAGCTATTGGAGAGAACATATCTTCTGAAAAGTTCATTAACATGTGTCCCAAATGCACTCATATAAAGAGAAGTGTTATTTGAAATTAGTAATTGAAAACGTGGCAAAATAAGAAACCATATACTAAGATAGTGACAAGCAAGTAGCGTACCTTTTCTGTATGATTTCCGAAGTCAAAATATGCTCCATATGTATCGTCATAGTGCATCTGGTAGAAAATTAAGCAAAGAACAAAAATGGTGAATGAGACAAAACTAAAAAGTTTGAAGACTTTTTGATGCAGAACCATCTAGCCAAAATAAGAAAGGCTGATCAAGAGATTGACAATTTATCTAAGGAATTTAAAAGCATTTAGGATATGTGAAATAACTAAGAGCATTTAAGAGTTCACTAAAATAATGCTAGTAGGATATGTAAGGAGTTATTGACATCCAGGGAAACAAAGAGCATTCAAGGGATCCACCTATCACACAATGGGATTGAAAGAAAAATAGCTTCCTACCAAGTAGCTCAGTTGCTTGTTTGAGAAATTATTGTATTTACCACAACTGAATGAGAATTTAGTTGGTTACATAGCCCAGTTTGAGGAACTCATGTTTAGTGTGAACTTGAAGACTCTTTGCCACCATTTACAGATTTATCGACAGTTTGATGGTAGAAATTAAAAAGGACGTTTCATTATATTCTCACTAGTATTTTGAATAATCGCATCAAGCACTAGAAATAGAAGAATACTTCCAATTTCTTAGTACTCGTTGAGTGCTGTCTTCCCTTGGAGATTCATCTCCTCCAAGTTTGTTTCTCAGTCTATTTCTACAGCTAAGTCTCCTATCTTTCAAGCATCTAAGTCTACCATTCCTTGTCCTAGTGGTCGTCCTAGTGCATCACATAGTTCTTCAATACAGTGTCATGGTTGCCATGAGAAGGGTCAAGTGTCCAGAGGTCCTCAATGTGCTTCGCCTGTAGAACAGGAATCTTATTAGTCATATGTTATTGAAACACAAGTTCTTGATCCAATGAAATAATTAGGTGATGAAGATGACTTAGATAATTAAAAAATTGTTGTCACTATTTGTCTTGTTGCCTAAGTTTGTCCACATAATGATCCTAAGGAGTACCTGGAGGTTTTGACAGCTACACCTTGTGATCACATCCCTCTGCCTATCATACCTCGTAAACCTCTTATACATTCCCCAGAACCTTGTTATTCTTAATTATTCTATTAAAAACTTCTTCAATTACGAGCTGATGTGCACCTTGAAGATTACAAGGATAAGACTGTGGAAACTAAAAAAAATGGTATATTTACTGTCAAGTCCTTTTATGACTATTTGGCCACCAATAAGGGTGAATGTGAGAGATTTCTGGCTGTGCAGATATGAAAGTGAAGACACCATTGAGAATTGCTTTTTTGGCTTGAGAACCGGTCAGGAATGCATCATCACCATTGACAAATTGATGAGAAGGGGATACATTATGGTTCATGGTTGTTATTTGTGTAAGGGGCGGCTGAATCATACAACCATCTTCTTCTGTGGTGTCCGGTGACCTACAGCTTATGGAATATGGTGTATAATTTATTAGATATCAATTGGGTGATTGGAGGTACAGTGAAAAATGAACTTTGGGCTTTGGATGGGATATGTAATAAATCGAAAATTATAAAACTTATTCCTTTAATTATCTTCTGGGTGGTGTGAAAAGAGAGGAACAGAGCATTTGATGGGTGTGTGGGTGATTTGGGTAGAATTAGAGATAGGTGAATACATACTTTTGGGACTCTAATTTTGGGACATGATGTGTACGGGTGGAATGATTTTGGGAAAGTTTTTAAATTTTAATTAGACATGTAAATATTTTGTACAAGGGCATCCCCTTGGTGCCTTATTATGGAGATATGAATTAATTAAATTTCTGGAAAAATGGAAGAATATGGAAGAAAGTGAAAAGGGAAAAATTGCAGAAAAAATAAGAGAGTTTACATAAATAAACATGGAGCTCCATTCCTATTTGACAGTTTGTTACCTAAAACTGTCAATACCAGAAAAAAACAGTAAACACTTACACATAATACTTGATTTTTATCTCAAAAAAACAATTCACCAAACTTATTGCACTCATGCCTCCTTGGCACATTCCCAATCCTTAGAAAATATGGATCTACTCTCACATATTTCCTAGAACACAGCTTTTTCTCTTGATTATTCTGTTAGAAAACCAAAGATGCGATTTTCTTATGGTTAACACTTTTTCAAACTCATTGCAGTAATGTGTTGTTGGCCCATTCCCAGTCCTTCAAAAATATGGACCTCGTGCATATCTTCTTGACGCACCTGAACATGTGGATATTGATCATCTTTTTGAAGTTGGGGTTTTATCATCTTATCAAGGCTTCTTGGATCCTCTTTCATTGTTTTCTCATATTTGTGCAGGTTGTGATCCATCTAAGCCGATTTTGTGACAAGTGAGATTATGGTCATATGGGATGTGAATCTTTTTCCACCTTCAAAGGTGGTTTCCATAAGAACCTTTTTGGGTGGAAAAGTTGTTTCAAGTCCACTGCCTTTTGGATTGATGCAGATCTGTTTGTGCATCTTGAATCCAGAGCACTTAGATGACTATGTGCATTCTGACTCATCAAAGTCAAGTTCTTTGCATGGGCAGGAGAATGAATGATGTAGAACCATCTAAGGGAAATATGAAGGTTGGTTGCCATGGTGGTCACGTTACTCTTATTCAGTCTTGCTTGTCTAGAATTTCACTCATTTTCTTTCTCTTTTAAAGTACCTAGAGGTTTCACAAAGAGAACTGAGAGGGTGGTGAGGAACTTTCTTTAGTCTGTGGTGGGTGATTCCTCAAGAAACTACTTAGTAGCAAAAGATGTTGTTTGTCTAAGTTTGATGGGATTTTTGGTATGGTAATCTTTATTCTAAAAATCTGTCTCTTTTGGCTAAATGCCTTTGGAGGTTTCTTTTGGAATCTAACTCTTTATCGTACAAGATAATCTAACAGAATTTTTAGTTTGCATTGAAATGGATCAGATTCTAATTTTATTGTTTTGAGGACATACAGGAGCCAGTGGAAAGCTATTTCCAGCTTTTAGGATTCCTTCTTACTCTTGTTCAAAATGAGGGTGGGTAGCAGTTTTTAGTTCCTTTTTACAGAAAATCCTCAGTGTGATAATATTCCTTTAGCATCCCGCTTCCCTCAATTGCATAATTTATATCAGACTCATCATGCCGCCATTCCTTCTTTAAGGGAGTACTTCAATGATTCCCTGTCTTGAGACATGTATTTCTTCAGGAATCTTTATGACCGAAAGATTGATGCTATGACATATTTGCTTCGTTTACTTGATTCTATTGTCTTATCTAAAAGCCCAATTGTAGAATCTGGTCTGTGGAACTCATGTTCCTATACACCTAAATCCTTTTTTTTTTTTTTACTCACAATCTTCCTCCCATAATGATATTCTTTTTTTTTTTGAAATAAAAAGTATTTATATGAATTAATATTGGTACCAAGGGGGGGCCACCCATTTACAAAAATATTTACAATCAATTAGATCATTTAGAAGGTTCCCTAACTCTAAAGATGAATTAATAGAGTGATACGTTAACAAAAAACCCCAGGATTTGAAACCATTTATTCTTAAGTAAATCATATCCATTAACATCCTCAACCCCTTCAAAAACCCTTTTGTTTCTCTCATTCTATACAACCCAGAAAATAGTAATCAGGATAACTTCCGCTTGTTTCCTCTTACACCCAAACCCTTCCAAGCCCAAATTTCATGTCTCACTGAGCCGGAAGGCACCCAACTAATACCAAGCATGCTGAAAACTTTGGTCCAAATTCTATAAACCATTGGACACCAGAGAAGTAGATGATTACATTTTCGTCTGCCCCCTTGCATAAGTAGTAGGCATTCACCAAGATTTTGCCTCTTCTCTGGAGTTTGTCAATGGTAAGTATACAACCCCTACTAGCTTCCCATGTTAAGAACGAAATGCAAGGTGGGGGCCCTCATCTTCCAGATCTGCCTGTATGGGATATTGTAACTAAAACCATCGTACTTAGAAAGCTACTTGTAGAAGGATTTAACAGTGAACATATCCTTCTTTGTCCGGCTCTATATGGGATGTCTCTACTATCATTAAGAGTAACTTAGGAAAGCATACCAGGTAGTCTCTCATAATCCCCAATCTCCTAGTCATTTAGAGGTATTTGTGCTAAAATCTGCCACTCTCTCCCTCCACCAGCACCCACCACAAAAGTCTCACATGTCTTGCTCTCCTTCTGTTGGGTGATTGTATAGATCTGCAGATATTGCACACTAAAAGGGCTTCCCTCCAACTATGAATCCTCCCAAAGTATGATTCCGTCCCCCTTCTCTACCTTCCAACAAATGTTCATCTGAACATGAGTGGCTTTACTAATATTCTTCCACAAACCTCTCCTATGTGGTCTGGAGTTCATCCTTGTGAACCACTCATTTTCATCCATACCATACTTGAGTGCTACCATTCTTCTCCATAAAGAATTCTGTTCCAACCGAAATCTACATGGCCATTTCCCTTGAAGAGCCTCATTCATTTCAATCATGGATCGAATACCTAAACCACCCAATGTGAGTGGTTTCTATGTGATCATTTCAATCATTCATTTTTAAAGTGCTCCCATGTGAGAATTCCATTATCGATTTTAAACCAATCATACCATTGAAGAATATCTTCATCTATTTGTGTTGAAGCATTATCCACTTTAGGAGCTTCTGGTGTTCTATATAAACGAACAAAGGAAAAAGCAAACTCTCCTCTAAAAATCTAACCTGTTGGATCTCCTCCTTGCCATTGAGGAAGTTCCATTTTATGTAAGAATTAGCCATTATCACACTTTTCAATAACCTCTTCCAGCAACTTCAGTAACAAAGGATGAAGTTTTAGGGATGATGGTCTGCAAATGGTTTCAGTAACAAAGAAAATTGATAGCAGTTCGAGAGTGCTATAGTCTCTCCCCTTGCAATACTTCGCCCAGATTTTTCCTACCTTCCTTTCTCTCTATTTTCTCTCCATATTCCTGTCAATCCTAACTAACATTTGTTTTTTCTGTTTCTTTTCCGCCAATTACAGAAATACCCCTCACTCTGAAGGCTGCATTGCTGGTGAAATTAGCTTGCCACCTCACCCTTCTCTCTTTCCTGCTCCTCTCATACAGAAACTTAATTGGGAGTTCATCAGATGCCTTTTGTGGCCATATAAGAGAACTCTTTTAGCTTTTCAAGTTGCTTATGAGTATTGAATACGGGAACTATTTAGTTTGAGATTTGAGATCTTCTATCTTCAGTCTCTTCAATTAAGCTACTCTTATTGTTTCCTACTGCTTTCTCTGTATTTTGACTTCAGTCCTCTCATGATCTCTTATTCTCTTCTCTCTCATTTTGTATTTGACATCAATCAGTATCAAAAAGAAATTGTCCTATATTCTTCTGTACCAAAGCCCTGTTATTGTACATTAAAATTTATAGAACACTAAACCCGATAAGTGATTTCTCTGGTTGATTTGAACAACTAAAAACACTTAACAATTTTTTTTCTGTTTCCCTAGCCATATTGTCAAAGTAGTATTCACAAAAAATGTAAAATATCGCACCAAAATACCATTTTTATATCCTTTGACTATCATGTATTACCAACGCTGCGAATCCAAACAATCAAGAACCAATGAATGTATAAGTTCAAACATCATCATTTGGACAAACCTGATTTAGAACTTCAAAATCTGAAAGCAGCTTAACTGTTGAGCTATAATCCTGCATAATTCATTTTCAATGTCAACAGAGGGATATGTGAGCTTTTCAACCCTATTTAACATGTGATGAATTGATTCCTGTAGAAATTTTCCTTATGATGATACCTTTTTTAGTTTCTGTTCTTTCTCAAACAATTCCAAGATGGAATTCATGCAATCTGCCGCAAGAAGCATCCAGCATCTGAGATCCAAGTGGCGCTCATCTTCACTTGGATGTGAAGCACGGGGATAATCATCAAGCCCAGATGACAGTGTCTGGAAATGCCAAGAACGATATAATCATCTTTCTGAAGTGCATTGATCCAATGAGCACAACTAGATCATGATTTGATTAAATGATACAACAAAAATAAATTAAATTAAAATAAAGTATAAACATATCAAGATATGCTATCTAATTTTTGGTCAAAAGAAAAAGAAGGGTAGGGCAAATGCGTCAATGTAATGAGTTATGGGCACTATCATCAAATGAAAATCAGACCTCTGCTATATGCATACTCCCATCTTCAAGGCCCATAGTCGTATTGCAAAATGAATGCAAAATGGGAATAAGCTAAAATGAAATATTAAGTATTACAATATAGATTTATGGTATTGCTGTTGTTATTACTGCTGAAGAAATAGTAGAGTTTTTATTAGGCTATCTATTACAAGAATAGGAAAGCCAATACTAGAAGCAGAACTATACAGTAACCATTATGACTCCTCCTGATGGTGAACTGGGAATGGAAGTACTACCGGTTAACCAAGTTTCTAAGAAATTCCCTCTCGAAAATTGCAGAAGAATTAATTGCATTTTTAAAGATGTATATTTTACTAAGTATTTGTGATAGTTGTGAGGGAAATAATCTGTCATAGACAGGAGGGTTTTTATGTTAAGTTTGTGTGCATAAGTGAAACCATGTGTTTTGGATATTATTAGACAGTTTCTGTCCTTAGGGAGGGCAATTTCTATCCCTAAGAAGGCACTTAGGTTGTAGTTGACAGACCTATATAATTCAGTTCTGTTCTATGACGTCCAGAAAGTTTGTCTTAAGGTTTCTTAAGTAACCTTTGGGTTAATGAGCCATAATATTCATATTATCATAGGCTCAAAGGGAACAAAAAGGCAGAGAAAATTTGATTCATCTTGAACAGATTTCACCCTCCAAGGGCCCATAACTATATCTGGGGGACGGAGCATACCAATTTGGTGCCAAAATCAATACTTTACTACTTAGACTAAGTTTGTTTAGTCTTGTTTATTGGGCTTCTGCATAAAATGAGTTCACGCAAAGACACATGAACTGCTCTAGTCATTTTGATTAAAGGGTTTTACTATTTTCCCATGAGTCATTCTGCATTTGGAAGCACCAGCTGTAACTGTTAACACTAAAAAGCTACACATTTCAGTCTATACAAACATTATATGAGTGATTGTGGGATTGTGACAGTATGTTCTATATCAATTATATGCCAAGGAATAGAACCTTTGGATTTAGTTCGCGAGTTGTGGTGTTGTCTCTCCCATGCCAGAAATATGTGCCAATCTCCTTCCCTAATTTCAGAATGAGAATAACAGGAAACAATTGGAAGTCAAAAATCAGATTATCTAGTCAAGCATGTAACAAAAATCTCTAATCAAATGTCAAGTAGGACACATTGCCAGAGTATCAGATTATCATCTGTAAGCAAATTATTGTTTATGTGGGAATTAAAAGATAAACAAGATTTCTTGTACATTGAAAAGGAGCATATACATAAGCATATATAGCTTTTACAAAGAGAAAAAAGAACTAACTACAGAAAAACAAATCAAATCAAACCTCCATACCAGTGAGGGTCCTTAACTGATATCTCATATTCTTAGGAAAACTTTCTAATATTGAGAGAGAAGGTTGATTAATTTTTTGACATTTGCCCTCAAGCTGGTGAATATGCATTTTTCATTCTCAGCTCAGATAGGTCCTTGGAAGGTCGTAGTCCTTTTGTTATCACATCTGGAAATTGGCTATTTGTTGAGTCGTATTGAGTACAAATCAATCCATTATCCAACTTCTTATCAGCCTCCCAATTTGTTTTATCTTGAGTTCTCTTACTAGGCATCTTTTCAAAGCTTCCTTATCTTTATCATCATTTTCCAGTTATAATTATGTCATTGGCATATACTCAAAATGCGGTTTCTGCTTGAAGTACCTTATAAAGAGTGTACAATCTCCCTAACTTTGTCTACATCTGATGACAAGCATTACCTTTGGCAAATCTTTCAAACCAAATCCTTGGTGATTGCTTTAAAAAATACAATGTTTCGTTCAGTTAATAAACTTATTGTCTCTTAGTTTCCCTTTAAGCTTTGAAGAATATCCATCTATATTTCTTCCTCCAAATTGTCATTTAGGAAAATGTTCTTTATATTGAGTTATTCCAAATACCAATAAAAGTTGGTTGCTAGAGACAATAAAACTCTTACCACATTCATTTTTCCATCGAAGCAAAACGTCTCTTGATAGTTAATACTTTAGGTTTATATATATCATTTGCCATGTGTTTGGCTTGTATCTCTATAGGGAGCCCTCTGACTTGTACTTGACTGTAAACACCTCCTTCCATAGGCTTCTTTCAGGTGGTAGGTCCCATGTTTGGTTCTTCTCTAATGCCTACATCTCTTCTCTCATAGTATTTTTCTACTTTCCCATCAGATAATACCTTAAATAAAGTATTTAGAACTTGACCAGTGTTCTGTCTTATTGGAAAGCTTTTATGTGAAGGTAAGAATTTTTCAAGCGATGCAAATTTTGCTACTAGATAGAATGGATGCTTAATACATTATCGTGCATATGTACTAACCCATAGCAAGATCATGATCATATGGTAGTTGAGGAGAAATTTGCGGAATTGCAATTATTTACCATTGTAAAGAGTTAGAAAAAAAATATTGAATATTTCTTGTATTTTATTCTAATAGATTAGAGATATATATATATATATATATAGAAGATTGATCTAATATGGTAACATAAATCACCCTATTAATGTTACAAAATCAACTAATGATTACATAACAATATTCTGAAATATATTTTGTAATATTATTACATTCCCCCTCAAGCTGAAGTATAGATATTAATCATGTCCAATTTATTACGAAGATATTCAGTTCAAATTCTATTTAAAACTTTTGTAAATATATTATTTGGTTGTTCCCCTGTTTTCACATAATCGATATAAATAAAGTTTTTTTGAATTTTCTCATGAATGAAGTGATAATCAATTTCGATATGTTTATTTCTTTCATGATACACCAAATTTGAGACAATATAAAAGGTAATTTAATTATCATACTAGAATTTTGCAGGAATATGAGATTCAAACCCACTTCAGCCAAAATGTATTGTATTCATAAGACTTCACATGTGAATTGGATCATAACACTAATTTTGGACTCTGCACTGGACCGAAACACAACGGTCTGCTTCCTACTTTTCCATAATACTAGGTTCCCACTAACAAAAACACAATAACCTGCAGTGGACCTTCTATCAATTTTATATCTAACCCAATTAGCATTTGCAAAATATTCAATATGAGTATGCCCATGATTGCTAAACAATATGCCAAGTCCTGAAATACCTTTTAAGTAACACAAAATCTATTTCAAAGTCTTCCAATATTTGATTGTAGGTGCAGAGATAAATTAACTAACAACACTGACAGAGTATGTTATATTTGAAAGAGTCATTGTGAGATAATTCAATTTCCCAACTAATCGTTTATACCTTTCAAAATCATTGAGGGGGTCACCATCATTTTTAGTAAAATGTACATTTGGTATCATTGGTGTGTTACATGACTTATCTCCCAACTTTTCGATTTCTGCAAGTAGATCAAGTACATACTTCCTCTGAGACAAGAAAATTTATTTCTTACTTTTTGTTGCTTCTACTCCTAAGAAGTATTTTAATTGATCTCAATCTTTAGTGTGAAACTTGACATGTAAGAATGACTTAAAAGAGAATATTCCTGCACAATCATCTCCTGTAATGACAATATCATTAACAAAGACAACAAGAAGTATAAAACCAATTGCTGACTGTGCATACAAGACTGAGTGATCACATTTACTCTTCTTCAGTCTAAATTCTAAAGGTACTTCACTAAATTTTCCAAACCACGCAAAGGGAATCTGCTTTAAACCATATGAAGATTTCTTCAAATGATAGACTTTCCCGTACTCCTTCTGAGCAACAAACTCAGGTGATTGCTCCATATATACTTCTTCTAGGAGAATGCCATGAAGTAATGCATTCTTGATATCTTACTGGTATAAGAGCCAATTTCGAGATGTCGCAATAGAAATGAATGGACAAACAGATGTAAATTTGACCACTAGAGAGAAAATATCAGAATAATCTACCCCATAAGTTTGAACATAGCCTTTTGCTACAAGTCTGACTTTAAGTTTTGCCACAGAGCCATCTAGACTTACATTAACTGAAAATATCCATTTGCACCCCACAGTCTTTTTTCCTTTGAGTAGATTTATCAAATTTCAAGTATGATTTTTATCGAGAGTATTTATTTTCTCAACTATTTCATTATGCAAACCAGGATAATTTAAAGAGAAGATAAAACATTTTTTCTTTGATTCAACAAAAGCAGAAAATTCATTTAAATATTCGTGATACTGGGAGAATTTTAGCATATTCGTCAGCTGAAATTATAACAGTTTTCTCATAAGATAAACTGGCAGTAACAACAACGATATTAGCAGCCTGTGTCCTCCGATTGTGATTTTATAATTTTTTACAGTATCGGTTTATATGCTCTTGTTTACGGTAGTAATAACAAACAATATTACAATTCATTTTAATCCAAAAATTAAATCGTTAGATGAGAGCCACCGGAACCACCTAGAAATTCAGCAAGCCAAAGATACAGGGAAAACACTGTAAATAAACCAAAAATTCTAAGAAAACAAAATATCTCTTCACGCACAGCTGCCAACAAAACCACCAAAACCTCACTGTCACCATTAGAGGCCGATTGCTGCCGTACGCGCCGCCGTCAAAATACCACATGTTGCCGCCGGAAAACCCAAACAACTTCCCTTTTGGTCAGAAATCATCACAAAACCATGGCGCACCTAAGTCTGGAATGGATTTTGCAAAATTGTGCCAGAAACACCAACGAACCTGGCTGTCGCGCGATCTGCCTCCGCCTCGGCTTCCTCCTTTCCAACCTTCTGTTTCACACTCAGAACTGTTTTCTAGCTTCTGTCTTCACGCAGAATCTAACTCGCACGCGAAACATCTTCCTCCGACACTCACGATACGCGCGCAAAACTAGACACCGTCGAAATGGCTTCCTCTGCTTCTTCTACTTACACCACCGTGCTCGTTGTACTCTAAATTGGACGGTGGTTGGAAGTTGACTTCCTCCGGCGCTGGGAATGGGTTGTTCGACCCCTTCTTTTGGTCTGATTTAATCTGACTCCTAAAACCCTAATCCTAACTCTGATATCATGTAAAGAGTTAGAGAAAAATATTGAATATTTCTTACGTTTTATTCCAATAGATTAGGGATATATATATATACAGAGGAGAGATCTATATATGGTAACATAAGTCACCCTATTAATATTAAGAAATCAACTAATGATTATATAGGAATATTCCGTAATATATTTTTGTAATATTATAACAACTATATTCTCAATATTAAGTGTTGAGTCTTAAACTTGGACATGATCAGAATCGATTCTCAGCCTCTTCTTCAATATACCTGCATAAATCTCACTAAGGCATGGAATTCATTATTTTCTATAACGGGTTTGGCGTGAATGGGTGAGGATGTTGAAATGGATTTGACTTGGTAGGTGGTAAGAGTTGGACCAATAAATAGGTTATGTTGGTGAAAACTCAAGTAAAAACAAGTCTATGTCCTTATCTTTAATGAATGATAAAAACTTCTCTTGAAGATATGACAAAATGAAATAAGATTTTTCTGATCAAAAGTGATGTTTATAGATGTAAAAAATTTCTTAGTAGGTGAAAGGTAACACTTGTTCGCCGTTTAGGTTGGTGAATAACTAACAAATAGACACATTCAATAACTCTTGGATCTAATTGTTCTCTATTATGGCTATTGACAAAGATAAAGGTAGTGCGACCAACAATTCGGGATGAGTTTATTCGTTAGTTTTAAATTGTGATAAAACTTTTCTACGAAAATACGGGGTTAATTATGTAAGCCACTAAAAGTAAGTATGTTAATAAGTCGGGATCATAACGAGTTTTGTAAAGCTAAACTTGACTCGACTTAATATGCACAAAACTGAGCAAGTTCGCCGAATCCATACATTTTTATTCTGATTAATTTTTGATAAAACCCGACCAGACATGACCGAAGTATATATCTATGTCCACATTTACATATACCAACTTACATATATATATATATATATCTATATATATTATTTACCAAATTATATATATCATATAAATATCTGGTTGAAATTAAAAGATATATAATATATGTATCAAACTAAAAAATTGTATTTTATATGTTTATTTTTAATGAAAATTTAAAAATATTATTATATTATATATATTTTTATATAATATTTTTTAATTAAAATTAAAAATATATTATACATAACCAGATCGAGTATGGATGAGTTTTTTTATTCTAAACATGAACCTGATCCAACCCGAATTTAACTAAAAGTTAACCTAGTCTGACTTGACTCGGTTTTTTTGGGGAAAAAAAAACTATAATGGATCTTGGCAAGTCACTATCTTGGCATGTCACTGATCTCAAAAATCATTGAGTTTAATCATGACATGATGATTAGGTCTGTTTCATCCCATGTATCAGATCTTGGATCTCTTTCATTCAGCTCTATCCTTAGAAGAGGACTGAGTTTTCCTTTTCCCTTCAACTAAGTTCAAATAAATCAAGACCAATAGAAATAATTCTTCTTGTTCAGTCCATATGTTGTCTGAAGATTTTTGAGCTTTCTTGCTGGTTGAGTAATGAGAACTTCCCTGACCATGGCTAGTGTTATTTAAACGAACATTATCTTTGTTGTTTCCGACATCTTCTCCATAATAGGTGTTAGGTCTCCTCTGAGAACTTGGCAAGAGCTCTAGGTCCAGCAAGGATCCTCGCAATTGAGTATGCCAAGGGGAAAGGAAGACAAAGGGAAAGAAAGCAAAAATTAAACAGATAAATTTTAGGGCTCTCAAGTAGGCATGTTAAATATATATGACAACCCTAACGTTCTTATCTAGTAAGTGTATGTTCTCGTTAGAATTCTACTAAAATAATATAACCTTGACTGTACACCAAAACAAAAATGCTTTTTTCATTAAAGTATTAAGGCATTTTTTCTTTTGATAAAGAAAATACAAAAAGATGCAAATAGAAACCTTTGAGATATGACGTGTGTTGTTATAGACTAGTAATGTTTTTATATTTATTTATTTTACTATTCAATAATTTATTGATTTAATAATTTTTTAAAATAAAATATAATATTAATTTTTAGTTCATTTTTTTTTAGATAAAAGAGAAGTATATTAATGGAAAGGCTCCAAGGGGGAGCCACCCATGTACAAAATATATTTTCAAGTCAATGAGCATATCAACAACTGTTCGCAAATCATCAAGAGTATGTACGTTATGTCCCAAAAAGATGAAGCCAAAATAATGCAGCCATTTATTTTTTATATTTACAAAGGGGTCTTCCCTACCCTCAAAACCTCTATTGTTTCTTTCCCTCCAAAGAATCCAGAAAATAGATAATGGAATAATAGGAGAATTTGGAGAAACGCCCTCCCAAGCCAAAAGCTCTTTACTAAAAGAACCCGCAATTACCCAATTAATACCTATTAGGCTGTAGACAAGTGACTGAATTTTGACAGAGAAGGGACACCAGAGTAGGATGTGGTTGCAGCTTTCGGTGTCACTTTTGCAAAGAGAACATCTATTTACTAGGACTCTACCACTTTTCATCAAGTCATCCATCGTCAATATATGCTCTTTTGCTGCATCCCAAGCAAAGAGGGCGATTCTCGGGAGAGCATTTGCTTTCCATGTAGCTTTGAAGGGGAACTCCCCATCATTCAGAGTATTAGGAGAGTTAAGGTGCTTGTAAAGCGAACTAACAGTGAATTTGCCATCTTTTTTCAGCTTCCAAATAAAAGTCTCTTTTGTCAAGTAAATTTACATCAGCCATCAATTGTAAGAAGCAGACATATTTGGACATCTCCCAATCCTTGAGATTTCTGTCAACAGCCACAACACAGTTGCAAGCGGAACAGAAGGCATCAACAACCAGCAAATCTTTGTTGCGGGCAATAGCAAAGATATTAGGGAATCTACTTTTCAGTGAGACATCACCACACCAAATGTCATACCAGAATTTTATTTTGTTCCCTCTCCCAACCTCCCAACAAATATTGCCTTTCAAGACATCAAACATATTCATGATATTTTTCCATGTACTTGTACCATGCGGTCTGCTGGGTAATTTTGTACCTCTGTCAAGATATCTGTTCATCCATTTTATCTTAATAATATTCTTCCACGTGCTGTCTTCCTCACTCAAAAAACGCCATAGCCACTTTCAATGAAATGCCTTGTTCATAGTGGTGATGGATCTAACACCGAGCCCGCCCCACCTCAACAGACGTTTAACCTCATCCATTTAACAAGATGGTATGCTTTTTTATTATCTGAATCCCCCCAAAGAAATCTGTTCTGGATCGACTCAATCTGTTTAGCAACTTGAATTGGTATGGTGAAAACGGAGAGATAATAAATACGGAGATTTGAGAGCATACTCTTGATTAATGTTAATCTTCCCCCCAGGAGAGAAAAACCCTATTCCAACTAGCAAGTCCTCAATCATACAGGTTAATAATTGGTTCCCATCATCTTGTCTTTAGCTTTCAGGTCCAGGGGGTAGCCAAGATAACTGATAGGAAGACTTTTTGCCTGGAAGCCCATAATCTGAACCAAAATGTCCATTTCTTCACCCACATCGAAGCCAACCATTTCAGATTTAGCAAGACTTATCTTTGAGATCAAAAACTGCTTGAAAACAGAGGAGAATGCATCTAAGGTTTAAAAGATATTCGGTTTTAGACTTACAGAATATCAAGGAATCATCCGCAAAAAGAAGGTGTGAGACTTCAACCTACTCATTACCACTTCCCAAAGAGATAACTTCAATGAAATTCATATCATTAGCTTTCAATAAGTTATAGAGTGCTTCCATTACCATTATCAGTAGCCAAAACATAGACTTACAGAATATAATCAATGAACTTCCAACTAACATAATCAAATGCTTTTTCCATATCAAGTTTACACATGACCCCCTTCCTTTTTTGAATAACCAGATCATCCACTAATCCATTAACAATCATAAAATGTATTGGGAATCTGCTTACCTTTGACAAGAACATGCTGATTTTCACCAATAATCAACCTAAGTACGTTGGACAATCTTTTGGAAAGCACCTCTAAACTTAATTTGTACATGCTACTTACAAGGCTGATAGGGCGGAAATCAAAGAAATTTTGCACCCCTCTTTTTTTGGAATGAGCACAATGAACATAGAATTTAGTGATTTAACAATCAGTACGCCACAGTAAAATTCTTTAAATTGTTAAAGGAATTAACTGGCAATTAATTAGCCAATAGAATTTATGCAATTAATCAGCAGATATTATGTAGTTAATCAACAAATTCGTTACAATTATGACAGTAGATTATATGTAATTAACCAGCATATATGAACAGATTCTATGCAATTAATCAGCAGATTTCAAACAATAAATTATGCCTCAATGTTTTGTTTCGTGAGCAACAACGAATTCTCACTCAAACTATCATAGAATAACAAAGATTTACCTCTATCTCTGTGGCTTATGCAGCACTAGATAAGTTAAAAGGTAGATACTTGAACACAATTTAGTGTTTTTGTTACAAGGGGTTTGGGCATTATATTTCAAACTATTCAAAAAAAATTTGCAATTAATGTAAAAAAACGGCCACATCATTAAGGAATGTCCTATCCTACCTCCTAAGAAATCTGAAACAACATATACAACGTTTGTTGGTTCTTCTAGCACTGGAAATTCTGTGAATATAGCACAGAGTGCTCCTTCTGCTCCTACTGCACCTGTAATTCCTGAAATGATTCAACAAATGATCATCTCTGCATTCTCTGCCTTATAACTCTCAGGTAAATCTTTTCCAACATCATCTCCTTGATACTTTAATCCTGCAGCCTCTAATCATATGACCAACAATCCCAATCTTCTTACCAATGTAAAGAAATACTTTGAAAATCTCAAGATTTATACAGGTGATAAAAACCCTTTACCTATCACAGCCACGGGTGACATTTCTTCTTCTCTAATAAATGTTTTTGTCTCTTCTAATCTTACCAGTAATTTTGTTTTTATCGGTCAATTGGTTGATGAAAGTTATAAAGTGAAAATTTCTAAATCTGGTTGTATTGTGCAAGATCAACAATCAGGGAAGATGATTGCAAGAGGGCCTAAAGTAGGACGTCTTTTTCCACTCCCATTTCCTTTATCTCCATGTTTCTCTTTGTCCATTATCACTTGTAATTCTATTCATGTTGATTATCGAGCATGACATAAATGTCTCGAACATTCAAACTTTAATGTGTTCCATGTTTTACTAAATTTTGGTTTGCTTGGGAATAAAAACTCACAATCTCTTAGTGTTGTTCAATTTGATTGCAATTCTTGTAAGCTTGGCAAAAATAAAATTTTATCATTTCCCACTCACACACCAAATATAGTCCACCCTTTTGATTTAATACATGGTGATGTGTGAGATATGGTACCAATTACTTCTCATACTACGTACAAGTACTTTATCACCTTTATTGATGACTATATTCGTTTCATATGGATTTATATTCTTCATTCTAGAGACAAAATATTTTCTGTCTTCAAGCTTTTCCATGCACATATTCAAACCCAATTTTACGCTAAAATCAAAATCTTTCGCCCTGACAATGGGGATGAGTACATGTCTCATTCTTTTCAAGAGTTGCTACAAGCTAATGGAATAATTTCTCAACGATCTTGTCCTTCAACGCCACAACAAAATGGGGTGGCAGAGAGAAAAAATCATTATCTTCTTTATGTTGTTCGCACCCTTCTGCTAGAGTCTTTTGTACTCTCTCGGTTTTGGTGTGAAGCTCTCTCCACTATTGTGCACCTGATCAACAGATTGCCCTCTCCCTCATGGAACTATGTCTTTCCTTTTATTCAGTTATTTGGTCGCACTCTAAATTATTCTAACCTTCCTACTTTTGGTTGTATATGTTTCGTACATATTCCTGCACATGAACGCACAAAACTTACATCTCAATCAGTTTAATGTGCATTTTTAGGATATTTATTATATCAGAAATGTTTTCTTTACTATGATCCTAATTTACATCATATTCGGATATATATAAATGTGATATTTTTTTGCTACTCATCATGATCATATTTCTCCTTTATTTTCTGTGTTGCCATGATTACTAACTTTTCCGCAGATCCTGTACCTTCTAAATTTCTATTGGTGTATTAGCGATGCATGTCCAAAACATTATACCGGACTTCGACACTTAACGGGACCCCTCCAACGAATTTCTTGACGGTTGATTCTATTCCAACAACCGCACCTGTTCCTCTTAAATGTAGTACTCGTGTTCATACACTACCAGATGGGTATGATTTTATCCCTCATTTCCCCTTAACAGTCACCTTGTCATCTATTCCTATTCCCTCATATAAATAGACAATGGAGCATGAATGTTGGCGGCAAGCTATTGAAACAAAATTTCAGGCACTAGAAGAAAACCAAACTTAGGATGTTGTTTCATGTCCTCTATCTGTGAAATCCCTTGGAAGTAAGCTTGTGTTTTCCATAAACTTCGATATGATGGATCCATATACCGTTACAAGGTTCAATTGGTGGTTCTTGACAACAAACAAGAGTATGGTTTAGAGCATGATGAGACCTTTGCACCAGTGGTTAAGATGACAACCGTGCGCACCATACTAACCCTTGCAGCATCTCAATCGTGGTCTTTACATCAAATGAATGTTAAGAACGCATTCTTACATGCTGATCTAAAGGAAGAAGTTTACATAAAACTTCCACATGGTATGCCTACTCCCTCACCTAATGTTGTTTGTAAACTAAAATGTTCTTTATATGACTTGAAGCAGGCACCGTGCGTATGGTTTGAAAAGTTCATATCCACTTTTCTTGGTTTTTCATTTACTCAAAGTCAGTATGACTCTTCACTTTTTCTTCAAATGACATCAAAGGGCTTAGTTGTACTTCTTATTTATGTTGATGACATAGTTATCATTGGTTCTAATAAGAAGAGAATATCTGAAATTCAAAATTTGTTGTACTCTTCTTTTCATATGAAAGATCTTGGGCAGATCACCTATATCTTGGGGTTAGAGGTGCATCATCAACCTCAAGGTATTTTTCTGCATCAACAAAAGTATATTTATGATTTGATTAAATTAGCTGGTCTCACGAACACTACATCTGTTGACATTTTTATGAAAATTATTGTCAAATATCGACGAAATGAAGGAGAATTTCTTGAGAATCCTACTTTATATCGGAAGCTGGTTGGTAGTCTCGTCTATCTAACCATCACCCGATCAAACATTTCTTATGTTGTCCGCATCGTTAGCAAGTTCATGCAAGCTCCTCGACATCTCCACATATCAACAGTCCGTCGATTAAGCAGTGTGTTCAGACACTAGGAAATCTACTACTGGATGATGTATGTTTCTTGGTGATGCATTTATCTCTAGAAATGTAAGAAATAAGACTTTGTATCCAAGTCTTCCACTGAGGCAGAGTAGCGAACCGTGTCTACTGCATGTTTCAAGATCATTTGGTTGCGTGGTCTACTTACAGAGCTTCGTTTCTCACAAGTTCAACCTATTCCACTACACACTGATAACACTAGTGTGATCCAAATTGCCGCCAACCCTGTCTACCATGAAAGAACGAAACACATAAAAAGTGATTGTCATTCCATCCGAGAGGCATATGATCGTCAAGTTATTACCCTTCCACATATATCCACAAGTCTACAGATTGCGGATCTCTTTACTAAGTCTATGACACGTTAGCACCATAACTTCCTTGTTAGCAAATTGATACTTGTAAATTTACCAGCATCAATTTGAAGGGGAATGTCAAAAGAATTAACTGACAATTAATTAGCCAGTAGATTTTATATAATTAATTAGCAGATATTATATAGTTAATCAACAAATTTGTTACAATTACGACAACAAATTATATGTAATTAACCAAGATATATGGCAGCAGATTTTATACAATTAATCAGCAGATTTCAAACAATTATGCCAGCAAATTATGCAATTAATTAGTTAGTAAATTTTATATCTAATTTTATGACTTATATAGATTTAATAACTTTAATTAGGACAGATTTATTTAGCTAATTTAGGAATTGAAAATTAGTTTGTATATTTGTATATATAATGAGAATTCTTCTTCATGAAGAACACAAAAAATTTTTTTTGCTCAAAATCTCTTAAATTGTCATAAATAAGTTGATCATATATTCTTTGAGCAATGACCAGAAATTTAATAAAAATTTGAAGTTGAACCCATCCGGTCCAGGTTCTTTATCACCATTGCAGCTTTTAAAAGCCAATAAAATCTCGTCCTCTGCAAGTTTCACTTCCAACAACTTTCTATTGGCATTGTCAATTGTATCAAAATACAAACTATCCAGTTTTGGGCGCAGGGAAAAGTCCTCGGTGTAGAGATTTTGATTAAAAACTTTGGCAATCTCTCGCAATTCCTCATTACCAGAAATAATATCTCCATCTAAACACAACTTCTCGACATAATTTGATCTCCTTCTGTGATTGGCCAGATAGTGAAAGAATTTTGTATTTTTGTTCCCTTCTTTTAACAATTTTTCTCTAGATTTCCGTTTCCAGGAGATAGACTTCAAGTGTAACCTATGAGTTAGGTCAATTTTTCATTAACTCTATTTTTATCTTCCTGAACTAGCCCCGAGGAACCATCAAGTTGTTTAAGAGTTGCCAGTTCCTCCATAAGAATGTTGATATCTTTCTCATCCTTGAGACCCACCTCTTTGGTCCATATCTTGATAGCATTTTTGAGATACTTAAGCTTATGCATAATCTTGAAACTGCCCGGCCCCAAAACAGTGGAATTTTTCCAAACCCTCCAGACCATTTCCTTGAAACTTTCAATTTTCAAACACTTACTGTCAATATAAAAAGGAATTGGACCCCAAACAATCCCATCATCAACTAATAAAATAGGAAAGTGATTAAAAATAGGTCTAGGGAGTACCTTTTGACATAAAGCTAGTAAATTGAGGAGGATGAATGGACTAATTAGGAAATGATTAATTCTGGAGAATGATGGGGTTGCTTGTTGATTGCTCCAAGTTTAGGAACCACCCATTAAAGATAGATCAGTCAGATTAAGGAGTTCCAAATTATCATTAAACTCTTTCGAGATAGATGCAGAGAATTGATTGTTGGATCCCACAACACCCACATTGCTCCATTTGTCTTGACAGTCAGCTAACTCCTTCCACAGAGCTATACGCTCATCTCTATTGCCACAACAATACACCCCGGTAAAATACCATTCAAGCCTTTGAACTCTATTTACAAACTTGTAGGAGATAGTAGTCTTACCAACACACGAATCGATACAATCAATAGAGTCTTTATTCCACATGATCACGATGACCCTAACTGAACCCATAGCAGAGAGATGCAGCCACCCAACATCTTTGATTTTCCACAGACTTTTGATAGTTGCATTGTTGATTAGACTCAATTTGGTCTCTTGCAGGCACACCACCATTGGCTTCCACCTACATAAACATCCTTTAATAATAAGTCTTTTTTTATCGTCATTTAGACCCCACACGTACCAAGAGAGAGTGTTTCCTATCATTTTAAGATCATCAATTCACCCCTCGATGAGTTATTCTTCTTCGACCATCATAGTTAATAGATGAGTGAAGCCTCTTCAATTCCTTGATCTCACCGTGTCTTGGTTTTTTTCTTTGATTTTCCAAGTGGGGCATCCACCTTGGTCTTGACTCTCAGAGAATAGATAGAAAATAATTTTTTTTAATTCTTCAAACGTGACCCCCATAGCAGCTCCCCATTCTTGAACATTTTGTAAAACCCACGAAGAGTAGGGATGCTCACCAATGATAGCCCGACTCGGAGGGCAAAGTTTTGCTCCAATTTTGTGAAGAAATTCTGTTGTTCAACAAAAATAAGTTACAGGAGGAGAACTCGCTCCAAGCCAAAAGAGTTACAGAGATTAGGCATACCTTGAGGGAAATTCATCTCTTCTTGTTCCACGAATGACAGGAGTCTCCATTTCGTCCCTGCTGTTGCTCAAATCTAGATTCATCTTGTCAAAGATAGGTTTAGCATCGACAGGAGGGTGAAAGTCGGAGGAAAGAGAAGGAGCCCTAACATTTGATTTGCAAGACGCAACTGGGGGGTCGAGCGAATCCTCCTTATCTTTAATAACTCCAGATGGGCCGGGTATATCCTCAAACCGGGGTGGTTTGGTCGGGGAGGATTTTTTCTTCTTTTTGGGCCTCTACATCCACTTCACCTTTGGGCTTTTCTTTTTCTTTATATAACCTTACTCAACTCATCCTGTGCGATCCATTTGCTTCTCTCTTCTCTAGAATATTTGGGTTTCTATTTGTTCGGTTTGATTGAGCTTGGCCTTATTGGATCTTTCTCTTGCCCGCTCGATGAAAGGGGAATTTGCAATTCAAATCCCTTCTGAGTTTCAGACAGTTGGGTTGTCTATTCTCCACCCGAGAGGTCAACGCTTGCCCCGATTGCAGCATCTTCGTGTAGGATTTTCGATTCTCTGCCCTCACTTCGATACATAGGCACTGTTTGCAATGTGGACAACAAAAAACTGACGACGACCTTGAATGAGGAGTCAGATTACAAGAGAGTACGTTGTAAGGTTTGGCTTAAGAGGGTTTGCTCTTTTTTCAGGATGGATTAAGATAACATCTACTAACTCAAATATAAATTTTATCAATCGCCACCAATCTTCAGCTTAGAAGCCATCGAGGATAAAGATTCGTCTATACCCTTTGTTTTTCTGTTCAGACAAGACAAGAAAACGACCATTCTGGTTTCAACATAAGGCCAGATAGATGGTGCGTGAGCAGCCAACTATTTTCTTTACCCAGGTGGCCTCCCTTTTATACCAGTAAAAAATGCTTAATGAATCAACGAGCCATTTCACTTCTGTTTTGTCAAGCGAGATCAAAACCCTAAGATCATGACCATTTTCGTAGATTCTCAAGCCGTTAAGATGCCTTCCATTCCTAACAACGTCGAAGGATTTTTTGTTAATCAGGACAAATATTTTGTTGTAATCATGCAATATCGTGATTCTCGAGCCGGTCGGCCGGACTTTCCTTTGATTTAGACAAGTGAAGAAGGGGAGAGGTAGAGATGATGGTGAAGGGAAGTGGGCTTGTAGAGTTGGGAGATTTAGGACGGGAGAGAGGAGAGAGGAGAGAGAGGGAGAGGAGAGAAGCCTATTAATTTCTTGTTCATAATCTAGTATTAATTTCTAGTTCATAATCTAGTATTTATTGTAACATAACAAATAATTTTAAATAAAAAATAAATAATGAAGAATTAATATTAATATTTTTATTAAATAAAATGAATAAACAATTAAAACAATGAAAAGTTTAAAATTAATTTATACTATAATAAAAATTTTAAAAAAAATCTTAAATTACCTGTAATAGTTATTTTTTACTATTATTCAATTTTTTATCATTTCAATATTTATTACTAATTTTACAACATAATTAATTAACTATAATAACACATTTGACATTGATAACAATTTAGATGGCAGATTTGATCAAACACAATACAGCTTTACATCAAAAATATTTTTACTGAGTCATTCTCACAACATTTTTAACTACTCCTAGCATAAAAAACTAGCTGGACCAAAGACATTCAAAGAACTGCATTAAAAATAACCAATAAATTTTTCGAAAAAGAAAATATGGAAGAAAAACCCTGTAAGGTACCTGATTGGGTAGTATTAAACCATTGGAACCATGCTTCAAGACGAACAAAAGCCAGTTTGAAGAATGAAGAGATCTCATCACTTTCAATGGCAGTGAACTTGTTTTTCTTCAAACCATTGATTAGATCTGAAACAAAAAATTTTTGCTCTATTTTTCAGCTCATACAACCAATATTTAAAAAATATTTTCTATAGGGGCATTAGAAGAGAGTTCTATGTTGTTTCATATTATCACATCAACATAAAAATCTTAGGATCTTTGTCCTAGTCCTATTAACATATGCAAAAGGTATAGATAGTAATGTAATTGTTATTAGAATCATTAGATGTATACATGGCTTATGAATCGCGACAACACAAGGCCTAGAATCCTCAAATCCTGATGACGTTGATATCCATTTCCTTCCTCTTTCAGTCAGTTTACAAATGTTGGTAACTAGTGTTCATCAAATTCTGATTTCAAGATAGATTAAGGCCAAGTATGAGAAATGTTCAAGGGGAGAGTTATCAATGAGGTACTCCTATACCTACAAAATTATGCCTCAGCACACCAAGTTTAAATTACTTGCACCTTGACAAGTGTTGTAAACAAAGTGAGATTTTATATATGCTAGATTCATATATTTATAAGCATTCATGAATTTATACCAATTCATATATTTTCATAGTTATAGGGGACACAGTTAGAAGATAAAAAGCAGGTCAACCATCCATATATATAATATGTATCACTTCCTTCTAACAAAAGACAAAGAGGAGTGTTATTGCCAAATCAACATGGTACAAAGCACGGTTGATACCCTTTTTGAGCTTAAGCTCTTCCTTTAAGTTATATCCTAGTTGAGCCCATCATTGTTGCTATTGAGTCAATAACCGGCTAAGCCACCCAAGCCAATGTAAATCCTTTATTTCGTCAAGCACTGATAGAGAGAGTTAAGTCACACTGTTATTGGGTCTCTTTCAGTGGTGGACAAAATGGACAGCAAAATTGTAATATAAGATGTTTTTCCTACATCAATGATGATAACTGTACACTAAATGGCCAATCTAGAGTAGAGTAAAACTGCTAGTTTTGCAACATTGATAAAGATAATCTTCTTATGAATAACCCACCTTCTACTATTGGAATAGAAAAAACTTGGTTAAGAGAGGATTTAAGGATTTTGTGCAAATTTGAAGTTTTATCGACAATGCGGTCATTTGTCTAACCAATCACGGTGAATATGTCAAAGATCTTATATACTATCCAACTCGCTTGTACTCTAACAAGAGGATTCCTCCTAATCCATACATATATTTAAGAAATTTTATCATCAAGAAAGGCTCTCCCTAATATTTTTTGGGTTTCAAATGAGTAGACAGTGAGTTAATTTTTTTCCTTCCATTTGTTAGTATTGTGAACACTCAACAATATGGAGGTGTGAATGTTCAATAGTACCAAAAGCTATTGCATATTCTAGGCTCTCCCTAAGTATCTTTTGGATTTTAAAAGAGTGGACGGGGAGGTAATTCTTTTTCCTTCTATTCAATAGTATTTTGCAAAATACAACGACATGGAAGTACAAATGTCCTATAGCACCAAAAGTTATTGCATATTCTAACACTATGGTTCTATTTTACCATCATTATAGGCTGCGGCGTCAGTCTGTGTCTACTAGAAAGAAATTGTTTCCCCAGTTTCAGAACAAATCTTCCTTAGAAGTGTTTCTAACTTATGACTTCTACATTGGAATCAAAATAATTTAGTAAATCTGGATCATTATTGTTTCCACAGCCTAGTATCTTGTCTTACCAATGATATTCCTAACGGTGTTCTATTTTCTTTACAGTCCTTATTTCCAGATCTCGTGTGCATGTTTGTTTGTCATTCTGTTCATAATATTAACCCCCAAGGCTTTTTCATGACTTAGAAGTGTTTCTAACTTATAACTTCTACATTGAAATCAAAATAACTTAGTAAATTTGGATCATTATTGTTTCAACAGCTTGGCATCTTGTCTTGCCAATGATGTTCCTAACGGTGTTCTATTTTCTTTACAGTCCTGATTTCCAGATCTCGCGGGCATGGTTGTTTGTCTTTCTGTTCTTTTTCATGATTTCGAAGTGCTTCTAACTTTTAAGGATGATTTCAGAATAAATCATCCTTGAAAGTGTTTCTAACTTATGACTTCTACATTAGAATCAAAATAACTTAGTAATTTTGGATCATTATTGTTTCTACAGCCTAACATCTTATCTTGCCAATGATATTCCTAAAGGTGTTCTATTTTCTTTACAGTCCTTATTTCCATATCTCGTGGGCATGGTTGTTTGTCTTTCTGTTCTTTTTCATGACTTCGAAGTGTTTTTAACTTTTAAGGATGATGGTTATTTGTCTTTCAGTTCTTTTTCATGATTTCGAAGTGTTTTTAACTTTTAAGGATGATTTTAGAACAAATCATCCCTAGAAATGTTTCTAATTTATCACTTCTACATTGGAATCAAAATAACTTAATAATTCTTGATCATTATTGTTTCTACTGCCTGGCATCTTGTCTTGCCAATGATAATCCTAAGGGTGTTCTATTTTTTTTACAGTCCTCATTTCTTGATCTCGTGGGTATGTTTGTTTGTCTTTCTGTTCTTTTTCATGACTTCCAAGTGTTTCTAACTTTTAATGATGATTTCAGAACAAATCATCATCGGAAGTGTTTCTAACTTATGACTTCTACATTGGAATCAAAATAACTTGTAATTCTGGATCATTATTGTTTCTACATCTTGGCGTCTTGTCTTGCCAATGATACTCCTAACGGTGTTTTATTTTCTTTACAATTCTTATTTCCATATCTGGAGTGTATGGATGTTTGTCTTTCTGTTCATGATGTTAACCCCAAGGCTTTTTCATGACTTCAGTAGGGATATAGTATTATTCTCCAACCTTAAGTTGTCATTTGATTTCCATTAACGTAACATTTTTTGAGACCGCTCGACTTTTTCTAAACTGACAATTTATAATTGTGAGGACGATGATGTGCTTGTAAAACTTCATCTTTAATCACAATGTACTTGGCAGACTCATCTTCTCCATCAACTTCTCCATCTAAATATGCTAATCTTTATTGTCCTGTTGCCTTTCACGTATATAAAATGTAATGTTTTCATCCAATTTCTTTCTTTGCTTATGCGCATAAATCTCCATCTTCACGTGCTTTTCTAGCTTCTCTAGATGACTAGATTCTGTTTCTGTTCCTGGAACTTTATATACAGTGTTTTACTTTAAAAAAAAAAAAACTTTACATATAGTGCAAAACTCATCATGGTCAGTGAGGTGCTGTGGAGGAGATGTTGGTGTTAGACAATAATGGTGCTTGGGTACTAGTGCATCTACCTAGGGCCAAATAGGCCACTGATGTTAAATGGTTCCATATTGTCAAGGTTCCTTTCAACTGAAAAAGTTCTACTAAAGATATAAGAAAAAAAGTAGAATGACAGAGGATTCGTACTAAAAGCAAAGGAAAAAGAATGAATATTCATAAAAATCAATACAATGATGTTCTCCAAGCTTGCTGCAAAGTAGCCAAAGAGATATCCCTAGAAAACCATGAGCCTTGGTCCAGAAAGAAGCAAAAAAGATAAATCTGTCCCGAATGGAAGATGAAGTCTGGGAAGAGATGCGTAACATCTCTAGGAAGTCTAGTAAACAATCAAAGAGAGTTCCAACCGTAGCTTCCTTTTTCAACTCAACTTGCTAAGGAACATAGAAAGAAAACCCTCAAGGGAAGAGCAGCAACTCAATGAAGAATTATATTAGTACTATTAGTTTTACTATTACTAAAATTTTTATTACTTATTTTACATTGATATTCCTAAACAGGCTAGTAGAATTTTAGTATTGTCATAATAATATCCTAATTTAGTTTATTTTTAAAAAAATATTCCTAATTTAGTTGCAAGTTATGTTCTAAACTACTCGTGATATGCTTTCCTATTTAATGAAGGATTGTCTTAATTAGTTTAGTACTTGATTTCCTTTTTAGTAGTCATTTGTTATTTTAGGATTAGCGTTGGAACCACCATATATATGTAAGCTCTATGAACTGGAAAGTAGACATTCAATTCTTAACAAACTCTATATTTTCCTTTAATGAATAATTTTCTTCTTTATGGATTCCAAGATTTTGTGTGTTTGAGTAGATTCTAGTGAAATTCTAGAAGATTCTAGGTTATTAATCTAACTTGGATGTTATCAAAGTACTCATATAAGCTTGGATGTTATCAAGCAAACCTATCCTTACTTCTGTGCTACATCATTTGATATCAAAACCTAGTGTATACCAATCCATTAGCATTGGACTTCTATTGCCAAACACATCCATACAACCCATTTTGAAAAGAAAAATCTTGAAATATAAACCACAAAGTCGAATCATCACTCCCCACATTGTCGGCCTCCACTGGCAGCTCCAACTACCACCTCGAGGTTAATTGCATCACGACAGCCAAAAGGTTCGGACAACTCCACCAATCACAAAAAAGGCTCCAAGTTCAGCTTTGAGTGTATTGGCCACTAAGATAAGTGTTCGTAATCCTGATAACGAACGCGAAGAAGGATACTTTTTCATGTCCATTCAAAAATTCTCTCTGAATGTGATCCAATATTTCGTCCTAAATGCAAAATTGAGCATATTATCCACCTAAGTGTCTGCAATCGCGATGACGAATGTGAAGATAGATACTTTTTAATGTCTATTCAAAAACTCTTTCTAAATGTGATCTAATATTTCTTTCTAAGTGCAAAGCTAATGAAGTGATAGGTAACTTGATCATTGAGATTCTCACTAGTGATAATCTCATGTCTCAAGCATTGGTGATGCTAGATGGTAATGCTAAAGTGAATGTCGCCAAATTTCTTTTTTCTATTGGAAAGTCTTGTGAAGATGAAGTCTATAGTGAATGACATGAAATTTTGTCATTCATCATTGGGAGACGCATGGGAATTTAATACATATCTTTTATAGTCGCAAAATAGATATTTATGTAATTTATAGGAATAGTAAAAAGAACTTATTTTGCAAGACAAAATCATACAAAGCTTATAAAGTAAATGAACAAACTTCTTAACCAATTCAAAAAAGACCTCACATCTGAGATGACAAGAAAGAAAAAATTTGAAATGTTTGTACAAAATGAAGAGTCACAACATGAGCTAGAGCTATGCAAAAAAAGAAAAAGAATGGAAAAATAGGCTAAAGATATAATAGAAGAACAAGTAGAGGAAGTACATCGCAACGAGTCCCAAAACAAAGAGAAAGAAGTTGAAAAGATAGGTTCTTGTGATAAACAAGTTCATGGTGAAGATGATGCTGAGACTTATCAACATGCTCCCAGAGATGATAAGTTTACTGATATTAGATCAGTGGAGCAAACCGAGAAGAAAATTTGCAAAATATTTTAGTTTTTCCTACCTTCTCATCAACCTTCAAATTCAAAGACAACTTTGCTGGTAACTTTACCTTTTCTTTTTGGACAGATAAAGAAGTATTATTAAGGACAAGAAGAGAGCCAAGTACAATGACAGACAATAAAATATTCTCTTAAGTAGCGACAATAGTAAAAGTCGGGACCCAGTAGACTCCGCCACAACCTGTCCCATACTTCTAAAGAAAAAATAAGCGATGTTGGGTCAGGTTAATTTTTTTATTAAATCCAGGTCAGTCCAGGTTCAAGTTTAGAAGAAAAAACATGGTCAAACCCAATCCGGTTATATATAAAATATAATTTTTTTAAAATTTTAATCAGAGATATATAATATATTTTCTTAATTTGACGTATATAATATATTTTTTAATTTTATTTAAAAATATATTTTATATATATTTTAATTTGATGTGTATATATAAAATGTATTCTTATATATAATCCGGATCTGGTCGAATTTCTCCGAGAATCTGAGCAGACGGAAAATAAAATAAATGTGGTGAACTTGCCTCGAATATAAAGTTCGGTATATGGCAGTTTTGAGGAGGACTGTTGTAAATATTATAGGATTGTATACATGGCCGTCAATACATTTATAAACATTCATTGATTTTCGTAATTATGGGAAAGATAGCCAGAAAATAGGCTAACAGTCAATCATCTCTGTATAATAAAGTTAAAAAATAAAATAAGCCATTTCCTACCAATTTAAATTTTTGACATAATTAATAACAATCAATTATTTTAAATGGCATCTTATTTTAAATGATATCAAAACTAGTGCTCTAGTGTTTGAATCCTAACTATTATTTCATTTTACTAATTAAATTTCAGCACAAGTTTAGAAATGGATTTGTACCTAATTCCTGTTCTTGTAAGTAAGCATGCTACAATATGAATACTAGATTGAATCTTTTCATATCAGCTTGACTTTTGGGATGATTACTAATATGATTAATTCTTTCACATGTATAAGTCTTCATCATTCCTCCAAATAAAAGAGCGAGATATTTTCTATCAACACCAATCATGACTTCACATTCACAAAGTAATCTTCATCCAACATAAAAGAGATATGCAGGATGGCTAAAAGACAATGATGTAACTGTAGTTAAATTTGATAGAGAAAAATCTTACCATGCAACACCAAAAATAGAGTTGGTGGATTACCATTACTCGGATGCTGAATCACAAATTCATCTGGGACTTTACTGCATAAAAATCAAAAACCACATGACGTCCTCACTAGTAAACTTCAAACTTCAGAGTTAGTGCACATAGTTAACAGAACCATTTTACCTCAGAGCTTCAGCACCTAGTATTTGCTCACGTGGTATCCATCCATCAATATTCATCAAATCTAACCAGTGTCCAATAATATCAAAGCATATGTGAATATCCCAGCGCCTGCTCAACATTAGCACAGGCGATATATTTTCAATACAAGTAGTTAGTTAGACGAATCCATTAACTTTATAATGTAAGATAAACTGTAGGGTATTTCTGGAAAGGCACAAGTAAAAGATCTGCACTTAAGGAAACAAGAAAATGAAAATATAACATACAGCAGCCTAACTGTGTAGCAGAACAGGATAAAAATTAGAAAAGTAGAGATAAAATAAAACTTTAAGAAACATAATATGCCTATACTGGTCATATGATTAAAAAAAGGTATATGATGGCCCTGCATCACTAACCAGATCAACAATTGGTGAAAACCTTCATCCCACAAAAATCCCCTTGGAAAGAAGGGTCGACTTGGAACAGCAGTGTATAGCTCAGCTGGCCAATATAGGATAAATTTATCACGAATGTCAAGCTGCAAAAGAAAATGATTCACTGATTGACTGTGTTCAATATACAAATTGCTTAAAACAAATGCTTAGGAAGTAAGACGGAAATGTAAACAACTAAAATAACAACAAACTTTTTGTTTAGCAGCAAAATAGACTGGACATAGGTTACCATAAACTATTGAAAATAACAAGTACCTAGCATTTAAACCATTATATCAACTTCCTGAATGTTTACAGTTACCACCCTCCTGAATATTTTTTTAAAATAACCACCCTCCTGAATAATAAAACAAAAGATAAAGGAGAATCCAAAAATGTGCTGCAAAAAATGGCAGACTGCTCACTTCATTTAGTATGTTATTTAAAAAGCCAGAGAAATACAAGACAACCCTACTGCAAACCTCCTGAAAAATACATCTTTAGTACCAAAAACAGGTATCAAACAGTGCATACAAATTCCTGCTAAAAGCCAGCTAACAACTAATCAAAATCTCAAACGTCAATTTAAATAGGATCATGTTTGTTGGAAACTGAAAATAGCAACAAACTAACTAAAATGTCAATAACTAGGCACACTGTTGGGAAGAAAGCCAGAGAAATACAAGACAATCCTACTGCAAACTTCCTGAAAATTACATCTTTAGTACCAAAAACAGGTATCAAAAAAGTGCATAGGATTCCTGCTCGAAGCCAGCAAACAACTAATCAAAATCTAAAACTTCATTTGATTAGAATTCTGTTTGTTGGAAACTGAAAATAGCAACAAACTAACTAAAACGTCAATAACTAGGCACACTGTTGGAAAGCCCCTCAATCTTCAGTCACTAATGTCAGGAAGCTTCATCAACATTTTAGAACTATGGGATACCAGTTAGAGAAGCCTATCGATATAGGGATTTGATTTGATTTTTTTTTTCTTTTAGATAAAAAGTGTAAAATATATATATTACCAAAGGTGCCAAAGGGGTACCACTTGTATACAAAAGAATTTACAATTCAGTTAGAAGATCAATGACATTCTCAAAATCTTTCATCCTATGTGTTGTGACCGGAAACAAAAGTACCAAAAGTGTTTAACCATCTATCTCTAATATTAACAATCTCCCCCTCAATCCCATCAAAAGCTCCAGAATTCCTTTCCTTTCATATCATCCAAAAAATAGATAAACGGACAAGCTTAAGATAGCTTTTCTTATTACAAATTTCCGCCCACGCCCAAAACTTATTCTTAACCAACCCCGCCATCACCCACTTAATCCATAGAAGCCCATACACCATACACCATACACCATACACTGTAAGTTATGCACAAACAGGCACCAAAGAAGGATATGGTTGCAAAAATTCTGTGTCCATCTCACATAAGAAACATTAGTTTACTAGAATTTTCCCCTTCGCATTAGTTTGTCAATGCAATTCCCAATGGAGCCTTTGACTTCCAGATCTAATTAGCCTGAAAGGATTTGATTTGACTTGTTATCAATTAGTTTTCTATTTTTTCTCTTAAACTACATATAACAATGTATATGCTCCTTAACAATATACAATTGATTCAGCTTTTCAACCTTGGTGCCAACTACGCTCTTACTTCTATTAAAGAAAGAGAAAACCAACAGAATTCACAAACCTCTGTTTTTCCCTACCTCTACCTTTGCCCTGTTGTCGACATGTAACTCTACTCCTACATTCATGCTCTAATAAAGCCACTCCAGCACATGAACTTGTCCCATTTATCTCCTTCCAATGATGCAACCGACTTTGCTCCCTTGTCTTCTTGGTACACACATGCTTTCTATGCATGTCCTGTTGCATGCCTAAAATCTTACTTATAGGATGGACAAGAAAAATTCATAGATAATCAATGCTAGAAGAGCCTTTGATCGTACGACTAGTAATGTCTCTCATCTAAAATCTCACTTCTTGTCCTGAAAACTTCACTATCAAGATAGTTGATGGATCAGTCTCAAAAATGATTTGTAAAGTATCTGTTTTTCTCTCAGAAAACCTAACCCTTAATTCACTTTTATGGTCATAGATCTTGATTGAAATCTTCTTTAGTTAGTAAACTTACAAGGGAAAGAAATGTATTGCTTAATTCACCTCTAAATGGTGTATCTTTCAGTATTTGATTTCGAGATGGATCACTAAAAGTATTGACTTGCATTTGGGACTTTATAGGTTCAATGCAATTAAACCTTATGAGAATTTTACAACCAAAGAAAGACAACCTTTTTATGCTCTCAAAAAAAAGATGGTGAAATAATGATATAACATAATCGTTTAGGTCATCCAAATATCTTGTATCTCAAGAAATTCTTTCCTCCGTGTTTAATCAAAACTCTAAAGAATTTTAATATAAATTTTGTCAATTATTCAAACATGTTCGAATCCTATCCCACTCAACAAGACAAAGAATCAAATATTTTTTTTAAATGATGCACAATGATGTCTAAGGACCATATAGAATCAAGACTTTAACTAGAGCAGGATGGATAACGTTCATATATGATCATTCACACCTCACTTCAGTATTCATTATGAAAGAAAAATCCAAGGTATGTAAATTGTTCAAGTCCTTCAATAAAATGGTACAAACTCAATTCAACACAAAAATTCAAATCCTCCACAAAGATAATGACAAATATTATTATTATTCCATGCTTGAGAATATATACTTGAAGAGAGAATTATCTATAGAGGTTTATGCAGTGATACATCTCAACAAATAGGATAGCTGAAAGAAAAAATAAACATTCATTATAAATTGTATGAGCTATCATGATCTAATCTCATGTTCTAAAATTTTTTTGAAAGGACATTATACTCACTGCAAAGTACTTAGTCAACCGAATGTCTTTTTATGTCCTATAATTCCAAACCCCGTGTTAAGTTTTCAAAAATACCCATCCATCAACACATCTCGTCAATCCTTCTAAAGGTCTTCAGATGTTCATCGTTTATTCGTGTTCCTCAACAATTTAAAAGTAAATTTGATCTCAACATCATAAAATGTTTCTTCCTTGGAAATATACCAAATAAAAAAAGATATAAATGCCACTCTCCTATCACCAAGAAATTTTATCACTCTACGAATATTATATTATTTGAAAACAAACTACTGTACTCCAAAAATAATGTTTCTGGGAAGAGTGGAAATACAGAGGAACATCTTTTTGGGAAGCCAAGAGCAACACCCAAAAACAAGATCCCAAACCTATTAAGTTAAATCCTCCTTATCCATCTATTTGTTTTCCAAACATCACGTTGAGCCCAAAAGTCCCGACCTCAAAGTATTCCTCCAAAAAACGAGAAAGAACGCATAATACACTCAAGAAAAAAGAAAAATCAAGAACCCATAAAGGAACAAATGCAAGAAAGAACTAGTCATGAAGTTGGACCAGAGTCCACTTGGAAAGAGTCACAATCAAGTAACATCTTTGATAAGTCGAAATTACAAGATCTCTTTTTGTTTTTTTTAGAAAATGTTGAAATTAGAAGATCTCGATTTACCAATTGCCCAAAGAAAAGGAGTTAGGTCTTGTACTCTTCATCCTAATATAACTCCATGTCACATAAGCAATTATCACTTGGATATTGTGCTTTTGCATTGAACTTGTTGAAATCAAGATTCCTAATAGCATCTAAGAAGCCATGCAAGTTCACGAGTGGAAAACAGAGTTATTATTTAAGAACTTAGGGCACTTGATAAAATGGTACATAAAAACTTATTAATCAACCTTCGGGAAAAACTGTCGTGGAATGCAAGTGGATCTTCACTATTAAGCACAGCATAGATGGCATCATAGACAGATTCAAGGCTCATTTGGTTGCTAAGGGTTTACTCAAGCATATAGCATTGACCATCAGGAAACGTTTGTAGCTATTGCAACACTTAAATCCATTTGAGTTTTCTTTTCATTTGTAGCGAATTCTAATTGGAAGTTTCATCGATTGGACATCAAGTAAGTCTTCGTCAATAGAGACTGAAAAGAAAAGTATAGATGGAGATCCCTAGAGGCTTCAAAGATCAAGCAAAATTTAAACAAGATTTGTAAGCTAAGAAAATTCTCTATAGTCTAAAACAATTGCCCAGAGTTCGGTTTGCCAGATTATCTAAGTTCGTAAAGAAATCTGGTTATTTTTAATATTAGCCAGACTATACTCTATTTGTTAAATATTGTTTTGGTGGAAGGATATCTGACATAATGATCTATGTATATATTATCTTAACAGGAAATCATGAAGAATAGATTGGAGAACTCTAAAAAGTTCAAGCTCATGAATTCAAAGTTAAAGATCTAGGAAATTACTATGGGCTGAGAAAGGGGGTCGACCAACCTGGCGTAGTAGTTGCTCGGGTAGGAAGCAGATTAAATTCTGGAGACCGAAGCGGGTTAAACTCGGTTCTCCAAAAATTAGGCTACTCAGGGCTTTAAAAAGATAGAGGAGGAGAAAGCGAGGTTTTCTCATGGTGTTGAAGCATATATGTTAGAAAGCGAAAGGGTGTGTGGGGATATGGTTGTGAAGGGGAGGGAAGAAGCAGATTTCGACGCTCCTTCGGTGGGCGCTCGTTCTGACAATGAAGGAGAGCCAGATAATGTAGACCTAGCCGAGATAGAGGAGAGTTGTACTCTGATGAAAAGAGCCTAAAGTTGTACGAGATAATGGTTTGAGAAGAGGAAAGTGAAGAAGGTTTGAATGTGACTCCCATCAACTACGAGAATCAGTTGATTTATACACCGATGGCTCTATCGGAAGAGGGAAGCTTGGAGAAGCAATATTTTGATTGAGTGTGTCTTTTCATGGTCTAAAAAACATAATACTCTCTCTATTTGAAGAAATAGAAACCAAATTTATGGAGGAAGGAAAGGAGAGAAAAACAGTGAAGAAAGCAAAAAGAAGCAAGGGGAGGGAAGAAGCCGAGAGCTAAAAAGATTGTAGTAGTCTGTCAATTATGAAAGAAGGAAGAGCTGTGGGAAGGAAGAGGGAGTTCAGTTGTTGAAATTGTTTCCATGATAGGAAAAACAATTTCTTGGAATGTGAGGGGTTTGAATGATAAGAAAAAAGATGGGTTATCAAAGGATATATCAGAAGATGGAAGCCTGATGTTATGCGTCTGCAAGAAACTAAGATGGAGGAGGTCAACCACCAAGTGATTAACAGGCTTTGGAAGGATGGCATAATCGATTGTGTCCATCTTCCGGCTGTGGGGATGGCTGGGGGCATTCTGATGATGTGGGATGAAGATAAAATGAAATGTAAAGAGGCTGTGAGGTCTCTATTTCATGCCTTTTTGAATGGAGCGGCAGGGGGAATGATTGGGCTTTTTCAGGAATCTATTATAGAGGTTCCACGGAGGAGACAAATAATTTATGGGATGAGATCATGAATTGCAAAGTAAAGTGGGGTGACCATTGGGTGATTGGTGGGGAGAGATCAGAGGAGAATGTTAATCAAAGGGAAATCGAGGAGTTTAGAGAGTGGATGGATAAGCTTGAGTTGGTGGATCCGCTGATAGGGGAAAAGGGGACGTGGTCTAGCAGTTCGGAATCGACCGGTTTTTTATTTCCAATGGTTTGCTTATGCAATTTGCAGGATTAAGCCAAAAGGTATTACAAAGACCTATTTCTGATCACTTTCTTATTTGCATTATCTCCGATGGTATCATTTGGGGTCCGGGTTTGTTCAGACTGGATAACAAATGGCTAAAGTTGGAGGGTTTCAGGAAGCTAGTGGAGGATGTGTGGAGACAGAAGAATGAAAGAGGTAAGGTACGGCCAGTTATGTGTTTGCTTCCAAATTGAAGAGGTTGAAGTTAGAGACTAAAAAATGGGCTAAGGAGGAGGAGGGCAGATCCGACAAAATTCTCAATGTCAGTTTACAGGAGCTGGGTGAGTTGGACCGTTTGGAGATGGATGGGCTGTTAGGGGGAGGGGGAAGGGAGAGGAGAGGGGAATTAAAATTGGAAATTGCTGCCAAGATGAACTTGGAGGCAATTTCATAGAGGCAAAAGGCTAGAGAGAGGTGAATTAAGAAAGGTGATAGAAATACAAAATATTTTCATAGTTTGACAAATTTTAGGAGGAAGAACAACTATGTTGGGGAGCTGGAGTTTGGTGAGAATACTATTAGGGGTAATGCTGCCTTGAGGAAGAAAGCTAAGGATTACTTCACTAAACTTTATACAGAAGAGGAGGAGAAGAGACCAAGACTGGATGAGCTTCCTTTTAGGCAACTATCGAATGGCAGCAAGGAGAGCCTGGAGGTGTCGATTACGGAGGAGGAAATTCTGAACTGTTTGGGGCAATGCAATGGCAACAAAGCCCCGGGACCGGATAGATTCCATATGAAGTTTTTCCAAAATTTTTGAGCTGTCATTAAATATGATATCATGGTTGTATTTCATGACTTTCACATAACTGGAGTTTTTGTCCAATCTATTAACACAACTTTCTTAGTTATTATCCCAAAAATTATTGGAGCATGTAACATAAAAGATTTCAAACCGATTAGTCTGGTAGGTAGTATGTATAAAATGATCTCTAAAGTTATGCCTAGAAGAATGTCCAAGGTATTGGGCGAAATTATTGGGGAGAACCATAATGCATTTGTGGAAAGAAGGCAAATCCTTGATGCTGTTATGGTGGCTAATGAGGTAGTTAATGATATGATGATGCAAAAAAAAGAAGGTATCATTTGTAAAATTGATATGGAGAAAGCTTATGATCATGTTTGCTGAGATTTTGTTATTTATATGCTTAAGAGGATGGGTTTCGATTGTAAATGAAGGAAATGGATAAAGAGTTGTATCTCAATGACTTCTTTTGCTGTGATGGTGAACGATGGTCATTCGTCTTTCTTCAGGGCGTCAAGGGGTCTTTGCCAAGGGGATCCACTGTCACCCCTTTTTTTTTACTGTTATGGAAGCTTTTAGTAAGTTGATGGAGAGGACTGGTGAGCTTGATCTGGTGAGAGGCATTTTGGTAGGGGTTGGCGATTCAAGGGTGAAGATCTCACATTTATTTTTTGCCGACGATGCACTCATCTTTTGTAAACTAGATTTATCCTTTTTGTTTCATTTGAGATGTATTTTAATTTGTTTGCAAATGATGTCCGAGTTGAGAATCACTATGAGAAAGACAGAAATGGTTAAGATTGGGGATAGAAGGGATGAGTTGGAGATGGCTAGGATGTTGGGCTGTAAAATCACTTTGCTACCTATCAAATATCTTGGGATTCCTCTTGGGGCGAAATTTAAAGATGTTGGAACTTGGTACCTAATTGTGGAGTTGGTTGAGAGGAGGCTTGCGGTATGGAAGAGAAGTTTTTTGACTAAAAAGGGGAGGCTTACCTTAATCAAGAGTACATTAGCTAACCTCCCAATCTACTATCTTTCTATATTAACTATTCCGGTTAGCATTGCTTCAAAACTTGAAAGGATCCAATGTAGATTCCTTTGAGGTGATGATGATGGTTATAGAAGATATCATTTGATAAGTTGAGAGGAGGTGAAGAAATCTATGGATGGGGGCGAGCTAGGGCTTAGATCCATTGCGGATTTGAATGTTGCACTTCTTGGGAAATGGCTAAGGAGATATTGTAATGAGGATAACAAACTTTGAAAGAAGGTGGTGGAGGCGAGATGGGGGGATTGGGAGCGGGATGGGGGGAGAAGAGGAAAATACAAACCACATGGAATGAGTTTATGGAAGAGAATCAAGGGAGAAGGTAGTAGATTTCGGGAATGTATGGGATGGAAGGTGGGGAGTGGAGAAAGGGTGAGATTCTGGCAGGATGAATGGGTGGGGGCTTTTAAACTAAAAGACAGATTCCCTAATATCTACAATATTGCTTGTGAGAGGGATATTATAGCGGATAAAGTGTATGGGAATGGCGGTGGGGGGAGGGGGACGGGGTGAGTGTACAGGTTAGAAGGAACTTGCAAGACTTGGAAATTAATGAATATTGCCATTTACTCAATGTGCTAGCATAAATTAACATGGATAATCATAAAGATAGAAGAACATGGAAGTTGGATGAGAAGAATGAGTTTTCGGTGAAGTCCTATTACAATTTTATATCCAAAGGGGACAATGGGAATAATGTGACAGTTCTATTTAGACAAATCTAAAAAATTACAGCTTCCCCTAAAATGGTTTTCTTTGCTTGGGAAATCTCAAGAGGTAGTATTTTGACTATTGATATGTTAAAGAGGCGGGGCAACTGTCTTGTTAATCAATGTTACTTATGCAAGGCTGATGAGGAAACATGTGACCACATTTTATTATTTTTTTCCGGTTACTCATAACTTATGGATGTCAGTATTCGGGATGATGGGGGTGAGACGGGTTAAGGTGGGTAATGTAAGTAAAGAATTGTGGACTTGAACAAACTTTTGTAAAAAGGAAAAACATTTATTTTTTATTTCACTTACCATTTTTTGGGTTGAGTGGAAGAAAAGGAATGTTAGAGTTTTTGAAGGAGTTGCAACGGACTTTGTAAACATTAAAAATAGATGGTTTCATACTTTTGTCTCTATTTTGTTGGATCATGATATATTAGATTGGGAAGATTTGGGGTGCGTTATTGACCATCTATTCGACATGTAACTTCTATGTAATAAGGTGGTACTCCCTTATTACCTTTGTGAATAATAAAACTTTCATTTTTTATTTCAAAAAAAAATGTTAAAGATCTAAGGAACTTGAAATATTTGCTCTGGATGGAGACCACAAGGTCTCAGTCAAGAATTTTGTTTTCACAAAAAAAATATGTTCTTGAGTTACTCAAAGAAACAAGGATGTAGAGTTGTAACTACAGATACTCCAATGGAAGCAATTACTAAAGGAAAGAGTTAAGAAAACAGTTTTCTAGTTGACAAAGAAAGATACAAAAGTTAGTCGAAAAACTTTTCTATGTATCACATACACAACCAAATATAGACTTTGCTGTAATTGTGGCTAGTCCATTTACGAATACGCCCACTGAAGAATATATGGATCAGCTGTATCTCATTATGAGATACTTGAAGAAAATTTCTAGAGAAGGTTTTCGCTTCAATAAGACCAAAAATAGGAATATGGACGTGTTCATTGATATAGATTGGGTAGGGTTCAGTACTAATTGAAAATCCACATTAGGATACAGTACTTATGTGGGCAGTAATTTGGTTAATTGTTGAAGCAAACAGCAGAAAGTTGTCGCTTGGAGTAGTGAGAAGCAGAGCTCAGACCTATGGTCTAAGGGATATGTGAAGGAATGTGGCTACAACACTTACTAAACGAACTCAAAGTTCAAACAAGTGATATCATTATAGCCAAGACCTGTTCATCATGACAAGACAAAACATGTGAAAATAGATAGGCACTTCATCAAGGAGAAGATAGAAGAGGGTGCAATTAACATCTCCTACATTCTGGCTAATCAAGAAAGAGCACGTATTCTAACTAAGGTGCTACCAAAGGCAGAATTTGAAGATATGAGGTCCAAGCTACGATTACTCAAAATTTACAGTCCATCTTGAGGGGAAGCGTAAAAAACAGAGCAATCGTAGCTACACAGTTATATCATAAACATTTTACTTCCAAATTTAGAAGATTTGGCACCAAGGTAGACCAGATCTCTTTGATGCGATCTGTGACTTATTCTGAAAAATTCTCTCACTAATTAGGAATATTCTTTTGTGTAACTATAGTAACTGGCTTTGTATTATAAATATAATCATTGTATCATTATCAAAAACAATTTAAAAAACAGAATTTTCATTCTTTAATAACCATATATTTGATCCTTCTCAATATACACTCAATTCAGTTTCTCTCTAAAATTTGACACAAATAAATGAATAACTTAGGAGAAAAATTATGATATTAATTAATATAATATTAACCTAAAATTCCTACAGTGCATAACGTGGCTAAAAGATATCCAAATAACTTACGTTGGATTTTCTGGGGACTGATATTTTTGACTGCCCATAGAAATATCCAATACCCCCTAACATGTTGCTGATAGCAGTCTTGCCGACATTCACAGAATCGGAATTAAGCTGAAAACAGAATGATATGATTTAAGTTACTCTTTTTCTTTTTAATGAGAATAAAGAACCAGCAATATAAAGAAAGGGCTTCAAAAGAAAAAAGAAAGGTAAAAACCACCATTACTAATATCATCTGGAGGAAGAATGTAAGAGAATTCTATGATTTAAACACTCATATCAGTCTTAAAGTTAAATCATTCAAAAACATATTCAACTTAGTAGACAGGTTTGCTCAGTCATCAACTTCAAAAATTCAAATAAACTAATATTTTGAAGTTCATTATTTAAAATAATAAAAGCCAATCCTTCATTTTTTGGTAAAATTTTCTCTGCTATATATAACATTGCAATCAAGACATGCTATATAATCATTTTCCTATCCCATATCAATGTGTGTCTATTGAGAGAATTTATATTAGTAATATCACTATATTGAAACGTGCTTTTCATTATCTAAGAAATTGTTAATGACTTGATATAATAAATGCAGTTAGGTTCCAAAGATCAATACCTTGTCAGCAAGGCCAAAGCACTTGTCAAATTTAGTGTCAAATTCTCTGTGTTTCTTTTCCAGTTGGCTGGTCAGTGAGGTACCTAGATAGTATACAGTAAAATAAACAAAATGTTACCAGGAAATGAAAGAATTCAAGCCAGAAATTACAACTTCATATGTATAGTATTATATAACAAGCAATCCGCAAGATTATCCAAAAACACTGCTAAAGTCATATTGAAGTGAAACTGAAAATGCATGCATTTAACAAAGGCCAATTTGTATAACAAATTACTTCTTTAGTAAGAGCATGATTTATTAATACAAAAGAACAATTAGCACCATTTCAAATACCTAAAAGCAGCATCAGAAGCACACTCATCAAGCAACTCAAAGATGCAGACATAGAAATCAGAACATCCTGTGCAAATGAAAATGTGAAGGAATGTACGGTGCCAATACATCCTATAGATGGCCATTCCGACAGGATGAGAAAAAATTAGAAGTCTTAATATTTTAAAACAGAATTTTCATAGATTCTCTGTCATGTTTTGGCCTGCCTAAAGAAGAAAGAGTAAAAGTAATATATGATAGAAGACAAAAATAAAGCCAGAAGAATTCAACAAGGGAAGGATAATTTTCCTCAAAATTTTTATCCAGAAGTCCAATTTAACCGTCAAGCTTGTTACCTGTGCAAATAAATGATTTCTCTCAATTTATAATAATAAAAATATTTGCCAACAAGTAATACAGAAAACTGATGACTGAATCTTACCATATTTTTTATTTTGAAAAAATTATATAGAAACCTGATGACAATCAGACATTTTAAAAATTCAAATCTTAGCAAAATTCTAAATATACCAAATGAAGAAACCTGTAAGATTAGCTACACGTTCTTCTACCCGAGAATTCTTTCCACCAGTTCCAGACACAAAAGCAAGATCCACTTTGAATGGAATCCTAGCAGCAATCTGCATAAGAAGACTGTTGATGAGAAAATAAGATCAAACACAAAGATCATGACGTTAGTGAAGATAGTTCACTATGTTTCAATGTAATTAATGCTCATGACCTTCACAGTTACATACCTGAAAAACTAAAACATTTGGAGAATCATCAGATGAGTCAGATAGCTGCAACCGACCAAACTTTTGTGCCTAACCATACAAACAGATGAACAAAATAATTCTAATAGGAGTAAAGAGATCTACAGATATAATGGCAGAGATATAACATACTTGGACTGCAAGATTTCCCAGGACAAAATCAGATAAATTATGGATGTGAGGTGTCCTGAAACCAGAATAATGGGCTTCCAGATTATTCTGCAAATAAAGAGCTCAGAGAAAGTAGGCTTTAGTTTAGCATAAAAGAAAAGAGCAGAATACGAGCATTATGGATAATATTGATTACATTAACACCTAAATTTATTTCAAAGAATGACAATCATAAGGCTAAAAAAAAGCCTTTTTCAGAGAAGTAATGGTACGCAAGCAAATGACCATTTAGCACCTCATTTATATTCCTTTACATGCCAAATTGAACTTTTCAAGGCATTTATAGCAAGTTCATTAAGTAAACTGCAGCATCCATGCACTTAAAGAATTCTCAATGCAATTTTCTTGTTAATATTTGGACTATAGTTTTGCGTTTGTCAACAAAAGCACTTTAACAGTATTACCATTGATTTTAAATGTAGCTGCCAATCACCGATGTCCAATCTTGAACCTGAAGCTAGGAGAGAATTCTTATTAATATCCAGTATTTCAGTGCCCAATCCCAGAGCACTTCCATCTTCGTCAGCCAAATAGAAGAAAAGCTGTGCATTTCTTTGCATTTCTTCCTTCCCCCTAGTTCAGTTGATTGACCACGATAACAGCAATCATGTTGAAAATTATAAAAGACTCTTCAATAAGCACAATGAAAAAAATAACCAAGGACATGATAATAGCAGGTAGGCCACTTACTTTGTACCTTTTACATCAATTTGGACTGCCCAGTCTCCTCCATAGCCACTGCCATGGCCCTTGGATTTCAGGAAACTTGTTTCCAGGGTCATATCATGATCTATCAACACTTGATGTCCAAAGTCACGCCCATTATGTTGTGTCCAACCATAAGAGATTAGCTCATCAGAGTTTTGGCAGACATGCCGCATGACATACATCCCATCCTTCACCCCAGTCCACATCAGACCAGCAATCAAAGATCGAGGAGTCCTACCAGGTATAATAGGTAATTACCACCTCATTGTAGAAGTTCACAAATCAAAAATTGGATGGCTTGCAAGAACAATCTCTCACATACTTATTACCATGGATGCAGATTTACTAGAGGCAAACATTTTTTCTTGGTCTGACAATTATAAGATGGAGCTTACACATTCAAATTTCATTTAATGATCTTCTAATTGTACTTAAACTTGCTTATGATCACCGCAAAAGAACCATCCATAACCATCTTGATGTGAGCACAACCAAGCCACAAGAAAACCCAAAAGTCCAAGTAGAATTCTGAGAGGTGGAGGGAAGAAAGAGTCCTGCCCACATGAGGTCTCTCTCCCCCATGAAGAGTCCATGCCCAAAACAGATTCTTCTTTTGAATTTCATGAAGAATTCCATGCTAAGAAGAAATCTACTTGTGGCTAAAAAGAAGAGTCCTAGAAGAGAACCAACAATGCATGCTAGAAAGAAAAGAACTCACGGGAAAAGTTCTAAAGGGGAAAGAATTCCTGCCCGTGTGGGAATCTTACCCGAGGGAGAATTATCACTGCTCTTCCTTTTGGTGATCGAATTAAAGGCAAATTGGGATTCCTTTTTTAATAGAATTTCAACTAAATTAATGAACTACATGTATAGGAATTCTACTTCAAAGCGAATGACAAATTATCAAGCAAAGAAGCAAGAAGAATTCAAGATTTTCTCTTGGATTTTCTCTTTGATTTTCTCATGGAAGAGGAATTGTTTTCTACTTCAATTTGGAAGCTTTTAAAGCATCTTCAACTCAACTTCTATCACAATAATTAATTAAATATTGAAGACCAAATCCAATTCAAATAAAGCATGGAGAATTCAACCACAACACTCTTTCATCTAAAGAGAGAAGAGCTTATGTTTTGAGTAAGTAGCTTATTTTCATTATTATTTTAATGCTTTCCTAGATTAAGTTAAATTCAGGAATTTAATTAGAATTCTACTTTTTGAGTTTAATTCAAATACGTAAGGTGAATGTTCATATAAAGGTCACCACTCTTAAGTTGTAATTCATTAATCAATTATGTCAAATTAATAAAATTAAGGTTTGCTTTAACTTATACACTATTGTGATTACATTTTGAGAGGGTTCTTCAACCATTTTATTGAGTAAATGATTAATTCAACTTATTAAGGTAATCTCTTGTGGCATTTTATCAATTTTCTTTCGAATTGATTTCTAATTTATCAAATTCATACTTATAGCGTTTTTAATCAAATCAAACTATCCCACTTACCTTAATTCATAATTCCAAGTGAATTATTGAGTTAAGTAAGGAGGATTTGTTGAGATTTTTATTATTCTGTTTACTAATGTTATATGCGGGATTTTTAATCATGCTCGTAGATCATGAGTTTCGCATCACATCTTGTTCAAACATAGACAATGGAGGGTTGACATTCAACAAAGATAACAATTGAAAATCAAATATTCATAGTGATCTCCAACTTGTGTACACAAAATTGTAGAAATACAACAATTTTATATTCTTCCATCATATTTTCATATTCTTTTCCAAGAAACAAAACAAATAATAAGAGAAAGTGATAGACCCAGAAACCAAGCAGTTGGGAAGTGGTCAAACAAGATATCCCATATCCTTTGTTTCCCGTCTGCAGTTGTTATTTCCATTATCTCCCACTATCCCATTTTCTTTTTAATTGTCTTGGAAGTAGGACGTAGTAGTTTTTAGTTTCTGTATTTAAAAGCTGCGAATTTAAGGAATGAAAAAGGTTAAAATTTGTATTAAAACCTATGGTTATTTCTCACTCAAAGCAGAAAACTTAACCAATTGTCTTAGTTCTGACTGTTACCTAACAATAGGTAATAGAGTCATGACCACCAATAAAGAAAGAATCGAGCACCTGAAAGTCAGCTTGGGCAGTTTGCAGGATAGCGTAGCCAAATGGATTAGGTCTCGCGGACCAGAGCCACCAGATCGAAGACACTCGCAGGCAGCTGACAAAAAATTTGGTGTCAAACAGAGAGGGCTCTGGCAGCAATAACCTGGGACGACCTGGCCAGATACAACCGCCTCGTGGCGACGGCACAGAGAGGACGGATGAGGACAGACAGATGTCCTACTCCAATACATTTTTTGGCAGAATTTCAACTCACCATTAAAAAGGATGAACTCTGCTGGTCTCTTGGCAACAATGGAAATTTTTCGGTCAAAACATTTTACTACCAACTGACTGGTCAAAATGAGGCAAGGAATTCTGATTTTCCAGCAAAAATGATATGGAAGACTAATGCATCCCCTCGTATTTCTTTTTTTGCTTGGGAGGCAACAAGAGAACAAATCCTTACCATTGATAATCTTATGAAAAGAGGTCTAACACTAACCAATAGATGCTTCCTTTGCAAAAAAAAATGCAGAATCATGTAGACATCTACTTCTACACTGCCCTTTCACCCAAAACTTATGGACCATGGTCTTTGGACTCCTCGGAATTCATTGGGTTACAGCTGGTTCTATAAAGGATGAATTGAAAGCCTGCGAATTTTTATGCAAAGGAAACACGAATTTTCGAATTATCCCTCTTACCATTTTTGGATCCTATGGAAAGAAAGGAACAATCGAGCGTTTGAAGGCAAAGAGGATAATTTTGGCAACATCAAGGACAAAGGTTTCACTTTTTTGGGTCCGTTATTCTATGACAAAACCTTATTAACCTTGATGATTTTAGTGTTATTATAGATATGCTCATTGACTTGTAAATTTTTTGTACATGAGCAGCATCCCCTTAGTGCCTACACTCAATACAATTTCCTCTCTTTTATTTCAAAAAAAAAAAAAGATGTTCTACTCCAAACTTGCAAAACTCGAATTTTTCACCTATTTCGACGATGACCTACCTGAGTGACTCAACTGTGTGGAACAATTTTTCAGAGTATCAAGGTACCACTAATAACTAGAAAGTATCCCTAGCTTCCTTCCACCTCGAAGGGGAAGCCAACCAGTGGTGGCAATGGATGCTGCGGACTTACAGGGAAAAAGGAAGAGAGGTCATATGGGCTGCATTCGTAGACGAGCTTTGGGCTTGTTTTGGGCCAACGAAATGTGAAGATTTCGATGAAACCCTGTCCAAAGTTAAGTAGCTCGCCCACTGCACGAATATCAGAAAGAGTTTGAAAGGTTAGGAAACTGGGTCCAATGGAATAGCGGATGTTCTGACCCAATTTCTTGAAGGAAGTGACTACACTGGCTCGCATGAGAGAGTATCAATTGAACTGGCAATGCCGGTCTAACCAATTCGGGCAATTCGCAACCATTCTGTTGCCCCGAGCTCTAACAGCTCCATCATTACAAACTACAACAACTTCAGCCGCTACTAGATGAATCTCTTGGGATGAAATGCAGAGCTGCGAGCACAACGGTTGTGCTTCAACTGCGACGAACGATTTACCCCCGGCCACCGGCGTCACAAGCCCCAACTGCTCCTATTGGGAGGCGACAAAGAGAGGAAGATCTCGAACTAGAGAAGCCTGGTTAAATGGAAGCATAAACAATTTAGCAACATGAACCTTGAGGACAAGGTTCCAAAAAAAAAAGGGGAGGCAAGGATAGACCCAGACACCAAGCAGCTGTGAAGTGGTCAACCAATGTATTCCATATCCCTTGTTTCCCATCTGCAGCTGTTATTCCCATTATCTTCCACAATTCCATTTTCTTTTTAATTGCTTTAGAAGTAGGAAGTAACAGTTAGTAGTTTCTGTATTTAAAGGTTGCAAGTTTAAGGAATGAAAAAAGTAGGAATTTCTATTAATACGTGTGGATATTTCTCACTCAAAGCAGAAAACTTAACTCACTCTCTTGGTTCTGACTGGGACCTAACAGAAAGGTTACAGGCGTACTGGTGATGCAAGACATTCACATTACAAAGAGCAACATTATAGTCAGATTGAAAGAAGCAGAGGGAAAAGAAATATGGAATGCTCACTATTTTTTATTTGTTTGGATAAAAAATTGTAATTAGCAAAACAGTGGAAAAACAATGATCCATCTAAGGGAGGTAGGTCAGAAGGGGTTGCAAAGGGAAGTAACAGATAATGATCCCTAGTTTCACCATCCTTCCCCATTCCAGATTTGAAAATGAAGAGAATGGAATGAGTTAAAAATATTAAACAAATTTTTGGATGTTATTCTGAACCACCTAACTTGTCATTATATTAATAAATTACATATTGACTACTTTCTTATAACTAATCATCATTTCATAAAGTTAAACCAAACAAAAAAATTATACAATCACTTTCTTCTTTACTTTTTCAATTTTGGTTATCCATTATCCTCCTAATTTTTAACCCATCATTGTATAAATTATAATGTCAAACTGTAAATCGTAATGTAAAACATCATAAATGTCATCAAACAGAGAAAAAATAGCAATATCTTAGCTACTAAGAAGGACATACCTCGCCCGAATTCCAAGATAAACATTAGGACGGTATGTTCCCCAGTATAAGCTCTCTTTGTGCTCACCTTGAAACTGTAATAATTCATATCCGTAATGAAATCAAATGTACCTCCGCAGTCTTCATAAACATTCTTAGATAAACACATACGCATCTTGTAATCTATTAAAAAGTAGCATAACAAAATGATAGAACATAGTACACTTTGCCTACCATAGGCAGGTCCATGAGCTTTGGAGCTGGGAAAGGGGTAACAACCCTAGGTCTCTGAGCTTCTTCAACGGGGTTCACGACATGGCTGATAACGAAATAGATTATTAACAGCGCTAAGATACTTAAACCGATCATAATACTGAGATTAGCGTTGAAGATACGAAGTAACGTGCTGTCTTTGCTCCTATCTCTCCGGTATTTCAGATTAGGTTTCGCCCGACGGAGATTGTCTTCGTTATCATCTGCCGAGGATTTCACTCTGCTTCGGGCACTTCTCCTTCCACCCCCAGTCATTTCTAGATCAGCTGTTTACGAATCTCACAACCTCAATTGAACATTAAATAGGTTCTTTGTCCCGTTGAGCAATGAAGGACTGTGTGATTCAGGTTTTATTTTTCCAGCAGTACCGATTGTACTGAAGTCGAAATCAAGTGTGCTCAGAAATGGAAAGACAAGGAAGATTGAGTTTGAAGCTGAGCACGGGCAGCAGGACTACCTGCACAACTGAAGATGGAGCCAGGCCTGTTGGCCGAGCACTTTTGTTAACGGAATAGGGGAGCGGGTGTAAGAATGGTAACGGTCAATTCTATAACATCTCCATCCAAATATTTATTTTGGTCTTATTTACATCTTTGATCCTTCATTTTGGCTATAATTTTTAGAATAGTTTCTGTAAGTTCTTTTAAATTTTAAATTTTAAAATTTTATTTTTTACTAACTAATTAAGTTATTATGTGAGATTCGACTGTCTAATTAATCGAAAAATTAACCAAGATTCACACATTTATCATAAAACTCTTTTTTTATAGATTTTCAAAAAATGCTCTCAATAGTAAGGAGAGTTGCATATTAAATAATATATCACAAATAAAATTTATTTATTCGATCGGCCAATTATTTATTTTAAAATGTATATATTTTTGTACAAAGAAGTATAAAAAAAATCAAAAGCTTAAAGAGAAATAAATTAAGAGAACAGTCCACAAATTATATTTTTTCGTAAGTTATAAAATATTTTCTAACATGTAAATTAAAAAGATATGGAGGAGGTTAACATAAAAAATGATATATTTGATTGTAAAGAGTAAGTTAATATGTAATAATATGGTGATTTAGTCATATCTTGGTGATTTTTAAATCGTATTTAATTTTAAAATTGTAAAAAAATATTAATTAGGAAAAAAAATATAAAGGTTTTCTCGTCTTAATTATTATGTATAAACAGATCATATAATGTTAAATAATGAGAATTTCAATTTTCTTTTCTCAAGGCTTTCTTCGAATAAAAAGTAAATGAGGTGTTAATAAAAGAAGAAAAAGATAGGAGCTTTATATAGAAAATTATTTAATGAGGTAACACATTTAAAGAAGGAAGAAAAGATAAATATAAGCTTGAGGGAGTTAGGACTATATTTTTGAAGTGAGGATGATGGTGTAATTGATGTAACGCCCAAGAAATATCCAAGTTACCCTTAATAAGAGACATAAATCGAACAGCTGTGGGACTATCCCTAGATCCAATGGCTTTCATTCACTTCACCCCATATAAATGATATTCTTTCCCATAACAAAAACCCTAGGATAGGGAAAATCGTTCACCATGGAGAGAAGAATACGTGGTTTAGGAGGCTGAAGTGGACGAAATATGGTGGAGGACTGAAAACTGAGAGTTAAATTCAGCTTTTGGTGTGCATTCACTTTAACAGGTAAGCTCAATAAACACATTTTTCCATTTTGACTTCACAAGACTTAACAGAAGCATTTTCGACACTAATTTGAGTGTTGCGACAAACAAAAAGTATTATGTGTGTGTATTTGTGCAGCTCAGGAAGACAGAGATACTGTTGTGAATCAATTTTCATCACCGCAATCCAGTAAGGGTAAGATTTGTTTAACTTTTTAATCTAATTGCGATTAAATACAAACAAATCATGTGTTTAGTCTATTGTAATTAATCTAAAACTACTGAAATGCAATGATTAAATATTGGTATATTTGAATGTAATGCATATTGTAAATACTCAAAATGATACGAGATTTAAAAGGTTGTCGTGATATCAGTGAATCTAGGGTTAGGAGTTGGTAGGGAAGATGCACAGCTCAAGTGGCACGAGTCTGGACATCCTATTGGGCCTTACTCAAATCGCAAATAGGTCCAAACCTGGAATAGTAAGGACTTATCAGCTGTAAGCCTAAACCCTTTAGAAATGAATGGGCCGAATTTGAAAGGCCCAACTGATTAAATGATAAGTCACCCAAGTAGAACCCAAAACCTTTAAACAGCGAATAGAAATTGGAAAAATAAAATTGAAAGCAAGAAAATGAGTAAATGGGCTAAACTAAAGAACCCAATAGTTAAACCCAAATCTGATTCTGACTCAGCTCAGGTTTTAATTGACAAATGGGCAATGAGTCACTGACCAGAGGCCCAATGGAAGAGGAATTTATTGTATCGAACATGTAAGGCTTGGAATGGAAAATACATATAGACATATAAGAAATAGCATCGCAGAGATAAATATATGTATATATAAAACCAAACAACAATAATAATAATGTTAAGGATCATGAACATAAACAACAATGAAATTAAAACAAAGGAAAACAATAAAAGTGATGGGCCTAAATAAATAAAAGGGATATTAATGAGCCAAGCTTCCCCTTACACACTAATAAGTAGAGACAAATATAGGAAGTAGAACTCATGGGCTTCATTAAAGGAATCTGGTAAGAGTCTAAACGCCAACCAAAGTAGATGTGGAAATGTATAAATTATAGAAGAATTAAAGAAAGTGTACTGAATCAGCAAACATTAAACCCCAAAATCAGAAAGAAAAGGAAAACTTGTAAAAGAGAAGAGAAAATTTAATGACGTAAAACTACATAAAATTAAAATAGAAAAAGTAAAATAAGATTTAACAAAATGGTACATATAGACAGGGAGGCTTTAGAATTAGAATTATAGTAGTGGTAAAAGGCATTGACACAGAATTAAAATAAATTAAAAATATTATTAAAAGAAAAGGCAAATGCATAATTAGTCAAAAGGGGAAGTGAAGGGAGACCAATGTTAATTTATGGTTACCCACATGTTAGGTGTCGATGAACGTACCATTTAGCCAATTATCATTGAGGAAGGGGGGTGCGTGTAGTCGTGTGATGGTCGGTGGGTGCGATCATCAGATTTTGAGGGAGTGTGTGTTCTGGTTGATTGGTAAGGGCGGTGTGTGAGTGGCCATTCGATGGGCAGTTGTCATGGTGTGTTAATAAGGGTTTTGTGTGTGTATGAGTTATTATTCAATGGTCAATTGCCAAGAGTGGCGAAGTGAGGTGAGTGTGTGGTCGTGTGATTACTGGTGGGTGTCATCATCAGATTTTGAGGGAGTGTGTGTTCTAGTGGATTGGTAAGGGCGGTATGTGAGCGTGTGAGTGGCCATTCGATGGTCGGTTATCGTGGTGTGTTGATAAAAGCTGTGTGTGTATGTATGAGTGGCCATTCGATCGTCAGTTGCCAGGAGTGGCGAAATGGGGTGAGTGGGTGGTCATGTGATGGCTAGTGGGTGCCAATGATGGTGGAACAGTGTGTGTGTGGCCTTGAGGTGGCCGGTGAGTGCCAGTGTAGTGGAACAGTATGTGTAGCCTTGAAATGGTCGTTGAAGGGCAAGTGTGGGTGTGTGACCATTATGGTCGAGTTAAAGCACAGTCTATTGGTAGTATCGTACAGTTCTCATTGGTAAATCCATATAGAGGTGATGTTGTATGTTATGTTGTATATACTAGGTGAACAAAGGGGTAAGTGTGTGTGTGATCATTATAGTCGAATTAGAACCCTGTCTGTTGGTAGTATCTCGTAGTGTTCTTTGGTGGATATGTATATATATGTGATTTGTGTTCACATATTATGAAAATATTTATTTTATTCCCTCATGATAATGATGTGACGATGTTGTACGATGAAACACCAGTGTCCTCTTATTAGGAAAAGGGATTGAAAGGATGAATATCAGATATGTAATATCCGGTTCCAGAATTTGAATAAAGATCAATTTTAGCATTTAAAAATAAAAAAAAATATTTAAAAATTAATTTAATTTAATTTTTGTTGAATTTATTGGAAAAAATAGGTTAGAGATGTTATCGAAAATAATTTTAAAAAAATAGGTGAAAATTTGGGTTCAGAAGTTATTTTTGAAAGAAAAATTAAAAACAGATGGTCAAAGTATAAATAAAAAATTTTTTGCCATATATGACCGCCCAGTTAGCAGTCCTGACGAACCAGAGCATGCCGTGTGGTAAAACATGCTGACGTTGGTGCCACGTGGGCGATCCGTGTGCCTCGTGATCGGATGGTCCAAGATGATCCCACTTGCGTGAACGACTCCGATTTGTTTTCCCTTTAAACGTGATCGGACGATCGAGATCAAATTACGATAGACGGCCTAAATTTATTTTTTTCTTAGGTGCGATCGAATGGATAAAATCGATCGTGATGGACAGTTCAGATTAATGTGGGATGGATATAAATATCTCGTACCACACGGGGACCCAAATCCTAGCCGCCAGTCCTCACTAAAAAAGAAAAATCAGACGCCAGAGAAGGGGGCCGATCACAGATCGCCGCCGCATTGGATCCACCACTAACAGTCAAAAAAAGTAAAAATTTCTCTTACCCGCTCGGAATTCAGTTCTGAGCACCATGTGGCCAAATCGGAGTAAAAAAGACGAAGGGTGAGCTGAAAACTACAGGTAAAATCCAACGGAGTCGTCGAGGCCAAAACTCCAAAATTCTTTCGATGAGTCTCTTTTCAATTCTCGTTTCACGTAATTTTTCGATCATTGTATTCATCGTCATTTTCTGTGCAAGTTAGCTGAAAAAAGAACCTCAGTCATGAATGAGGATCGGTAGAGCCCCTGCACCCAAAGGTCTCCCCTGCTGGTAGGTTCGGTTTTTTATAATTTTTCAGTCAACCGAGGCCGTTAACGTGTTTTTCTTCAGGGATACGGCCAAAAACTAGCTAAAATCGGCTAGGACGAGGCGAACTATCGCCGTGGGCGGCGAAGCCGACACCAAAACACGATGGCGTCGTCATGCCAGAACCCCAAAATTGGTCGGAATGAGTTTTGGACACCGATTTTAGATTTTTATGGTATTTTAAGGTATGTGACGAGTATTTTGAATTCTATAAAAAAATTCGGCACCTGTTATAAGGCGTAGTAGGTAACGCGACGTCTCAAAATAGTGATCCGAGTAAAGATTCCTCACCATATTTTTCGTTACGGTAAAATGAGACTTAATGATGTATAATTTTGTATTTTTATAAAGAAATTAGAAAACTACAAAAATAATTATAAGTTACTAGTGGAAGCAGAACCGGTTAGTTCACATTGATCTTGATTCCTTATTTATTTTCATATATTGTCTAAATTGTTTACTATTACATTGTGCATGTTTACATTGATAGTTTTATAGTCTTCTCGATTATCTAGGTTATTTTGTTCCTTCCTGTATGATTTATTTGGTTATCTGATTACTCAATTATTGGTTATGATAAGTTAAATCACTATCCTAAAAGTCATTTTATTGATCTGTGAATATACAATGAAATATTGATATTGCGTATTTGGTTGTTATATTTATGAAAATCTGTATGTGAATGACTTACTGGGTACCCGAAAAAGAGCAGACGGGTCCGGTATATAGGGAACTCTACCGTAAATGTTACCTCAATCGGCAGGGCTGGAAAATTATAACGACCCCGGAAATCCAAAAAAAAATATATAATAACTTAAATGCGGAAGCAAAATAAAAGGTTAAGTTTCACGTTCCTTACACAATAACTAAAAAGTACTGAACAACATTACGAAATTAATTTTTTGAAAGAAACACGAGAAATAAGAAAACAAATGGAAAATAGAAAATATCTAGCATCTACTCACAATCTTCTTGCGAATCGGGCTCTGGAACCTGGTCTTCTTGATATAAAATGGTTAAATAAAGGATGAGCTATATTAACCTAGTAAGGATATCACACTATATCAATGGTACAGAAGTAAAGGTTGGTATAAAATCGAAAACCACTAATGGAGCATTAAATTTAGTAAATTCATTTATCAATCATAAAATTATTTCTCGTTCACTTACCATAGTGGAATTTATGAAAACAACCTATAAAAATAATAATACCATACAGATTATAATTTTATGAACAATCAGCAATATAGAACATATTATAAATCTATATCCATTAACAATAAACTAAACTATAACATCTCTCTTTTCACCAGTTTACTAGTATCCATTGGGATTCATAGGGATATCCCCGTTACATGTGAACCTATTTCCTTTAACAATCTCAACTACAGGGCTGTTCCCATACCCCATCTAGTATAAGCACTAAATCATTAAACCTTAATACCCCGTTCGGTATGAGAGTAAAGCGGGCCGTCCTCATACCCTGTCCGGTATGGGCGCCAAATTATCAAGTCTGCATACCCCGTCTGGTATGAGACAATATTCACGGTAGGGTTCCTTATGTACTCGATCCGTCCACAATCTCTCAGGATATTCAGTAAGGCTGTCGTTTCATCTATTCATTTAAATCACACAATTTTCTTACTGTTTAACATTTTCTTTTTTCCGATTCAGCAGTAACACATCAATTAAACCATACATGCGTTCAATACCATAAAATAAATCAGATATCATCATGCATATAAACTGTAAAATCAATCAACAAACAAAAGTAGATAATTTCCAGTGCCGGCTCCATTAGCAATCCGTAATTAATCATGTATGTTTACTAAAATCACACAAAATACCACATTTTTATTTATTTAAACTTCAATTCTATGATAGAGAATAGGGTGAATGATCCTTACTCGATTTGACGTCCGAAAAGTTAAACTATTTATTGCGCTTACGGTGGTCCCTAGATTCCCTAAATTTTTTAAACTGAAACGCGCCAATAGTACCTACAAATATTTCAAATAAACCCGAAATCAGTCCTAGGACCCGCTCGGCCAATATCGAAAATCTAAAATTATATTTTGGCCCCTGTTTTTTATTTTTCTTTCAAAAATACCCGCAGAACTCAAATTCTCATCCCTTTTCTCCAAAATTATTTTTAATTAAATCCTCCTTCAATTTTATTTCATTTTTTTTACTCTAAATTAAATAAAACAAAATACACTAAAATAAATTAAATTAATAAAATTTATATATACTAATTATTTAATTACCACAAAAAAATTTATGGGTGTTACAGAAATTCCTTACTAGTAAGGTTTGAGAGATATGGTTCACCCTTATACAGGATGGGGTATCGAGGCGGTAGAATATTTGGCGCTCATTATCGGATGGGGTATGAGGACGACCGGTTAATTGTTTAATTCAGATATTGGGTTTACGAGTAGGGGGACATTCCTACGGACTACAAGGGGTACCGATAAGCGGGTAAAAAAAATAGAAAGTTATCATCTCTTGTTATCTTATATGTAAAAATAAAGAGTGTATGAATATGGGTATTCATAGATTATTTTTGAAAAACTCATTATGTAAATACGGAATAAATAATTTTCTTTATATTAAATGAATTTACATCAATTAAGGGCTCCATTAGTTATTTTTCTAATTTTTAACAATCTTTAGTTTTTCGTATATGTGATTAGTGTGATATTCTTAATAGGCTGATATAGTTCACCATTTCATTAACTATTTCAAATTAAGATGACTAAAATCCATATCTCGATCAACAAGAGGGTTGTGAGTAATTTACTACCTGAACTCCCTTCAAGTGCTAGTGAAGGTCGTCCTAAGATACTTAGTTATTCATTTTTCGTTTTATTTCTTTAATTTAATTTTCATTTGTTCTTTTAGAATAGACATTCTCGTATCCCTATTGGGCATTCTAAATTATTGTGTAAGAAATGTAAACCCTGACCTTATTAATCGTTTCTGCATTTAATTTATGAATTTATTTCTATTTAAGTTTCGGATCTTTACAAGATAGACATGTTGAAAAATTTAGAAAGTTAATATTATTGTGCTAGTTAAAAGAAAGGTAAATGATAACAATAATGTGAATTATAGAAATAGAGATTTGAAAATGTTAACCTCTTTATGCCATCTCACTTATAATAGAAAAATACGAATTATTATGACGATAAATCTAAACGAACAACAATATGGAGAAACATAGGAAAAGGGCATAAATGTGTTTAGTAAATTGTGACAGAGACACCCAAGGATAGACACTTAAATAACATTATTGTATAAACTCACTTAGGATATGGTAAGGAAGGCTCATTGGTACTAAACATAGTTGTAAGTTAATATGTTAAATATCTTTTACTGAACTTTTATAATTCACTCTTTTATGTCTTACACAATAGAAAATTCAAGAACGAGTTCAGGACCAGATAGGCCGATGACAGGACCCCAAAGCATATGTGAATTACCCCATCTACAGTTATGATGAACTCAATTCTTCAAATCTCGAAATATTATCTAGTTCAATGAGTAAAATGATCTTTCATGAAACCATTTTTAGATTCTGTATTTTGTTAGATGTCAAGAACTAAGTAAAATGATAACAATAATGTGAATTATAGAAACGGATTTGAAAATGTTAACTTCTTTATACCATCTCACCTATAATTGAAAAATACGAATTATTATGACGACAAATCTGAATGAATAACAATATGGAGAAACATAGGAAAATGGAATAAATGTGTTTAGTAAATTATGATAGAGACACCCAATGATAAACACTTAAATAACATTATCGTACAAACTCATTTAGGATATGGTAAGGAAGACCCACTCGTACTAAACACATTTGTAGGTTAATATGTTAAATATCTCTTACTGGATTTTTGTAGTTCACTTTTTTATGTCTTACACAACAAAAAATTCAAGAACGAGTTCAAGATCAGATAGGGCGATGACGGGACCCCAATGCATATGGGAATTACCCCATCTACAATTAGGAAGAACTTAATTTTTCAAATCTCAAAATATTATCTCGTTTAATGAGTAAAATGATCTTTTATGGAACTGTTTTTAGATTACGTATTTTGTTAGATGTCAAACACTAAGTATTTAGTTACAATAATAATTACATTTCTCCTAAAAATAAGGATCGTTATAATTTATTATTAAAAGATGTCAATAGATCATTCATGTTAATGCTGGAGAATTATTATTTAATTAATTATATAATCTTATTAGTTAATGAGTCAAGACGGGAATTAGAAGTAATGAATTAAGTCTAGGGTAATACAAGCAATTATATTAAAAAAAAAACCATGTAATTTTAAGCTACTTTTTAATTTTAACGTGTTAGTAACAATGAAAAGTTCATGTCCTTATGGTTGCAAATTCATCTATCAAGTGTGAAAATAATTGAGGATAAAGAGAGAATGAGAATATCCTTTATGATGATATAATTAAAGACTAAAATATTAAACTGACAATTGTAATATTTTAAAACGTCTAAATTTGTTATTGTACTTGCACTCTAATATAGTCTTTGTCCATGAATGCACACTTTATACCATTTGATACATGATAACTTTGGTTAGAGGATTATACATGTTAAAAATCATGTGATATTTAACGAATATAAAAAATTTAATTTTTAATTATATTTAGTAAAAAATAAAAAATTTAAATTAAAAAGAAAAGCTTCCTCCTTTTTTTTAAGTAAAAAAGGTTACACCCTTCCTCCTACTTATCTACTCTTCTCCGTCAAAATTTTAACTTAATGTATCTCAAACGAGAAAAAAAAAAAACAAATTAAAAAATAATAGTTCATATTGAACTAATTAGAATTTCTTCTTAGCTTGATTTCAAATCACATAAAATAGACTTGAATATGGATTTGAGTGCATCGTACTTCATGAGCATCACCATCATCGAAGTCACTTGCAATGATAGCCTTGTCTTTAGAGTCGACTCTCGTATAAGCACGGAGATGTACGACACTAATCAAACATCTAATAGGATCACAAAGCTTACTGATAACGTCTACATTTGTTAGATGGTTGGAAAAGCTTCCTCATCCTTAATTGATTAATATTAGTCTTTAGTTTTAACAATAAATTTAATTGATTTATTTATAAAAAGAAATAAACTAGTAATAAATTATTTGTGTAACAAAATATAGAATTTCTAGTATATTTTTGACACTAGGCACCTCATAAACCAACTTCTCTAAGGTTTCTTGGTCGGTTTTATTATATTCCATGTCCTGGTCCATACCACGGTTGCATCCATAAACATTGCTCATTCTCTAATACAATTCGAGATTGGATTTCTTTCCTAATTGATCGTCAGCTAGACGACATATACCGTAGTGAACAAGAACTTTTCTCATAACATTCTTGATCACTTCTCTTTTCTAAAATGAAGCAGCAAATAATGCAAATGATCACAATGATCATGAGATCTGAGGTGAACAAGAGAGGGTACAGGGATGGAAGATTTTTTTTTTTTTTAATTTTTTTTTTTTAATTTTTAATTTTTTTTTTTTATTAAAAATTAAAAAAATATGCAAAAATTTACTATAAATTTTTTTTTTTTTTGAAAAAATAATGATTTCTCATTAGATAATTTTTTTTTACTTCTTCGAAATGATAAAAAAATAAAAAATTATTAAATAAATTATCATAAAAATTAAAAAAAAAATTAAACTATAATCAGAATTTTAAAAATTAAGTTTAACCAAATTTAACTAAAAAACTATATCTGAAGAGAAAGAAGTTTTTAAAATTTATTTATAAATTTAGGCTTAATTAAACTAGAAGATAATAAAAAGTATTGTACATTGATCTTATATGAAATTTTTGTAAATTTTACGTCTAATTTTATGTAAAAATTTGTGTAAACTTAATTTCCTTAGACTTTTAATAAATTCTCTTAGTTTTTTATTAAATTAAATAATATAATATATATATATATATATTAATTTCAAAAGAAACTTTGAATTTAGTTGAGAACCCAAAATTTTAGTGCAAATTACAATCCCCTGGCAATAAGCTGTAAACAAAATTTTGGCACGAGCCCGGTCGATGGTCCCTCTTGATTTATTACCTTCTGCTCTTCTTTCTTGCTAATGAATTCGCCATTTTCTTCCAGAGCAAACGCTGATCTCCTCCTTCCCTCCGCTACCAAAAGGTCCAAAACAGAGCCTCTCACAGATCCATTCTCTTCTTTTACGCGTGTACCGGAGCCACCTGCAACTCAACCATCACCTCTTAAAGCCGCCGGCGCCGGTCTCGCAGAACGCCAGCTCTTACATCGCCATTAACCTGACCAGACACACCGTTTCCCTTTCGCATTTGCACATCAGAGCCGACCGGTCGTCCGATTTCACGAACAGACGCACACATCTTCATTCCACCGCTCGTCTCGCGCTCTTCTCATCTACACAAGATCTTCTTGAAAGACTTTCTGTACATCACGGAAAGGTGACTTACCTCTCCCATTTTGAGTAATGTTGATAAATCGAAATTTGGATATGTAGGAATTTTCACTGTAAAGTTCTAGATTGTTGATTAAGGTTTACGTAACTCTGATAGAATGTTTGTTTTCTTTGAATCTGCTTTTCAGGGTTATTTATTGAGTTTAGTAAGAAGACCTAGTTAATAAGATTTGTTTCTTTTCGTATCTTGTGGTATTGCTTGTCTTTTCCCATGTGATAGCTGATCTCGAGCTTTTTCTGCTGCATTTCTCTATCTCTGGTTGCTGATCTCGTTAAGGTTCCAGCATATGTTTTCCTTGAGCACTGAACCTTTCTGTGTTATGCTAAGCATAGAGGACTAAACATTGTTAATCTTTAATAAAAAAGTTTGTTAATTACTGCTGTTGATTTGAGAATATGGAAGATGAGTTATCACTGTTCTTCTTTTCCCTTGGATCCGTTACCTGTGAGCTTTTGAGTTTATGTATCCTTTCCACAAAGGGAAGTGCTAAAGGGATTGTGTATTCTTACTGGACTTTGCCAAACTTCATAATTTGCACTACCATCTATTTATTGTCCATCAAAAGATACATTGTCTGATACCCATGTAATTGATTGTCTTGTGCATTCTGAGTCTTGTAGTTTCTTTTGAACATGTCCAATGCAAGGGGCACCCAATTCTAGGCTCGAATTAACACTTTCTTAGAGAGGATTTAGAGCACTAAACATCTAACCAACGGGTGATTTTTCATGCTAAACCCGTAGATAATCATTTGTGACTTGGTTCATCATTTTTCCACTTGATTTGCTTGACAGTTCGAGTGCTTCATTTCCCCTAGGCTTTTTTTTGGAAAGAGAGAGGGGAGTAATGGAAGGGAATTAAAATATTTTAGTTTTGGATAAAAGAAAATAATGAACATAAGTCTAAAACATTTTACCTTGTTTGGTAGGAGGTGAAAGAAGAAGAATATAAAATTATTGATGGACGAAAGCAGTAATAGCATTATTGTCTATAAATATAATAAAAGATTGGTGATAATGTAATTGATCAACTAGAATACATTTGGGCCTTGGAGAGGAAATGGATGGAAATTATCACTCTTCATTTTCATTCCATTCTATTAAGGACTAGTCTCCCAAAAAATAGTGGATATTTTTCTCCCCCAATTTTCTATTTCATTCCTTCTCTTCCTCCTCTTCCTAACATACCCTTGCTGACGGATAGGACTTCTCAATATTTCCTCTTCTCTTTTCTAAATGCTCATTGACAAAGCTATCATTTTGACTGAATGTTTAATTTCTCAGTCTTTAGCGTTCATCCTGAAAAGTTCAAGATATCTCCTATAATGGCAGCCACACACAACCTTGGCAACAACGGTATGATCTCTCTCCTTTATTTATACAACGTGTAGAAAAGAGCATCTTTTTTTTTCAATTTCTACTAGCTTGCTTCAAAGACTCTAATTGAATTTAATAATTTAAAGAAATATTCATCTGGGTCTCTTCAAACCCTAATCCTAATTTTCTCCTACAGAACCAGGATCCTTCTTCTCCAACAAATCTGCCAAGATCTTCGTTGCCGGCCACTGTGGCTTGGTTGGTTCAGCTATAGTCCGCAAGCTCCAGCAGCTGGGCTTCACAAATCTAGTTCTCCGCACTCATGCTGAGCTTGACCTTACCTGTCAATCTGATGTAAACACCTTTTTTGCCACCGAGAAGCCCCAGTTTGTGATCTTGGCTGCTGCCAAAGTGGGTGGAATCCATGCCAACAACACCTATCCGGCAGATTTCATTGCCATCAATCTACAAATTCAGACCAATGTGATCGACTCCTCATATCGACACGGTGTCACCAAGCTTCTCTTCTTGGGCTCTTCTTGCATTTACCCAAAATTTGCCCCGCAGCCGATTCCTGAAGATGCGCTCCTTACAGGCCCGCTGGAGCCCACCAATGAATGGTATGCTGTGGCCAAAATAGCTGGGATCAAGATGTGCCAGGCCTACCGCATCCAACACCATTGGAATGCTATCTCTGCCATGCCCACCAATTTGTACGGTCCCCATGACAACTTCCACCCAGAGAATTCCCATGTGTTGCCTGCATTGATGAGGAGGTTTCATGAGGCCAAGATGCAGGGAGCCAAGGAGGTAGTAGTATGGGGTACGGGCAGTCCCCTTAGGGAGTTCTTGCATGTGGATGATCTGGCAGATGCTGTGGTATTCTTGATGGACAGATACAATGGGTTGCAGCATGTGAATGTGGGCAGCGGGATGGAGGTTAGCATCAAGGAATTGGCAGAGTTAGTGAAGGAGGTGGTTGGGTTTGACGGGGCCCTTGTTTGGGATACATCCAAGCCTGATGGTACTCCTAGGAAGCTCATGGACAGCTCCAAGCTTGCTGGTCTAGGTTGGACCCCAAAGATTTCACTCAAAGATGGTCTTGTTCATACTTACCAGTGGTACTTGGAAAATGTCCAGCAATAATGCAGGTGATAACCTATTCATCCAAGTTCCACCTTCACCTTTATTATTTCCATTTTTTGGTAACGGAGGGAAATAATTATATGTTGCTTCTGTGCTTTGCTAGCATCTTTAAGGTTATGATGCCAGGTTGGGATGGGTGACTAGCGAGAAATTGTTAATCATGATTCATCCAATTTACTATTGTATACTACTGAGTGATTATAGTTTTACTATGTGTATTTTTAGTTATTTCAACCAAAAACATGCGGGATCATATTTGCAGAGGACCCTTGTTTGTGACACTACAGTTTCTTCATTTATTTCTTTACTTCACAACCCACCTTTGAGAGCACATGTTATCTTGCATGAGGTGCAATTATAGATAGGGAGACAGGTAGTGTCCGCTTATTCATCTCATTTTCTCATGTGAATGTTGCACATGTTGTATTCAGTGGTTTCCAATATCGAAATGAGTTTCAGTTTTTAATCCTGCTAAATGAGTAAAAAGCATCTTTATTTACTGTTTTTTGGATTCACTTCTTATTCATTTTGTATCTTGTTTGCCAAAATGTCCTTTGATATGTAGACTTAGATTGCAATCTCATGTAGGGATAGATTTTAATTCCTACCTGACAATATAGAAACTAGAAGTCCATCTCTTAGAATTCAAGTTAAGCATTTGTACGTGTGGTGATGTGGAATGTGATTGTCACAATGGAGGGGTGTTGAGTGCTTCTGTATGTCAAAGTTAGAGATTACGGGTGATTATGGATTATCCATATAGAGGTGATTATGGGTGGAATTGGTTGATAGAGAATGCAGTATATTGCTTTAGAGGGAAGAAATTATGTTACTTGGCACGACTAAGATACAACCTCCATTTGAATCAGAGGGACATTTTTGAAGGCATGAAGTCAGGCTGCCGAAAATCACATAATAGGCAGTATCACTCTAGCCAACTGGTTGGTGGTGAATGAGGGGGATCATTGGTGAAAGCTTCTTTGGGTGGGGCTGATCTGGCCTCAATAACCAGGATCATTACCAAATTATCTTTTTCCTTATTCTATTTCAATCCTTATATTCTAATTTAGATACAGGAAAAATGTTTATAAAAAAATTACATTTAAGTCAGTGACATATAAGATGTAGTTGCCTGTACTGTAGAGGTAATGAAAAATGTTTCTCTGCTCTGAATTTTTTATCATGGTCTCTGAGTGTGCACTAAAAATACAAACAATTTATTTATAGCATTTAGGAGAAGATATACCACTAGGAACCATCAGTTGAGCCTAATTATTTTTAGAATTAAGAATAACATATGAGACAGCAATGAAAAGAATGATTTTGAAAATGAAGATGGGCTGGCAAATTATAAAATGCTGTTTTAATGTTTTCCAGAAAATCATTTTGTCCGTTGTTATGATTATTTCACGAAAATGCAACTTTTATATACTTTCATGAATAAATATATGCATAAATATTTACAAATTTAAAAATTAAAAATTAGAAAATGTGTTAAGCGCCATTCTTACATAAACATTTTTTCTAATTTTTATTTAATTTTGTAAGTTCGTCTATATATATAGACACACAAACACATTTATTATTAACTGTAAAGTTACATGTAGCTACTATAGCTTTCTAAATGAAACAGATATAAATGTAAAAGTAAAAGCTAGAAAACAATGTTCATCTATCAAAAGAACTTATACTTCAGATGACATGTAAATCTAAACTTGGAAAAGTAGTTTGGTTTTCGTGTTTTTCATGATTGATTGAAAATATCAGTTATGTGAGATAGTTTAAGTGCATACTAGGGTTCAATAAGACCAAAAGGGAATAGGTTTGATGTGATCCATTAAATATAAAATTTTTTAAATTATGGTGTATCTGTTTTTGCACCCACTTTAATTACAATAAATTTCTTGAATATTTATTAAATATAAGAAATTGTGTGTCTGTTCGACTATACATTTACTTTTTTTTTTTTTGCCATAAAAAAGTAGCAGCACAATAAAACATTTGAGACCTGTTAAGAAGTTATTGGAGGTATTTTCTTGTAGTAATTGAAAGCAATGCCCCACTTTTCTTGTGCAATTTAAAGAAAATATAGAACGGTTTTTGCATAATGTAAAAGAATTTACAGCAATGGGTGCAATTTACCGAAAAGAAAAAAAGGGAGGTAAAAAAGTGGGGCATAGAAAGTAGAAAGTAATTTTATTACGTAACACATTGCGAACCTACAGAAATTGAATTTAAATTAGAAATTTTGTTGCTGCTTCTAGGCCCCATGTACATCAGAAGACTTAGAAGTTTAACAGAAGAATTTCATGCTGTTGATGTTGGATCATATAGAAGTTAATCTTGGAGTTCCACAATTTATATATCATGTTGGCAAAATTGGAGAAGTTGTAAAAAAAGATACGATCATGTTCCAACTCTTTCAAGATTTTCAGACACATTTTTCATACGGGGTCGTACTTCAGGGTCACCCTCGGTGCAAGCTAGAGCAATATGGAAAACTGCCAACACTTCCTTCTTGGCATGAACTTCTTGTACCAATACTGGCTCTACCATGTCTGACAGTGGATTCTGTTCTTCAAATCCTTTTCTCACCCACTTCACTATGTCAGGCACTTCAATGGAGTTGCTTGAAGTGGTGGGTGAGATCTCTGGCGATTTTCCAGTCAGCAACTCCAACAGGACCACTCCAAATGAATACACATCCCATTTTTGAGTTGGTCGGTTACCGGGGACTCGAGCTTCTGGTGCTTTATAATTGTTGTTGGTTCGTTCTGTTTGTACTGGCTTCATGTAAGGGAGGGCCCCGCCCAAGAACCCACTTGACGAAGAGGAATTGGGATCATTACCAGTTATGTTAATTAGTCGATTGAGACCGAAATCTGCTATGTAAGCTTGGAATTCGTTATCGAGAAGGATGTTCGATGGTTTGATATCTCCATGGACAAACTTTCTAGGACTACACTCGTGAAGGTAGGCCAACCCCTTCGCTGTTCCCTTGGCAATTCTTAGCCGAGTAGACCAAGATAGGCTTGATGATGCTTGTCCATTTCTCCCTGTACGTATTACTCACTTTGTTTAATTACTTGCATTTGTGTGCATAATATTCTACATGCTTGAACTCAATAAAACTGGGGCAAGTCATATTTTTAAATGTAGCATATGAATTCAATCTAATGTAGGCAATGAAAGGTTGTAGATTAACTTCCTAGTTCAAGAGCTCAACAAAGGACTAAGTAAATATTGATGAGTAAACACAGAAAAAAGAGAGTGTTTTCATTTTATTTGAAAATTTGCAGGTACTATTTTTATTATTATTTCTTAAAAGATTTACTAAATATAAAATAAAACAAATAAAAAATTTTGAAACACGATTTTGTTATTTTTGATTAAAAAAAATGTGATTAAAAATATATATCTATTACAAACATTTTATAATTTACACCATTATATATATTATTAACCTTTGGAAAAATATTTAAAAAAATAGTTGAGTAAACAGATGATATTAAAAAATAAAAACTTAAAAAGATTAAGAATAGTACACATATTTTTTCTTAATATTCTTCTAGTCATTTTTAAAAATTTAATAAACAACTTTGCTTTTTGTACATTACAACAGAACAAGATTCTTAAAGCTATTTATGAATAGCAAATAAACGACCTTATGCTTTCTCAATTTGTGGGCAAATGATATTTGCCTCGGCAGTGGAAAGTATGGCTACAGTTTTCTGATAGTTGATTTTTTTTTTCCCTAATAAAGTGAAGATACATATTTTTGGAGAATATTGTGCAGCTTAGATTAATTAATTTTTATTGAATAATATTAGAGCGCGGGCTTATTCGTCTAAAAAGACATGATGAGGAAGAAGAAAGAAAACCACGATCACACTTTGTGAATAAAATTCGTAAGTGAGAATCATGGCCGTGCAAAAAGGCAAAACCAACTCAAATACCAAGAAAAGGGAACAAAACAAAACTTTTTATGCTGTAAAAGTTTCGCTTTCATTAAAGCTCCAAGTAAAAGCAAATTCCAGCCCTTCTCCTGAAAGCTTTTTATATCTTTTACAAGAAAATTTTAACTACGGTAGACTAATATCTTTTACAAGAAAACTTTTGTTTTTTGAAAATGCTTTTAAAAGAAAACTTAAATCTTGATAAAACTATCCTTGCTTTTTTTATATATAAAATATATATATATATAATTAGCATTATTTTATCCTATTTTACAATTTTTTGTGGGGGTTCAAAAAATAACAATGAATTGGCCATTGGATCCATCCAACTGCACTAGGGTTTAATCATGACAGAAAGGGATGGCTGATCCAACGAGCTCATTGAAATCGTGGTTGTTACAGGTTATTGCTGGTAGGACATGTCGACCAATAGTTTGAAAGTCATCGGTCTTAAAACTTCCACCATAACCATTATACCACATATACTACCCAGTAATTATTAAATACGAATAATTCTTAATTTTTCACAAGAACTGGGTATTACTAATTCTAAATCTTTGGAAAAGAGTTTTTATAAACAAAATTGAAAGTAAATTAATTATATTCGTTAACATGATAACTCGTTGTTTTTATTTACTTTTTTTTTTTTTTTCTATTCTTACCACTCCCAATTTTCCCTACAAAATTTAATCTCTCAGCATCTATCACCTATCAAGTAAATCCCAGTTGTCTTATTCCCAACTTCGTTGTATCAACTATCAAGTAACTGGATCAAATTTTTAATAATTTTCATGAAAATTATGTTACTGGTACTTGACATTCGCAGTTTATTTTTTATTTTTTAGAATTTCCATTAAAAGACAACTACCAATTACTCCTGAAATGACCTCTGTCCATTCTAAGGTAAAGAACAAACATTTATGGAAAAGCATGGCAGAAAGCTGCAAACACTAAAGACAAGCTAGAAAGAAACAAAGGGAAAGGATGTAAAAGCGAATAAAGTACATACCTCTTAGCGCATTAGCTAAATTGCCGTTGGAAATGAAATCACTGATGAGGAGCTTCTCATCGGGAGCCCAGTAATAAGCCCTTAGCTTCACAACATTAGGATGCTTCACCCTCCCAATTGCCTGAACTTCTGCGATAAACTCCTTGTACCTCTGCTCTCCTCCCTCTCCCAGTCTTCTCACAGCCACTGGAACTCCATTGCCGAGAACCACTTTATACACAATACCCAACCCACTCTTCCCCAATACGTAAGCCGAAGCTCTCAGCAGCTCATCCAGTTCTAAACTGAATCCCTTGTCTATCGCCACCAGCTCTCCTTCCCCTTTTACTCCTCGCTCCCCTTTCTCATGATCCTCGTAATCTGACTCCTCGTTCCCAGACCCATTGCCGCAAGCGCACCCACACAGATTCCGTCTTCGGTTGCCACCTAGTTTCTCAGTCCCCGTGCAGCTACACCCACCCTTGGAATCCTTCTTTCTCCAGTATATGTACACTATCACCAGACCTAGCAACGCAACACCAGCCGCGTCCGCGACGGAGATTAATATGATCAAACCTGGGCTCAGTCCTTTTCTTGTATTATCATCATGACTTTCCGGTTTTGAACTTTGAGTGGCAGAGGATTCCTGCCCAGTGTCCTTGCAGGACTTTTGCAAGGGAAATCCACATAGCAGAGGATTATTGAGGAAAGCTGTAGGTCCTTGGTTAGCAAACGACCCCGTTTGAGGTATTTCGCCGCTCAAATTATTGCCCCTGAGATCAAAGCTCACTGTAACTGGCAAATTCCCAAGTGATTTCGGAATTTCACCTGATAAATGATTGTAAGACAAATTGAGAGTGCCTGTCAGAAAGTTGAGTTGGCCGATATCCTCAGGGATCGATCCGTTGAATTCGTTTGAGGAGAGATCGAGCTGCACTAGATTCTTCAACTGCGGCCAGATTCCAGCGGGAATATCTCCGGAGAATCTGTTGTTAGCCAAGATCAACCGCTGCAGCTGCTTGCAGTTGTTTAGATCAGAGGGAAGATGTCCGGAGAGAGAGTTGTTGGAGATATCGAGGTTTTGCAGTCTCGGAAGGTTGCAGATGGAGGGAGGAAGCAAACCGGATAGATTATTTCCGTAGAGGAATAGACTGTGTAAGGACGTGGCATTGAGAAGTTCATTAGGGATGGAGCCATAGAAATTGTTGTGATGGAGATTGAGCCGGCGGAGAAAAACGAGCGAGCCAAGCTCCGAGGGAATATAGCCCCTGAGATTCTTCCCGGAGACGGTGATGCCAACGACGCGAGGATAGGGGAATCCAGTGATGTTTGTGCAGGAAATGCCCGACCAGCGACAAGGATCGGGATCGTTCTCGTTCCAATCGGAGAAGGCAGAAGGTTGATCGACGGCGGACTTGAGGGAGAGGAGAGAGAGGCCATCGGGAGTGAGAGCTTTAATAAATGGAGGGTGGAAGATGAGGAATGGAAAGAGGAAGAAGAAGAGAAAGCTTCGTGGGTTAATCATGGCGGACTGAATTGATATTGAGGAAGGAAGAGAGAGTCGTTGCGGAGGGGGTTGTTATAGTATTAGTGTTTAGCGGGAGAGAGAGAGAGAGGTGGTGGTGGGGGTTAGTTGCAGTGGTTTATGAGAAAGAGACTTGAGGGTTACGAGATTTTGATTAGAGGTGGGGCCCATCTCCCGCCAGAAAAGAGAAGAGGAAGTAGAAGAAAAGCAAGTGCCGAGTGCTGTGTACTTGAGGTAGAGAGAGAGAGAGAGAGAGAGAGAGAGAAAAACATCCGTTGTGATTTTTATTTTTGTTTTTGTTTTAATTTCTCTATTTCTTTTGTTAGCAGGTGTATTATATTTTAATATAAATATGTTATGGTAGCTGTGTGGCTTTTTTAAATTATCATTCGGGGGCAAATTTTTATTTAAGAAAAAATTTACCTACCTAAAATTTTAAATGAAATTCTCTTTGTCCTGTCTATTTGTTGTTGAATTTGAGATTTTCTAGTTAACGAAACAAAAAGGGTGAGAGGTGGTATGACCTCAATTAGAGGTGGGTTTGACAAATCGACTTAAGGATTAATAGATAGGAGTGAAATTAATAAACGAGAATATAGCAAAGTTGGACTTCACACCTCTATCAGTGATTATCGAATTTTATCTTAGAAAATATTTTTATATCTAATCTCACAAGTAAGAATTTTAAAAGAGAATAATAAAAATAAATAAAAAGTATAAACCATCGAGGGTCCTCTTAAATTCATAGTTTAGGTAGTTTATATTATTATGATAAGATCAAAAGATCCCTACAAAACACCAGTGAAGAATTCCAGATATTTCAACATTGCCACAATGGAAAACATGGGAAATTAAACACGTCTCAGCTCCACAAGAAGCGGTCAAGTTAGCATCTTCTTTTCTTATTTTTGTTATCTCTTGTTTGCGTTAGAATCACTATCTTTCCGCCACTACCCACTGTGCTCCTTGATAACATGAAAGTTGTTGTAATTTTTTTTTTTCCTATTTAAGCTCCCTAAATTATGAATAAAGGAGAACATTTTTTCGGCAGCAATACCCTGTGGTAATTCTAGCCTAAATAGAAGCAAATTCATTTTTGATTCACTTGGTTCTAACCGGAACTTAACATTTGGTATCAGAGTCATATATAACAAAGAGAGAATTGAACAATTGGAAGTCAGTGTCGGGGGACTGCAAGATAGCTTCAACCGAATGGAGTTGGGAGTCGTCGATAAGCTTTACCAAATGGAGGATATCCTCAGGCGGTTGATGGATACTCTGTTAACAAACCGCGAAGGGACCAACAACAACACTCTAAGTTGGCCCAGACTGACGCGACCACTCCACGATGTTGGCACCGAAAGAAATGATAGAGGCTACCAACCCTTTTTCTCGATGCTCTTTAAGCTTGAGTTCTCCATCTTTTTCAGTGATGACCCAATCGAATGGCTCAGCTGCGTCGAACAATTCTTCAACTACCAAGGAATTGCTGACGAGCAGAAGGTTTAACTAGCTTCTTTCCACCTAGAGGATGAAGTCAACCAGTGGTAGCAATGACTTTGACTTACAGAGAAAAAAGAAAGATGGTGACATGGCTGGGTCTTGAATAAGAAATATGGGCTCGCTTTAGGCCAACTGATTGTGAAGATTTTGATGAGGCCTTATCTCGAGTAAAACAAATCGGGCCTTGAGGGAATATCAAAAAGAATTTGAATGGTTAGGGAATAAGATTCAGGGCTGGACCCAAAAGGCTCTAGTGGGCACCTTTATCGGAAAGCTTAAGTCCGAGATAGCATAAGGCATAAGGATATTTCGGCCCAAATTCTTGAAGAAGGCCATCAGCTTGGCCCACATGAGGGAAGAGCAACTGGGCCGGCAGAGAAGATTCATCCAGGCCAGACGTAATCCTGCCGCCCTACCCCCAACCCAAAATATGGAAGCTACCCCGTGACGTCTATCGTGGGAAGAAATGCAGAGGCATCGATTGCTCGGCTTCTACTTCAACTACAACAAAAAAATTCATTGTTGGCCACAGATGCCGCCGGCCACAGCTTTTACTCTTTGACGGGGCCGAAGAAGAAGGAGGCAAGGGGTCAAATGCGAGAGAACCTGAGATTTCTCTTCATGCGCTCACTATTTGGTCAGCGGCCAAGACGATGCACATAGAAGCAACTATCTACAACCATTGTGTCGTCATTCTCGTTGATAGGGGCTCAACTCACAGTTTCATCAGTGAGTGAGTCACAAGTGTGTTCAAACTTCCGGTGATTCTGACTCAACCCATCTCTGTCAAGGTCGTGAACAGCAGTTTGATGAGATGTCAAGGGCTGTTCGAAAAGTGCCGGTTCACCTCTAAGGTATTCTCTTTACTCTTACTTTTTATGTTTTTCCACTAACAGGTCTTGATCTTGTGCTTAGAGTTCAATGACTGAAAAAATTAGGGCCAATGGTTTGTGATTGGGGACGAATAACCATGGAGTTCAAGTGGGATGGGCGACTTCAACGGTTGCACAGAGTCAATGCCCTACCTATCCAGATCGCTTCGACATAAGAGGTAGCCAAAGAAACCCACCGGAAGACCTCCTAGTTTGCCATCTGCGTTTTGGCCGAGCCAGGCACTCCTGTGACAACCATCCATCCAGAAATACAAACCTTATTGAACAACTACCAAAATCTGTTCCAAGAACCCAACCAGCTGCCACCCAACCAGGAAATCGACAACCATATCAACTTGAGGGAGGGAATAGAGCCAATCAACGTATAACCTTATAGGTATGCCTATTTTCAAAAATCAGAAGTTGAAAAACATGTCAATGAGATGCTTAATTCTGGGCTTATCATACCAAACACCAGTCTCTTCTCTTCACGTGTTGTTAATAAGAAAAAAAAAGATCGAACTTGAAAATTTTACACAGATTATCGAGCACTTAATTCAGTCACCATTAAAGACTGATTTTTCATTCCGACCATTGATGATATGTTGGATGAACTTCACAGGGCCACCTTCATAAAACTCAACCTCACAGCAGGATACCATCAGGTAAGAGTTCATCCTCCAGATGTTCAAAAGATGGCCTTCCGCACCTATAATGGCCACTATGAATATCTTATCATGTCATTCGGTCTCTGTAATGGTCCGTCCATTTTTCAAGCAGTGTTGAACAACATATTTCAATAGTATCTTTGTAAGTTTGTTCTGATTTTTTTTTACGACATTTTAATCTACAGCCCAAGCTGGGCTCTGCACCTTTATCATGTGAAATAGGTTCTTGACATTCTACGACAACACCATTTCTTTGTCAAGCTAAAAAAATGTGAATTCGGGAAGTAAGAGATGGAGTACTTGGAACACATTATTACTCCTCAAGGAGTTAAGGTTGATCAAAACAAAATTCAAGCAATGCTCCAGTGGCCACGCCCCGATAACATCACTGAGTTAAGAGGATTTTTAGGCTTAACCGGCTACTATCGAAAATTTATTCGATAATATGAAATTTTTGTCAGACTCTTGACAAATCTGCTAAAAAAAGGGCAATTAAGTTGGACTGAAAAAGTAGAGAAGGCCTTCAAAAATCTCAAACAAATTTTGACAACTACCCCCACTTTATCTCTACCAAATTTTGAAGAACCCTTTGTGATAGAAACATATGCTTCTAATAAGGGGATAAGTGTTGTTCTCACTCAGCAGGGACAGCCTATAGTCTATATGAGTCGTGCACTCAGAGTAAACAAGCAAACTTGGTCAATATATGCTAAAAAATTGTTTGCCATTATAGTTGTCATCAAACTCTGGAGCCCATATTTAATGGATAGAAAATTCTTCATTCATACTGATCAGAAAAGCTTGAGACATTTGCTTAACTAACGAATCACCACTCCAGAGCAACAAAAATGGCTTTCAAAATTATTTGGTTACAATTATGAGGTTGTTTACCGACCCAACAAAGAAAATTCAGCCGTCGATGCCCTCTCTTAAAAATTAGGCAACCTAACCTTACAAACAATTTCTTTTCCTAAAAACAACCTATGGGACACGATCAAAAAAGCTTTAACTCATCATCCTTACATGCAAACAGTAACCAAGAGAGCTAGTGAGAAACTGAGGGGTCATTTTTCTTGAAAAATTTGGTTAATCTACTTCAAAACTCATGTTACGATGCCTCTAAAATATGATATTTCACAATAACTACTATGAGAATTCCACTATTCACTCACCAATGGCCATTCAAGTATCCAACAAACTTATGAATGTTTAGCACAACATTTGTTTTTGGCTAGTTATGCAGCAAGATGTCAAAGAATATGTAGGAACCTATGATACATGCCAACGGGTCAAAGCCAACACACTCTCCCCAGCCGATCTCCTACAACCATTGCCCATTCTATGTCATGTATGAGATGATATTTCTATGGACTTTATAGAAGGTTTACCCTCCTCTAATTGAAAAAATTCAATTTTTGTTGTGGTTGACCGCTTAAGTAAATCTGTTTACTTCATCGCCTTGGCTCATCCATTTACAGCTAAAATAGTTGCTGAAAAATTTGTGAAACATGTAGTTAAGTTACATGGAATGCCCAAATCAATAGTTAGTGACAGAGACCTGGTCTTCATTAACCACTTCTGGCAAGAATTTTTAAAGATGTCCGGCACTCAGCTCAAAATGAGCTCCTCCTACTACCTGCAAACAGATGGTCAATCCAAAGTTGTGAGCTGAAGTCTTGAGCAATATCTCCGATGTCTTTGCCATCAACAACCCTGCAAATGGAGCTCTCTCCTGTCATGGGCAAAATTTTGGTATAACACAATCTACCACGCGATAATTAAGATGACACTCTTCCAAGCTTTATATGGTCGATCGCCACCAACCATTCCTCGTTATCGAGATGGCTCCACTTTTGTTGACGAGGTAGACCACCGGCTACATACCAGGGATGCCCTTCTTCGACAACTCAAAGCCAACTTGCAAACAACAAACCATATAATGCAACAAACTGTTAATGCCAAACGAAGAGAACTTAAATTTCAAGTAGGCGATTGGATATTTCTTAAACTTCAGCCATATCGACAGTAAACTGCCTTCAAGAGAACTTTCTAAAAATTAGCATGTCGCTTCTATGATCCGTATAAGATCCTCCAACGCATCGGAGTAGTCGCTTACAAATTACAACTACCCGACGGCTCCCGTATTCACCCAGTGTTTTACATTTCGATGTTAAAAAGGAAAGTTGGTGATTTAATTCCCCCTATTGAAGACCTGTCTGCCACCAATGACGAAGGCAACATCATGGTGCAAGCAGAAGCTATTTTAGATTCCAGATGGATCAAAAGAGAATCTAAATTTATTGAAGAAATCCTGGTAAAATGGAAACATCTGCCTCCAGAGGAGGCCACCTGGGAAAACAACCTCGAATTACAAGAAAAGTTTGTTCATCTGAACCTTGAGGACAAGGTTCCACTAAAAGAGGGGGGCACGGATAAGATCAGAGGATCCCTACGAATACCAGTGAAAAATCCCAGATATTTCAACATCACCAACATGAAAAACATGAGAAATTAACACGTCGCAGCTCCACAAGAAGCGATTAAGTTAGCATTTTTTTTTTAATTTTTGTTATCTCTTACTTACATTAGAATCACTATTTTTTCGCCACTACCCACTGTGCTCTTGGATAACAGAAAAATTGTTGTAATTTTTTTTTATTTAAGCTCCCCAGATTATGAATAAAGGAGAACAATTTTTTGACAACAATACCCTGTGGTAATTCTAGCCTAAATAGAAGTAACTTCATTTCTGATTCTCTTAGTTCTAACTAGGACCTAACATATTAATATAAGGTTTTAATAAGCATTATAAAAGTATTTAAGATTGCTCTTACCAATTAATAGGGGCGAACTTGGTTGACATGTATCTCTGGCTCATTTGTCAAGTGTCTTTAACTTGGCTGTTAGGCATCCCAGACTCAGTCGCTAAGTGACCTGACTTAGTTATCAATACCAATACTTACTTATTATCGAGTATCCCGACTTGGTCACCAGATGTTTTGATTTGTTAGATGTTATGACTTGTTTGACAGACATGCTAACTTGCATAGTTGTCAAGTGTCTTAATTTGATTTTCAGGTGTCTCAGCTTTACTTGGTTATCTCATACTTTATCTTTGTCATACCTTGTGTCATTTGTGCTACATTTTGTCGTATGTTAATGTCACAAGAAACTTTTGTTTTTGAAAAAAAAAATAGACAAAATAATGAGTTTAGGTTAGGTTTAGACTTGATAATGAGCACATATGACTAAGTCTACCAACTCGGCTTGCAGCTTGAGCTTCTATTCTAAGAGGTTTGTCAGCCTATGATCACCTCCATATACATGGTAGGCAAGTAACATTAAATATTATCATGTTTAAACAAATCATATTATATGTGTACTTTTGAACATATAACAATATGCACAATTTTGGTATGCTAATATAATATATAGCATATAGAGAAATAGATTATGTGTATATCTAGAAAACATATAATTTTGTATACTATTTCCATACATTGGTAGTATTAAATACTATTATATAATTAAAGATTATTCTAAGATAACCAAGTAACTTAAGGTGTGTCTACGTGGTATTACATGCTACTTGAATACACGAATAATATGAAACGCTACTCGGTATGAAATGTTTGTCTTATATTTCAAGATGACAATTTAAATAAAATAATTGATAGATTTGATTATAGCATGTAAAATAGATACTATAACGGCATTTGTAAGTGAGAGAAAGAGAAAAAAGAGAGAAATAGGAGAGAGAGAGAGAGAGAGAGAGAGAGAGAGAGAGAGAGAGAGAGATCTATAAAGGATAAGGAACATGTCTCTTGCTCCCTAATATTACATTGTTTTTCTTATAGAAAATTTTTATATTGACTTAATGGTCTTCTCATATACATTTTCTAGTATCTCCCTTTCTACCTCTTTGTGGGTGATCAAACTGGTGGAGATTCCACATGTAATAATTTGTTACCAAAATAAAATTTAGAAAAGTTAAAACTGTTGAATTTTATTTCAGAAAAAAGAAACTAATATGTTTAAAAGAAAATAATGGAACTAATTTTTTAGGACACTATTGATTGTTAAGGCAAAATTAGTTGACTCCTGTAGTTTCGCTGCGGAGACACTGCATTTTCATCCACAATTATTCTTACAGAATTGAATCTAACTAAACACTCCATTTGTTTACTAGAGATATGCATTATCACAATATCTTACTTTCAATCATGAAAAACATGTTTACAAGCTAACAAAAGTATGAGAGAGAGAGAGAGAGAGAGAGAGAGAGAGGGAGAGGGAGAGGGAGAGGGCGCATCCGTCCAGCTAGCTATTGATGTTTCCTTCTTTTTCGTCCTATAGCAGCTGAAATTAAAAATATATACATATATTATCATACAATCTATACGAAATATAAAACGTGTGGAACGTCGCACTTGGCAGATGAGCTTTTATCTCTACTCTGTATAAAAACTGTGGAATGCTATCTGCAGCATAGACTTGAAAGATAAACTTTTATTTTTGAAGGGAAGAACTGGGGGAACAAGTAAAATTAATTTACGGAATTTTAACTTATGAACTAACAAGACTTTCCAAAAAAAAAAGACTCTCCCCATTTAAACTAGATGTAAATCCTAAGTAAATTCTACAAAAGCAATTCCTTGTTCCAAACATGGTCTTATAAGCAATAGGGTTCCATGATCCACTCACATGTTATTTTGGTGGGGATACACCTAACAAATCTTCACTAGTGTATCCCTAAAGATAGAAATCAACTCATGCCACAAGTTAATACTTCCTGAAGACACTGTTGTGAACAATCAAATCATTCTGGTATACAAAAAGAAACAGATCCCCCCTCTTCTGCCACTTTAACTTTATTGATCAAACTCCCATGATAAGGTCAAGTACAAATGATGCCTACAGGAAAAATAAAAATCCAATTTCGTCCTGTTCTTTTGGCACTTCTTTTAGCACTTAGTTGTATATAAGAGAAGCTGTCCTTCCAGTCAAGGCCTTTAGTGTCAGAAACTAACCTTTCAGAATAAGAATCATACATGTAACTATTTAACAAACAAATTTAAGATGGCAGTAATGGAGGGTTCACAAGCTCAATTAGGTTTGTTATATGAAATTGGCAAAGACAGAATAACTGAAACAATTAACAGCAATGTTCTTCAAAATAGAAATGGATTTGGCCCCACAAGGGGAAGCACAGGAGTACAAAACAATTTATCCCACCTTATCTATGTAGAGGTAGAACATAAGAGACCTCGTCTAAAGCCGTATCACTTATGCCCCAGCCACCTCAACCATTTCCTGCTCTACTGTACTTGGCATAACTGGATAGTATTTATAGTGCAGCTCTCCAACATCATCACCGGAGAGTTTTTTCCATCCATCAGGTCCCACGTAGTAAACTGATTACGAGGCAAGTTTGAACAAGAATAAGCTCATCATGTCACACAGAAGGGAGCCCACATACACACACACACAACTAGAAAAGGAGGGAGAGTATACCGCTTGCAACACCACCACTGGCTCCATCTCGGAAAGTGGCATGATAAATAGCTCTTCTGGCCAACTCTGCAGCTTCTTCAATTGACATATCATATCGGTATCTGAAAATTGTACGACAGTTAAAATAAAGGTAATGACAACTTCGAACACATTGAAACTCCAATAGCTATCTTTTGGCATGAAGCATGTGCACACAAAACAATTTGAAGGATCAAGAAAAGTAGGAGAAATTTAAACTGTCCTGGTGTTTGATACAGAAAGTGGAGAGTAAAGTAGAGACTGTAATCAAATTTTTTTGAGACTTGTAATAAAAAAGATAAGAGAAAAATTTCCATCCCACCAATTTGGTTGAGGGGAGTAAATTCCATATTAAAACATATAACTTATACCAAAAATAAGCAGGCATTTTATCAAAAAAAAAATATAATGTTCAAATAAATTATAAACCCCCCCATAACACCACAACCTGGGGCTAAATGATTGAGGCTCAAGAGGAGTTAAAAGTGATCTAGTGACCCTACATTTATTCCCTCTAAACACTATCGGATGATTATTATTATCAGCTACATTGCTCTCCTTTGCTCAAAAACAACAACCATATCATAAAGATATTATTTAACAGCACAAGAATTATTTAAACTGATTTTATTTGAGAAACTTGCATGAAATATAGAAATGGTTGTCAGAATTCCTACGTTGAAATTGATAAAAAATTATAAAAGAAGGGTTTACCCATTATCAAGAACACCATAAGCATATGGTGAACCAGATCCAACAGAGAAACGTGTTCCTTTCAATCTTCCTCCCTCATTATCCACATAATATAGCCCAGGACCCTACAATAGAAAAAGAGTACTCCATGATAAGAGCCCAAAACCAACTTGACCCCACCTTACTGGGTAAGTGAAATGGCAGAAAACAATGTAGCTAAATTACCGTTTCATCCCATCCAGCAATCATGGTCCCAACAGACAGCCCCATTCCACGATATGAGTAGAGAATATTTGCTAAAAGCTTCGATGCCCCGGTAACTGAAATTCTGCGCTTGTTTGCCAATTCATGCAGTCGGCACTAGTTAAGAATGACATATTGTCCATTAGCAGTTGCTTCTTACATTGAATTGTTCAATATAGAGTTAAAAATCTGTAGCTACTGTTGTCATCATAGTAACCCACACAATTTGTCACAGAATTTACACACAGATCAATTTAGTAGGAAGGTCAAAGCCTCAAATTTCTATTGTAATAATAGATTAAAACTTGAAGACCCTGAATTTTGATGAAAAAAAAAGTTATTTCAGCATACGTGCATAATTCATTAGTAAATATTTAACTCCTATTATAGAGACATTGCAATAACTTCATGATACGTCTCAGTTGTTTAACTTTTCCTGTTTAAAAAAAATCTGAATATTTTAACGAAATACAGTTACTGACTTGACCAGGAGATAAGTAAGAATAGTCTCTTCTAATTTACACAAAATGTAACAAGAAAATCAAAACATTTCAAGAATTTAGCAAGTACAGCCAGCTAATTTTTCCCAAATAAGAACTTTGAGACCTCAAAGACTAAAATAACTCAGGATATGCTGGTACAGAGGTGATTAACTCATCTACTGAGCAACTTGAATTTTAGTTAAAGTAAAAAAAGCATATAAACACCAAAATGCACGAATTACAATGTCAAGAAACACAGTGCACTAAAAAGCCCCGATGTCCTAACACTAAAACTGTAATCCATCAAAAGATGAATAAAGATATAACTTCCTGCTTTAAACTAAAGTACCAGTTTGCCTTACAAGACATTTGCCAAGAACATTTTATCCTGCTCTGCCTACATGCTTATAGAATATAAAAACATAAAACAGAACAAAAACAAAAGACATTAACCTAGCATCAACTACACTAATAAAAACTTTGAATTAAGTCTGTAAGCCCACAAGAATATTTTCAAATTAGGAAAAAGGAAAAGAAACAATCAGCTATTTACCTTAATGCCCAGATTTCTGTGCCAAAACTGGCAGTCAGCAGCTCCTCCGGCCATTGTACCAAGCATGTAAGGATTTATTTCAATAATCTTCTTCACGGACTGTGATGCTGCAAAGGTTAGAAACAGGTTAACTACATATTAATTTTCAAAGACAATGTGAATTTACCCAAAAAAAAAAGAAAAAAAAATAGGAATGGATGTTACTAAAAATATGGCATATCAAGGAACATAGTACAGTGATAAGTTGCATATGTTGAACAGACTACATCAATGGCCCAGTTAACATAAGCATGCACATCTAAAAGTAACCTTCAAATAGTCTCAACTGAAATGTTGGGGCACAGATTCTATAAAGATACTAAATGTAAAAAAGTAACAATAATTTGTGAAAATTAATGGTGTTCCACTATGCCTTTAGGTTAGTAGATATTCCTAGTCAAGGGTCATGATTCTAATAATTCAATAGCTTTCTCATGTGTAAAAGATACAAAATTAAGAACATAGTAATAACAACAACAAAAACAAAAACATACAAATATATCCTCCCATGCTAGCTCGAGAATCAGCAGCAACCATAACACCTTCCTTAAAAATGAAAGCAAGTGTGGTTGTTCCCTTTGCAGGCTTCACCATTTGAATAGCTTCTTTCTGAAAGCCATCAAACTGCAACAGAGCAAATCTTACTATTAATTAATTGACAGTTTGAAAATCAAATTTCACTTCATAAAACAACATTATATTAAAAACTCACATCAGTAGTTTGTGGAAGATCAAATGATGGATTGGTGGAAAAGCCATCAACATTCTCACTTCTTGCACAAAATAGTGGTGTCGCTGATTCAAGACCACTAGTGTCCAGCTTCATCTTTTAAAACCTCAAGAGACAGATATTAAACACTTAAATTCCTACCAAGTTAACCCAAACTAAAGCAATTGCGTACGGTATAAAAATTTGAAGAGTCTCAAAGACGAACGACGTAGAAACAGAAAAATAATCAGTGTAGAAAAGATCGGCAAAAGAAGGAAAACTAATGCACAGACAGATAAAGCCTGATTCACTTGGATGCAGAGAGAAAATGAAGGAAACTCAAAACAGAAAAAGGAACAAGAGGAAGAATAAAAAACACTAGAAAACAGGGAACCTTCTTTTCTAACCAGACTTGCATAAATTTTCATTTGTTTACATCAGAACAAAGCAAAACTATAAAGAATACACTAAATCTAATTCAAAGAATACTAAAAAAGTAAAAGGAAGAATTCGATCGAACATGAACCCTAGACTACATTCAAACAGCTATTAAAACAAACATAGTGAAGAAGCGATGGAAGATTTTACCTTTAAAGAGAATGGTAAAGAAAACGAAAACGATGATTTCAGAGTGTACGCAGAGATCGATCGTCGTACAGTGGTTATTTGAGAGAGGGAGTAAGAAGTTCAGAAAGAACGGAAGAGAAAGAGAGCGATATGCGCTTTTCTTGTGCAGCGGGCAAAGTTTGCAAATGGGCCGAGTTTGAAATCTCCTCAGAATCCTAAACCGGACCGCTGGGCTCTTTCTTTCATTATAAATTTTTCAGCAAATGTCATGTTGCGATTCATTTAAAATTTCTTTTAGCAAATATTTAAATATATATATATACATGGTGAGTAAAATTGGAACAAATTTTTTTGTTTAGTAAAATCGTGAAAGTATATTAATCATGTACAAATTATTTACAAATTTATTAAAATATCAATTACATATCAAAAATTCTTTATCAAATGAATGTCATAACCACGAAAAGAGACTCAAAATAATAGAATCACTAATATCTTAATTTACAAATCTCCCTTTCTACCATTTTAAAAACTCTATTAATTTTTTTTTTCAAATCATCCAAAAAATAGTCAGTGGATGAGATTAACAAATTTTTTTTTTACATAAGTTTTCATAACCTCAAATCTAATCTCTAACCGACCCTATAATGAACCCAGTTGATCCTAATAAGTCATACATCATAAACGACCAATTATAGATTATCAGTTCCCTGAGAATAAGGTGATTACATGATTCAGCTATATTTTTACATATATAGCATTTATTCACCAAAATTTAACCCCTCCTTATCAATTTATTGATAGTCAAAGTACATCTTCTACCCGCTTTCCATACAAAAAAAAAGTAAATTTTGGTGGTGTTTTTGTCTTTCATATTTGCTTAGTTAGGGAAACTTGCCTTCTCTCCCCCACCCTGTAACGACCCTGAAAATTTAAAAGGAAATAAATTATAAATTTAGTGCAGAAACGAAATAAATAGTTAGAGTTTACATTCCTTACACAACAGCTGAAAATACCAAATAGGGCTTACGAGAATAACCATTTTAAAAGAACAATTAATAACTAAGAAAATAAATTAAAAGTAAACAACTGAATGTCCTATTCGCAATCCTTTTCTGGATCGGGCTCTGGATCTTAATCCTCTTGATCTGAAATGGTTAATGAACTAATGAGCTATACTACCTCCGTAAGAATATTATACTACTCATTAATCATAAACGAAGGTTGTTAGAAATCATAAAAATAACTAATATAGCTCTTAATTAAGAAAAATCGTTTATCATAAATAAAATCATTTACCGTCTACTTATCGTAGCGATATTTTAAAAAACAATCTATAAAAGCAATAACATAGCACATATTATAATTTCATATGCAATCGGTTGGAATAATAATTTTCTCTTTTATCAACCTACTAGTATCCACGAGGGTCCATGAGGACGTCCCCACAATGCGTGAATGTTTTTCTTTAACATTTTTAATTAACTGGTCGTCCTCATACCCTGTCCGGTATGAGTGCCAAATTACTAAATCTCGATACTCCGTCTAGTATGAGGGTGAAACGGGCCGTCCACATACCCCGTCTAGTATGAGGGTGAAACGGGCCGTCCACATACCCCGTCTGGTATGAGCGCTAAATTACCAAAACCTTGATATCCCGTCCGGTATGAGACAACGTTCACGATAGGGTTTCCTATATACCCGTTCTGTCCACTATTTTCCAGAATATCCAGTAAGACTGCTATTTCATCAATTAACTTAATCAAATAATTTTTCGACTTCTTTTAATTTCCAATTTCTCAATTAAACCATAATCGCATGAAGCAAGCAATACATGCATTCAAACTATAAGATCAATCAATTAGGTATTATCATGTATTCAAACTGTAAAATAAATCAACAGAATCAACAACGAATAATTTTCGATTCTGTCTCCATTAGTGACTCGTAATTAATCATGAATATTTTTTAAAATGCCCAAAACACCATATTATTATTATTATTAATTAGACTTCAATTTCATAATAGAGAATAATGTGAGAGATTCTTACTCAAATTGATGCCTGAAATACTAAACTTGTTGGCTGCGCCTACTGACGGTCTCCGAGTTCTCTAAATTTTCATACAGGGATTAAAACGTACTTCAAGTATCTAGAAATATCTCAAAAAATTCAAAATCAGTATTAGGACCCCTTTTTGGCCAATTCTGAAATTCGGGCACGGCGACTCCACTGTGCTCCGGGAACATCACCGCTGCTTGCAGCAGCGGTTTGCCTCGGGTCGGCTGTTTTCAGCCACTTTCAGCCGAATTCAGTCATTTTTGTATCAATCTCAGCGAGAAAACACGTTAAGAAGTCTTGGTTAGCCCAAAAAAATCAAAAACTTGAAATTCACCGGCAACGGGGTTCTCCGGTGCGGCAACTCCACTGGCTCACCTTTGCAGTTGAGTGTTTTGCTTCAGTTAACTTGTAGAGAATGAAACGATGATTACAATGGTGGAAGAATTACGTAGAACAGGAATCGGGAAGGGCCTCATCGGAGGCAGTTTTTGTAATTTTCCGTGGTAGCACCGCTAGGCTTTGCCCACAGTTTTCGGCCAATTCGCCAGTCCTTTTGCTCCGATTTGGCTATGAGGGTATTTAAAATTGAATTCTGAGCAAAAAAAATTTTTTTTACCTCTTTTGGCGGTCGAAAGTGGTTCCAGCGCAGTAGCGACGGCGGTCGGTTTCCTTTCCAGCAGTTGGGTCTTCTTCTCCGGCGGGGGGGTCTGGCGGCTAGGGTTAAGATTTAGTGTAAAGAGAGTTATTTATATCCGTCTCTTTTTAATTTGGGCCGTTATCGCGTGTGATCTAAACTGTCCGATCGCGATTAAATAGGGAGTGAATATGGACCGTTCATCGCAATTTAATCTCATCCGTCCGATCACGTTTCAATAGGAAGTAGATCTGTACCGTTCATCGCGTTTAAATTTGACCATTCGATCGCGTTTGGGAAGATAATAGATTTGGACCGTCCGTGCGCACGGGAATGAATTTGGATCGTCCCATCGCGGGCACGTGAATCGCCCGCGTGGCCTCCCACATGGCAACGCGTCAGCGTCCCTTGCCATATGGTGCGCTTCAGTTCGTCGAGACTGTTGACTGGGCATCCTACGTGTACAATTTTTTTAAATTACGTTTTAACCCCTAATTTCTGAATTTTCCTTCAAAAATACCTTGAGAACCCAAATTTTCACCTATTTTTCTCAAAATTATTTTTAATTTCATCATCCATTTAATTTTCTTCATTTTTTCGTTAATTAATAATTTTAAAAAAATTAAATTTTATACATTAAATAAAATTTAAAAATTATATTTATACATTAATTTTAAATATTTTAAAATTGATTAAAGATATTACAACTCTCCCCCCTTTTAAAAAATATTTGGTTCCTCAAATTTGTCTCTCTCCCACTCAATTAAACAGTTGGGGATATTAGGCTCTGAAGTTTGATTCTAGCTCCCATGTGGCCTCCCCCGGTATGTGATTCTGCCATAGGACCTTAATAAAGGAAATTTTCCAGTTGCGGAGTACTCTACTCTTTCGGTCCACAATGTCGACCGGTATTTTCTCGTAGGACAGATCCTCCTGGAGTGAAAGAGACTCATGGGCCAAGATGTGAGAGGAGTTCGGGTTGTACTTGCGTGACATGGACACACAAAACACATTATCGACCCCAAAAAGTTCTGGAGGCAATGTCAGTCTGTAGACGATGGTGTCAACTCTGTTTAATATTTTAAATGGCCCAATGAATCGGGGATTTAGCTTCCCTCTCTTGCTAAACCTGCAAATTTCTTGGAAAGAAGTGATCTTCAAGAACACCTGATCGCCTTTCTCAAATTCTAAATCTCTCCTCCAGTTGTCTATATAACTTTTCTGTCTGATCTGAGCTGTCTAAATATCCTTCCTGATCTTAACTATTTTGGTTGTAGTCTCCATTACGAGATCTGGGCCGAACAGTTTTCTATCACCCACTTTTTTCCAACATATCAACGATCTGCATGGGTAGCCATACAACGCCTCGTGTGGAGTCATGCCGATACTTGTTTGGTAGCTGTTGTTGTAGGCGAACTCTATCAAGGGTAGATGGTCATCCTAATGGCCTCTAAAATCAAGAACACAAGTTCGGAGCATATCCTCAAGTGTGTGGATCGTCCTTTCTGACTGTCCATCGGTCTAATGGTGGAATGCAGTACTAAGAGATAATTTCGTTCTCATGGCTTACTGAAAGCTAGACAAGAACCGAGAAGTGAACCTGGGATCCTTGTCAGACACTACTGCCACTAGCACTCTATATAATCTAACTATCTCCCATATATATATTCTTGCTAACTTGTCCAAGGGGTCGATCATCCTGATAGTCAAGAAGTAGAAAGATTTGGTAAACCGGTCAACAATTACCCATATGACATCATGTCCTAAGCGTGCCCTAGACAATTCTGTTACGAAATCTATTGTGATATGTTCCCACTTTCACTCCGGAATTGTTAATGGCTGAAGTAGACCATATTGACGTTGATGCTCTGTCTTGACCTGCTAACATATCAAACACTTAGAAATAAAGTCAGTCACATCTCTTTTCATCCTATTCTACCAAAATTGGGGTCGCATATTTTGATACATCTTTGTCCTTCCGGGATGCATGACAAATTTTGAGCTATGAGCCTCTGTCATGATGTCTCTTTTCAACTCACTGTTACCTTAAACACATACCTTGTCCTGAAATCTAAACAATCCATCGGTAAAGACTCGAAATTCTAGATTAACTCCATATTCTGTATCTTTCCTGAGGGCTGCTAAGGTCCAATCGACGAACTGAGCTTCTTTTATTCTTTGGATCAACTCAAGTTGAACAGTCAGGTAAGCCAAATATGTGACTCTTTTCAAGTCCTGAAGTCGCACATGTTGTGCGAACCCTATTACTCTGTATTATGAAACCATCAAGTGAGCTAATATACCTACACTTTTCCTACTAAGTGTGTCGGCTACCACATTATCCTTACCAGGTAATATAAGATGTTGCAATCATAGTCCTTGACGAGTTTTATCCACCTTCTTTGATGCATGTTGAGATCTTTTTAAGTGAATATGTGTTTCAAACTCTTATGGTCAGTATAGATATGAAAGGTCTCCTCATACAAGTAATGACGCAAAGTCTTCAAGGCGTTGATAATTGCGGCAGGTTATAAGTCATGGGTGGAGTAGTTTTTCTCATAATTCTTTAATTGTTTGGACCCATAGGTTATGACTTTCCCATACTGCATCAAAATACAACCCAACCCTAGGTAAGAGGCATCACTATAAACTGTATATCCACCCGATCCACTCGGCAATGCCAATACAGGTGCAGTAGTCAATCGTTTCTTTAGTTCTGAAAAACTTCTTTCATAGTTATTATTCTACTCAAACTTGACGTTCTTCTTTATGAGCCGAGTCAGAGGAGCGGCTAAGCTAGAAAATCATTCCACAAACCTGCGGTAATAACCTGTCATCCCCAGAAAGCTACAGATTTTCTTGATCGATGTCAATTTTTCCCAGCCAAACACAGCTTTAACTTTTTCGGGGTTCACTGACACTTCATCATTTGATATGATATACCCTAAGAAGGTAGTATACTCAAGCCAGAACTCACACTCATTCAATTTTGCATACAACTTCTTCTCTCTGAGAATCTACAAAATTTGAGTCAAATGGCGAGCGTGTTCCTCTATGTTTTTGAATAAACTAAGATATCATCGATGAACATAATGACAAACTAATTCAAAAATTGTTTGAAAACCTTGTTCATCAAGTCCATGAAGATGGCTGGAGCATTGGATAGTTCAAATGGCATGACTAGGAACTCATAGTGTCTGTACCTGGTTCGAAAGACTATTTTGGGAATGTCTTCTGCCCTGATCTTTACCTGATGATAACCTGAACGCATGTCTATCTTGAAAAAGACTTGGGCACCCTGCAACTGATAAAAAATGTCATCAATCCTGGGGATGGGGTACTTGTTCTTGATCGTGACCCTGTTCAGACATCTATATTCAATACATAACCTCAATGTTCCATCTTTCTTTCTTGTAAATATGACTCTGACACCCTAAGGGGACACACTATGTCGGATGAATCCATTATCCTGTAATTCACTGATCTGTTTCCTCAGTTCCTCCATCTCAACACGACTCATGCAGTAAAGAGCAACCGAAATAGGCTAGGTGTCTGGCTGAAGGTCTATGGTAAATTTGATTTTTCTGTCCATTAGCAGTCCAGGTAGTTCGTCTGAGAACACATCTGAAAAGTCTCGGACTATTGGAATCTCTTGAATATAAATTTTTTTTATTAGGTTTATCTAGTTGGAGAAAACAACTGGGTTAAAGTACTTGATAATAAGAAAATTTACCATGAGGGAACAAATATTAAAGAATTTTATTAATTTATAAATAACTCATCACTAGGAGGGTTGAATACAACATTCTTGCGAAAATAATCTACAGTTACGTGATACGCCGTTAGTCAGTTCATTCATAAAATTATACCAAAGTCTCCCGTATCAATTTTTATTAGGTCCAGACTTAATTTTCTATCTGTTATATCTATGACACAGACTCTATATATAACATCCTCCCTTAGTAGTGTCTTATTCCCAAGATTAGACACAAACAACACAGAATCAAGTTTTCAGGTAATATATTTAATTTTGATGAAAAAACATGTGAAACAAATGAATGCGAGGCACCAGTGTCAATCAAAACATGAGCAAGGTAGTTACAGATAGTGTACGTACCCTGTACCACATCCAAGTTGGCTTTTGCATCCTGCTGAGTGAGGTTGTAAGCCCTGCTTTGGATAGGAAGTCTAGCCTGGTTCTGGTTCCTCGGGCACTCCATTCCATAATTTTGGACGCTACCACATATGCGGTAGGTGTTGTTGAGACGATAGCAGGGTCGGTCCCCATGATCTTTGCCACAGTGCTGACAAGTCATATCGCGTCCTGTTACTAGAACCTGAGTCATCAGCCTAGGTCTCTTGTTTTGTTGAACATGTGCAGTAGGTTCTAATCTACGGTGTGGAGCTGAGGGCCTGAGGTTCCCTACTACTTGAAAAAAAATGCAAAGGTTCCTCTCCACTAACTGTGCCTTTACCAAAACAGCCGAGTAAGTACTGAGCTTGAACACATGCAATTGTTGTTTGATCTCAGGACGGAGACCCCACTCGAACTTTTTTGCCTTCCTACCTTCATCCATCATGCTCTCAGGGGAATACCAGCCCAACTCTAGGAACTTCTGAGTATATTTTGATACAGTCATGTCCTCCTGGACCAAGTGTGCAAACTCCATCTCCTTCAAATGTCGGAGATGCTCTGGAAGGTACTCTGCATGAAAGACTGTCAGGAATTGTTCCCAAGTGACTGGAACAGGTAGGGTGGCCTGTTTGAGTTGCCACCAGTGGCCTACCTCTCCCACCAGCATGTAGGTAGAAAGAATGACTCTCTGTTCGGGAATCACTCTAAGAGTCGTGAATGTCTTCTCTGTCTCAACTAACTAATACTCGATCTCTTTAAATAAGGATCTCTCTGTAAAAGTAGATGAGTTTAGTTTTTTATACCTCTTGATGTAGTCTGGGTCCATCATGGGAGGAACTGGGTTCTGTGGAAGAGGGACTGGACTTTGCTGAAGATGGACTGGACGACCATGCGATGGTACTGGATGATATGGTAGAGGCACCGGATTGTACTGTGGTGGTGCCGAGTGATACGGTTGGGGCACTGGGCCATACTGTGGTGGTGCTGGGTGGTACTGTGACTAGGGCACCAGATCATACTATGGTGGTGTCAGGTGGTACGGTGGAGGAGCAGGATCGTACCAGGGTGGCTCGAGATCTTCTCGCTATAGGGATGACTCAACCTGTGGCAACAGGGGAGGGTAAGGTAGCTCCCTCCTTTCCTCCCGGAACTACTGGGCAGTGATGAGTCTCTCCAACATCTCAGATAACCAGTCAACATTCTCTTAAAGCGAACCCCCCCGGGCTGCTCGGTTTAGTAGGGGTCTTCCTTTCCTCATCTATCTGTACCTGTATTTCATAAGGAACGGTTGAGTGATAATTCATTATTTTTTGTGTTTCCTAAGAATTTTATGTAAGGAATGGTTCCGAGAAACGCAGCTTTGATGCCAACAGTAATGACTTCAAAAATTCAAAAGAAAATAAATTATAAATTTAGTGGAGAAGCGAAATAAATAGTTAAGGTTTACATTTCTTACACAATAGCTGAAAGTACCAAATAGGGCTTAGAAAAATAACTCTTTTAAAAAAATAATTAATAACTAAGGAAATAAATTAAAAGTAAACAACTGAACGTCCTACTTGTAATCCTCTTGTGGATCAGGCTCTGCATCTTGGTGCTCTTGATCTGAAATGGTTAATGAAATAATGAGCTATACTAGCCCACTAAGAATATCACCTTACTCACCGACACATAAATGAAGATTGGTAGAAATAATAAAAATAACAAATATAGCTATTAATTAAGCAAAATAATTTATTATAAATAAAATTATTTACTGTCTACTTACCATATCAAGATTTTTAAAAACAACCTATAGAGGCAATAACATAGCACATATTATAATTTCATATACAATCGGTTGGAACAACAATTTTTTCTTTTATCAATCTACTGGTATCCACAAGGGTCCATAAGGATGTCTCCACAATGCATGAACCATTTTCTTTAACATTTTTAATTAATGAACCGTCTCCATACCTCGTCCGGTATGAACGCCAAATTATTAAACCTCGATACCTCGTCCGGTATGAGGGTGAAACAGGCATCCCCCTACCCCGTCCAGTATGAACGCCAAATTACCAAATTTCGATACCCCGTCCGGTATGAGGCAACATTTACGGTAGGGTTCTCTATGTACTTGTTCCGTCCACCATCTCTAAAGATATCTAGTAAGGCTGTTGTTTCATCCATTCACTTAATTAAATAGTTTCTCAATTTTTTTTAATATTCAGCTTCTCAATTCAATTATAATCACATGAAGCAAACAATACATGCATTCAAACTATAAAATCAATCAATCAGGTATTATCATGTATTCAAACTGTAAAATAAATCAATAGCGAATACTTTCTGATTATGTCTCCATTAGTGACCTGTAATTAATAATAGATATTTTCTAAACTGCCCAAAATACTGTATTATTATTATTAATTAGACTTCAATTCCATAACAGAGAATAAGGTGATGGATTCTTACTCAAATTGATGCTCGAAATGCTAAACTTATTGGTTGCGCCTACTAGCGGTCCCCAAGTTTTCTAAATTTTTATTTGAGGATTAAAATGCGTTTTAAGTACTTAGAAATATCCTAAAAAATCTAAAATCAGTGTTATGACCCCTTTTTGGCCAATTCTGGAATTCCATAACGGTGGCTCCGCCGCCCACTATGGCACCTTGTCTCAGGTTAGCTTTTTTCGGCCAAATTTGGCCAATTTTATATCAATTCCTACGAGAAAATATGTTAAGGGGCCTCAGTTGGCCCAAAAAAATTGAAAAACTGAAACTCACCGGCAGCGGGGTTCTCTAGTGCAATGGCTCTGCCAGCTCATCTTTGCAGTTGAGTGTTTTGCTTCAGTTAACCTGTAGAGAAGGAAATGGTGATTACAATGGTGGAAGAATTACGTAGAACATAAATCGGGAAGAGCCTCATCGGAGGCGACTTTTGCGATTTCTTGCGGCGGCGACATCTGGCTTTGCCTGTAGTTTTCGCCCAATCCACCAGTTCTTTTTTTCTGATTTGGTCATGTTGGTGTTTAAAATCGAATTCCGAGCAAAATATAAAATTCTTACTTCTTTTGGTGGTCGAAAGTGGTTCCGACGCAGCGACGACGATCAGCTTCCTTTCTAGTGGCTGTGTTTTCTTCTCCCACAAGGGGTCTGGTGGCTAGGGTTAAGGTTTGGTGTGAAAAATGTTATTTATATTCATCCCCTTTTAATCTGAGTCATCCATCGCGTTTGATTTGGACCATCCGATCGCATTTAAATAGAAAGTGGGTCTGAGTTCATCGCGTTTAAATCTGACCGTCCGATCGCATCTGGGGAGAGAATAAATCTGGACCGTCCGTGTGCGCGGGAACGAATCTGGACCGTCCGTGCGCGCGAGAACGAATCTACACCGTCCGATTCTGGGGCACGCTGATCGCCCGCATGGCACCACATCAGCGTCCCTTGCCACGCGGCACGCTCCGGTTCGTCGAGGCTGCTGACTGAGTATTCTACGTAGCACAATTTTTTTAAATTACGTTTTAACTCCTAGTTTTCGAATTTTCTTTCAAAAATTCATCCAGAACCAAAATTTTCATATTTTTTTCCGAAAATTATTTTTAATTTTATTCTTCATTTTTACATTAATTAATAATTTAAAAAAAAAAATTAAAAATTAAATTTTATACATTAAATAAAAATTAAAAAAATTATATTTATACACTAATTTAAAACATTTTAAAATTAATTAAGGGTATTACACACCCCCACTTCACCTCTAATAGTCAAGAAGTTATATAAGGATTTCACTACGAAAAAAGCATTTTTGTTCTATTTCCTCACAAACTGATCAGGATTAAGATTCGATTAAACTGTAACAGGGCTTCATGTTCTTCTAATTCTCAATCGCTGAGATTTTTTATCACATTAAAAATTTACTCCTTAATGGAGTTTTTCCCCTCATAAGCATCAATAACCAACATGTTCTTCAATTGAGCAGTGGCAAAAATCTATGGGAATTGATCATTTTGACGATCTTCTCCTAACCATTCATCATATCAAAAGAAAGTTTTATTTTCTCTATCCACTTTCTAAATGATTCTATCGTGAAATAGTTGATTTCTCATGTATATACTCTTCGGAACTCTATTTCAAACGGCGTTTCCGAATCTCTAAGCACCACAGTCCACCCTCCCTCCTCCCAATAACTCCCACCAAACATCCACCGCCTTCATATAAATCTTATGAGGCTAAATTCGAAGCTTTCTTGATTATTATTATTTTTTTACGAAATTCAATCTGACTAAAATTTAATATTTTTTTTTCAAAAAATTATATCAAATCAAACTTCAACTTATGGGATTAAATGGGTAGGAATGTAAAAAATCACAATGGCCTCGAGGAGAAGGAAGTGGTGTTTTTTTTAAAAAAAATTATTGGGCGTAGGTAGGTGTAATGGTTCGAGGATACAGAAGAAGAATTAGGGATATGGTACGGTTGGGTGAGTCTGCAATAAAGCTTTTGAGGGAATGGGTTTGGGCTTAGAGAATGGTATAAGTTTGGGTATTTGGGTTTTGCTTGAAATTGGAACTTGAAATGTCACTGTTCCACTTTTTCTTTTGCTCATTTTTTTTTTTTTTTATAAAAAATTTTATTTTCCATTATTGTAATTTTCGATACATAATTTTTAAATATAAAATAGTTAATTATAATTATAACATAATAAAATCACAAGAAATTCAATAATATTGAGAGTTGCCCTCTCTTGATAGATAAAAATTAACTAACCTATTTTAATAATGACATGTTTAAGAATTTAGAGTCTTAGTTGCAAGAATTAAAATATTATTAATCAAATTTAAAAAGAAACAAAAAAATTAGATACTATATTTTAATTACATTGACATAGAAGTTATAGATTTGTTATAGAAATAGTCTTCATATCTTTTAAATAATTCACGACTCGTATGATACATATATACATATTTGGGTGGAATTTGATGAATTTTTAATTAAATTAGCTATAAATATTTTAAAGTCGGTCCAAAATTTGATTAATTTAAAACAATTTAAAGACCAGATACCCGTAGCATCAGTTATTAATTGGGGGAGGGGTGTTGGATAGTTACTAGTAGAAACAATAAAGAGTTCTACCAAGAGGTCGGGGGGAAAAAGCACAATTGATTGATAAGGGCAATTTCGTAATTCCACTCCTTTTGCATATATCTGCTACTCGACAAACGAGGAGGTCGGCAACTGTCGGCCGATGAATCGGCGAGACAAAAGCGGCGAAAATTCCAAACTTGTTAATTCAAATCTTTATTTTAATTTGATCTACTGTCGAGGAGTTTTATTTTCTGAAATTTATCATATTTATTTTTTAAAATATTCTATTAATTTTAATTCTGAAAGTAAATTCATTTACTTTAATAAAAAATAAAATTATATGTTTATTTATGTTTAAAATTTTTATATAATACAAAAAAAAATTAGGTAGAAAATATATAATTTGGCGTTCATATAATCAGCATTGTACTGACACACTTTTATTATTTTATTTTTCTTGAAATATATAATTTTATATCCCTGATTTTTTAAATTTATAAATATTCCTTACCATTTACACCTGCTTCGAATAACCAAAGCCTCTCCCGGCTCTCTCTCTCTCTCTCTCTCTCTCTCTCTCTCTCTCTCTCTCTCTCTCTCTCTCTCTCTCTGTTGATTTCAATAACAAATTTGAACCTCAAAACCTAACTGTAATGAGATGGCAGAGAGATCATTTGAATCCTAAGTCCTTATTTGATTCCGATGTTTTTCGTCAATGTTCGTTTACGAAGCCTCCTTGGCTGGTATTGATTTTTCCGGTACGTTTGACTGCAAACCCTAACTGAGATTTCCTGTGTTTTCTCTATTTTTCTTCCTCTGTAATGCTTTTATCGGGTACGAACTTGGTAGGATTCTGATTTTTTTTTTTTTCATTTCCGTCATTGATATTTTTTTTTTGTCTCTCATTTCGTGATGGCTTTTCACGTTACTGTTAAGTGCCAAGTGCTCTCTTTGTTTTCCATCGCGAGGTTCTATTTGTTTTTTTTTTATCTGTTTCTGTAATATGTAATTAGTGTTGCTTAAATTCTTCCATATCTCGTATGGATTAGGACTTAGGATCTAATCTCGGAACGTTGTTTTCGAAAATCTATTCCTTTAGATTCGTTCTAAAATCAAAATTTTGGAAAACTGGATAATTTTTAGATATTTAATCTGATGTCGAAACTAAATGCTATATTTTGTTTGAAATACGTGGTTACTGTGCTTCGTAGCAATTTTATTTATTCTTTTTTGTTTATGAATTCTTATTTTTGCGTCTCTGAAGAAACATACGGATCCAATGTTCTCTCAACATTGTCTTTCCTTGTTAGTCATTGACTATGATGCTGGATCGACTAACTCCTGATAAAAATTTCAAAGAAAGCCAGTAGATGGAAAATTTCTTCACTTCTCTTTCGGAGTGGAATTAATTGAAGCAATTTGAAGTGTTTTCCTTTTCTTTTCTCATTCCTTTTAATTCGTATAAAAAGATACTGTTGATACACACATCGATATCTTATTTGCTTATGATATTACAGTAGATATTTGTTTCCTTTTTTTTTCAATTTCATTATTGATAATTTCTATTTTCATTCCCTGGCTGATCATGTTATAATATATCTGTTGCAGCCGCTATAGATTCGGATTTTAGTTTTGCGTTGGAGGTTGAATATGGATATCACCGAGGTTGAAGAAAATCTGTTTGCTGCTAGCGATGCCAAGGTAGGAAAAAGCAAAATGTTGTGAATTTGAGAAAATAAAAATTGTTACTTTCATGTGCTTATCTCTCTTTTTAAACATTAAATTTGAAGTGCTTGTATTCCATGAAAAAAGTCTTCACATGAATGCTACTTTTTATTATTTCTTTGTATGAATTAGAACTCTTGGTTTTCACATGTACTGGACATGTTATATTTGAACCATTCTTAGGCTCATTCTGTTTATAATTGTTAATGACTGTTAGACATGGTTATTTTTTGCTTACTGGGCTTTGGTGGCAATATGTATCTCCCATCGGTTTAAACTTCCTTTTGTGATGTTGCTTTCAATTTTCTTTAGTTCATTTTGCTGTTTTTAGAATGATAGAATCCATGCAACCTTACAGGATCCAGTGCATGTTATCTTGATGATATTTTGACGTGTAATTTTTCTTGTGGCTATTGTTAATGGTTGTGCAGTTACATGGAGAAATGTGCAAGGCACTCTCGGGAATTTATTGCAAAGTCGTATCAATCTTCCCTTCACTGGAAGCAGCACGACCTAGGAGTAAATCTGGCATTCAGGCATTGTGTTCATTGCATATAGCACTTGAGAAGGCAAAAAATATTCTGCAACACTGTTCTGAATCCAGCAAGCTTTACTTGGTAAGAGCAATTGTTACATTGAAGAAAATATCCTGCTCTTTTCAATTTTCTTCCTTTGGTGTTTCTGATGTAGATTTCCGTGTATGAATTCTTTCTTATAATGTAGGCTATAACTGGGGATTCTGTTGTATTAAAGTTTGAGAAGTCAAAATCTGCACTTATGGACAGCCTTAGGCGTGTGGAAGATATTGTTCCGCAATCAATTGGCTCTCAGGTAATTTTTTCTTCTCTGCTCTTCATTTCTTTACAAAGCCTTTTATCACATTGAGTTGAGCAAAATAACATTTCAATGATGTTGAAGGATGTTGATACATAGATAAGTTTTCCTGGCAGTAGAAAAGATGGAAAGTTTTCATGATTGTTGGAAACTACAAACTTTATAGAAGTTGATCGTTGCTTGCTTGCTCGACAATTCCTAATTTATCATAATACTCCTCTATATCTTGTCGTGGACTGCGATCCAAGAAGTTGATTTACCTTTTTTGACAATTAGTTACCTCATTTTCACACTTACTGCAATGTCTTCAACACTTGTTTTCTTTAAGTGACTGGTAAACCTGATTTCATTAATATTTGAATGCTTTTTCAGATTTTGGAGGTTGTTAGCGAACTTCAGACTACTGAATTCTTGCTTGGTCCATTAGAGAAGCAAGTTGGTGATCAAATAATTGCACTGCTCCAACAGGGTAAAAAATTTGACAGTTACAACGACAATAATGAACTTGAATCTTTTCATCAGGCTGCTACAAAATTAGGCATTACATCTTCCAGAGCTGCCCTTACAGAGAGAAGGGCCCTCAAGAAACTCATTGAAAGGGCTCGTGTAGAGGAAGACAAGCGGAAAGAATCAATTGTGGCTTATCTTTTGCATCTTATGAGAAAATATTCTAAATTATTTAGAAGTGAAGTCTCAGATGACAATGATTCCCAGGGTTCAACACCTTGTTCGCCCACTGTTCTGGGTTCTCTAGAGGATGGAATGTCTGGTGGCAATGGTCATGCGTTTGAACGGCAGTTTTCAAAACTCTGTTCTTTTAATTTTAAGTCAGGAGTTAGGAGATCAGGGCAGATGCCAGTTCCTCCGGAAGAATTGAGATGCCCTATATCATTGCAGCTTATGTATGATCCTGTCATCATTGCTTCTGGGCAAACATATGAAAGGATCTGCATTGAGAAATGGTTTGGTGATGGGCATAATACCTGCCCTAAGACTCAACAGCAGCTTTCACATCTTTCTTTGACTCCTAATTACTGTGTTAAGGGTCTGGTTGCCAGTTGGTGTGAACAGAATGGGGTTCCTATTCCTGATGGGCCTCCAGATTCTCTTGACCTGAACTATTGGAGGCTTGCTTTGTCTGAATCTGATTCCAGTTTGAGATTGGCAGATAGCGATGGTTCTTGTAAGTTGAAGGGGGTAAAGGTGGTTCCTTTGGAGGAGAATGGTATCGTTGAGGAGGAACAAGGATGTGAACCCGAAGATGGGTCTGCACTAGAGGAAGAGTCTAATGTTGATCTCTTAGAAGTATATCGCGATTTCTTGGCTATCTTGAATGAAGAGGATGACATGAGGAAAAAGTGCAGGGTTGTAGAACGTATTAGACTCTTGCTGAAGGATGACGAAGAGGCCAGAATTTTTATGGGGGCTAATGGGTTTGTAGAAGCATTATTGCAATTTCTGGAGTCAGCCATGCGCGAAAGTAACACTATGGCTCAGGAAATTGGAGCTATGGCTCTGTTTAACTTGGCCGTAAACAATAACAGGTTCGTATTTTTGTTTAATGCTTTCTGAGCTAGAGAAGGTGGATATTGTTTCCCATCATAATAATTGTTTTATTTTATAGTATGTGTTTTCTAATTATGTTGGCTAATATGCAGTCCAATAATTTAACATGTTATCATCTGGCTTCTGGTTCAACTCCTTTTCTTTTCATTATTTGTGGACCATGAGATGACATTTTGTCCTCCTTTTATATTCATTTAGAAACAAGATGTTGATGCTAACATCAGGAGTAATTCGGGTGCTGGAGGAAATGATCTCCAATTCTCATTCTCAAAGTTCGGCAACAGCCCTGTATTTAAATCTATCCTGCCTTGGAGAAGCAAAATCCATTATAGGCTCGAGCCAAGCTGTCCCTTTCTTGATCCAGGTTCTTCAAGGGGAAACTGAAGCCCAGTGCAAGCTTGATGCCCTCCATGCTCTTTATAATCTCTCCACCCTTCCTTCCAATATTCCAAGTCTACTTTCAGCTGGCATCATCAGCAGCCTTCAATCCCTTGCTGTCCCTGATGACCACCTGTGGACAGAAAAATCCTTAGCTGTATTGCTAAATTTAGCTTCAACACAGGCAGGAAAAGATAAGATGGTATCAGCACCAGGCCTTATTGGCGGTCTGGCAACAGTTTTGGACACCGGTGAGCCTGTTGAGCAGGAGCAAGCTGTGTCATGCCTTGTTATTTTGTGTAGCAGTAGTGAAAATTGCAGTCAGATGGTCCTACAAGAAGGGGTAATACCTTCATTGGTGTCAATGTCAGTGAATGGGACACCAAGAGGGAAAGAGAAAGCACAGAAGCTTCTGATGTTGTTCCGCGAGCAGCGGCAACGTGATCAACCGCATTCAGAGTTGCATTCACAGGTCGAAAGTAGTGAAAAGGCCTTTTCTGCTCCTGTTCCAGCTCATACTATCAATGCTGCTGCATCTTCAGAATCAAAACCATTGTGTAAATCCATCTCAAGAAGAAAGATGGGAAGAGTTTTAAGCTATTTGTGGAAGAGCAAGAGCTACTCAGTTTATCAATGTTGATTTTGTTGCACTGCTCATGCTCATGTATATTCCGTTATATGCTCTTTTTGGTTTTTTTGGTCCGACTTCGTTTCTCGGCCACATATTTTCTTACTGTTTCTATAGAGAAAAGGAAAGAGTTGTACAGGCCCTTGTAATCTATGGTTTTTTGTTCTTTTTTCTCCCTTGTTTAGAAATACATGCACCGGGGTGTCATAATTGAAGCCTTAGATGTGGCGCAGAAACAACTTTACCTTCTGAATTTCCTTTTCTTCTTCCTGATCCTGTTTTGTCCTCTTCTGACGTCAAAATCGCCCAGATATGTGTGATACGGTGCCTAAATCTTTGCCTACGGAGTGAGGATTCTTACTTTGTTTTATATTGAGCCCAGTTTTGACGGGACAATTGAGGCTATTAATTGACAGACCCATCTAATCATGTAATAGGACTATACCCCGAAATTTCAAAGTTTAGACTGTAGAAATGTTTTGTGTGTAACTCCTCATCATTTTACTTGTAAAAGATTTACAAGTAGCAATTGGAGCCACTTCTTTTATTTTTGTGCTACTTATTTCCCACTGGATTTGGAATTCTTCCAACATGCCACCTGTGTTTGTCTCTGCTTCGATTATTGTTAGGTCAGAGCTTTCACTATGTTTGGGACTTTGAAGGGACTAAAGTAGTCTATGTAGAGTAGAATAAACTTAAAGAGTATTTAAAACTAGAATCTTAACATCAGTGTCATGTGGTTCACCAGGAACTACAGTGAAGAGATAGCTGAATAAAAAGCATGAGAAGTTAGGTTGCAAAACCAAGAAAATTTTGAATTTAAGAATTCTTCGATGTAATATATATTATATTATATACTTTCTTTAGAAATAGTAAGGGTACGTCAAAATATTAGTTCTCTAATGTTTTGAAATTTCAAAACTAAAAAAAAAAAAAGAAGGGAGCAAACCCTGGTTCCTATTTTTTTTTTTTTTTTTTTTACAAGAAGATATTATTTTAATAAAATTATAAAAATAGATAGAAAAATATATTATAATTTTATAAAGAATTTATAAAAATTTTAACTTTTAATTCATGCAAAAAAGTCAAAGGTAGATTGTATTCTCTACGATTTAAGAGTAAGATTTATTTCTAAATTTAAAATATATTTTCTACATTAAAATGATAAAACTCTGAATTTCATGTCATCATATCTTTTCATCGTAAATCAGAATACATATTTTAATATTATTCGAAAGCTTATTTAAAACGGTAGAAGATCTATCCAATAATCATTCAGAACGGTATTTCTGGCACCATCAAATTGGCTAAAATTCGTATAAAAAATTTGCGACCTGCTGCCTTTAAATTTAATTATCTCACCACGCAACTTAGTTGGTTAAAATTTTGATACGAATAACGAACTCTTGTCGAGAGCTTTTTAATGATATACAATTTTGTTATATAAATTCGTTAAAACAGTAAAATTATTATGAAAAAAACTAAAAAAATTATGTACAAATTATAAAATAAAAGATACCTGATCCTTTCAAATTATCTACCAATACAAGAATTTAGTTAATACCAATCTTGATTTTCAGCTTTTATTATTGAATTGCTTCATCTTTTTTCATGTTCTTCAAGAGTTTGTATAAAAATAAATATAAAATTTATGAGATATTTATAATAGTTTATTATATGGTAGTTTTAGGACAACCTGACACCTTAATTAATTAATTAATTATTTATACATTATAGTTATTTTATTTCCATAATATGTATATGTTCATATATATATATATACACAATATGTCTTTTTGCCGGTTGTTAAAAATACATAACACTTTATTTGAATAGAATATAATGACAAAAATGTGAACAATCACAGAATATTTAGTTTTATTAAATACAGATTATTTTATAATCACTATAACTTTAGGAGACACATTTTATAGTTTTCTTAAAAGATCTGACAACACATCAAAGTTGATATTATTCTTTCAGACTTTCTCAGCATATATATATACACACACACACACACAGGTTTATGTATGTATGTAACGTAAGCTCTTCATTTCAAATCTAAGCATCACAATACAAGTTTTATACACAATATAAAAAATTGATATATTTCAGTAAAAAATTTAAAACTTAAATTTATCCAAAAAATAGAACTATTATTCAGAAATAGTTGTTATATATATATAAAGAATAAATATCTAAGAAATTAATTAAAAAACTCAAAACATAAATAATTTTGTAGCTTTTATATATAAATAAATAAAATTTTAAAGAATTATGTATTTTTTTTAAAATTTTATTTTCCTATCTATTTTTCTGATAAGACCACTATATAATCTAATAAGATAAAGAATAAATCTCTCTTATATACAGATAAAATTAATATAGGATACGATAATCCAAACAATATAATAAAAATATCATGATATAATAAATTAATAAACAAACAGAAAAATAAAATGAAAAACATTATAAAATTAAAAATTGTTGTTGATAAATTAAAAGAACAATATGCAAAGGAGGAACGGTAGTTATCTTAATTAATTAAAAGATCATTATAATTAATTAAGATAATTTAACTAATCTCATGATCAATTAATTACAAGAAAAATTTCAACATACTATTTTGGAATTCCAACAAAATGCACGTAACGAAATTGTGCTAAAAAAAACCTAGGCAGAAAACTTAAGCAAAAATTGATTTGAAGATCATTGAAATAATCTGAAAATTTCAGTAGGTGATCATGTATATGAAACAGATCGAGGAAGTACGTCTAAGCTGGATCTTTCTTGCTTTGTTTTGGTTGCTACTTTCATAAGCCATCCGGACTCGAACAATTCCAATATCAAATCATTACTTTGTGTTGTATTTTCGTTATTGTTTTTATTTGTACTCCTCGGCGCATCACATTGTTTTAATTTTTTCTTTGCTTCTTTTTCTTTCTTTTGAACATCGTTGTCATTATCATTATCATTTTTGATCATCTGAACTCGTTCTGTGACTATCAGATCATCATGATCTTTTTCTCTCGTCGTCTTCACTAATGCTTCCTTATATGTTCCTCTTGTAACATTTATTGTTTGATCACAACGACTTTGTTTTGTTTCTTCATTATTGATGTTACGATCCACGATAAGAGTATTATTGTTGTTATCCATGATAATATCCTTTTCTTTTGTGAACTTACCTCTCCACTCGCTCAACAAACAAATCAAAGACTTGAGCCATGAAATAATAAACACCAACGCGCAATCCAAAAATGTCCAACCAAATTGTTTCATATCGTTCCCAACGTTGTCAAGTTTATCGGGCAAGACCTCGACTATTTCAATGAGACCATCAATGGCGTTGAAAATTCGATTTGAAGGTGGAAAGACGGTTTCGACTTTGTATTCGAGGGCAAGGATTTGATCATCGATCAAGGACAAGATTGCCAGCAATTGATATTGAATGCTACAAATAATGACAGGACTAATTTTTGTTTTTCTTGTGATTGAACCCACCGGTCCATTCAAATCTTGAGCCTTTTGGTACGCCATGTAACAAATTCTCAACATGGAAACACCAAAGGTGTGCAATGGATGACCTCGATTCTTTCTATTCATGACCGTAGATGATTCCTGACAAATTTCATTACAAGCGAAAACGTTTCAGTATATATTAAAAGTATATGTCGATCATTTTAGTTTTGAAATACAGTTATATATACACACACATGCAAGATCTTTCTCCTTTCTTTCAGAGGCCATGAGGAATGTTTAAGACCCAGTTCATATACGTCTCCTTTCACAAAGCATATACATATATATCTCTATATACAAACTGCGGTTGGGGATATATTATGAAAATAAATCTATACCCATCACAAGAAATACGTCAAAAAGTTAATATATGTATTTATATAGCTGAACAATAAGAATACCATGGACGTGAAAAGTGGAATAGATCCAACTCAAAAGTTCTGGCTCGCCTGGTTAATCTGAATTGATTCCTGAAGAAGGCTTCGAATTACAATACGAAGTTATTAATTTAAAGGAAAGAATTGAGCTGGGGAGAAGAAAATATTAAGAAAGAAAAATGAGATGAATAGATATATATATATATATATATATGTACGAATCGTGGAGCTGTTAAATTTTTACCTCTACGCCAAGGCTGGAGAATGAAAGGTGGTAATAATTTTTTACCGTCCCTTTAACGCTTATAAAACATTTGTAGGTGTAATGTTGGGCTTGAATTCAATGCACGTGGCTTTCCCTATTCCCTCTCAATCAACTCGTTACCAAAACAAGAACGATCAACCGTATAACTTGACATGCACTACTCTTCTATTCCTTTCATATATATATATATATATATATAGAGAGAGAGAGAGAGAGAGAGAGAGAGTTTTTTTGTATTTTTATAGATTTTTTGTCATCTCGTTTAATTTTATAGTTAAATTTATGTAATTTTTTATTGTCTTAAAAATTTATTATTAAATTTATAACTTGATTAATTAAATATAGTATTATATTTTTCAGAGTATAATTTTTATAGTTATTTTTTAAATAAAAATTATAATATTTTTCGTTTTAATACTATTTTTACTTAAATATGTTATTAAAATACTTTTGAGAGGTTGAGGCGGTAATTGTACCAAACGGAACATTGAAGACTAAAGTGATCCTTGGTTTAAACCCGAAGAGATGGGTTCAAGCCAAAACGACGGGTTGTGACACCGTTTTGGGCTTTTTTTGGTTTTTGTTTTTTTAATAGGAAAAAACATGCACCTTCAAATTTCAACTTACTAGTGCTCGTCATTTTGAGGAAACAAAAGAACTTTAAAAAGCACTCGCCATTTTCCCCTGCAGTAACAGTTTTTCTTTTTCTTTTAAATGCGATTGCAATAACAGTCTCTTGGTTCGTCGTCAATGGTGATGGTAGATCTTCCAATCCTCCAGTTCGAAGAGAAGATCATAGAAACAGTAGAACAGAATCCGGTGGTTGTCATAATCGGAGAGACCGGTTCGGGAAAGAGCACTCAGCTCTCTCAAATTCTCCACCGAAGAGGCTACACCAAATCTGGAATTATCGCCGTTACTCAGCCTCGCCGAGTCGCCGCGGTCTCTGTGTCCAGGTGGAGTTGCGAACAAAGTTTTTGTCCGGTTCATTCAATCCTCGTCGCACTTTAATTAGCTTCCCCTCAATTTTCTGGTTATAACTTTAAAAACAGATATTTGTCTGTCCGTAATATGTTCGGCTGTTAAAGAAGTTAGGGAAAAGTGAATTTAGGAGTCTTTGATAATTTCAGATTACTACTTAAATGAACTACAATGGCATTAGTGAATGGGTTTACTCAGTTCGCTTGTAACGTTAATGTATATACTTTGAGCACAGACGAGTTGCACAGGAGCTTGGTGTACGGCTGGGAGAGGAAGTGGGATATGCCATCCGTTTTGAAGATAGGACTTCGGAAAGGACACTGATTAAGTAAGGCGATAGTATCATTCTTTTATGACTTCTCCGAGCGTATTGTCTCTTATTGTAGGTTCTTGAGAACTGCTCAGGTACCTTACTGATGGAGTCCTCCTTCGTGAAAGTCTGTCTAATCCGGAGCTTAATCACTATTCAGTGATCATTTTGGATGAAGCTCATGAGAGAAGTTTAAACACGTAAGATTTGTCCCCTTCTATTTTTATTTTTGGATTGGACGGTAATGGGTTTAAAAATTTAAGCTGAACTAAATCTGTTCCAGACGAGTTCAAGAGCGCACCCACTTAATCGCATCAGCATAAGTGTCTGTAAATATTAGCATCAGCGAAGGAAATGTAGGGGTTTAGAATATAGAGCATTTTGCCTACCTCACTGGTGCTTGAATCTATTATCAGGGACATATTGCTGGGATTAATGAAACGACTAGTTAAAATGCGTGCTTCCAATTTAAAGGTTTTAATAACCTCAGCAACTCTTGATGGTGAGAAAGTATCAGAATTCTTTTCAAATTGCCCTGTGCTGACTGTACCAGGAAAGTTGTATCCTGTGGAAATTTTGTACAGCAAGGAGCGTCCTACAAGCTATCTTGAGGCTTCTCTGAGAGCAGCTATTGGTACGATCAGAATTCTGGTCTACTAGTGTGTTGGAATTGATGATACATTTAATGCTACAGTTGGTTCTCTGTTTTGCTTTCTGAACAATTTCCCCTGACTTGCAATCTTCTTTGATCTTTTACATCTTATCTAATATATTTTTTTCCTAACAGAAATACATGTTAGAGAACCAGAAGGTGATATCTTAATATTTATGACTGGACAGGTGCGCATGCTCCTTTTTCTGCTCTGTAATTTTAGTCTGGAGCAGAAATGATCAACTTATATTAATTTTATAGCACTTCTGTGAATTCTAGACTTATCTATGGCCTTAGACAGGATGATATAGAGAAGTTGGTATCAAAGCTGGAGGATAAAGTTCAAACCCTAGAGGAAGGCTCCTGCACGGATGCCATTATTCTTCCTCTCCATGGATCTTTGCCACCTGAAATGCAGGTAGCTGATTTTTTATTTTAAGTGTTTTTCATAAGATCAATAAGCTTATGTATCTGTTAATCTTTTGTTTCTTTTTTCAGTTTTGTGATTTGATCAACTGCTTAAGTTTGTTTGTTCTGATAGAGACCTTAAGAATCCTAGTTGATGACAGTCTGATGAATTGATGATGCAGACTTATTCCATTCTGCTGACTATCAGTTAGGTTGAAACTAAAAGAAAATAGTTAAGGTTCACTTGATCCTGTGGTGCTGTGGTGTTTGTTAAACTAGAAGTACATTCCTATTTTCTCCTTTTCTTCTGCATGAAGTATTAATTATTTTGCGGTGCCTTTCCCTCTCTCTACATTCTTTTCTTCCCATTTGAGGGAAGGATAATGTGTTTTGGCTTATGTGAAATCTAGTGCCCAAGTTTACATGGAACTCTGTCTCAATGCTTCATGTTTTTCCTGACATGCAGGTGCGAGTATTTAGTCCTCCACCTCCCAACTGTCGGAGATTTATAGTTGCCACAAACATTGCTGAAACTTCTCTGACTGTTGATGGTGTTGTGTAAGTTGCATGGATTCTTTTTGGTGATTGTTTTACTTTTCATAAACTATCATTTCTTTTTTATGCTTTGCAACTAATTTGTCAAAGTAACGTTTATACACTTGGTTCATACTTTGTCTTTGGTTCTATCTCTTCTCTGCCTCTTTATTTACAGTAGAGATTCAAAATTTGCTTATCTAATGATGGATTCCTTTGGATGAAAAAGAAAAATAGGATGCCACATTTTAGTTATCAATCTTGCTAGAAAGTGATTATCATGTATGAAAAAGAACACATGCAGTGGAAATGGTAAGTAAACAAGAAATGTAAAACATAGATCTTTGATCACAATTGTTAATTCTGTATTCTCAATAACATTTGATAGTAATTGTGGAATTTAGAGAGAGACAGGTTTTCTTGTATTAATGAGAATGTGCATGTACATTGGTATCTAGCTGTTACAAAAATAAAAAAGAGGAAAGTGATTGCAGTAAATAAAATCTAATTGAATCTCCTTATCAATGGGATTTCCTAACTGGTATCCTGTATTTTTAGAAAGATTACTTTTTAGATAGAAGATTGATAGATTTTCCAACATTCCTTCTCAAGCTGGTGAATATGCATCTTTTATTCCAAACTCAGAGATAAGTCCTTGGAATGTCATACTAAGTTTTTCTGTCTATAAGTTGACCATTAATTGAGATGTAAGGAGTACAAACCAATCCATTGTCCAACTCTTCTCTTTTGATGTCTCTATTTACTTCAATATGTTTCGCTTTGTCATATTGAATAGGATTATGAACAATGTTAATGACTGACTTGGCTATTGCAAACTAGTTTCATTAGTTTTTCGCATCTGATCCTCAAATCTTCCAAAATTATCTTAAGTCATAATTTTTCACACACTTCCTGTGTCATCGTCCTAAACTCTGCCTCTATGCTACCATATTCTACTTCCTACTCTTCTAGGTCAAAAGATTACCTCCAAGAAAAGAACAATATCCAATTATAGATTGTCCATCCACTGGTGAGTTTGCATAATCAGGATTGATGTATGCCTCCAGGACTAACCCAATGTTTTTGTCAAATAGAATTTCATTACCAAAATTATCCTTTAGGTAATCTAATATCGGTAGACTGCATGAAGGTGAACATCTCAAGCTATGCATAAATTGGCTTATCATGTTAATGACATATGCAATGTCTGGTAAGATAGATAAGTTTTTCTACCAGTCTCTGATACATCTTTCTGTTTATGGTTGGATCTTTTTTTGTCTCTCCCAGTTTGTGATTCTGTTTAATTAGTGTGAAGACATGTTTACATACTAACTTTCCTGTCTTCTTTAGGAGGTCAATCACGTACTTATTTTGTGTAGTAAGATGTTTTTCTTTGAATGAGCTTCTTCAATTCTTAAAAATTACTTTAATTTCCTAAATCCTTGTATCAATTTCTTGACTAGGCATCTTTTACATGCTTCCTTCTCTTTCTCTTGATTTCCTGTTACAGTTATTTCATCAACATATACTAGGAAAACTATAACTCTTGTTGAATCTGAGTGTTTTATAAAGAATGAATAATCTCCTTGACTTTGTCTAAATCCAGTAAGTGTTACTTTGGCGAATCTCCCAAACTAAGCGCTTGGAGATTGTTTTTGAGCACTCAATGCTCTCTTCAATTTGCGCACTCTACTGTGTCTTAGTTTTCCCTTGAAACGTTAAGGGAGAGCTATGCACATCTCTTTCTCCGTACATCAAACTGCTCCAAATGGCATGCAAAGTTAGTTGTTAAAAACAGCAAAATTCTTGTCTTATTCATTTTTGCCACTCGAAAAAATTTCTCCTCACAGTCCATACTATAGGTCTATTTATATATCTCTGTGCTACAAGTCTCTCCTATCTTTCTGGGAAGCCATATGACTTGGATTGCACTATAAACACCCACTTGCATTCCACAGGTTTCTTTCTAGGAGGTAGGTCAATAATTTTTCATGTTCAATTTTTCTCTGGTGCCTGCATCTCTTCTCTCATAGCATTTTTTTTTTCACTTCTCATCATATAATTCCTCATATGAAGTATAAGAAATTCAATAATGTTTAGATCAACTGGAAAGCTTCTATATGAAGGTGAAAATTCAAAACACAGGGTTCATTAGTAGATAGAGTAGGTGTTTAGTGCATTTTCTTGTGTTTTTACTAATGTTAAGAGGAAGTTCATGATCATGTGTTAGTTGAGGAGAAAGTTTTTGAACTGAATTTACCTCATCCGTAGGATTGGGTGTTGAGTCTTGAACTTACATACGATCAAAGTCAGTCTTTTCATCTTGAATATACTTGGATAAGTCTCATTGAGTGATAAAGTTGATTATTCTCTATCATAGGGATGGTGTGAATGGGTGAGAATGTTAACAGGAATTGAGGTGGTTTGAGAGGTGGTAAGGGTTTGATTGGTTTACAGACTCTGTTGGCGGGGAAAGTCAAGCAAAATTAAGTCTCTATCCTTGTCTTTAATGGAAGATATGGACTTCATCTTAATATAGCACAGAGTGAAATAAGAATTTTTTTTTTCCATAAAAAATGACATTGATGGTGACAAAAAACTTTTTCATTGGTGGACGGTAAGACTTGTTCCCTCTTGGGTTAGTTAATAATCGAGGAATTGACACTTATAGCTTTTAGATCTAACTTCTGTCTGTTTCGGCTATGAACATTGGCAATGATAATAGATCCAAAGACTCTTGAAATGAGGCTATTTGTTGATTTTAGATCAAGATACGACAGTGGAGTGTCTCCATTGGCATTGTAGATCTCAGAACCCATGAAGAGAGGCAGTTGATTATTTAAGCTGCTGCAAGCATGGTTTCTTCCCAATAGGCTTTGGTAACATTTTGGTGAAAAACAAAAGGCTCAGGTCGTGTTTAGCAATTGACAATTTTTATTCTCTGTTACTCCTTTTTGTTATGTAGTATTTAAGCATGAGGATTATGGATAATTCTTTTTTTTCCCTCTTTGAAAAAATAGAGGTAGAGTTTGGCTGGAATAATCCCATGTGTTTTTTTTTTTTTGAAATAAAAAATAATCCTATGCATTATCTGATTAGAATCTTTTGATTTTAGCATCAAACTGATTTTGAGGTGTGGAAATTTGGAATCATACTGACATCTGATTTGGTTTTAAAAAGGGAGATTCAAGAGACTTAGTATAATCATGTAGACAAACCATCGTGATCCAAATATATTTGAAACTATAAAGAGTTTCAAGATATCGACATGGACAACGTAAAATGAGATTGAACCTTTTTGGTTACTGATTGGTGGTACACATTTTATCTGACTTATTAACTGCTATAGTTCTGATATCATATTGTTCATCTGCTAGGCTGTAGAAAAATTATCCCTATTACCCAAAAAATAAAAAGAATGCGTTTCATTGGGGTTGGTTTACCTAATTTCATTTTCTTGAATGAAGGGTTATTTTTCCTACTTTGTTTCATGCTATGGAGAATATATCTGGTGATTTTTTAACTCATGGAGGCTCCTGCTATGCGGTCATGGATAAATAGGTTTTGCTTCTTAGAAAGGGGGAAAAGAAAGGGTATAGGAAAATGGAAAATCTAAAATGATCGGTTGACCCTTCTTCTGTCTTGCAGTCCTCACGCATGTTTATGCACACTTGCACACATAGATGCACATTTATATGCCTAGTCTTTCTTATGAGACCAGAAACTGTTATTTCTGCCTAGGGCAAGTGCTCATGTTTACAAATGGTGTAATGATAGGTATGTTATTGACTCTGGTTATGTTAAGCAACGACAGTACAATCCATCAGCTGGCATGTATTCCCTTGATGTTGTTCAGATAAGCAAGTAAGCAGATTAGCATGTTTCATGACATCTAGCAGACTAAGTTACATTACTTATGATTTCAGAGTTTATATGAATGATTTCAGTCTGTTGATTTTTTCCTTTGATGAATTTTATCATGTCTGAGTGAAGGTTTGGAATGGTAACAACTGAGTTTTATCGAAAAAGGGATCTGTGAGTTGGGCATCACTATTATCATAAATGATTGGGTAAACTATCTCTAGGTCTCTGATGTTTGTGTATATTCACAGTTGAGTCTATTATTTTTAAGAAACAAGGTAGTCATCCACTAAAATACTACTTATTTTTTATACAATGTTTTCTTGTGCACACTTTCAGTTCTTTTTCCACTCACTGTTGCTTCTTTATCTTAGAAACTAAAAGTGTTATATCTTTCGTGTTCTCCAAATAGAATTACTTGTTATGTTGATTCTTTTATATTTCATAGCCGTGTGATTGACATTTTATACATATTTAACTATTATTTAGAATTTCTTGAGAAACTAAGATGAAATTTTGACAGATATGTTTATTATATAGGGACCAAATTATTATTTTTAAAGATAGTGCATCTATCGATAACTAAAATACTAGTTTTTTTTTTCATTTTTTTATTTACACAATATTTTCCTGCACACACTTTCTATTCTTCTAACACTTCCACTATTTCTTTGTCTTACCATTGAACCTAAGAAATGTGTTAAACATATTTAACGTTTGCTAAGAAGTCTGAATGAAATTAACATATAGATTGATTATGTAAGGACTAGATGGTTATTTTCAGAAAATAGTGGATTCAGTTGTAACTATAGCCAAACATCAAGGACCTCCTTTAATTTAACCTGAATGATAAACCCCTTTGTCTTTTTTTTTTGTTTTCTTAAATTGATTTTTGTAACTGGTACCTTGAAGCAAACAACCCAAAAAAAGAAAGTTTTGCAATGGTTTTTTGTGTCGTCTTCTAAATTTTCTTGTGTGCAGCGAACACCATCCCCACCCTTCTAAAAATAAAAAAGGCTGGGTCTTAACCTGCCATTGGTTTTATTTGCTTTGTCCGCAAGACCATTTTACTGATAGCTTTTTCTTTCTTGCTCATGGTTGACATTGCAATACCTTTTTATTCTTATACATCCATTACGACCTCTTTTACTTGTTATGGTTTTCAGAGTGCAGGCTAATCAGCGTGCAGGACGAGCTGGAAGAACACGTCCTGGCAAGTGCTACCGGCTATACCCTTCGACAGTTTACCGTGATGAATTTCTTGATGTAACAATTCCTGAAATACAGCGATCTTCGCTTGCCGGCAGTGTTCTTTACCTGAAATCATTGGATCTTTCCGATATTGATATTCTAAAGTTTGATTTTCTTGATCCTCCTTCAAGTAAGCTGGCATTCTAAGTCTGGTTTTATATTGGATTGATACTACAGTTAACTGTTTTCATACAAGTCAGAAGACGTTCTCTCTTTCTCTTTCAACCCTCATCCTAAGAAGAAAAGAGAAGGAGAGAATTCCGTTAAACAAATGAAAGAAGAGAATAGATTTGACAGTTTTCTATTAGTGCTGTATTTTGCTGCTCAGAAATTTATGAAATTTGATATTTTTCCCATCAGAGACACTTACATTGTTTATATCTGAATGACTTTGTTGCAGCTGAATCATTAGAAGATGCTTTAAAACAATTATATCTAATTGATGCTATTGACGAAAATGGATCAATCACAACTATTGGGCGAACGATGGCTGGTACTGGTTTCCATCTTGTTTATTAGGTGTTGAATTTAGTCCTAGATGTTTTGAGTTTTCTGTTGATTGGAGTGGATGCGTCACAGTATTTGTCAATCCTAAACATCTGCTATGACACTTTGAAATAAATGAGTTTAAATGCGAGTGGCATATATGGTACGTAATTGAATGTAACGGTGAGGAGTGTTTGGTCTATTATCACTGCTTAATTGGTTGATTACTTCCAATTTTCTGCTAGACTGGATGGTAGGTCTTTAGTCCTTAGGCTTCTCAGATGTTTTCACTTGCCAATCCTTTTTTCCCATTTTCTACCTGGTCCCTCTTTCAGGAATTTGATTTTCACCAATTCTTTGGAATGTGCAAGTCCTCTCTGAGGGGAAACAGTTTGTTTGTACTAGGATACTTTACCAAATTAACCAAAGGACTCGTTGCAATTAGAAAATAGGCTTCATCTCCTGATATTTGTCTTAAGTGTTAGTTCAGATATCATAGCCATTTATTTTTACACTGTTATGCTGCACAGCAGACTTGGAACAATCTCTTTGATTTGTATGGGAAATTTTGGTTTTCTTGTGCAACCTTAGGAGATTTTATTTCTACATATTCTTTAGGGAATGAGAGGAATAAAAATCAAATGACTTTGTAGAGAGGTTCAGTTTTTGCTGATCTGTATGTTTGTGCTTGGAACAAGATGCCAATCCTTCTTTTGTATATTGGACCCCATATTACCTTTTGGATAGAGTGGCATTCTTGCCCTGATTCTGTGCCAAGGCTACTGATTTTTTTTTGGGGGTTATCTTTTTCTACATCGGAAAGAGGTTTGGCTGCTCTTTTGTATTAAATGTCTCTTCTATTCATTTCGTTGTTTTCTTCTCTGTTTCTCTTTTTTTTTTTGGAGAATGTCTTATTTCTTTCTCTGTTTCCTTGCCTGATTGTTTGCTCTCTAAGCAAATGTACATCCTGCATTTTTATATGGAATGATTTTCATACAGGTTTTCTGCTTACCTTCATTTGACTCTTTCTGCTCATTTGATTTGGAAAACATCACTATATCAATTTGAATGAACCATTTAATGTTATTTGGCTTATGAGTTCCTACATGCTAGCTAACATGGAGAACTGGTACCGTTTTATTGCTCAAGTATCATGCATCTAGGACTTATAACTGACTCGCTTTTAATGGACCTGCAAAAATCCGTGCTTTAAATTTTTCAGTGCATGTTTCTATCTATTTATGTTTAATCCCACTTATAGTTATTTTTTGTATATCAACCTGCACAACACCAATAGTCTAATGAGTATTTATATGGTTGGATGACAGAGCTTCCTTTAGAACCTTCTTTGTCAAGAACTCTGATCGAGGCAAACAGTTATGGTTGCTTATCTCAAGCTTTGACTGTTGCTGCCATGTTATCAGCAGAAACCACGTTGCTTCCTGGTCGAAGGTTAGGTTATATGAAATGTTTTGTTAAGATGGTTCTTACATGATGTGGATGCTGCTTCTAGTATGTCCCAATGCCATTAACTATAAAATTTTTGAGTTCTAGGTGCTAGTTGCTCGGAGCATTGCCAAAACATCTTGCATATCTGTCTAATATTAAGATGAAAAACTATTGAAAATATTATCACTTGTAATTTTTTTTTTCTTTTGTAAAAAAGAATGTTCTCTGTTTGAAAAAATAATTTATTTATTTGCATTACTGGAAACTCAATTATTGTGCACCTTCTCCAAACTCCAGACAAATCTTAAAGAACACTCCTAGTCATGGATTTGTTTGCGTACATTCTTAAATTGATCCCTGGTAAATCCCAACAATAGAATTTGTATATTGGCGAGAAAGTAAATGTAGAAGCCCCTGACTTTTAATGGAAGACAGACTCCAATTTCTTGATTGGCTTAATTGTATAGAAGAATATTTTAACTAATATGATATGCCAACAAATGAAGGATCTGCTCTTCCAAGTAAAATTAGTTGGATTTGCAAAAAAAATGGTTGTATAATCAATTAGAACTTGATGAGAATGAGAACCTCCAATGGGAGAAAAGTTACTTTTTGTAGAAATACCTGCCAATTATTTGGAGAAGATCCATGTCAGGACCTGAATAGGCTAGCTAGGATATTAATTTTATGATATTCTGTTAAGAATAGATAGCTGTTAGAAAATAGCTAGTAAGAATTTCAGTACAAAAGGACACTGTTATCCAGCTGCCCGTTGTACCTAGTACTGAGTTGTTATTTTGTTTTATTCTCCTGCGGAATAGGTGCTGCTATATATTATTCCAGGCCTAATAGTGAGGGAAAACATGGTCTCTCTGGATCCCATTGAATTTCATTCAGAAGAGGAACCTTGTAAAGATAGTATTGATTTTTATCAAAGAAAGATAGAATTAACTGAGGCTATTTAAACAGGTAGAGGTCCACTAAACGGTATTACTATAGCACTTAAGGTTATGGATTTTCAGGTTAACGGGAGTAGTATGGGATCCGTACTAGGCAAGAAAATCACCCATTTGATTGAGTATGCTTCCAATGAATTTTTACCACTTATTAAATGTGCGCTCCGGAGGAGCGCGGATGCAGGAAGGAAATTTGAGTTTGATGCAAATGGCTAAAATATCTTCCACTTTATGTGATTATCAATCAAATAAAAAATTATTTTATATATCAATTCTTACATCTCCTACTACCGGTGGAGTGACAGCTAGTTTCGGTATGTTGGGGGATATTATTATTGCCGAACAAAATGAAATATATCTACTTAAACTTTATTCTCTCTAAGTCTCTATCTCTTCTCTCTTCCTTCCCTCGTCCTTCTCCTACCTCTACTACTAATCTTCCTAATCTGCCTCTTTCAGCCTTAAAATTCCTCAAAATACTAAACAAAACCTGTTCGTTGAGGCTGTTAAGGAAGCAAGTTCCTGAAAATCCATTATCAAGTTTATACCTCGATACAAGGCAACATGTCAGTTACTAAATGCACACAGATATCTAAAACGTTGAAGATATGAAGTCAACTGGAAGGGAATACTAATGAAGCTACCCCTCTATTTAAAATTGGATTAAGAGCTGAAACAAAAAAGAAGTTGATTCGTTGACACACAGCAGTTGTAGCACAATTATCAAGCAACTCTTGATATGGAAGAATATTTGTAATATCAAATCCTGAAAGACATTAAGTTCCTGGTTATGGAATCAAATCCTGTGGGGACCTTTGAAAGATAAGGTAGTCAGAAATGTGGATCAACATCAATTTTCAATAATTGTTCCAAAGGTAAGGAAATTGTTTGTTACTGGTGTGGATAGGTTGGGAATATGAGCTATCAATGTTCAAAGGAGAACAAATTGCGTGTTGGAATGGACAAATGGGGGAGGATAGTTACATATCCTATGAGGATGATTTACTTGATGATGAATAACTATGTCCTTCTCTATTGTTTGTAGAGAAACGTATCTTAGTAGCTCTTAGAATGGAGAAACAAGGACCATCATGTCAGACACCTTTGACATGGGTTCTGATCTAAAGAAATAAGAAGAAGAGGAGGAAGAGGGAAGGAGAGGAGAAACAAAGAAGAGAATATGAGATAAGTTATTTTATTTCTTTCCTTGATGATTACAAGCACAAGGAGTGAACCTTTTATAGGCTACAAAGCAATAAAGGGACGATATTCATGGCCGGAATCAGTCGCCGTTCACAATGCAGTGGCGGCTACTGTGGAAATACATTCAACACATTAACCTTAACCCTAACCCTAACCTTAATTGATACCTGCAAAAGACTAATTTACCTTTTTGCGCATTTCTCTCTTTACTCTTTCTATCCTAACACATCGTTTATTTCTATTGCCCAAAATCTTTCCCGAAAAGAGAGCTTTATGGAAGTTCCATGAAAGGGGAAACCTGTTCATCATCAACTACAAGGTTTCACATTACTAACTTCTGATAGATACCAGGTGGAGAGTATGGGATCAAATCAAAGGGAGAAAGTCCTCTTATAATATTCTCAAGGGGTGATTGGTTTTGGGAGAAAAGCCATAAAACTGATGATAATAGATGGTTAAGGAGAGAAAAATTTCTCTCCAAGGCACTACCTTATTTTTGCTCAATCAAAGTTGTAATTTTTCATCCGCCTTTCTGTTTAGTGTTATTGCCATTTTCCACCTTAAATTTCAAACTTCAAGGTTAAATTGAATTTCATAAAATTTTATCATATTAAGATTTTTAATTAATTAAGAATTGCTAGAACTACATAATTCATAAAACCCTAGTTTCTTTATACCACACAGTTTGAAGACTGATTTTTTTCCCAATAGTGGCCAGCCATGTGATATTTAAATTTCAAAATGTGGCTTCTTGGATAGGATTTTAACCATACATTATAATTTACGTCCAGGTAAGGCCTAAGTGCTAAAACAATCGGTTCAATATGGTGGCCTAGGCTTGAGATCTTTGGTTGAGGTTAATAAGGCACTTCAAGGGCAATAGTGTGAAGATATATGTTGGGGCGTGATAGGTTGTGGAGGAGAGCAGTAAGTGCTAAATTTGGTATGAAGGGTAAAGATTGGTTTATAAGGTTTCATTCTTCGTCACATTGTATAGGTTTGTGGAAAAAAATATGCATGGCAAGAGAGGAGTTTTGTAAACTTGTGGTAAGATGAGTGGTTAGATGGAGGGACGCTTAAGAACCAGTCTTCCCAGATTTTTGCTCTGGCACGTCATAAGGGGCTGCAGTTCAGGAGTTTTTCCGATGTTTTGGGGGATGACTCATGGATTGTGGAGATCTTAAGGAATCCTAATGATTGGGGGATCAATGAGTACAAATCTCTTTTCTTGATTCTTTCCAAATGTGTTCCTAAGGGGCACAAGAGTTATCCTATTTGGAGGCTTAACTCTAAGGGGTTTTGCTCCGTTAAGACTTTTTATTTGTATCTAACCAAAAGGCATGAAACTTGCATGGAGTTGCCACCAAGGCTGGTCTGGAAGCTAAAAGCGCCGCCTCCTTTGTTTGGGAGGCTGCTAGAGATTGTATCTTAACACTCTATAAGTTGAGTAGAAGGGAAAAAATATTGGTTAGTGGCTGCTGCCTGTACAAGAGTGATGCAGAATCGTGTAGCCATATTTGTTGTGGTGTCCATTTGCCTACATTTTGTGGATTTTAGCCTATAGTTTGTTGGGTATCAAGTGATGGCTGATCCAGTGAGGAACAAGATTAGGGCGTGAAAAGGGGCCCACAGGGAGAAGAATTTTTCAAGTCTTATTCATAGGTTACATTCTGGGTTTTCTAGAAGGAAAGAAATATGAGAGATTCTGACAGTATTGAGTCTGATTTTGATAGATCCAAAGACATATAATTCCAAATCCTAAATCTTTTGATTAAAGGGTCATCCTCTTTATTCTTGTGAGAATTTTTTGGATTATTTAGATATTTTACTTGACATGTAAATTTGTATACAGGTTGCACCCTTGGTGCTTGTGAATAGTTGGTATTTCTTCTTTTGAAAATAAAGTCCAATTAAGGGGTACTCAATTAGATTAAATACATTATTTTTAAATTAAAAAGATTGAATACATTCTTTAATCACTATTTAGGTTTAAATGATGAGCTAGACCATTTAGGTATTTATAAACTTAGGTTGAAATTGTTTATTAACCAAAACTTGATTAACTTTTAAGCTTAAACCTAATCAATTTTAATTAAACCTTTAATAAGCTTAGTTGGACTTTCAGTATCTTTAATTAACTCCAAGTTATTTAATTTTGAAAAATATTTCATCAAATTAACTAATTTCATTTTCTTTTACACAAAAAATCTTTAATGTCTCGCCTTAGTATGTTAGAAAACAAGAAGTAAAACTATATCAAAATTGACTAAATGGTGCAATGTCACTTCTTGAAGATAGTCAAAGCCTCCCGCTGTCGAAGGGGATTAGCAACTCTTTGTCCAGTATTTAACTTCACTTAGTTTGATGGTATATTTGCGTACAACTAATGCTACGTGCATGTAACCTTTCTTTTTAAAAAGTATGCTATTAAAAAGCGTCAAGAGTATGTAACTCGTATACAAAAGTTTTATAATTTTATAAATATCAACCAATCCCCCCAAATCCTCACTAGAGTAAAGAGGAACCTAGAGTTTGAAGAGTTACCAAATGGCCTTAGAAGATGAAGAGTTGCCAATAAACATGTTGAATCATTTCCAATTGACTTATAACTTGAAAATATATGTATGTTGTTACAAAAATGCTGCATAGCACCAATTTCAAGCCACCAATCATTTCAAGCAATGTATTTGAATAATTTCCAATCAACCAAATTGCACTCAGTCACCATTTTTTTTTTTTTGAAAGATGCACTTAGGCACCATTGCGTCAAATACATCCTTGTGTTGACTGAGTAAATATACTTCCTTTATAGTTCTTTTCAACCTTCAAGTGATGTACAACATATGGAGATATTAATATGTGGGAAAATAGAATGTTATAATATTATTGAACAACTTGTGCCTATACATACATAACTTTTAAGTGTAAAAAAAGGAAACCCTAAAAATTAATTATATAGGTTATTTCTACTAGTATAACCTTCTATAAAATAAGTACAAATGTACACTTTCCAACATTCTCCTTCCAGCTGGCAGATGGATATTGTCTGTTCCTAGTTTGGTAACAATTGTTTGAAATGTTGGGTTGCTCAAGCTTTTGGTGAGCATATCTACAAACAGGGAATTGGAGAGAAGATAGAGTGTGTAGAACAAGCCATTATCTAGTTTTTCTTTAATAAAACATCTGTTAATTTCAACGTGCTTTGTCCTATATGTTGTACTAGATTGTGGACAATACTGACAGCAGACTTGTTGTCACAATAAAGTCTCACCGGATCATCCAACTTAAGTCTTTCAAGCTAATTTAACCATTACAGTTATATATATTTTTTGTGTCATTGCTCGAAATTCTGATTTTGCGTTTGATCTTTCTGCTACGTTTTGTTTCTTACTTTTCCATGTAACAAAATTTCCTCCGAAGAAGATACAATACCCTATGGTAGATCTTCTATCCATTGTTGCCTGAACATAATCAACATCAACGTAGGCTTTCAATATCAGTTCGGTATTTTTTTGGACTAACATACCTCTCCTCAGCATTCCTATCAGATACTGCAATACTTTTATGTTGCTTGTAGATGTATTTCTTTGGGATTGTGCATAAATTGACTTATTACATTTGCTACATAGACAATGTCCAGCCATGTATGCGATGAATAATAAGTCTCCTAATTAATCTCTAATGCATCTCCTTATTGGCACCCACATCTTCTTTTATGAAGCCCACCTTGTGGTTGAGATCTATTGGTGTACTTGCAGGCTTGCATGTGATAAAACTTATATCTTTCAAAAGATCACTAATGAACTTTGTTGGGAGATGAAGATTTTTTATTTTAATGAGTCATCTCAATTCTTAAGAAGCACTTAGTTTTTCTAATTCATTGATCTCAAATTCCTTCACCAAATTTTCTTTTGTGCCAGTTTCTCCTTCTCATCACTTCCTGTCACAATAATGTCATCAACACACACAAATAGAACTTTGCATCTAGGGAGGTACAACTGGGTTATGGGGGTCAATTGTGGGATTACTGGCTATGGAGGCTGGTGATGGATTTAGGGTTTTTTATTTAGAAGAATTGATTATCTTCATGCATAAGGAATACTAGATTACCTAGTATAAAAGATTTAAAAATCATCACAAACCTCCCTTTTTTCTTTTCTATTTCAATTTCTGGATTATTATATGATGATTTTTTAACTTTTCATATATAGAAATAGAAAGAGATAGACTAAAAACGACATCTCTTATGTCAATGAGACCAAAGGGATATTAAATGAATGGAATTGGGGTATGGATGGAATATAATTATAATGAAATAGAGCCACTTTGAGGTTCCTTATGAAAATTGATGGGAAGTTTAGGATTTGACAAAAGAGATATGATATTTTTCCTATAATCTGATTCCATGTGAGAGAATAGAATGCTATAATATTATTGAATACTTTGACCTAATATATACACAACTTTAAGCATAAGAAAAAGAAACCTTAAAAATTAATTATTGGTATATCTTTTCAAATATAACCTTATCTCAAAAAAATAATTACAAATATGCACTTTCTAACGATATCTTCCATACCGTTCACCAGCTTAGTGTGAATTACTCCAGGAAGAGGGCAACTTGAGGATTATCACATTAACTAAAAACTTTCATTCGTCTTCATTTCAGTAGAAGATATTGAATCAACAACATCTCATAGATTTCGAACTTAATTAAGAATAACCCCAGCCAACCGGCACATCCCTCAACTTCAATCCACGACGAAGACAAACGGGTGGGTGCCCAAGACAACTCTAACTGCAAGTAATAGCAACTCCACTGAATCCAATACTTCTTATCCGTCCATCAAAAGACTAACGAGGTCTGAGATGGGAGAACGGAGAGCGAAAGGACAATGCTTTAATTGTGATGAGCCTTTTGTGCCCCGACACCAATGTAAATGCCTATTTTGACTCGTATTAGATGGAGACACGGATTTTGAATTGCCTTAATCGAAGGAAGAACCAGTCATATCTCTACATGCTTTCAAGGGCACTCAAGGTCCCAATATAATGCAACTTCAGGCAAAATGCGCAGATAAAAACTTGATCAGTTTGGTTGATTCAAGGAGTGCTCACAACTTTATTAGTAAATATGTTGGACGTCGATTGAGTTTATTTATCCAAACACATTCGAATTAATCAATTTCTGTGGCTAATAGCGAAAAACTGACATGTTTTGGCATTTATACAATTCTGAGATTTACAAGTGCTAATGACCCTTTTACTGTTGAATTTTTTGTTATTCCTTTGGATGAGTTTGATATTGTTTTCAGAATTCTGTGGTTGCGAACACTAGGATCTATCCTTTGGGACTTAGATGCATTGACAATGAAGTTTACAATCGGAGGATAGCAATTATTACTCTATAGCCAACATGCCCCATACTGGTCTCAGCTACACTCATTATGTATCACTTCACTGCAACATCAGCTCACACAATTGTTAGAAGGGTTCACTGATCTTTTTCATGAACCACAGCGTTTACCGCCGGTCTGAAACTCTGATCACCGGATTTGCTTATAGACAGTGTCCGAACTAGCGAGTGCTCGTCCCTATGGTTACTCTCACCTACAGAGAAATGAGATAGAATGTCAATGTGAGTCAATATTACAATAGGACATTATCCCCACAAGTATATCCCCTTTCTTATCACTGGTGTTGCTAGTTCGCAAACACAATAATAGTTAGCAATTTTGCGTCAGCTACCAGACCCTCAATGCTTGCACTATTAAGGACAAATTTCTCATTCTGGTTGTAGAGGAACTACGGGATGAACTCTATGTTACAAAAGTTTTAACCAAACTAAACTTGCGATTGAGGTACTTTCAAGTGCGTGTGGATGCACAAGATATCGAGAAGACTGCTTTCCGACACCACGACCGTTTTGAATTCCTTGTCATGTCGTTTGGCTTGACCAACGCGTCGTCCATCTTACAAACGCTTATGAATGAGGTATTTCGCAAGTACTTACGTCAATTCGTTCTTGTTTTCTTTGACGACATTTTAATCTACAGAAAAACATGGGAGGAACACATGCAACATTTGTGAATCGTGTTTGAGCTATTTCGGAGTCACCATCTGTATCTCAAACAGTCCAAATACTCGTTCGGACAAATGTAGATGGTGTACCTTGGCCATATCGTCTCCGCTGAAGGTGTCACGGCTAATCCCTCCAAAATTCAAGCTGTAGTAGACTGGCCCGCCCCTCACTCGGTGACTGCCATGCACAGATTATCTGGGTTGATGGGTTACTACCGCAACTTCAAACAGAATTATGCCTCTATTACGACTCCCCTCACCGCAGTGCTTTGATGCAATGCATTTTAATGGACACTTGAGGCTACTCAACCATTTCAGACACTCAAACAGGCACTTACCACTGCCCTGGTGCTCCAACTACCTGATTTTGACGTGGAATTCATCGTTCAATGTGATGCTTCAGGTGACGGGATAGGAGTGTCCTACGCCAGCAGTGACACCCTATTGCATTTTTCATTTGCACACTAGTAGCTCGACATGTAAAGCTGGTTGCTTATGAAAGAGAGCTAATCGGGTTAGTCAATGCAGTGCAACATTGGCGACCCTACTTGTGGGGACATACTTTTCTTATTCAAACTGATCATTTTAGTTTGAAAGATTTACTAGAACAGGACCTGACCACTCCTGCGCAGCAGCATTGGTTGAGCAAATTAATAGGCTTTTCATTCCGAGTGGAGTACAAACCGGGTACACTGAATGCTGCCGCTGATGCTCTTTCACGTAGGGATGAATCTCGTGGCTGCCTCCTTGCCATTTCACAGCCTTGTGTCTTACTACTTGATGAATTGAAGACCAAAATCCATAATTCCACATAATTGCAGCAGATGGTGTCCCGCGTAGAGGCCAGAGACTTGGGTGACGCATGGGCAGTTGGAGATAGACTGATTTTCTACAAGAACCGCTTATTTCTTCTGCTGCAATCACCCTTAGTAAACTCCATAGTCACTAGCACTTATGATAGCTCTCACGAGGGAGTTCAGAAAACACTCCGACGCATTCGTAAGGATTTTTACTGGGAAGGGTTGCAGTCTTTCATCCATAAGTACTTCACCTCCTGCTCAATTTGCCAGCGGAATAAGGCTGCCCACTTGAGCCCCACCAGATTACTACAACCTTTGTTCCTGCCAGATCAGATTTGAACTGATCTGCCAATGAACTTTATAGTGAGTCTTCCCAAATTACAAGGCAAATCAGTTCTTTTTGTAGTAGTTCATCATTTCTCAAAGTACGACCATTTCATTCCAATTGACCATCCTTTCATTGCCACAACTGTCACACGAGTATTTTTTTAGTAGATAGTTCGTTTTCATGGATTGCCGGAATCTATCGTGATTAATCGTGATACTGTCTTCACTAGTAATTTTTAAAAAGAGCTATTTAACCTTTGTGGAACAAAGCTGTCCTTCTCCCCGGCTTACCATCCCCAGTTTGATGGGTAAACAGAGGTACTTAACCGCCCTATTGAGATTTACTTACATTGTTTTGCAGGTGATAAGCCCAAAACTTGGGTTCAGTTGGTTCCATGGGCAAAATATTGTTACAACACCTCCTTTCATAAAACCCTAAGGATGTTGCTATTTTAGGTAGTTTATGGACGGCCTCCATCCCCTCTAGTGCCCTAACCTGTGGGTACGCAAAAGTAGATGCTGTTGACCGGGCATTGCTGACTCGTGACGAACTCTTGATGCTCATCTGTTGTTGCCTGCAACAAGCACAACACCGCATGAAAATCGTTTATGATAAGAATCACCGGGATGTTACAAATCAGCTGGGAGATTTCATGTGGTTGCGACTACATCCTTATCAGCAACGATCTCTTTAGGGTCCAGCCATACATAAGCTTGCTCCAAAGTAGTATGGCCCCTTCCATGTGTTCAAGTGTATTGGTTCTGTTGCCTATCAGCTGGACCTACCCCTAAACTGTTAGATACATAATATGTTTCACGTATCACTGCTCAAGCCATTCAAAGGTTCCCCTTCGACTGCATCAGTCCAGCTTCCTCCTATCACTGATGGTCGTGTAGACTTTCAGCCCCAATCTGTACTTTGTTTCCGCCTTAACCGGGGCAAAACAGAACTCTTGGTGCAGTGGATTGGTCTCTCATTGGATGACGCCACTTGGGAGACTATTAGTTTCAGTAATCCTTTCCTTATTTCAAGCTTGAGGACAAGCTTGTTGGTCAGACATTCAAAGGTTCCCCTTTGACTGCGCCAGTCCATCTTCCTCCTATCACTGATGGTCGTGTAGACTTCCAGCCCCAATTTATATTTTGTTCCTGCTTTAACCGGGGCAAAACATAACTCTTGGTCCAGCGGATTAGTCTCTCACTAGATGACGCCACTTGGGAGACTCTGGATCAGTTTCAGGAATCCTTTCCACATTTCAAGCTTGAGGACAAGCTTGTTAGCCAGGCAGGGAGTAATGTTGTGAATGCTTTCATCAGGAAAGCTTATGGTAGGCATTTTAAGGAAAAAGCTGCATAAATGCCAAATCAGGGGAGAGTTTCTAATTATGAATATTTCAATAATAGCTGGTTTTCTTAATAGTGTAGGAGTTTTATTTTCAGTAGTTGTTTGCTCCTTAAGTTTATTATTTCCTATCAAATTTTGAACTTCCTAATAAGTTATGTAACCCCTATTTAAAGAGGCTTCGCTCTATAATAAAGCAAGTCAAGAGGTGGAGTCTCTCTCAAAAGAGGTTTAAGGTGTCAGCTCCCTTTTGATGAGCTGTAGTTATTCACAAAGATAGGTTGTAATGGGAATAAAAACAAGGGCATTAATCCCTTGAGCGAGGAAGACTTTATTGTCAACCGCCCGGTGACAACGTCGTCGGTTAAGGAATACAACAAATAGATGTCCAAATTTAGAGTATTTTGATTTCTTAAATTGTTATCTTTTTCTCACTGTTAATTAGCTTTATATAGGTGAAGCTAATAATCAAATACATCAACATGATTAAGAAAATTAATGTTGCATGTATATGACCTTTCCATAATAAATTTACTGACGATTAATGAGACATGCATATGACCTTTTAATGATACACGAACCTAAATGATACTAACATGTACGAGTACATGTATGAGAGCACCTATATGCTCATTCATTTATTTAGGAAATACTAAAGGTTATGAAGCACTATTATTAGTTAAGTTAAATCATTTTTCAAGAACTTGTCTATAAAAATCTCTACTAATAATATTCTGCTTCTTCTTAGATGATAGTAATTAGTTTGTCCAACTTGCAGTAAGAGTGGTGAAAAGAAGAGGAAACGCCCTGTCATGGCCCTTCCTGATGGATCTGGTTGGGGTGATCACATACAGTTGCTACAAATCTATGAACAATGGGATCAAAATGACTATGATATTGATTGGTGCAGAGATCATGACTTGCGGGTATGTTTCAATTCCATTGTGAATACTGGTTCTTCTGTTATAAGCAAGAGTTACTTTTTTGTCATAATTTTTGAAGAATGGAAATGCAAGGCCTATTTCTTAAAAAGAAAAAGGGAATGTGAGGCTAAGAGATAGAGAGAGCATGGGCAAGTTGTCTATCTTGGTTCTTGGCAAAGCTCTTCTTCATGTTTATTACCGGTGAAGTAGTTCTTTATGTTCACTATTGGCAAACTAGCTGATATGGTACAAGTAATGTAGAACCACAGTTATTTTACAATCTAGGGAAATAGAGGGAAAAGATTGGAAGAGAATAAAAGACTAGATAGATAGAGTGAAACAGGGAATATAGATGAAGATTTTAGAGAGAGAATAGAAGAATATCAGGCCAGCTCACAATAGAGCTACCTACTACAATAACCACCTAAAAATGCATATAGAGAGTACCAAAACAGAACATGGAAAACTGAAATAAACTTAACTGGAAAATTGAAAATTAACTTGCTGGCATACTTCACATGTACTTGCTGACAGAGACTGGTTCAAGAGTCAATGACATCCATTTAGTGGGTTGGTTTACAAAAGGTTTACACATGGAAACAAGAAGAGGAAAGATTCATAAATTTCCTTCACATGTATAGATAATTTTATTTTCCCGAGATGTAGGAGTTGGTTCTTCAGTTAATGGGAGTTACATATTCCTTGCGAGGGAGGAGGATAGGTTAATGGTCTTTATAGGAATGTCTCCTTAGCATTTTACAAAGAGATTGAAAAGCTGCCTGTATTGGTTTAAGTTCTCTCTTTTCATTCTTTATCTTGGAGGACATTGTGTCCTCCATTTATGTACTTCCTTCTCTTCTCTTTCTAATAATGTTTCTTCTTTATTAAAGAAATGATGTATGGCAATCTTAATACTTGCAGGTGCGAGGGATGATGTTTGTCAAAGATATCAGGAAACAACTATGTCAGATAATGAATAAAACAGCTAACAGTTAGTATTCTATCTTAGTTTGTATGAGAAAAAATAATACTTGAGATTTCTGTTATTTCAAATGCTACCATGTCACTCTACAAGGTGGTGAATATCTTGGTAGAATATTTTAAAATGCAACCAGTAATGCTATTTTGAATATGATTTGCACCACCATCCTTTAACTTTATCAGAAGATGGATGCACAAAACCAATTCCTCCCCCTCCCACCACATGTTTTTTTGATAAGGCCGCTGTGACAAGAATACGAGCATGGACATAAAGCATGAGATTCTATTGAAGCATTTTGCATTTGAACTCTGTATCATGTTGTCTTTATATGGTTTTGTTGTGTCCATGCACCTTTTCTTTCACCATTGATTTTTCACTTTTGTTATGTAACTGGAAAGTAGGTTCGCTGGATGTGCAAGCAAGTGAAAGATGGAGAGAAAATCAACAGGATTACAAGAACTTGAGAAAGGCTTTGTGTAAAGGCTATGCGAACCAGCTTGCCGAGAGAATGATTCATCATAATGGATATCGGACGCTGGGTTTTAGGCCCCAACTAGTTCAGGTGTTAACTTGAAAAGTTCTAGTTTCAATTCAGTTATATTATCATGAGCTAACAATGGTTTTTGGAGGCATGATAAGGAGTTCTCAACATCTGTATTTGATAATGCTCTAAATTAACTGAAACTCCCCAAAAGTTGTGAAGTTCATAGATCACAAAAAGTGAAAAGCTTTGAATAAAGATGCTTCAGCTTGTTCCATGAATTCATTTTACTTTTCCTGAATGCGGGTTGTCTTTATGTTAGGTGCACCCATCCTCTGTGCTAACAACAGATGAAGAAGGGATGCTTCCGAATTATCTTGTGTATCATGAGCTCATTTCCACGTCACGTTCTTTCATGCGCAATGTGTGCGCGGTAGAGATGCCATGGGTCATGCCAATTTTGAAGAAGTTTGAGACTCTGAATATCAGCAAATTGAGGTATATCAGTTTTCTCAAAAGTATTCCTCAGGAGCAAGTGAAAATGAGCTTTTCTCTGAGCATTGGGCTTTTTTATGAAGCAGTGGTGGCTCGGCTTTCCGTCAAGAGAGGACTGAGGAGAAACCATCAGAGATATCAAATAGCAGAGTTATTGCACCAGCTGATGATCCTGAAAGTAGAATCCAGGCTGCTAGGGACCGTTTCCTCGCTCGTAAATCAAAGAGATAAAAAAAAGTTTAGTTAATCAACTGCAGAAGTGAATTGGAGTGAAGAAAAGTTAAAAGTGGTGGGATCTCTTTGTAACTAGAAAAGAAAGCTGGTGAGGGTTGAAATGGTCTTTTACTCATTTATTTATGATTTCAGTTTACTCAATCTATAAGATCCAATGATTCACATATTACAGGGGACAATACTAGAAGATCTCCAAGTCCTAGCTCATAATCATATCGGGGTGTCTGCTTCCCAACACTGCATGTTGATCTCTAGTCGCAGCTGGACCCAGTTTGTACGAGCACAAAAGGTACAATCAATATGGGTAGACATCTCTTTCATTACACTCTGTTTGGTACCCCTTTTCTTTCAATTGAAGGGAAAAAAAAATGGTCTGGTTCAATTATATTACTTTAATTATAACTGTTGTAAAGCTTTACCTCTGTTGACATTTTAACGTTTATTTTCATATTTTTCTCTTTCGTACTTTTAATACATGTTGTGAAATCTTTTGAATTGTTTTTTTATTTGGTTTTAAAGTAGAATCATATTTTAGAAATTGTATTTGGTGACATATCCTCTTTCTATTTCCAACTCTCCCACCACTCTGTTCTATTACAGTAATATACTTTTATGACAGCAATGTAAATAAGTTTGAGCATAAGAAAGTTAAAGAAGAATAAACTCATGACATGAATGTAGGGCGAGTAATCTGCATTTTTTGCATTCGGTGGATTTAGCTGTTTGATATTCGGTTTTTAATGAAATTTCAACTCGGTTAAGGATGTAGGTACCTCTATGTTCTATATGTCATTTTTTATTCGAGTAGTGGCACCAAGGAATTACATTGAACATGGAATTGACTTTGAAATAAGAATGTTGCTTTTATTTACATTTGTATCTCATTTATATATTATTTTTACTCATTTTATGAAATTGAAAATTAAAATAAACTTAATTTAGGTACTATTTGCATTTAAATTTTTTATTCTGCTGTAGTTGTATGTTTGTTTCTATTTGAAAGAGTGAGCTAATAATAATCGACAGTTTTTAGAAAAATAATTGAATTAAGAGAGAAAAAATGGAACAAAATGGACCCGCCCTCTTACACGGACGAATGTTATGATAGAAAAGGGAACATAAGAGATTGTTTAAATAGAGAAATTTGCTTTTAAACATGTCTAATTGTTAAAACATAAAAAGATAAATTTCTAAAATATAATTAAAATTTAAATCAACATATAGAAATATGACAGTTTTGGAAAAGGAACCAACAACGTTGTTCTATCCCAAAAATAATGTCGACGGTTCGGCCCATGGGCCTCTAAAAGTACAAATTGGGCCACTAAGGCCTATCATAACAACAAATGATGAAAAAGTTACCAAACCCAAGCTTTGATTACAGATGGCAAACTAGTTTGCTCGACAAATAAAAAAAAAAAAGAGATCTTAGATGGAAAATAATAGTGTGATTTTTTCATTTAAAATTTGGGTTTGCTTGCTTTTTTTTTTCGGTTTATGTGTAAGTTTATAGTGCATAATCATATGAAAACGTGATCTTCCACATTGTATGATTAGCTCAAGGGTTCATTAATATTATATACAGTGGGATACGTACAAAATTTATTAATGTTTAAATTTAATTATATTTAAATAATAATTTATTAATATTTAATAATAATCATTGTTTTTATTTATATTGACAAAATTATATAATTGTATATTTAAATAATTTTTTTATTTTGCTCATGTTTTATTATATATATTAATAAAAATATATATATAATATTAAATATAGAGATATATAAATATATATAATTAAATATATTATATACATGTATAATATATAAATAAAAATATAAATATATATGATAAAATATATTTATATATATTATATACATGTATTTATATATAATTAAATATATATTATATATATAATTAAAAATATAAATATATAAATTTACTTAAATATATAAATACATGTTTATATATATATATAAAAGAAGAAAAAAAATATAAGAAAAAGTGTCGGGTAGAAGAAATTAAAGAAAAAAGTAATATTGTAAATAATAAAAAATATTAAAGATATAAAAAAATATATCAAATTTTATAAAATTACTGAGTCAATGGTTTGAAAAAATAAAAAAAAAATCAAAAAAATCAAAACCATGATTTAAACAAAATCCTAAAATTATATAAATTTGCTATTTTTGTTTTATTTGCGGCACACCTCACAAACATTTAATTAAGATGTATTTTTATAATTCATTCTTAATCATTAAAAATAAAAATATAAATTCATTTAATAGTAAATAAATATCAGTGGAACTTTAAAAAAAAAATCACTCTATCAAATTATAAAAATATAATCTCAATTAAAATGATTGTTATTGCAACAACAACAGTGACAGTAGAAGTCTACATGTGGAAGTTACTCGTGATACTTCCATCTCCTGTTTAGTCAAAGCTCCGACAACTTCGAAGGTTCTCCCATCAAATGATCAAAATATGATTCTTCCTTTTTGATTCACGAGTCGGATGTTATCGCTTTCTGTTCGAGTTTCAGTTTTTGCGTAGATAATCATTGCAAAGCAATCGGTTATTTGACACAGATAATTCCAGGTTCTCAACAATCTCAATTAATTTTCTTTCTTCATTGATTCGGATTTCAGAGCTTCTTGTAGTGGCATTGACTTGGAGCCTGAAAAATGAAATTGACACCAAGGGAAGTGGAGAAATTAGGTCTTCATAATGCGGGATACCTTGCGCAGAAGCGTCTTGCTCGTGGTTTAAGGCTTAATTACGCTGAAGCTGTGGCTCTTATTGCTACTCAGGTAGTATACATTACTCCTTTTTTGTTATCGTTAAATGTCTAAACATAAATTTTAAGTTCCTTTCTGTTTGTATTCTTCGACATTTGCACGTGTCTTCATGTTGCTGCTTAGAAGAGCGTATGGTTTTGTTTATATGATATCTCCCTTGTGCGTATGTGTGTATGCTTTGTGGTTTACGATTATCTTGTTTTTATTTATGCTCATAGATATTGGAATTTGTGCGCGATGGTGAAAAGTCTGTTGCAGAGTTGATGGATATTGGGAGACAACTTTTGGGAAGGTACTATAAACATGTAACTTTTTATCATATCTTTTATGTTGCTTTAGTAAATGAATGACTCATTATTTTCTTCTTTATTCTTTTAACAGGAGACAGGTTCTTCCAGCGGTTCCAAATCTTTTGGAATCTGTCCAGGTTTTAAGCTTCACCGGGTCATTGCTAGTTTTATAACATTGTTTCTGTTGTCTTATAAAGCATATTGTTGCAGGTTGAAGGAACATTCCTAGATGGTACAAAGTTAATCACCATCCACGATCCAATTGCTAGTGAAAATGGAAACCTGGAGCTAGCTTTATATGGTTCGTTTATTCCAGGTAAAATTTTGTTCAATTTTTAATGTTCATATATCCTTCTTTAACGAGCTTCAGCAATTTAGTAAAAATTTCAAATTATTTACAAAGGGCCATCTTAGCTTCTAGCAAAGGCAATTTCCTGGTGGTAGCTTCGGAATCCAAGAGAAAGATAGTGTGCATTCTAAGGTCCTGATTTTTTTGTCAGCAAAAGTCTCTTCTACTATGAGCCAGATGCTTGGCAGCTATTCATATTGTGATTCTGAAAGCTTCCTGCATGTTCTTTCTTCTCCTATTTTCCTGGCCTGTTTCCCATTTCTCCCTGAAGGCCAAAAGGTAATGGTTAATTTGAGGGCCAAAACTTTTCCGGGAAAAGTTTGTGGAAATCTGAGGAATGATGTGGAACATATTTGGGCATGAAATGATCTTGATGCTTCATGAGCTGCATTATCATTATGAAGAATGAGTTCCTTCTACATGATAGAATACGATCAAATTGAACAGTTCTTCATATACTCATGTGTCTCTTCACCTTTTTTTAAATAACAAGTATAACATGTATCATAAAGATAGCAATTAGTTCTACTAAATCTTCCGTGTAATACAATGGTTCACCCATAACTAAAAAACAAGTATTTGAAACCCTTTCTCTTGAATTCCATCAATATCTTCTACCCTATCAAAAATTCTTTTGTTTCTTTCTTTCCACACAATCCAAAATATTGCAAGTGGAATAAACTCCAAATATTTTTGCCGCTCAATCAATCCCTTCCCATGTGTCTCTTCCCCCTATTTTTTATTTTTTAACGAATTTGCTTGATTTAATGTGTTGGTTCAAATTCATCAGTCTACTCACACATATTCTTTCAAGAAGTTTCACCGGTTATTTATTTAGTTTCGACAATTCCTACTCAAAGTATGTGTTCTTCTAGTTTCTGATAGACATTACTGTCAAATAATATTAATGATAATAATAATAATACAGTGATAATTCTGCAGTGCCTTCACTGGACAAGTTTCCTGCAATAGAAGACAGTAAAATTCCTGGTGAGATAATCTTTGGGTATGGAAGTATCAGCCTCAATCATGGAAGGAAAGCAGTCATCCTCAAAGTTGTTAACACTGGAGATAGGCCAGTCCAGGTCCCTTTAATTTTTTGATAATTTCCTCTTTTAGCAATTACATTTTCTTTTGTGTTTAACTTCCAATCTTGTTTTCAGTTTGATGAAGATCTTAACTTAGTATCATGTATTCTACTTGTAAGTGTATTGAAGAGTCAGTTACTGGTTTTGAAAGGCATTCTCATGGGCAGTGTCAACTGTTAGATTACAGTAGTCGGAAATGTTGACAATCACAGACTTTAAGAAGTGTTCAACCACATTTCGGTTGAATTCTCTCTAACTTTTCCTGCAGAGCAGCTGGATTTGTTTTAGGAATGGTTTTCAAGATTTTAAGTCTGCCAATTGAAAGAACTGGATCATATTTTATTGGTGTGATTTTCTTCCTCTGCAAGTTTCTGCCTGTGCTAATGTGACAATGGCTTGGTCTTTATTGAAAAGAATAAAAGAAAAGAGTGAAGACTCTGTATACTTTCTACTCCATACATTTTGGATCTGGACTAGGGTGTTTGATGTAGAACTGATTAAACTTCTTCATTGCTGTTCATAGTCCAAATTGATAAGCATATCTCTCGCTGTATGTCTTTCAGCTGTTGATGTGCCCTTTCAGACTCAACTTCTTGAATCACTCATTTTCTTTTGAATCCCTGATCAGAGAGTTTGGTCTTTAAACTCCTCAGGCATTTTTTCTTGCATACCTTTCCTTTCCTTTTTGACCCCTAACCCTTTTATCCGAGAATTTACCCTTTGATCAGTGTTTTTGGTAAGTTGTTACTCCCTCTAGGGTTAAGGTCTTTGTCTGCATTGTTGTTCTTAACAGGCTCAATCTTCAAGTTGAATCATGGTCTGCCAACAGGAGTTTGTGTGATGTGATCTCAAAATACTGAGTCTCGTAGCCATATTTAGTTGTACTGTGATGTGACTTGGAGACTTTGGGCCCATTTACTTGCCATTTTGGGCTTTTGTTGAGTTTCTCCTCTGAAATTCGAGGGCTTTATATTTCTTCTCTTTGTGGTGTTGGAAAAAAGAAAGGTCATTTGTTGTGGTGGGGGGGTTTGTTGCCGAGTTTTGAGTGTTGTGGGTGGAGAGGAATGCAAGGACCTTCAAACATTACCTCTCTCGTCTTTTACTTGTCTGGATAGATTGACTGTTTTGGCATCTCTTTTGGCTAAGGAGCATAGCCTCTGTAATGATATTTCTTTGTCTACTTCTGATGGAAATTGACCAGTTATTCTTCACTGAATTGTTTCTATTGCCTGGGCCTTTCTCCTTACCTGTTCATCTTTATGAGGACAATTAGAGCTTCTCTATTACACCTTTCTTTTCCTATATAATAATTTTTTTTATGCTAAAGAGAAAGAATAATTAACTTCTAAATTGTTCTCTCTCTCTCTCTCTCTCTCTATTTATCTGTCTATCTATCTTCCCCCTTCCCCCCTCCCCTCCTCCCCACACACACACAATCACCCTTTCCTTTTTCATTTTTCCAGGGGAACATTAGCAGAAAGATGATTTTGTATCATATTTCAACTTCATTTCAGGTTGGCAGTCACTATCACTTTATTGAGGTGAATCCTTACTTGGTTTTTGATAGAAGTAAAGCATATGGCATGCGGCTGAACATTCCAGCAGGGACAGCTACAAGATTTGAGGTACCATATGAGATTCTTATATCGTAGTTTGCGGTTTATTTTCAATTTAATAAAATAAGGTACATTTTCAGCTGCTAAGCTTATATAGATAATTCTTTTCTGTTTATTGGTAATTTTTTCTAATCAGAATAACCTAGGACAGTGGTATCTAATCCTTTGAGAAAGTAGTTTCTATTTTTCGATGTTTTTGTTTGTAAAAAGAAGTTATTGTTAATCTGTATGAAATAACATGCATTGATCAGTATTTCAAAAAAAACATGCATTGATCAGAAATGGGATTAGATATAACTGATTGGAGGTTTGTGATCATGAAGTTCTCTGAATTTAAAGTACTTATACAAATTTTTTGGAGTAGATTATTATGTTTTCGAGAGGCATGGATGTTTCAAAAGTTACGGCATAAAAAATGGAGTTGCACAGTAAAGCTTGTTTTTCCATGAGAAATTTACTTTATAATGCTACCAGAAACTTGTCCTCTCTCAGTACACTCATTATGCAGTTTGTTTTCAGTTTTTTAATAATATGGACCATGTGTTTCATGTTCTTTAGTGAAAGTTCTCATATCTTACCAGCCTGGAGAAACTAAAAGTGTCACACTCGTAAGTATTGGAGGTAGGAAAGTGATCAGAGGAGGAAATGGCATTGTTGATGGTCCTGTTGATGATGCTAACTTGCAAGCAGTTATGAACTCTATAAAAATAAGAGGATTTGGAAACCTTGAAGAAGCAAATTCTAGGTTAGGAGTGTTTAATCAATATTTCTGCTGCTTATTTCACATTTCTAATTTATGCATTCTATTGAATACCTGACCTGCTAAGTGGTTTTTCAGTGAGGGTGTTACTGGGAGGGATTCTGCTTTTACTACTGTAGTTTCACGTGAGGCATATGGTAACATGTACGGGCCTACAGCGGGTGACAAAATTCGGCTTGGTGATACTGACTTATTTGCTGAAATCGAAAGTGATTTTACTATTTATGGCGATGAATGTGTTTTTGGTGGTGGAAAAGTTATAAGAGAAGGCATGGGCCAGGCATGTGGGCATGCACCATCTGACTCTTTGGATACTGTCATCACAAATGCTCTTATCATAGACTACAGTGGAATTTTTAAGGCAGATATCGGTATTAAAGGTGGTTTTATCGTTGCCCTTGGAAAATCAGGCAATCCAGACATCATGGATGGTGTATTTCCTAATTTGATAATCGGGGTAAATTCATTCATAATGTAGAGTGAAGTGTGGAAGGTGCAATCAGCTGCGTTATTAATGCCAAGTAGTTCTCATTATTTACCAGGTTAACACAGAGGTTATCGCTGGAGAAGGAATGATAGTAACTGCAGGGGCAATAGATTGTCATGTGCACTTCATATGCCCGCAACTGGCTTATGAAGCGATATCAAGTGGTGAGCTAAATATCTAGAAAGTGCTTGTGGCTTGATGGAGACAAACATGGGCATGTTACACAAATAATATCTAGATGACATTAAAAATAGAAATACTTTGTAGCCATATTATGCTCGTTTGGCATATACACGCTTGAGGATATTGATCCTGTATTTCATTTTTGCTTTTCATGCCATTGCTTGAACCTAAATTTTACCATCTGTAATGGCTGATTCCAACATCTTTCACTTCAACAAGAACTCTTATGCTTCAATTTGTGAACCTTATTTGTATTATTTGAAGCATGTTCCACTGCTAAATAGAATGATCATATTAAACATATGATGAAACAGAAATTCATTTCACATGTATCTTTTTTGAAATGTTAAAATTAGATTTTTACCCTAAAACTTCAACTTTCTGCAGGTATTACGACTATGATTGGAGGTGGAACAGGACCTGCTGATGGGACTCGTGCTACTACTTGCACACCATCTCCTCTGCAAATGAAGTTGATGCTGCAGTCTACTGATGGCCTACCACTAAATTTCGGCTTCACAGGAAAAGTATGCTTTGATCTTATCAACTTATCACCCCTTCCTTTTAATCCTTATCCTGTAGCCATTTGTGTTATGTGCTTTAGGAAAGGAGAGACTTATTATCACCTTTACCTGCACTATGATGTGGCTTGGAAGTTCTAGAGTAGACTTTTTGATACTTTTGGGTTGGTGTGGGTTGCTCCATCTTCAATGTAGTTCTTCGTGAGCTTGAACCTGTGTGGAGTGGGGGGTGAGAAAGGGAGTTAAAACCCTTTGGAGGGAAGTACTGTCTGCGAGTTTTTGAGAACTAAGGTTGGAGCAGATCACAGGATTATCGATGATTGATTCTTTCCTTTTCAGTTTCTATGCGAAACTATGACTTTTTTTGGCTTCTCTATGGGCTAAGGCTCATGGCTATTTTACAGATATTCCTATTTTGCGTTACATAGACACTGGGGGCAAGTATTGATTTTTCTTTTTCCGATTTTTTTCTGTTTTGCCCTTCGGAGTGTAGAAGGCCGTAACAAGACATCTTATCTTCCATTTTTGCATTTCATCTTCTCTTATCTTCAATAATATTTCTTCTTCTGTTAAAAAAATGGTAAATTACCAAATTATCTCCCAAAATTTGACACTTGTTATAATTTAATTCTTAATTTTTTTTCTCTACTATTTGGTCCCTAATATTTTATGTTTGTTTCAAATACTCAATTTCCTCCTATTTTCTAATAGAAAAAGGTACAATTGTTAGATAATGTTTAAATACTTGAATAATAGCTCAAGTAATTGAAGTAATAAATTATTAATAATAATTAGGCCTGTTATTGTTGTTATTAATTTATTAATTTAATTAATTAGTTAAAATTATTTTTTAAAATATTCAAATATGATATAAATATTTTGATTTTTTTTATTAGAAAATGAAAATAAACATTTGAAATAAATAGAAAATGTTAGAAACCAAAATGTAATAAAAGAAACATTAATAGCTTAATTGTAATAAGTGCCAAATTTTGTGAACTAATTTGATAATTTGCCCCCAAAAAAAAAAAATGAATGAGCTAAAGTCTCTCCATCAACCTCATTGTTTTTGTATATTATGACTGAGTTGATAAGATTTTTAAAGTGCCTCTGCATCCACCTTAGTTCTGAAGTTTAGTTGTTTGATAATTCCTTATTCCTTCCAGGGGAACAGTGCCAAACCTGATGAACTGCATGAAATAATCAGGGCCGGGGCAATGGGATTGAAGCTGCATGAGGACTGGGGAAGTACTCCTGCTGCAATAGACAATTGTTTGACTGTTGCAGAACAATATGACATTCAGGTTACCCCTTTTATAACTTATTTTTGCAGAAAATTGTATGACATTACTAAAACATGTTTTTGTGTAGATTTTGCAAATATCTAATGAGATCTACATGCACAACCATCTGTCTTGGTTTTGGCAGGTTAACATTCACACTGATACTTTAAATGAATCTGGATTCGTGGAACATACAATTGCTGCTTTTAAGAAGAGAACTATCCATGCATACCACAGGTTTAGGCATTTCAATTTCCCAGTGACTCATAGTTCTGCAATCTGTTTTCAGTATCCACTGTGTTCAAATAGACATTTTGACTATTAGGTACTAATGTTGCAATATTGTGAAGATTAAAACTCCAAAATTTTATTTTTTGCCAAATTTCTTTTGGGTACCTTGTGAAGAGGATTTAACATTAGAGAATGGTTTTGGCATTTAAGGTCTCAGTGCATTTGGGGAGTTTTGGTGGAGCTCTATATCTTATCCCTTTTAATGTGTCACATATTCCCTTTTGATGGTTTAAGAATCTTATAATTTGCAGCCAATCTATTGTAAACTTCTGTTTCCCTGTGACCTGTTCATATAATCATCTTCTTGTCTCTATTAAAGATCACCAAGTGTTACAATTTTCTGTCAAGCATAACTGTTTTTGGTTTGTTCTGCAGACAAGATGAATTTGTTATTTTCACCATACTTTGCCTTTTTCAAAACTTTACGGCATTTATATTTACTTTGAATGTTATTTTGAACAGTGAAGGTGCTGGTGGTGGTCATGCTCCAGATATAATCAAAGTATGTGGTGTTGAAAATGTACTGCCATCATCAACAAACCCCACGAGACCATTTACTTCCAACACTATAGATGAGCATTTTGACATGCTGGTATGAGAGTATAATAGCAATAGCGTTAATGGTACCGAATGTTTCATGGATGTTTTGTTCTCATTAGGGCTCACATATATGCAGATGGTCTGCCATCACCTGGATAAGAACATTCCTGAAGATGTTGCCTTTGCTGAATCAAGGATAAGGGCTGAAACAATTGCTGCAGAAGATATTTTACATGATATGGGTGCAATTAGCATTATATCTTCTGATTCACAGGCCATGGGTCGCATTGGAGAGGTTCTTGGTTTCATGCATTGTTTTCACCTCTACTTAGTTCTTCCTCACATGCGGTTATTCATAGATGATGTTTGTTTAGTAATGTTCCTTGTTTCTATGAATATTGGAAATTTTAGTCTGATGAGAAAAGCTACCCAACATTAACTAATATTATGAATAATCTGACTTCATCAGTTATTTGAAGCATCTAATTGGTGATATGTAATAGCAATATGTTTTAGGTTGAAATCATCCATAAACAAAGGTGTACTCACACAAAAAGTCATCTGATGTTGGACATCAGCATCGTGACTGCTATTGAAAGCACAATGGCTTAACATCTGTGATTTTGCATGCCTGTGTAGGTATGTGATAGAGAAACGTTTTCTCATCAATTCAAGAAATTGCTTCAGTAATGCATGATTCTTCTGAATGCAGTCTTTTTAACTCTTTTAAATAGCGTCTTAATATATTTCTCCACTGTAGTTTTGTTTGTACATGGAACATATTTGGCTATGTGATCTAAGAAAGAGTTGAATTATTTTCCTGCCAGGTGATATGCCGAACTTGGCAAACTGCCCACAAGATGAAGACACAAAGAGGATTATTGGGCCCCAATGGATCAGATAATGACAACTTCAGGATAAAAAGATACATTGCAAAATATACCATAAATCCAGCTATAGTTAACGGGATTTCTGATTTCATCGGTTCAGTTGAGGTATACAAGTATTGACCTATTGATTTCATGCATTTTCTCATCTATTGCACGGCTAACGTTGTCCTGTTGGACTTCACAATTTCTGTTGTTCAGGCACACAGTAAAACCTAAAACAGAAATTCAACTAATTGTTAATGCATGTGCCTTTTTGGGAGCATTTAGAGACAACTACTATTAGTTGTTCTGTAACCCATTAATTTTTGGCATTTTAGTTCTCAGTAGAATTGTTTGTTTGCTTCTTTGTAATACATGTTCCTGCAGGTGGGGAAGTTAGCTGATCTTGTTTTGTGGAAACCATCTTTCTTCGGAGCAAAACCAGAAATGGTGATCAAAGGTGGTGCAATTGCCTGGGCAAATATGGGCGATCCAAACGCAAGCATACCCACACCTGAACCGGTAAATCTCATTTTTCATGCGGAAGTATTACTTGGAAGATTGACTTTCCTTCACAATTTTAAGCTTTTCTGTAGTTTTAGATGAGAAGTGGTCTGTAAAATTAACTAGATAGGACTACATATTATGGAAATATTTTTGTGAAGGTTAATAAAAAAAATTTCAATTATTAGAATAAAAGCCCTTCTATATTAACTTGAGTTTTAGAAAAATGAGTTATTTAGGCTATTATTTCACATGATATCGGAGTTCGAGATTTAAAGCCTGAATCCTAGCTGCGGCTCTGGATTAAATTTCAAAACTACAATATGATGGTTTTTTGTTGATCTATGTTTTCGACTTGTGGGCTATATGAATGGCCATGTTAGATATATCATTAATAAATCACTATTTTCCTATGAACTTAAGTTTTCTAAATCATTGATAACCAACCTCTTGCTTCACAGAAGATGTAAATAATACTTAGCAAGATAACATGTTGAAACAATAGAATGAATGACCAACTATTCCAGAGATTGAAGCTTAGGATGTAAGAATCGGTCAGGACCTGTTGTTTTGGCTTAAATTTTGAGATGGTAACTCAATTTATTATTCCACATGATATCAAAAATTAGAGGTTTAGAGTTTGAATTCTAATGGTCATCTTGTTTCTATTAGTTAAATCTCATTGCAAGATAGTGATAGGTTTATATTTGATTTAACTTTTAATCTAGTAGATTTGCATGTAAGGAAAAGCGATAGAATATAAATAATAAATTGAGTAACTTCTTATTAAATTAATTTTTGGATAAAACTGGTGGCCTCACCTATTATTTCTAGTCAATGTAGCATATTCAACTTTTATTAAATGCGAGTTGCAGGTAATCTTGAGGCCTATGTTTGGAGCATTTGGAAAGGCTGGTAGTGCAAATTCCATTGCTTTTGTCAGCAAGGTATGAATCTTCTCCTTCTAGGTCTCTCTCCCTCACTTTCACTCACTGCCCTCTCTCTCTCCTCTTGTGGTCAAAGGGGAAAAAAAAACTCATTAGGCATGACTAGTTCTTTTGTTATTTTTTTTTTTCTTCTTGTGCAAATTACAGGCAGCACTAGTAAGTGGAGTAAAAGAGTTGTATGGACTAGAGAAACGAGTAGAAGCGGTGGGTAACGTAAGGGGACTCACCAAACATCACATGAAGCTTAATGATGCCCTTCCAAACATCACGGTAGATCCAGAGACATATAGGGTGACGGTAGATGGGGAGGTTCTTACCTGCAATGCAGCCACTTCCGTTCCGCTTTCTCAAAACTACTTCCTGTTTTAGGAATTTATTTTTTTGGGGGGTTAAAATAAAATTATCAACACTTGTTGGGAAAAATAAAAGTAAAAAGAGAGAGAGCTCAATTTGCAGAGAGGTTCCCTGAAGTCATTAGGTGCCTTCTGTATTCATCGAAGCAAACATGTAGCAATTGCAGTTGTCTCTTGAGGAGGACTTTTTTGTTCTATCCAAATAAATTATGCCTCTCTTCTGTCTTCCATCATGTGCAACTCTTTACCTCTTAAATAAAATCATGTTTCGTGTGGCAGAGAAGATCAGAGAGGGATCATGTGTAATATTATTGTGCTGGTTGAATGATGTGGATTGGTTCCTGAAGAATAAAATTTCTAGGAAAATCCAGAAACTGTTTTTTTTTTTTTTTTTCTTTTGTGGAAAAGAAATTACTATACCGTATTGGTTAATTAGAAAAGCTTTTGGGGAGGATGAGCCAAAAAGAAGTCATAGCTGAACGAACCCCTTGAAGCACAAATAATCTTTCTCTAGAATAGGGTGGTGAAAGTAAGGTCTCACCCTCAGGCCTACTCAAACCCATGAAGTTTGAACTTAAGATGAGATTAGTTGTATTTTACAAGAACAAAATCTGTAATTAGTTTTTTTTTTTTTTGGCTTTCTAGAGCTAAAACCAATTAACTGCAAAAACATATATTTTTTCTATATGTGAATGTAAAGATGAAGTTAAAGTTGATTTTCAAAAGTTGTGGACGGAGAAGTCTCAGATTCTTGTGATGTACTGCTCTTATGAAAAGGGTTTCTTCTTCTATTCACACCATAATTGCTTCAGCTATAATTAAGGGTTTTCTTCAACTGTTATCTTGAACAAGAAATTTATCAACGTTAAGGAGAAAGTTGTTTGGTTCCTAATTAATAAACAAAAAATTTGTAAGATCTTTTTTACGGTTTCGAAATAATGGCGACACGACAACAAGTGTGATAAACGCAACAGATGAAATGCATGCATACAAAAGTGTTAAAAGAGGTGAAATGCATTACTGTCATCTTAGACCCACACGACATGATCGTGTTTCGTATTACACTCGAAATCATGTCTGAAAGTTAGATTTTGTTTGGTATTACACAAATGCTTTTTAGAAAATTAATTTTGTTTACGAAATACTGTAAAAAAAAAAAATTAAAATAATTTTATAGGAAATACCAATTTTTGTATGTATAGATTTCAATATATATTTTATATGACAAATCTAATCAAACCTAATGTACATGCATTATTTATTATTTATTCAATCCGTACTTGTTCTGTTAACATTTTCAAAAGGTGACGTTAATTATGATTGATTTAAAAGTCTACAAACTGACTCTAACATATTAAAATAATAATAATAATCATTACAAGTTAATCTTTAATTACTAAATAATTTATTATCAATTTCTCGATAACCCACATGGTCTAATATGGCTTTTAGTCAATGAATGGCAGATACTATATATATATATATATATATATATATATATTTTTTTTTTGTTCTTATCCTCTAAAATTAAAGATGAGAAAAACTTTAATGAAAAATCAAATATTATATAATAATTTAGTGGCAGAAACTTTATGATCTTATAAGAATTATTTTATTACAAATTAAAGAATTAAAAAAACGTGGAGATTGACAAAACTTTTATAATTGAAGATCTTTAAAGATATGCCTATTAAAATCATATCATCTTCTAAGAATATAAATTAATTTGTTTTTCTTTTGGGTGACAAATAAATTTTATTAAAATTTTGTAGAATTTTCTTTTTTTTTTTTGTAATTTTAAATAAGAAATAAATAAATTTTATTTCGAAATGAATTTATTAAGATTTGTGAAAGTTAACTCTGGACTTCATTGATTTTCATCAAATTTAAAAATAAATTCTAATTAAAAAAAAAAAAGACTAGTATACATTTTTTTACCTCTGACTCTTAATTCCCATTCTCACCCTCACTTTTTAATGTACCCTCTTTTCTCTAACTCTCACTTTTGCTCAAATTCTAATTAAATATGTGTGTGTGTATATATATATATATGAGGAAAAACTCCTACAAAATTCAAGATAAATTTATTTTCAATTCCATGTTCATTTTTTCTAAACTAAACCTACAAAGAAGCTTAACTACCTTAGGAATATTTTACTAAAAAATAAAAATATATATGATCGATGACTTAAAATTGAAATATTAATAAATTTTTTTTTATGATATTAAAAAATATATAAATAATGATGAATTCGTAATTTATTAGCACTCACTCATAAATAAAAAATTAATTATTTTATTTTAAATTTTATATTATACGAATTCAACTATCATACAAGGTTCAATTTAATATTTTAAAATAGTATAATAATCAATTTAATATCTTGGTACAAATATATTTATAGTTAAATATTTACAAATAAGAAAATAGTAATATTTTAATAAAATTAAACAATAAGATATTACTTATTCTTCTGTTACTTCATTCAATTGCAATAATCGTTACACAAATCGGTTGGAGTGACATCTTTATTGAACCCACCAAACATAACAAAAATTTATTGCCTTTTTTATGTGTTACCGTGTACTTCATGTACTATCCATCTCATGTCTCTTTCCTCCCAAGGCCATATTATAAATGTCTTCACCGTATCTTATTCACTTCATGATCTTATATGTACATACTTCCAATTATATCCCAGCATGAAACATGTGTTACATGGCAGCATATCCCTAACTTTTTTCAAATCCCCCTTCATAGTTGTTAGTAAACAAAGACATATATGTATATTTATTAATAATAAAAACAAAGAACATGACATTGTGAACTAAGAAAGCATCACATGACAAGTTCATGATCTGTTCAATTATTTTCTCCAAATAATGAGGGTGTTTGGTTTATGGATCCAAATAAAAATTGGTCTTTCTACATAAAATTAAAGATTGTTAATTATTAAATTAAAATTAAATGTTATTTTTATTATATCCTAAATTATTGTTATTATTATTTACTAGTTCAGTATCTCATGTTATATACATGTTATAAATTTTAAGATTTAAGTATGCAATGTATAAATTGTACTGAATTAAAAATTAAATTTTGTTTTAATATTTAAATATTTTAAATAAATAACTATTGTATGTTATCAAAATTATTTTTATATTAAAATATAATCAAAATTTTAAGTAAATTATTTTTTATTTTTTAACATTTGAGTTGATAATATTTAAATTTTATCTCCGTATCATATATATTAATTATAATTATCCCATTAATTTTATTCTAATATTATATAATATTTTTATCTTTGTATAGTATATATATTCATAATTAATATTAATACATTAGTTTTATTTTTATTTTTATTTTTATTTTAAAAATAAAAAATTGCCCCTTATTTCTTTTATATATATATATATATTAATTTTAAATGTTTGTTCTAAATAGACAGTGCTCGAACATAGAAAATCTGTTCGGGTCAGCCCACCCGACAGTTACAACAACCCATTTCAGCGACGGGGAAAGTCATCTTAATCCTTGTCCCCTCCACTCTCCAAACGCATTAAATAAAAAATATATATATATATGTATCACATTTACCATACAAAAAGACCACGTGTCTCATTCCTCAGTGCCACGTTTCCTGTCTCTCATTGGATAGTATGAAACACACGCTACGCACTGGTCGTGGTGGTCGCCGTTTCTAAAAATGACGGGGAGAAAAAAGCACAGGAGTTTTTCTTTTCTGAGTGAAACACACGCACGCTCTCTTAAAAAGTAGCACTTATTTCGCTGATTATGCCAACTTTATAAAAAAGTTCAAACATGTCACTTATTCTGGCAATTCTCGGGGAGTGGAAGAAAACGACGTAGTTTTAAGTGGCACTATCACTTCTCTATATGAATGTAGAGTTTGCCTGTACCCGGAACGAGTCTCTGTTGACTTAGAACAGAAAATGTATGCCATCAAGCCAATCCCTCTTTTCAAGACTGAGTTCTTTGGCGCCACCGTAAGGAACGTTCCGGCGAACTACGGTGGTGGAGAGAATGAGTTTATGCAGGGGAGTTATCGGGTCGGGTCACGGGTGAAGGGAGCCGGGTCCATCCGGGCTGTGATCAGCAGGGAAGACCCAATTGTGGAGTCTAAACAATCTTTGGAAGCAAAGGAAGTTAGTGGATCAGTGGCGTCTTGTTCGTCCAACGTGAAAAGAGGGATTGATGTGAGGGCGGTTGTGACCATAAGGAGGAAGATGAAAGAGAAGGTGACAGAGAAGATTGAGCATCAATGGGAGCTTTTCATGAATGGAATTGGTCAAGGGATCTTGATTCGAATCATCAGTGAAGAAGTTGATCCTGGTTTACAGCTTTTCCCTCTCTTTTTTCTTTTGGGTTCTTTTAGAAAATCGAATCACGTGTGGGGAAAAATCTTTCTTCATTGATTTAAGTTTTGTGATTTTGTGTTGCAGTTACCAAGTCGGGAAAGAGTGTAGAGTCTAGTGTAAGGGGATGGCTGGAGAAGCCATCTGAACATGAACACATTATAGAATATGCAGCTGATTTCAGTGTTCCATTTGATTTTGGACAACCAGGAGCAGTTCTCATCACCAATCTCCATGGCAAAGAGTTCTACTTGTTGGAAATTGTGATTCATGGTTTCCAACAAGGACCCATTTTCTTTCCTGCCAATACTTGGATCCATTCACGGAAACACAATCCAGAAAGTAGAATTATCTTCAGAAATCAAGTCAGGAACTCTCAAAGATGGCGGATTTTTCTTTTTCTTTTTTTTTAAAAAATTTGTTTATTTACCAAATCCTCTTCTGTAAGTAATTTTCGTTTCTTTTGGGTGTGTTTCGACAGGCATACTTGCCATCACAAACACCAGCGGGCCTTAAAGATCTCAGACGTGAAGACTTGCTGAGCATCCGGGGTAATGGCAAAGGCGAGAGAAAGGCTCATGATAGAATTTATGATTACGCTCCGTATAACGATTTGGGTAATCCCGACAAAGACGAAGATCTTCTCAGGCCAGTAATGGGTGGGGAGCGAAGGCCTTATCCAAGGCGCTGTAGAACCGGCCGACCGCCTACCAAAACATGTGTTGTTTTCTTCTTCTTCTTCTTCTTCTTCTTCTCAAGATTACTAATTAGCCATCCTTTATATTTACTTGGTATTAATGAATGTAGATCCAGAATTTGAGAGTAGAATCGAGAAACCCCACCCAGTATATGTACCTCGGGACGAGACTTTTGAGGAAATCAAGCAGAACAGTTTCTCTGCAGGGAGATTAAAAGCTCTGCTTCACAATCTTATTCCCTCCCTGGCCGCTGCCTTGTCCAGTTCTGATATACCCTTCACCTGCTTTTCTGATATCGACAAGCTTTACAGCGACGGTGTTGTGTTGAAAGATGAGGAGAAGCGAGAAGTGGTTGCTAATACATTCCCGGGTAATATGATGAAACAACTTCTCACTGTCGGAGAAAGATTATTGAAGTACGAGGTCCCGGCTGTTATAAGAAGTAACTATAACCAACCTTCTTCCTCTTGACATTGATACGAGTTTCTTCTGTAAGAAAATAACTCATTTTCTCTTGTATCCAGGGGACAGATTTTCTTGGTTGAGAGACAACGAGTTTGCTAGACAGGCTCTGGCAGGGGTCAACCCAGTGAGCATTGAGCTTCTCAGGGTAATAAATGATATAATCCTGATTTCTAACGTCATCATGTTTTCTGAGAATACCCATATGCATTTTTTGTCTCAGGAACTTCCAATTCTCAGCAAGCTGGATCCCAGTGTCTATGGCCCTCCTGAATCTGCAATTACAGAGGAATTGATAGAGCAAGAACTCCATGGAATGAGTGTAAAGAAGGTAATTTGATCATTTGTAGATATCTGCAATGGAATAAGATCACACTCCTTGCTTTTCATGAACTGATATCTGACACAGGCCATGGAGGATAAGAGATTGTTCATCCTAGATTACCATGACATGCTTTTGCCATTTATCAATAAGATGAACGATTTGCCCAAACGAAAAGCCTATGCATCTCGGACAGTTTTCTTCTATACCAAGACTGGTATCAGGCCAATAATTATTGAGCTTTCACTTCCTCCCTCGCCTTATTCATCTCAGAATAAATTTATTTACACTCACGGCCATGATGCCACTACACATTGGATTTGGAAGCAAGCAAAAGCTCATGTTTGCTCAAATGATGCTGGTGTCCACCAATTAGTAAATCACTGGTATATCAACATCAATTTCGTTTTCCTATCTCTTTAAGTGTTTCTTGTAATGGTGATAAATGATCACAGGTTGAGGACTCATGCCTGTATGGAGCCTTACATTATTGCCACCCACAGACAGCTTAGTTCAATGCATCCTGTTTACAAGCTGCTTCATCCTCATATGCGCTACACACTAGAAATTAATGCACTTGCACGCCAAAGTTTGATAAACGGAGGTGGAATAATTGAGGCTTGCTTCAGCCCGGGCAAGTATGCTATGGAGCTCAGCTCTGCAGCTTATGACAGCATGTGGAGGTTCGACATGGAGGCACTACCTGCAGATCTTATTCGTCGGTAATCTTAATTTCCATATCCTACAAATTGTTATTGCTACTTTAGTACTTTGGCAAATGTATTGAACAAAATAAATTCTGTTGACGAAATATCAAGGGGCATGGCGGTGGAGGATCCTTCAATGCCTTGTGGTATAAAACTTGTGATTGAAGATTACCCTTATGCAGCAGATGGTCTTCTCATCTGGTCTGCAATTAAAGACTGGGTGGAGTCGTATGTCGAACACTTCTATGTGGAAGCAAACTCTGTGGAAACTGATGTTGAGATCCAAGCCTGGTGGAATGAGATCAAGAACAAAGGCCATTACGATAAGAGAAAAGAGCTCTGGTGGCCAAAGCTGGAGACGAGGGAGGACTTATCCGGGATCCTCACTACCATGATCTGGATTGCATCAGGTCAGCATGCAGCCATAAACTTTGGACAATACCCTTTTGGAGGATATGTGCCAAACCGACCAACGCTGATGAGAAGGCTAATTCCACAAGAGGAGGATCCTGACTACGAGAAATTTATCCTAAACCCACAATGCACTTTTCTGTCCTCTTTGCCAACACAACTTCAGGCAACCAAAGTGATGGCAGTTCAAGACACCCTGTCTACTCACTCCCCAGACGAAGAGTACCTGGGTCAAGTCAACCACCTGCATACACAATGGATAAACGACCACAAAATTCTAAAATTGTTCGACCAATTTTCGGCCAAATTAAGCGAGGCAGAGGAGATCATTAACAGAAGAAACAAAGATATCCGCCTTAAGAACAGAAACGGAGCAGGAGTTCCTCCATACGAACTCCTTCTGCCCTCCTCAGGTCCTGGTGTTACAGGTCGTGGAATACCCAATAGCATCTCTATCTAATTCTCTCCTTGTTTAGGATCTGGTAGTGGTTAGTGCATACAGTTTTTAGAAAATGTTTTACAATAATTATCCTCAATGAATGTAATAACGGAGCTGGGTTGGTAACAGTGAGTTGCATTCTATCTATCCTACCGTATCCTATCCCAGAAACGTGTGCAAATAGACAAGGGAAGAAAATAGTTGTGACTTTGTTTTGAATGGTTAAGAGCCTTCGCTCCAATTGCGTGACCAGTGCTTGGGTATAGATTTGGTATGGAAAATTAAAATTTAGAACAAATTAGCAAATTAATCTGGGAAATTTCATATGTTACAATTGGTCTCTAATGTGTTTTTTTTTTTTTTTTTTTTTTTTGAGATAATACATCAAAAAATTCAAGCCAACCTATGTACTATTTTTTTATTCAAACACAAACTAAATTTTTAATTTTTGTTTCAATAAATTCTTATCATTTAACAGTGTGTTTAAGACCATTAGACAAATGCTCGCAGGGTATATGACACGTGTATGTGGGTATCAAGTTTTAAGAATGTTATTAGTGCGGCAGCCACGTGACCACCATACTAGCAATCACTTTTATTCTTTTTTTTTTTATCTTTAAATTATCATAAATTAAACATAATTTTATGAAAAGTAAATTAAAAAAAATTTATGATGTTAATGTCGTTTGAATGTTTTTGGACACTTATTTAGATATCATCATCTAACTGAATCACAATGTTAAAAGAAAGTAAAATAGTAATAACAGAACTAATCATATAGTTGTCACATTAGTAATATTTTTAAAGCTTAATCTTCACGCAAACACGTCTTCTGCCACGTGCAGAGGCATGCAAATCTTGATTTATGACCGAAAAAATAAATTAGACGAAAAACTTCAATTTGAACTAAACTGACAAAATTATTTTCAATCCGATCTTTAATCAGAGTAAGGAGATTAAAAAATCAGTACAAACCACTCCAGACTAATAAGAAAATAGAAAACCTAAGCCCACGTTGCAGCTTTCGCTGTCTCTAGACTCTCAATTGCAACTATCTCTCGATTCTCGTCCTCTCTTATCAATAGACCACGACTCTCCTCATTGCCTCCAACACCAAAATCCATCTCTTTCCCTTCGAATCAAATTTCCTACTACTTTCTTCACACTCAGTACTCCATCATCATTGACTCATGTCCTTCAAGCAACTAATGTGCCTAAATTATTTCCAAATCTGATTATTACTAGAGTTATGAAATCTAAATAAATTAAGATTAAATTGAAAAATTATGCAAATGGGGTCCTCAGCTTGCTTCAACAAAAGTTGTGGAGTTGAATTCTGCTGACATCATTTGATGCTAAACATTGTTTGTATTATAATTGTGGGTCACTTAGAATCCATACTTTAAATTTTGTAGCAGCCCATGTTTATGATATTAATGGATTAAATTAATTTTGTTGGGCGATCTCAATTCTCACCTTATCTCTCCTTAAAATTTATTTGCTTATAATTGATGAAAGTTTTGATTTTGTTATCAGTTCTGGCTCCAAGACTCCCAACGCTCTTCAGTCCTCACGCAGCCGGCAGCCGGCAGCCGGTATCCATGGTGAATGAGCAATTCAATTCAGGCGACAACATTAGAAATATAATAACAAAATTAGAAAATTTTAAATTATTGTTTTTTTTTTTTTTTTTTTAATTCTTAAAATTCTTTAAGGTTGTCCTTTAATTATCCTACAAATCTCCGAACCCTTACATATTTCTAGCAGTAAAATACCTACATGTACGATAAATACATAAATTTAAACGAATATTATAACTTGGAGGCCAATTTAATTAAGTCTTTCCTTAACAACTTGCCTGTTATCGTCTTCGGCAGGGAGTTGACGAAAGTTACTCGTCGTAACTTCTTGTACGGAGCCACCTACACCGAATTTCGACAGGTCACAATCTCTATAAAACCTTTCTTTTCAGATGAACTCTACAAGACTTGGTATATAATAATAACAGAACGTACCCTTTTGGCAATAAAATTTATAATCTGCGATTCATCAATGGTGCTTCCCAATCTTCTCACAATAAAAGCCATAGGTATTTGTCCTGCTTCCTCGTCTGGGTACCTGCCAATTTATTGTACACGGGAAGTTGATGAACTTGAAAAATAAAAGTAAAAAATTAAAAAGAGATGGAAGCAAATGAACATACGGCACCACAGCTGCATCAATGACATCTGGATGAGAATGAAGCAGAAATTCCAGCTCTGCTGGGGCCACCTAATGCAAACCAAACACGTCAAACATATATATATATATATATATATATAAGTACGAAACTAAAATGGTAAATCTCATATCATTATTATCTAATTAACCTGGTAGCCTTTGTATTTGATCAGTTCCTTTATCCTCTCCACAAAAAATAGGAATCCTTCATCGTCTATGTAGCCAAGGTCTCCGCTTCTCAACCATCCCTCTGAATCCAATATTCCAGCAGTTGCCTTCTCATCCCCCACATATCCTACACCCACAGTATTAAATTTTACCAATCCAAATCTAATGCTGAGAAAAGTAATTAACAATTACTTACAAGAATCATTTATGATACTTCTACAAATTAAAAGAATGTGGGTTTGAATTGATTTGTGTGGTTAACCTAATTATTGAAAAATATAAACTTGTATTAAGAAAAAACAAGTTAAAGGTAGCTTACCTTTCATGATAATTGGTCCTCTAACCCAAAGCTCCCCAGGGTTGCCAGGAGGCAGCGCAATGCCAGTATCAGGGTCAACAATCTTGGCCTGACAATTGGACATGAGCTTCCCTGTTGCCCCTGTCACTTGGCATTCTCTACCACCCACTGTCGCGAATATCCTCGCCGTCGTCTCTGTCAATCCATATGCCTGCAACAACTGCACATGAGGAAACCGTTGCTTGAATTTTTCAATCACGCTCTTGCTCAATGAAGCTCCCCCACACTGCACCACTTCTAGTGAACCCAAATCATACCTCTTCCTGGCATTTTCACTTGGGGCCATGGCCGATACAATTGGCGGAGCCAATGCGGCGTGAGTAACCTTGAATTTCTCAATCACTCCCAACATTTCTTCCAAATTGAATCTCCCAATCGCTTTTGTCACCACACAATGCCCCATTGCCAACGCCCTCAAGCAGACGACGAATCCGTACACGTGAAAGTACGGCACCATGCACAGAATCACTGAAGGGGTTTTCCTCACCGGACTCAACGCGTGTCCCAACGCAACTGCGGCAGTCCAGTTTCGCTGAGTTAACTCAACTCCTTTGACGGCTCCTGTCGTCCCCGAAGAATACAGAATAGCCGCCGTATCAGATTGCCTCACCTCCACATCCTCCATTTCGACAATTGGACCCTCCAGCAACGACTCGAAATCGGGGGAGTCGAGGAGAACCGTTCCATAACGAAGGGGAGGCAGCTTGTGAGCGGTGTCCGACGTGACGAATGCGATGGTCGGTTTCGACAGCTCGATTTGACGTGAGATTTCGGACTTGGTGCTGGCTGGATTTAACGGCGAGACGACGATGCCGAGGGAGAAGAGAGCAAAATAGAGGATGGGAATGTGAAGCGAGTTAGGGGAGAGAATAAGTGCGGAATCGCCCTTGGAGAAGCCGATTCGAGTGCGAAGAGAAGAGGAAAGCATTTTGACGAGGACCTCGAGCTCATCGAATCGTATGGAACGACCAGTAATGGCGTCAACGAGAGCGCAGGCAGCAGGGGGTGGAGGATGAGTGCGGAGAAGAGAAAAAGCATAATCGGTTATGGAGAGGGGAAAGATTGGAGGAGGAAGAGAGACTTGAGGCCTGAGACTGTGGAAGATTTTTGTCTCAGAGCAGAAACCATTTTTTGGATTGATTGATGAAGCGGGTTCATGGTCGGGCTTCTCCATTGCAGAGTTTCTCGTTATCAATCTTCTGACGAAGAAGTGAACGAAGGAAGATAACTCGGAAGAGACTCAGTCGACATGGCAGTTTTATATGGGCTGAACGATGCCGTAGCTTTGGGCCAATTAGAGCATATGCGACAAAAAAAAAAAGATTTTTTAATATATTTTTTATTAGGGTTACTGAAAATTGTAATTAAATTATTAATATCTTAATTTGAGAGTTTTTTTATACTTGATTATTTTATTTATTCTTAAAAGTTATAATTATTATTTTAATATTTAATAATAGTATTATTGGCTAAAATATCACACGTGTTATTTAAAAAAATATATAAATATCATATTATATATAAATAAATCTTATATTTTCTAAAAAAATCAACGTAAGTGTGATACATGGTCATTAAGACGACCATAAGACTTAATTTTTATTTATAAAAATATATGTTAAATGAATGTCATGTATATATTATTTTTATATTTGATAATAGTATTATTGATTAAAATATTACACAAAATTTTATTTTAAAAATATTTAAATATCATATTATATATTTTCGTATTCAAATAGGTTTTATATTTTCTCAACAAAAAAAAAAAACAGACCATCCCTTCACGAAATCTTGAACTAAATATTTAGTAAATAAATTACTAATTAATTTATTCAATTGTACAATTATATATTTGTATTTAAACTATTACGGACTGAATTTTGAAAACCTTGAATTAAAAATAGAATTGATTTCTACCAAGAAAAAAAAAAGGACTTGAAATTATTAATTACTATTTTAATTTAAAATTTTATTATATTTATATTATAACGTCATTATTATTCCATTGAATTAAAATTTAATGCTAAACTCAAAATTAATACTTTTATTATTATTAATTAAGTGTTGAAACTTTCTTATTATCACCTGAACTCACTAAAATCTTTGATTAATGGTTTGGATCTCTCTGACCTCCCACGTTCTGAAACGAAAATGATCGCATCCATCACGCTGTTGAAAAGAAAACACCTGAATTGATTATTAATTAATCAACGTATCTCCTCCCACGCCATCAATGGTCATTCTAGCTTCTCTACCAGAGGATGGATATGGCGACAAAGTTTCAATATAAAAGTCTTAATCCGTCTTCAAAATCGATAAAACATTCAACTAATCAATTATTGTCTGTAAATCCATTCATGGCAGATCCTCTCTTGGTAGTTCCTCAACGATCTACCGCCCAAACCCCACTCCTCCATCACAACTACACACCACCACCGCCACCGCCACCACCACCATCTGCACCCTCACAATCGCAACAGCAACAGCAACAACATGGAGACGAGGACGCCTGTCTCGACCAGAAGCTGCGGAAGCTCGAAACCTTTCTATTCTTTCTCGGCTTCAACCAGTCATCGCTCTTAAGTTCCTCTTTATCTTGGCTTGCTTTCCTGATAATAGGTGTCTTGCTTCCAGTTTTGGTGCTGGAGATGAGCAATTGCCCGGGCTGCCGCAAGGATCAGGTTAAGGATTTCGAGCTGGATATCGTGGCATCCCAGGCGTGTTTGGCTGCAGTCTCTCTTATTTGTCTCTCGCATAATCTGCGAAAGTATGGAATAAGGCGGTTTCTCTTTGTTGATCGCTACGTTGGCCATATGGCGCTACTTCGAGATCGCTATATCCGGCAGATAACGGTGACCAATTCGTTTTTTGTTTTCTTGTCATTTACTGTTGATAATTATAGCGACTAACATACTCGCATGTTGATTTTATGCAATTGCTTCGGCCAATTTATCGTATTGCTTACAAAATCTTTGCGTTACGTTGTCGGTAAAGTACTCATAGGTTTCTTTCTATCAATGAAACATCTACTAGATGAAGCTCATATGTTAAATCCATGCCATTGTTTTAGCTAATTTACCGCGTTGCTTGCTAGTTGCGGAGTTTTTTTTTTTTTTTTTTTTTTGGTCTTTTGGTTACACCTTGTCTGTATCCAGTACATATTCATACATATCTGCTGTTGATATGAGCGATCATGATTAACTCTAATTTACAAGACACGTAATTATTGTCTTCTTTTGGGTTCCTATGTGTGCTTGGAATTGTCCAGTTTAAATATAAAGTACTATATAAGCTAGGGTATGATGGGAAGAAAAATTTGTGCTCTGTACATGATTACCAGAATTAATGCAGTCCTCTTGGCTCTCAATTGACATTGAGAATTTTTCGTAGTGGTGTTCTCTAAATTAACCCATTGAGAGAAGACTTGCTTAATTAGTTGGTAATTTCCCTCTCAATGTAAAACTCCAGGCACATTAATAAGAACAATTTTAGCACTTCTCGAAAAAGGAACAAAATTAGCTCTTGATATAGACCCATATCATAGACTAAAGTTTGACATACGCAAAACCATCAGTAATAAACTCCCCTTAACTCCATGCTTCCTATTGTTCTTCGAGGTATCCTCAGTGAAATGAAATCAAACACTGATATTTCAGTGTTGTCAAAAGGTGTACAATCAAAATTGTGATGTAAGAATTATTTTCTTAATCTCAACATACTGATTCATATCAAAATACTCCATGTTCTTATAATACCCACCATTTATGTTTCTAACAAATCCATCATCCAATGAATTTTCCTGGCTGCCTCTATGGCTACTAATCCCATTGATTCCATTAGGATAAGGCAACAGGCTTCTGTGCATGCCCTTAAGGTTATAAATGTATCCAGTTTGGTGAGGTTATGAAGGCTCTTGTTCAACACCATAGGATTTTATTCATGCCCTTAGGCTCTTGTTCAAGTCGTCCTCCTGTAGTTGCTGACTTGCTGCCCAATAATCTTCATGGCATCTCTGTTTGTCTTCACGAATGGACAATCATTTTTAGGAATTTTGCAGGTTCAACAGGCACTCCATGTTTAGAACCTGGATGTTATCTGCTTGACTCATATAAACCTGATCTGCTTCCTTCCCTTTCCTGAATAGCGGTGAGCTTGAAGAAGAGGTGGAAGGTTTGCTTGCCATGAAGAGGTTGTCAGGGTGATACACCTGTCCTCAAAGCTGTTCCAGATGAAGAAAGGAAGTACCTATTGCTGAAGAAGCATTCTTGAATAAGGGTGGTGGTCTTATACTCGGTGAAGCAGGTGGTGTGGCTAGAGAGGGAACATCGTGGCATACCATCACCTTCACTTCCTCAAATTGTGCTCCATCCAGCTTTGGCTTTCTTGCAGAGCAACTTGCTACTCAAGTTGAGCTTTCAAAGCTTTGCATGGACAATCTTCTTGAAATGTTCCAAACTTTGATCTATGTTTCTTATGATGTTCTCAATACTCACTGAACACTAATAGTCAAGCATGTCGATCTGAGCAACAGTATTCAAGTTGAGCCTGAGGATCCAATTTCATACTTAAAAAGAAATTGAAGAGGATAGAAGAGAGTAGAAGAGAACTAAGAGAGAAGAAGAATGAGAATCAGGCTTTGGAAACTGGAGAAAAAATAAGAGGAGAGCTCGAGGATCCCAGTTTCTTACTTAAGAAGAAACTGAAGGGCATAGGAGTAGAGGGGAGTAGAAAACAAGATGGAAAGGAGAAAAAATTGTAGAATCTGCAAAAAAAAGGGAAATAGTTTTAGTTTATTTTCATTGATTGGTCCCAAAAAGCCGCATTGAGAAGTCTTAAGAGAAGTATCAGGAGAAGGAGCAGAGAATAAAAAAGGGAAGAGAATTAAGAGGGAAGAAAAATGAGAATCAGGCTTTGGAAACTAGAGAAAGCTAAGAGAAGAGACCAAGGACCCAGTTTCCAACTTAAGAAGAAATTAAAGAGGATAGAAAAAGTAGAAGAGAGTAGAAAATGAAATGGAAAGAAGAGAAATTTGTAGAATCTGGAAAAGAAAAGGGGAAATACAAGGTTTTAATTTACTTTCATTGATTGGTTCCAGAAAGCTGCTCTAGGAAGTCTTACATAGAAGTTAGTTGAATCTTCTACATTTAGGGAAAGAAGTAACAAACTCGCAAAAAGATAGAATCTAAATAAGAACATGAAAGAAGTAATAGACTGGCCGGTTTAGCAAGGACACTGTCAAAAGACAGAAAATAATAAACTCATCACGCCCATTTCTCTGGTGTGTCACCATTAGGTCAACTCATACAAGTTGACCTCATTCATTTGCCGGTCTTTGCATCACCAACTTTATTTCTAGCCCTGATACTATTGCTCTCTGTGAGCCATCACAGATGGTCATAGTAGAAACTTTATACTTCCCTCATCCTTTTCTTTTGCATATTTGACAGCTTTATGAGATGTAGTGTCAGTGATGAGGAGAAGAATAATAGAGATAGTGCTCTATTGGTATCTAGCATATTCATATTTGTTATAGATCGAAATTTTTAAATAGAGTATTCGGGTATTATATATTTAATTAAGTCACGACTTATTTCTTAGTTATTTTTTATATTTAAGTAGTGATTGAATTAAGAAGGTTAGTATTAGATTTCCTTTTTCGTAATTATTGTTCTTTTAGCACTAGCGTCGAGTATCCTATGAATACATAAGTTCTATGGGTTCTAAAGGAAAATATTCAATTAGAATAAATTCATATGTTATCCTTTAATTGTATTCTTTAATGAATGATTTCTTTCTTGTGATTCCAGACCTAGATTTGCTTGGTGAATTCCAAGAACTTCTTATTTCCTTGTTAGATTCTAGTAAGGCCTTAGAGAATTATTGTAGGCTGTTCGTCTAGTTTAGATATAATCAAAGAGATACTATAAAATTGAACAAGATCAAGTAAATTTATCCACATTTCCGTCTTCTAGAAGCCTAGTTCATCTTGATCTATCATCATCTTACTAAGAATGTGATTTATCAGCTTCCAGCCACAATCCACCTCCTTGAAACTAAAAAAGTAGAAAAAAGAAAAAAAGAAAAACGTAACTAAAAAAGCAGAGTAAACAAAAGAAAGAAAGAAAGGGCTTCCCAACCCCCATCTTTTAGTCACAACTGTCGTTGATAATCGCCACCCTCTGCTCAAATATCACAATTTATATGTCACCTTTGAAACCGGAGAGGATTTCCCCTGGGATTAAAAACCGTCGTAGGAGAAAAAAAGAAGGAAAGAATTGTGTTAGCACTGCCTTTTCTCCACTTCCAAAGAGTTAGGTCCACAATCAAGCACTACCTCACAAGCTGCCGGCTGCTATAGAAGCCACTGCCTAATTTTGGTTTTGATACAACAATTGGATTGAGAGAACCTGATGGGTCAGGAAAACATGTTAAAAAGGCCAGTAAGCTTATATGGATGTTGTTTGATCAGTTTTGACGGGCCATAAAGTAATCCTAGCTTCATCAACAACCAAGTCAATACTTTATGAGAAGCACAAATTAAGAATTTTCTTTAATTTCTCAAAATGTTCGCATATCAAGTTTCTTCATTCTTCTAACACTTTTCTTAAAAGATAATTCTTCTAATACTTTAAAAACTTGAGATTGAGTTTTCAAGTTTTTTCATTCTTTTAACACTTTTCTTAAAAGATAATTCTTCTAATACTTTAAAAACTTAAGGTTGAGTTTTCTTTAAATAGCAGTGGGATGTGAAGAAGAATAATAGAGTACTGTTATTATTATTGTTTACTGTATTAATATTCATTATAGATATAAATTCCTAAATATATTACAAATCAAGTATTATATATTTAATTTAATCATGATTTATTTCCCAAATTAGTTATAATTTAATTTTTTATTTAATTAGTGTTTTTACTAAGTAGTTTAATATAAATTTTCTTTTTAGTAATCATTGTTATTTTACAGTTAATATTGAGAATATTATAAAATGTAAGTTTTATGAATTGTAAAGGAAGAGTATTTAAGTCTAAAAAACCTATATGCTACTCTTGAATGAATAATTTATTTTGTTGGTAGGTTTCAAGACCTCTTGATCATTTTGATGGATTCTAAGAATTTTTTATTTGTTTTGGTGGATCCTAGTAAAGTTATAATGGATATTGATTTATTTGTCTAGCTTGGATGTTATTGAGGCAAGAATGTAATCTTGAATGAGATTAAGTAAATTTATCCACATCTCCTTCTGTGTCAATTGTCCTATCAAACAAATGGCGGAAGGATCTGCCACCGAAAAAATATAGGTTCCAGAGCACAATTGTTATGGGGCTTTTGTTTCTTTGATCAAGCCCAGATTTGCATCCTTTGAGTTAGTACATTTTATTACAATGTATCTCTTCTAAATATTTTATCTTATTCTCCAACTCTGTTTCCAGTTCACTGCCTGCAAGTTAACCATTCGAAATTTAGGAAAAGTCATATTCCTCCCGCCGCAATATATGGTTTGTTATTGGTTTGTTCTAACACGTAAGCTGCTAGAGTTGCAATCAATCATATTCATTGAGATATCTTGACCAGATCTTCTACAGATCAGACTGAGTGAATTTGCTTGGGTTACTTATTTTAACAGGAATCTGTGCGATTACTGGTACTATGGTCCCTGCCGTGTTTTCTTTTAAAGACTGCGCGTGAAGTAATTCGCATTTTATATGTACAACACGAATCATGGTGGATTTCCGTTGCTGTTTTATTGACCTTAGTTCTATCTTGGACTTATGTGAGTACTATCACTCTATCAGCCAGCATTTTATTTCATTTAATCTGCAACTTGCAAGTCATTCACTTTGATGATTACGCAAAGCTCTTGGGAAGTGATTCTGATGTTTTGATATTTATAGAGGAGCACATTCGGCTGCGGTATCACCTATCCAAGATAAGCCATAGGTTTCGGATTTTTCTTCTCTTACAGTTTTTGGTTGTTACAGCTAGCCAGTTCGTTACTCTTTTCCAGACTACTGGTTATAGTGGGATTATTACTTTCATAAATGGTGGTGATTTTGCAGTAAGTATCAGCTCCACTTATTTCTTTGTGTTGATTTTATTACTTGCTCATGGGACTACATGTGCTCTTTTAAGTCTTAATTAAGAATACATGGATATATAGATGCTGTTTGGAACGATTGGTATTTTTTGTGGAATTCATTTATAATTTCAAACTAATTTTTAACTGAATGCAAATGTCTTCCAAAATGATGAAAATTGACCAAAACCAATTCAAGTGGAATTGAGATAATAGATTTCTAGTGTCAATTTAAACTTGAAATTGTGTAGAATATTAATTTTATTATTTTAGAAGAGATATTTGGCATTTTATAATTAAAACAAAAGTGAATTTTCAAATAAATCTTGTTAAACAAGTCCAGTTGTTGCATGCATAGCCATTTATATCTCAAATAGTACTGATTCCACTGAAAAGGGAGATAGGATGCATGCACATCTGATCACTTTTATGCACTTTTTGTTTGTAGAATTAACTTCGCATACATCTTTGTCCTTAAAATTTAACTTCCATAAATTAAAATTATATTTCTTCCTGCTTTTTCTTTTATCACAAATATCTAGGTCTCTTCAATAGTCCAGGTTGTTGGCATAATTATCTGCCTGCATGCTGCCACAAAAATTTCCAGTAGAGCCCAAGGCATTGCATCAATTGCAAGCAGATGGCATGCCTTCTCAACATGTGGGTCTTCAGATTCATCTCACCTGAGGGTTTCTAACAGCATGGGAAACTTGGAAGCAGCCAACCAATTTAACCAACTGCACATCAACTATTCTGAGAGTGATTTGGAGTCAATGGATTACGCTGCAATGCCAATAAATTCACAGATGGCTTCATATATGTCCTCGTACCAAAAAAGACAAGCCTTTGGTATGCATTCCAAATCTTCATGTTATTTTTCCTTATTCAGCACAAAGAATTCTGTTCATATTAGTTAAAAAAAAGTTCTGCATAAACTAGAAAACCTCTCTGTGCTTTGAATAGCATAGTCTCTTATCTTACCTGGGACTGGGTTATGCTTTGCATATAATAAGCCCTCTTAGGCTATGGTTTCTCCTGAAGAGTAGATTACTAGCATTAAGCAAGGACCGTCATGGTGGTGAAAAATATTTTGGGTCGTCTTGGTCAGGCGAAGATTCAATGAGAAAAGCTTTTAGGAGCACATGCTTCATAGTTTCTATAACACCTAAGAAGAATTAATTCTGTAAGGTAGGAGATTGAAGGAGCTAAAAAGAACATGTTGTTTTCCAAATAACCTCTACATGTGTATATTATTGCATTAAAGATACAGGATTATATACAACAAAGTAATCAGACTGTCAAATGCTTTGCAATATATTATTTCCATACTGACACAATTTGAGCATTGTCATGAGTATTAGTTGCCTTCAAAATTTGCTTTTTGTTTTCTGGATTGATATCAAACTTCTAGGATATTTCCTTCTGTAGATCTTTAAGAGGTCAATTTCTGTTAATTTTCTTTTGTACATCTTAAAGAGGTCAGTTTTCATTATTTTGAATTTTTTATTAAAAAAGCACCATGTATTTTGTATGAGGATCAAAATAGAATTTGAATATTGTTTGTTTGTGACAATGGTAGTATTGTATTTGCAAATGAATCCTGGTGGCATCACTATATTCGGATGGACAGTTGATCGGGCTCTTGTGAACACCATATTTTTCATCGAACTCACACTGGTTACATTTGTGCTGGGAAAAACCGTTGTTTTCACCTCTCGCTGAGATCTCATGGCTAAACAATTCCAAAGCTGTGTTCTTGGCTATGTTGTTGTATGCGTCTGTAAATAACACAACATAACAGATATTTACACCCCTCCTACATTCAAAGCAACAACATAAGACTCAAAGCATCGTAATTTCACACGCCATCCTCAGGTTTGCATTACTGTTTACCGTTCTCCTCCATTGAATTTGAGTTCAAATGCTTGCTTGTTAGTTTTTGTTTGCTTTTTTTTCTTTGTTGAGGCTCTTTTTTTTACGTTTGAGTGAGGGGGGAGAGAGATTGAAATATTCTTTTTCTCGTTTATACGGCTTTCGTTTCTTGGTGGGTGGGAGGGATTGAAATGTTGTTTTCACACAATTCTGCACCAATGGTAAATTTTATTCTCTACTGTTAAAATTGATATTTGATTTCTTTCACATTAGACACAGTACTTTTATGTGTATATTTTAAATATATTAAAAAGCTGTGAACAAAAAAATTAAGGTGACAAATTATAATCAGTTTATCTTCATATTTTTGAAGCTCATAACATTTTTTATAATTGTATTTTTTTAATAAGTAAAAACTAACTATTAAAAAATAAAAATATTTTTAATTTAAAATTTGAACTAAAAATAAATACTTTTTAAGTATGAGTAAATAATGTCGTAATTAAATAATATATTTAATATGTATTTAAATAAAGTATGACTAGATACTTTAATTTGCTAATAATTTATGTTTACACAAATACTACAAAATAACTTGAATTATTAAAAATATTAAGCGGTTTTTTGTACTTTTCCATGATTTAATCCTTAATATTTATTTATTATAACTTACTCTTTAGACACCAGCAAGAAGGCTCAGAAGCAATTGATTCTAAATACAAACCAAAAAGTACAACAGATGTCGCGCCCAGTGATCGTAAGAACCAAGACTCAGGTTGACCCGCAAGTCCGGTTAAAAAATCAGCGCAAGCTCAACCCACTTACCAGCATACATAGTTTTAAGTGATTAAAAGAATCTCCGAGACCCTTCGAAACATAAATATATATTTTTTATTTTTCTAAAACAATTAAAGTGTACAAAAATTATTTGTGTTAATCTCCTGTCATTTCCTATATATTTTTCTAAGTTTTAACCAACTCATGTTAAAATAAGATAAATTCGAAAAAGAATAAACAAAATATTTTCATACACTTAAACAGTATCATCATTTTCATCACCTTTTTGTTTTCATTTCATACTCTCGATCTCAGGATGTGAAGTTAAATCTGTCACTGAATTCCACTGGGTTTCTAATCCCGGCACAATCTGCATTGACCGTACAACCACGCTTGCAGGGAGACATGCCAGGAAAGGAATAGAGCAAAAGGCCGGTGAAGAATATTAGCATGAAAAAAATCATATTCATTATTAACTTTCCAGAAGAAACAAAGTTAAAACCCAAGCCAAAGCATCTACCATAAAACATCATTTAGCTTTGATATGAGGGCAACACAAAAAACTATAAGATAACATACATATATATATATATAAAGTATACGCTACGCATAATTCCACACGTGCTTTTCATTTATGATTATAAGGTTAAAAAGAGAATTCGAGAGGAGTTCGAACCATGCATAAATTTGTAATGAACCTCAAAACTCAGGTGTCCCAGGAGAGGAGATCCAAAAGTTCTTAACAGAAAGGCAAGACTTTTCTCAGTTCGGAGTTTAACTAGCAATTGCAAGATGGAATGCGAATACTTCTTGAAAGCAAAGCGAACAAAAATGAATCATTAGGGAAAATTGCTGAGTTTAAGAAATGTAAACATTCTAAAGGTCTACCTGAATATTGCCTGTCACAAATACCGTTCTCAGCACTAGAACTGAGAAGTGAACCAATTCTCAATGAAATTAACAAAATGAATCACAAGGGAAAACTGCTGGTTAAGAAATGTACAACCCTCCGAAGTTCTACCTGAATATTGCCGTCACTCATTTTCTGGGTGTTCAACTTTGATTAGCGAGGAGAAAAGGAGAAACACTCCAGCTAAAAAATAACAAACAGCAGTCCAAATATTTGCCTCAACTTCTTCATATTTTCATATACAAGAAATAATTGCCACCTAACAGCTATCATGCAAGTATTTTATGTATTTCTTTTTTCAAGGATTATAAGTGGAAATCCAAAAAATAAAAAATAAAAAACAAATATTACGAATGAATCAAACTCTAGAAGTCACCATGTTATTTTACTTAACCCATGTGACCAGAATGCCATCATCTTCTTCATGAGAGGATTCCACTCCCACCAAATAAGTCGAGTTTTTCCTTGACGAATGCCAAAATAATAAGCAAAAAGGGCATTGTACATATAGAAGATCTTAGACCATGGCAATTATATATTAATTAAACAAAAACAAAAATAATGAAGTGAACATCTTTTTCTCCCCAAAACAACAACACAATTGAGCACTGACAACTTTATGTATCCCAAGGAGTTTGAGATGACGTCAACAACATCAAGCAACATCCATCTTAACATCAAAATGTTAATGCTTTTTTCTTGTCTCTTATTGTAAATAAAATTTCCATTAGATTATTATAATTGCCAGTCTTTCCTTAAAAAAATTATTCTAATTGCCAGTCTTTCCTTTAAAAAGATGCAAGGCAACTAAAACTTCATCTAGCCATTATTATACTCATGAAGAAAAATTATCTAACAAGGTTCCAAGAAATTTCATCTAACTCTGACACCAATGGTATGCACATCTCAAGGAAGATTACAGCTGACAAACTAAAAAGGAGAATGTTACAATAAGTGCGAGCTCACAAAATATATTGAATACCAGTTACTTAACCACTAGAAAGTAATGCTTACAGAGTAACAATTTTAAAAACGGTTAAAACACCGGTGCTCACAATTAATGCTGTAAACTCAAGCTTACAGCAATTTTTTCCAACTAAAAGTATCCCCAAAAAACCAGACCTATCATATCCTAAGGAAAGTTAATATTAATCAATCAATCATAGAATTGCAACACATTGTAACAAACCAAGGTTTGTATGGTACCTCTAGTGAGCCAGAAGAAACAATTAATTGGAAGTTCTATAAAATCCAGAGCGTGCAGGTAACCTCCTCAACCTGCTTGCTTTGATACTGCAGTGACATTTACAGACATTGTCATAAAAATTCTGGGGCTAGTTAAAAAACTAGAATCATCTACACTTGGGTATTTCAAAATAATAATAATAATAAACTAGAATCATCATCTCATGAGATGAAAAGAAAAGCAACAGAAAGGACAAAACTGATCATTCGATCAAATTAAAGCCTATTAAAAGTGATCTAAATGCCCTTTAACAACTGAATTCCATGACAACACTGCCTAAAGAAATGAAAAGCAAGATGTAACTTCATAGCATAGAACTTCTGCTTATAAAATCAGATGAATTGCATACAGCTATTTGGCCAAACATTTGCAGGGACATCCTTTTATTCATTCCAGAGGACAAGGACTCGCTGTGTTTTTGCTCATTTTCCCATGCTCAAGCTTTTAGAATTACTGATTAAACAAAATAAGAAAACGAATTTCTTGTTGCAGCTAAGGACAATGTAGTATAAATGATATTGTTACTTCAAGCCTACTTACATGCACCTTAATCCCCACCACCCTCCTTGATGCTTCAAGGGAAGTTGACAGAAAAGCATTTTCTAAGCAACCAAAAGGACATTCAACATAAACAGTTTTTATAGTTGGACTCAACAACCATAAATAGTACCATCGCCCCAGGCCACGAGCACTCAATGGCTAGTCCAAAGCTTGGATAGAACCCAATATTATATCTTGCATGGGGTTGGACGGTTGGACTACAAAACATTAATTCTGAATTAATTCAAATTTGCTCCATTATTTAAGCTAAAATGAATGCTATTGATGAAAACCTCATGCCAGAAGGACATATCAACTAAACTGATCTATAATAGGTTCATTAACCACTTCAAAAGAATAAATTTTCTGCAAAGTGGCTATCATTCCACATCATGAAAAAAAGAACTGAAGAGAGCTTTGCATGTAATAAGACATGATATAAAATTACAGTATTATATCATATTACATGATCCGTCGTGAGTGAAAAGCAAATGAAAGTATAAACTGTCCCAGATAACACGTATTATCAAAATGACAAATTACCTTTTGTCGTACAATTGTTACTGTTCAATTTTCTTCTTCAATGAAAAGCTAAGAACGTCACCTCCACTTCACACCACCATCTCTTGCAAACACAATGTGAATATTAAAAAGGATGCAACTCATAATGGGCAGATATCCTTACTGTTCTAATATTCAAAACCAAATTTTATAAGAAACGTTTACAATGTTTCAATAGAAGTATGTTACATACACAAAGTTTCTGCTGAAACCGATTTTTAAAAGAAGAAAGGCTACTATGCCCCACCTTGGAGACCATATGGTGTCAAAGATGCATTTCTACATGATCACCAAAGCCAGAGACAAAAATAACCTGCAAGATATCTGGTTGACAGGAGGCAAATAATTTCTCCTTCCAAACCATATCTGCTGCCTGCTAAAAAACAGCATGAATGATCGTCTGACAAACAATGTTTGCAACTTCCGTTGAATGCATGTCTCTCACCTCAACCATGGCCGTTCGACAGTTATGAGGAATCCAAATCATGTAGATCATATCATCTTCAGAATCAACTGGGATACCATCAGCCAAACAAGCCACCAGTGCCTAATTCCCCTTGTTGCAACTCCTTTCTACGCTGTTCCTCCAGAGGGTCTGGACTCTTCATAATTCTTCGCAAACGCCTAAACAGAGATCAAAATAACAAGGAAAAAATAATAAGAAGAACTAAATAATTTGTTAAAAATCAACAACACTATTGCTTTTGCAGGTTAAGATACCTGTCTTGAGCATGCTGAGCAGGAAAAGTAGGCATGAAGTCCTTAGACTTCGGAAGAGGAACTTCCCGAAACCATTCATGGTTAAGTGCAGCATCAGCAGTAATCCGCTGTAAATTATAGCAACAAGTTCCATATATCAAAATACCAAAAGCAAAAATGGTACGAAGACAAGCAGAAAAAGTCATTTACCTTCTCAGGATCATAAGTTAAAAGTTTATTCAACAAGTCAAATCCAGCATCAGAGAGAACTGGTGAGCCAGTGAAAGAAGTAGCTGGGAATTTCTTACGTAATAGGTTATACCTGAAAAAAACATGTCAGTTATTAATACAAACAAGAAAAAAAGGTATTTAACTGAAAGTATCACCAATGGAGGCCAGAAAGCCAGACCAGTATCACCCAAAGCTGGAAGCCTGGGAAAACAGTGGTAAGCATGAGAAAATCTGAATGCACCCTTCAACTTTGTGGAATAATAAATTTTGAAAAAAAAAAAAGAAGAAAATAGTACTCACTGATGCTTGACAAAGTTGACCTTAACTCCAGGCAACTTGGAAAATCCTGGCCAAATTGTCTCATTTGGCGTGCCAAGGGTTCTAAAAATCTGCAAACATAAAAGAACAGTGTAGAATACTTAGCAGACCAATTACAGCACACATCATAACATTCCAGCAGCAGAACAACAGATTTAGCATTGAGCAAGTACCAGCAGAAATCAATCAATTCCATTTACCTTGTCAAGTTGATCAAATTCAGTTTTCCCATTGAAGAGTGGTTCCTTTGATAATAGTTCAGCCATTATGCAGCCCAATGACCACATGTCAATTGCAGTCGAATATTGTTTTGCTCCCAACAAAAGTTCCGGTGCCCTGCATAAACAGAACATATTAACTACCTCTACTACGAAAAAAATTATAACGTATATGTATACAAATAAAAGAACTGAAGGATAACAAGTTTTAATAGCTTGATCAATTCAAAAAAGCCTATTATCAAGCCAACTAAATTGCAATTAACAAAAGAAATCTATTTCAATTTTCAGATTCAAAGACCAACGTACACACAGGCATGACAGTTACTACATGACAATAATAATAATCTGAGGATCTGGCTAGAGAGACTAATCGGCATTCATCAATTTTTAACAGATGAGAAAACGACTGAAGACAGTACAATGACACCTACCATACAATTGTGAATTCCCAGTAAGATCAACTGACTGAAAAATAATAGTTCTGAGACATCAACTCACATCCATAAACTGACAGATCAGCTCACAACCATAAACTATAATTAAAAAGATATGAAAATAGGAATTTGATCCAAAAAAGATTCAATTTACAGACAAGTTCACATGCTGTGCCCTGTTAAGCATGGAGGCAAACAGATTGCTAATGCAGCTCACCTGTACCAAAGAGTAACAACCAAGTGAGTGTAAGGCTTCAATGGGCTCCCATATTGACGAGCCAACCCAAAGTCACAAATCTTCAACTCACCCCGGTTATTCAAAAGTAGATTTGATGTCTTCAAATCTCGATGAAGCACCCAATTATCGTGAAGATACTTGACACCCTCCAATAGCTGAAGCATTAAGCATTTAACTTCACTCTGACTAAATGGTTGCTTCATTGTCTCCATTAGCCCTTTCAGATCATGTTCCATATATTCCATCACCATAAAGATACTATCAAGGTTACTGCCTACAACAACTTCTTTAACATCCACTATTGAAGGGTGATGAAACGAAAGAAGAATGTTTATTTCCCTAAGAGAAGTCAGTGGAAAACCTTCTCTTTCTTTCTCCATCTTTACCTTCTTCAACGCTACAATTTCCCCTGTCTTCTTATCTCTGGCTCTATATACAACGCCATAAGTTCCCTCATCTATTTTATTTAATCTTTCAAACTCATCAACACTTCTACATCCCTGGAGCATGTTAACACTTCTTTGTGGAGGACCCAAGGGTTCTGGTGTCTCAAGTGAATCATTCTCATCCTCAGAATCAATATGGCTCCGGCTAATACTAGTATCACTTCCGCTGGGGTTCTCATCAATCTCCATGTGGTCACCCTTTTCCAAACCGTTATCTGGGCAATTATCCCCACTCATGGACCTAGAACGGGTGCCATGATCATCAGATTCCAATGACCTAGACCTGGCTCCTTCTGAGCCTTCCCTCTTAACCTCCCCAAACTCAGGAGTCAATGATTTACTGTGTGGTCTGCTTTGCTGGGATTCTGGCAGAGGCAATTTCCTCTTTTTTTTATGCATGTCTTCATCATCCAATATTTCACCTTCATCACCTGGAGAACTGTTTCCAGCTGCCCATCTTGATGATGATATGTGCCTGGTAGGTACATAATCATCATCTTCCAGTTGCTCCGCTTCCTGATGATTTTTCCATGGCTGCTCCTTTATAGGTGAGAAAGACAATCCTACTGGAGACCCAGCCGATTCGGATGCCACTGGAGGCTTACCTGGAGAATGATTTTGATGAATTTTACTATTCTTTACAGCTGAAATATGTATTCCATCTAAATTGATATCAGGTGACTGGCGATATGCCCTAGGCAGTGGTGGGGGGAGAGGAAGAACCGTCACTGCTGGGGAATTTCTACTCCGAGACAAATTACTTGCTTCCTTGTCATCTCTATCCCACACTATAGGTGAAAACTTTCTTTTCCTCTCGGCAGGAGATTGAATCCCATTCTCTACCATCTTTGAAGTTTCACTATCTTTAACCTGGGGTTCTGAATCAATTGCATCATCAGACCCGCTCTCGCTGGACAACTCACCCGGCTCCCTATCCACCACCTTAACGGAAAATCCACATGGTTTTGGCCCCAGGCTGCCACCTCTGCCACTGCTACTTGAATCACTCCTGCTGGAAGAAGATCGGTACCCACCCTTAATCACTTCCCTCTCCTTAATATCCTTCTGTCTAACCCTAACTCTATCCCTGGCATCACGAACTTGACCTCGTCCATTGTCCCGACTACCGTTCCTAACCAAATCGTAATCTTCCTTGGAGTAGACAAATTCCCGCCTTGACACATCCATTTCGGATTCCCGGTCTCTGAATTCATTATCACGGTAACCCCCATGTCTCCCAGCCGCCATATATAAGAGCCTAAATCCAAACTTCTGACGAAGCCCTAAACCCGAATCTAAAGAACAAGAAGTTCGCTAGTTATAAATCCTAACACCCACAGTGCAACAATCTTGCTTTCTCTTCCTAAATATTCAACCAAAGACCAAAAGAATACAATTGGGAACCGTACAGCACAAACTTCAGATCTATAAAGCAAAACCTCAAGAAAGAGTAAATAAGTAAGAAAAATTCAATAGCGAATTGAATTTCGTGTCATTCGATTAAAAAATCCCAAATTGGGATGGAGGATTATGAAGTTCAAAGACAAACCCTAGAAATTGGAGAAGGAAACGAACAGCAGAGAAACATGGGAGAGATAGATAGGTGACGAAGAATCTCGATCTCTCGTTGAAGATGTAACAGCGATAGATAGGGCTTGCCGATGAGAGAACGAGCAAAGGCGGCGAACACTGCACGGAGGAGAGGAAAGGGATAAAGCAAAATACGTGACCGCAAACGAGAAGGCGTTTTAGGTCGCGTTGTGACTTCTTATCGGGAAAACTGGCTTCCTTCTTGTTGATTTAATTTAAAATAAATAAATAGATTATTAAAAATAATATCCAATTATGACTGGAGGTATCATAATATATACATATATATATTTGTATTTTTCTTGTATATTAAACCGTGATACATATTGTTAACTATATTGATTTACATTTAACTTGTTACAATCTATTATAATGATTTTTTAAGAAAAAAAAATAGTATATACTTTTTGCTAAAATACATAAATTATTAATAAATACAACTGTTGAGCTCTATTTAATAACAAATTGTACACTATAATAACTTGATCTTGAATTTTTTAGAACCAAAAAATTGTTAGATAAATTTTTACAATATCCCAAGTGTTACAATATCAAAGTATGATAATAATTTTATATACGATTTAATGATATTTAAATTAAATCTTATACAAGATAAATTTTTTATACTTTTTTTTATATATATAATATGCAATTATAGTATTTTTTTTTCTTTATATTCAGAATAATAAATCTTTAACTACTATCTAACTCTACTGAAAGGTAACCTCTAGTGCCATGCACTTGAAAATGCAATGTGGATTTAGCAAACTACGATACTAACACATCAGTAAATTACGGGGCCGTATTCAGATATTTGTCAAAGACGGCAATAAAACTTTTATTAAAAAAAATTTGGAGATGCAGCTCACCATTCTTAGTGAAATTATTAGAATGTCAAAATATGCTGCAATATATACTAGCAAACATCACATGACCTAAAATAATAGAGATAGATGTCTAATCAGTAACAAAATTTATTACCACACAGAACCATTATTACTCTGAATTCAATTTCATTATTAAAGACTACCAAAAGCTGTTAACCTTAAAATCGGACATTTCCGTCAACTGGATCTAGAGACAAGAAAATATAGCGGCACACTAGATCATTAGGGATGCTCAATTTTATTCAGAGTTTCGTGTATGGGAGGCTTTTACTCCACTTATGATGTGCTACATTAAAGTATTTTTTTATAAAAAAAAATATCTATTTTTTTTAAATCTTTACTTACTGTTAATTAATATTTAGATCAATTATAAAGATTTTTTTTAGTAATAATAATTAATTGTTAATATTAATTATATAATAATAGAATTATTCTTATACTGGAATTAGTATATTCTTAATTATTATTTACATTGCTTTTAGAATCCGAATCTATATATAATTACTATTATGGTCAATGCACATATTATTGATTTTAGCCTCTTAGTTTTTTAAGTATAAATCATTATATGTAAATCAATAATTGTAACTTGTAGTAGCATCCATTAATAATGCATTTGTTTAAGATACAAAACGTAAGATACTATGATAATTATATTCCAAATTATAATAATTAATATGTGATTCTCTAATGTTACATAGAGAATTTTTATTAAACAATCAACTCACCTACTCATGCGTATAACACATGTGACAAACTATAAGCACATATTAAAGTCAGTAATTTTTTAAAATTTTTTTAATTTATAATTTCAAATATTATACAAAATTATTACTGAAATATGATAAAAGTTATCTTATCAAGTATTAGTATTAATCAAATATCAGTATTAAGATATTATAAATAAAAAAACTAAGCAATAGAGCTTAATAATGAGGAAATATTTAGATTGAAATAGCATTTTTATATTTTTTATAATTTTTTTTATTATTTTTTAAAAGTCGGTGATTAATTATTTTTATTTACTCAAATAAGAGTATTTTAAAATTTTTACAAAGTAGAAAATAACTTAGCAAGTTTACAAATTTTCTAGAATTTAATTCCAATCACAATTATTTTCAAACTAATTTATTTTCACAAAATATATATATATATATATATATATATATATGACTTTAAAATAAATTTTACATTCTAAAAGATTTATAAAAGAATTTTCTTTTAAATTACTTTCTTAAATGAAACCATATTGAAATTTTGACAATAAATTTTATATTATTTTTTATAAAAAAAATATTTTATTCCACTATAAATTATTTAATGGTAAAAAATACTTAATTAATTAAACCCTTCATGAGATTTTCTCACAAATATTTATAAATTACGAATTACTATTTTATTACAAGGAACAGATCCCAGATATTAAATTAATTTTAGACATTTTTGGCATTCTCCAAATGAATCCACAAGATTCATGTACATGAACATAAATGAAAGGAGTGAGAGAAACAAAAAATGGCAGACAGATTTGGCAGGTGGTAAATCAAATAAGCTACCAGCAAAATGACGGCAGCTTGAAGGAGAAAGATGCGGGCAGGTGACCAGTCCTCCTTATGTAATCTGCCCTTTCAGAAGTCCTCATAGCTTTTTCGTTCAGTTTAGCTTCTGCGTTTGCTCGCTTTTCTTCTGCAATTCTCCTTGTTGCAGCAAGTTTATTCGAATACCTCTCTTGTGCCCGGGCTTTTAATCTTTCCGCTTTCACCTGTGTAAGCCATACTACTAATGTCATGCTCATGATAATACTTGACAAGCATTTGTTCATATTTGATCAGTATGTGAAGTCGAATCCAATGAAAGTAGAAGGCACAAAGCAAAGAATACAAGTCAAATTGATTATCGGGCTTTACAAAACTTGATCAGAGCCAAAGAAAGGAGAAAGCACAAAGCAAGGAATGCAAGACAAATAAAAATTAATGTGCTTTGCACGACTCGGCCAAACTAAGAATGCAAGCCAAATAGAGACCGAGGGAGTTTGTGCTATTTAAAGTCCAACGGTAGATAAAAAGATTGGGTGAACAAATAATAAGAGAATAATAAGGTTCTCAATATTTGAGCATAGGACCTCTAGCTCTGACACCATGATAGAGGGAGATAATAAGATTGCATTATTATATGTCTACCGTAGTAACTGGATAATGAATGGACATACTTTGCTAATATTATTTCCTAGATAGATTTAACAGAACAACTATTTTGCTGATTGAAGTTGCAGGGCACCGAGAAGGCATAGAGAATTTCACTTCAAGAGGAATTCTAACTACGTGATGAAAAAAGGTGTACTTCATCCAAAAAATTGAATAAAGAAAGGAAAAGGGTGTAATGCAAGTTCTTAATCTTCTAAACATTTGCTTGTTCTGAATCATATAGAAGTAACATATTCCACCCAAGCTGAGCATCAAGGAACACACAAGTATTCTAGTTTATGGGTAAGCAAGTGTTTGAAGAAAAGAGAAACATAACGAAAGAAATAAAAAGTCATCTTCCAACATTATTATAAAAAATTTATACAATTTCCAATTAACTCCGAACTTCACTTAATGTATATATGAGAGAGCTAGAAAGTAGTTGTTGAATTTAATCGGGTGAATCACCTATGATGGGATCCGATCTGATTTAGATTAGTGCTAACTACCTAATAGTTACCGCTAAAAATTCAAAAAGGTTATTAGTTATTATATATAAAAAAAAAGAGAAGTTACCATTTAAAAATCTGTGAAGTAAAAAAACAGAAAAGAAAAAGATAGAGAAAAAGAACACTCTCTCTCTCTCTCTCTCTCAAAAAATAAAGAAAAAAAGGTTCTTCTATGATTCCTACAAAGCAGAAGAATGATTATTTTGTTGATTCATTTTTTTAAAGTTGGATTTTTACAAGAACTATTTATACCGTAAATATTTTTATACAGTTCATTATTTGTTAATGTGATTTTATGTATTGCTATGCACATTAATTTTGTGAAATTATGTTTATTTGTGAATTATATGTCAACTTTATAAATTCCTAATAGCAGTGAATCTATAGTAAGTTCTATGTCATTTTAATTTTATGGATGAGTAATATATACCTCCATTTTCCTCATTTCCATTTCTGCTTTTCTCTTCTCATGATTCTCCCATGCTTGTATCTTCACCTCTTCTCTCTTGTACCTACAAGAACAAACAAATACATACCACATGAGCATGACAACAAAAAATAGCCAAACTTTTCGGCTTAAGTACTTAGTTATTGATCTAAATAAAAAGAAGTCAAGAGCAGAGCTATACATAAACAAAGAACGCGAAAGGATATTAGTAGAAATGACCTTGCCATATACTTGGCTCGTTCTGCTTCATCCCAAGCCACTGCTCGGGTTTCTAGAGGGTTTAGATTTGCAGCTTGATCACAATTGTTCTTCTGGTGAGTAATCTTGACAGCCTGATCTGTATTAGTGGGAACAGGACTAACCCCACCTCTGTTCTCAGTAGTTTGGTAGCCGTGTTGACACCTTACTGGAGTGGAGGATCCTGAAGATATAGGACTCCTTGCTACAGGTGTTGTAGCCCGTATTGGAGTGGCTGTTCTTGAAGGCTCCTGGCTACCAATAGGGGTCATCTCAGTCCCCATATCTCTCACACAAACTGATCTCACACCCAAACTTGTTGAATTCTGCACCTCTTTGTTGATTGTCCAAACCGAATCATCACAATCCACCTTCTTTGTTTCCACTTCGAATCCGGTTTCCATTACTGCAGCGAAGTCATTTTCCTCCTCCTCACCACCGGAGTTGTGCGGAGCAGGGGCTATTAGTCTCCTGTCATCAGCATTTGAGTTCCGAGGTTTGGCTTTGGACTGGCTTTTCTCTCCCCCTCTTGAAAATCCCACCAACCATTTCTGTGCATCATCCCATTTTGATGGTGTTGGTTTGCCCAGAGCTGTTCGCTGACGACAACCACCGCGATTGTTGTCATTCCCTTTATGAAACTCGAAACTAATACTGCTTGAAATCTCTTGTGCTGTTCCAAGGTTATAGCAACTCTTGTCCTCAACGGATCTCATTTTCTTTCAACACCAAGCAAGTATACCGAAACACTACTAAAGAAACTATCTACTAACATAAAAATCTTCTTCTATTAAATCACTTCTACGTCCAGATCCAAACCTCAGATGCCATCCCATATTGCTAAATCTATATATTATACAGGCTACAGGCTGTATTTCACTCTTATGTAACTGCGAATCTGCTTGAAAACCCAGCAACACAAGTTTTTACAAAACGTTATACAGCACGCATATCATCAAACACAAAGCATACAATACGACTTCCCTGAAAACGAGAAGGAAGAAAGAAAAGCTACCACAAATCGTTCTGTACATTAGATCAGAAAGGGTTCTGGTTTACCATAGCAAGAAATTAAACCCACAACGGCTAGAATATTACTTGTGTAATGCACAGAAAGGACCTAAAAATATCTGAAACCTTGTTTCACCAACAGAAAAATGGACCCATATGGAGTCTAATATCGAAAAGATAATGAAAGCAAGAAATATCTATTTACCCAGTTGAAGTTTAGTATCAAAGAGCTAATTAAAGCCATAAATACTACCCATTAAGGAAAAACCAGCCAAGCTCAAAAGCAGAAACTAAGCCAGTCCTTATACGCATCTTACCAATCAAAGCGTAATAATTCTACCCTACCACTAAAACAGTGAGCAGAGAAGTCAGAGCGAACTGTGAATAGCACCAAATGGCAGATGGGTGTTGCAGGCAGAGAATAATACCTCAACAGCACCATGGATTTTTGAGAATTTCAGAGATAAAAAGTTGATATCCACTGAACATTAAAATACTATAACAACACAACATGAAACAGATGCAGTAAAAAGCTAAAAACATAAACAAGTAATTTACATGGGAAGGAGTAGAATATGCTAAATTTGCTCACAAATCACAAGAATTCACCATAACTTGCAATGGGGAATCTTGGGGAAAGGAAAAAAAAAAAAAGAAAGAAATATAGAATAGTAAGGGGTACAGGTTCCCAGAGAGAGTTTGTATATTTAATTTTGAAATACGGTTGTCCTTTTAACGGTTACTAGCTGAGTAGGGCGAGGAGTGAATGACACGTGTACGGCGGTGATTAAAGAAGATGTCAGATGGTCAGAGGCGTTATCTGGACAGGATTGATAATAGAAATTTATTTGGGGAGGTGAGGGTTTCTGACCTTTTTCACGTGGCTGCGATGGGCCTCAACTGCGCTCTCTGGGTGTATTTTACATGTTGGTTAGTAATTTATTTATTCTTTTAATTAATTGTGGGTAACCATTTTTATTGAGGAGTCTATGGTCATAGGGTCGTAGATACATATATATATATTTAGGAAGCATTTTACTCTTAAAATTTTCAGTGAAAAAGCCTTTTTTTTTTTTAAGTAAAAACTGTTATTGTTTATTATACTTGTGAAAAGTTACAAAAAAAAAAAAAAAAAGTTTGTGTCAAATAACCTAATATATTATAAGTCCTATATCACATTTTAATAAAAATTTATAATATTTATATAAATCATATTTTATATATCGGAACATGCTTTAAATATGTATTATAAATGATATCTTAAAAAAAATATAAAATTAAATAAATTATTTTTTCTTTAAGAAGAGAGTGTCGTATTTAGTGTAAGAGATATAAATCGGTATATCCAACATATTTTTTGAGTATTTAAATTTATTTAAAACTCGAAATAACTCAGAGTACGGATATAGTTTATTGATACAATTGAGAAAACCTCATTTAATCTTTTTTCTTAATAAATATTTGTACTAAAAAATTATCAAAATAGTATACAAAGAGAGGAAGCAAAAGATAACTTGCATATTTTATTAGAATAACTGTGTGAAACAATATAAAATTAATTAGATAAAAAAAATTAATTTAAATTATTATTTATATAGTAATATCAATATCAGCACAATTATACATATAGCCACTTGGTACTGTAGAAACTATCATAGTTTGATTCATTTTACACGTTGATTTTACCATTCATCAGTTGTATCCTCAATAGATGATTGATCTTGGGCTCACAATTGAATAAGAAAATGCAAGCCAAAATTATTGTTAAATATCCCAAAAGTTTCTTTATATTAATCAGGTAGGTCATTTTTTTTTTTTCAACAGTCAGGTAGGTCATACTGTAAAGGTATATTTTACCATTTCATGGCTAGAGTACTGAACTACTGGTCGGACTTGCAATCAATCAAATTCAATAAAATTACATCTTTGAGATGCTACCAACATGTATAGAGTTGTGGACTAACCCGTGGAACCAATTTTATAGACAACAAAATATGAGCATTTGGGGTTTCGGTAGGCGGCTTGTGCCTGTGCTCAAGGATGATCTGCAAGTTGTAACTGCAGTCCGTGGCATGATCAGGTATATGTCAGAGTTGGTCTTGTCCGAGCACCAAGTTCATCTGACGGCTATGATGAATAAATAACCAATAACTGCAGTAGTAATGCCAAGCAACCCACCTGCAATTACCTGAAATTTGAGAGAACATCAAAGACTGAAAACGGTGACCATTTTGGAAAAGCAACAGAGCAAAGCCTCTTCCAATGTTACAAACATCATGGTCTGAGAGTTAGTTAAGCAGTGTCTAAAATTAACTTTTGGATACAAGCACCATCCAATGGGTTTGATTAGAAATTGTTGCAAATGATGTTTTTTAAGCATCTGAATTCTCTGGTGAAATATAACATCCACAATTCTTAATGGTCTCAGCTGTAACTTCTTGCTGTTTAAAAGATTCAAGAGGTCATCTATTGTTTAGATATAACATGGCAAAGCAGGGAAATAAGATCTGGGGGTGTTGCAGTTTTAGAAAACAGCAGTTATGTCACAACGATAGATTAATTATTATGGTGAAAAATGTTATGTAATATCCTGAACCTGAGGAGGGGTGTGCCCAAGAAGTTCGTGTAATGGTCTGCTCTCAGCCAAAGGATGTTCAGCAGGAAGTTCATATACAATTTGATTCAGGACCTGAAAGGTAAACAAATCCAGCAACATATAAATATTTTCTTTTCATAGATCAGGTAAATGGTCTGTCAAACAGCCAAAAGTTTTCCTAAATGAAAAATGTGCAGAAAAGAATTGGACAGTGGAAGGAAACTGAAAACAGCAAAAAGCACCAAACCTCTGCTTGGCGTCCAGCCTGTAATCTTACTCCAGTTGCATCATACATCACCTACAAGCAATTCTCTATGTTAATCATCTCTTTGCTCGGTAAACACAGTCAACAGTTAAAAACATGAACGACAATCGCATAAGAATTTCCATTATTAGAAAAATGTCACCTAATGTCCAATTATTAGGCTATGAAGTCAGAGAATCTGTATTGGTATGATAGCTTGGAAATTGTGGACGGATGAATTTAAGTTGTTTGGGTGTTATTGGGTTTTGCCTCCTACAGTGGAGAGCTTCCTCAGAACTTTTATAAAAAAGAATGGGGTGAAGAAAAGCAGCCAACTTTGTGGCATGATGTTCTCTTGGTAGTCTTATGGTATATTTGGCTTTCTCGTAATTCTAGAATCTTCAACAACAGAAATACTTTATATTTTGAGTCGAGGGAGAGGGTGACCAACGGGCATGGTTCCTTTCACGATACAAGTATCTCCAATCTCCATCAAAACTGGGATATCTTCATTCACAACACTTAGCTTTTCTATGATGCTAGTTTTTTATTTTTCCTATGCTGTTTTGGGTTTATTTTTCTCTTCTTCTATTTACTGCAGAGGATGTCTCATTATCAGTTGATAAAATTCTTTCTTCGGATCTCAATAAATTCTTCTTCTTTCATTAAAGAAATCTGTAACTGGGTTGAATGTGATCTAAAATTTCATTACTTTGGCTTCAAATATGACATCATGGCATGACAAAAGAAAGAAACATACAACACATGCTAAGATCAGTGCAGTTGCAAATAGTGATCCTCCAAAGCCTTCTTGGAACCCAACTGACATAGCAAGGGCAGCAACAGTCGCAGAATGAGATGATGGCATTCCACCAGATCCAACAAGTTGCTTCAGATCCCATCGTCTTTCTTTGTACCTGCAGATCTAGGAGAGTATAAGACTCTTAGGCTACTTTTTTGTTCCATTATTCTATTTGTTTTGCTTAATTACTAAAATATTTAAAATATGTAGAATAAGATCGTACAAGTTGTTACATTTGATTACCACTGAACCAATTCTGCTTCTACTTACTAGGGCTATGTTATTACAAATAATATCCTCACCCCATCAGAAATTAGGAAATTCAGATGAAAGCGTAAATGGAGAGAGAAACACCTAACCGAGTTAAGAAAGGAAAAATCCGATAAACCTAGTTAGGGATAACTCAAAAACCTACTTAAATTCAGTAAATATTGCATTGACTTTGTCATATTCAACATTGTAAAAGAAAACTGCAACCAACCGTGGCTCATCCCATCAGAAAGAACGATGCCTATGGAATTAAGCATGTGAAAGACTGACTTGGTCATAAGCTAAGTAAAAAGGAAAATACTGTATGTATGGAAGAAATTATGCAAAAAGGAAAAGGCAATTAGCTCAATAACAATATTGAATAAATGAAATCTTAAAGGAGAATAGGAAAAAGAAAAAAGCAGCGGTGTTAAAATTGATCCGAAAATTTCACGATTCAACAATTAGAGAAAGCATTAAAAAAAAAAAAAAAAACAACTATCCCATTCCATGCACAAGAAAAAGAATGTCTCGATTGATCCAAATTCCTCGAAACCAGAGAGAGAGAGAGAGAGATACCAGGAGGTAAAGAGCTTGGTGGACTGGGCGATAACGAAAGCCAAAAGAGCAGAAATAAGAGGGTAGTTGGTGAGAAGGTAGGAGGAGGAAGATGAAGTTGCAGGCAATGCATCCATGGCGGAGGATGGATTTGTTGGTATTTAATTTTTACGAGGAAGGAAGGGATTACGAAATCTGGATAGGCGTGTTTGGTTGATTCGGATGAAGAACAAAGTAACAACTAAAGGTCTCTTCTCCTAGCAACCTTGCTTTGGATTTTAACAAACAACTAACGGTCTGGTCTTCTCCTCAAACTCAATATGCCTCCCGCATCTCTCTAACATACTGGAATATACCCCGCCACCTCATTATTATTATCTCTTCCTCTTCTCTTCAACATTAATCATTAATTAATAATTTAATTATAATTTCATTCTAATTATTATTTTTTTTTCTGAAAATTAACCTACTTGTTTAATTAATAAAGTGTCATTTTGAAGCAACTTAATTATATTCAATAATAACATTCAAAATATATATATTTACAAACATTCTCTTCATTAAATAGAAAATTAATACAATAAAAATGAGATTTTTTAAAAAAATTTAAAAAATATTCTAATTTGGTATTCTGTGTTTAATTAAAAGTTAAATATATTTTTCCAAAACTTTTACTAGAATATAAATATGTAGTTGCAAAAATAAATATATAAATAAAATTACTCCAATTATACATCAAATATATATAACTTATTAAAAATTTATGGATATACTCTCTTTCTAAGACCTTACAAGAGCAAGTAGCAGAATACAGTAAGTTATCAATTATGGGAAAAGAAATACACATATATATATATATACACACACACACACACATATTAGGGAGTTAATCCTGTAATCAATCATTCAAGAACATGATAACTTTTTGACTTTTCCTTTTTTGGGTTTTGTCAATGGGTTGATATTTGTCATACTCGACCCCACCAAAGCAATCCATTCTAAGAGGAATATGCCAAACACATATGGAATCAGAAAATCATTCTCTCTTCAGCGAACAACACTTCATTTTTTTACATCATAAATTTATAAAATGAACTTGTTTACATCATACATGACTAACATATATTATTCAAGAATCAATCAGAAAAACTAACAAAAATTTCATCCTCCAAGCATCCACCTTTCTTGTTTATCTCCCCTGAAATATATATATATATATGTATATATAATGTGTAGAATCAAAATTGCACTATCCACAAACTTATTGACAAATCAATCATCTGCAATATGTTCTTGTTCGGGGATTAAAGATGTTCTTACCTAGTCTTCTGAACATCTGACTTGTTCAATCTATGGATACTCACTTGGGACAACTGCTTTCTGCTTCTAAAAGACACAGCCTGCTGAAGAAAGATATAGGCTGTGTTTATTACATGAAAACATTTTCTACCTTTTATCTTGTATCTTTCTAATTCATATCCTTTTATGCACAAAAACATTTAGATGTTCAAAACAGTTTTTCTCTTTTCAAAGTCATGTTCCATTTGTATTCTGCTTTCCTAAATATTATTTTCATATTAAACATGACATTTTTTTCTCAGTAGATATATGAATATATAAAATTAAAAAGTAAAACATGTTTTCCTGAACCAAATGAAGGCGTAATTTACAGTTAGTGAAATCAGTTTCTTAGGTGGAAATGAAAAATTGAAAACCAGTTTGCCATTTCCCACCTCTATTTACCTCACAATCTATGAAGTCGGTTTCTTGGCAGCTAAAAGTGCATCCTTGCCTACAAAATTCATGAGTTCCATCTTTGCCACCTCCATTACCACTTGGAATTCTATGTTCGTATACCTTCCCCTACATTGCATTTTAGCACAATTAGCCCAACTACTTTCAGCAAGCATTAAGAATTTGTAAACAAATGCACTGAAAAGCAGATAACTCAAAGGGAAATGAGACTCAATTATAGGACCTCAGAATCAGACTAGAAATATGAGTATCTCACAACATAAAACTTTGTTCCATTTTTCATTCGCACGTCATGTAACCATTCTGTTAGCTACTCAGTTTCTCAGCATCTGCCAGCTCCACAGCTCATGCAGGATCATGTGTTATCCAGAATTTATTTAAGCACGAAATATTTCGATTATGTGCCAAAAATATACTTTGAAATTCCACTCAGAATAGTTTGAAAGGTTTGCTCAAAAAATTGTTTGAAAGGTCAAATTTAATGGACATAGTTGATTGACAATATAAAGTTTATCAAGAAAATATCCTACAGCCATCATATTATTCACATGGAAAGACCGTAGCTTTCTATTTTCATATTACAACATAATCACAGAGTTAACATATATATATATAATCAGAGTTAACATATATATATATATATATGTATATATATTATATCATGATTTTTTCAGGTCTTCTATCTGACTTCCTTCAGTTGGTTTGCTATTAGAAAGGAGGGATGGCCTTACTCCTCCAGAATGCTAATTTTATATTTGGATTGAGTGAAGTCCGAGAACAGAAAATGAAAGGAAGAGATGTCCCCCCTCCTTTCACTTGTTTGCATAAAAAATAATATTTTGTGAAGAAAAGGTAGGAATGGTGACCATCCTTTAATTTTTCTTAAAAAATTAATCTTTTACTCCAAATTAGGAGCATCCTTAAAACGGAAACTTTCCATTTTATCCATACTAATTAATTTGTCATTCTATTATAAAGGATATTCTTAACAAGTTTCTTATAACTAATACTTCTCTTTCTTTGATAACATTAAACCAAACAAAACACTACAACAATCCTTTTCTTTCTTTTACTTTTTCAATTTTTACTAATCCAAACAAGGGAAACGAGTTTCCTTTTCTTTCCTTTTTATCTCTATACTATACTATTGTTCACCCAGGCAATGCAAATGAAAAAGTACACCAAGAATTTTAATGAAACAGGAACTGTTGCGATACCAGAAATGAGTTTTGGACCAAACATTAGAAGGATAGGCTGGGCTTGCAATGCCATGCATTATTCTCGCAACAGCTCTTGGAGTGAATTTGGCCTGTGAGTTACTTTGCAAAAAAACCTGTATATGCAACATCAGTCCCCCCCACCCAAAGAAACAAAAAAGTATATGCTTAGGACTAAAAAAATGATTCTCCTCAGGATTGGAGTTACTTAAACCAGCAGTAAACCCTCACCTTTATGTCTGCTCGCAAGAATGGGCTGCAAACATATAAGAGACAGTTTAGCCAGTATAATGCTTTTGTTACATGTTTATTTTGTTGACAAACAATTTTTCTCACATGGTATTATCTTCCAATATCTGACTTGTCCCAAATTATAAATTCAGAAATCACACTTTTTTCTGCTATCTAGGGAAGTAAAATTTGTATTACCTGCTCTGACCAATCTTATTAGAGGCATTATAGTTATCGTCTCCGTTAAAGTAACTTAATATCTTCCTCTGCAAGCATGGTGTGTGCTGAGCACCAAAGCAGCCTTCTATTTTGTCACAGACAGTTACCGCAGAGACTGCAGCATCAAACATTGCATCCAATTTCCTTACCTATTCCAAATTTGAGGAAAAGAAAAGCTGTCTGATTGCAGGTTTAAGAAAAGGATGTGAACACGCTAAGAAGAGCTTGCATATAGGATATTTAGTTGGATAATAGCATTTATTCATGATATACATGTCTATGCATGTGCAGATCCTTTCAACTATGTTAAGAATCAAGTGGAACAGTTTAACCTCAAGAACAGGATAATCACCTGGATTTGCTTTCTCCGCATTTGGATGGAAGATAAAAAAAAAATAGGGGATAAATGGGGCAATCTGAGAGCATGCTACCATAGAAACAGAGATGCTTATATCATTAAGTTTATCTAGTTGGTCCTATATATCATATCCATTGGCTACAGAGAAAAACTTGTCCTCAAGGGCACCAATGCATTAGAAGCAGCTTTTCAAATGATTATATGCTTACCTTGCAAGCTTCAATCTCTGATAACCATTTAGTAAGATGCAAAGAAAGAGAGCAAAGATCTTCCGGGACTTCCTTAATCATATAACAAAAGGCCGGATCCTTCACTTCATAGGTTATCTCTCCCTTCAACTACAATAATGTCAGAAGATGAGAAAAAAAAAGGATATTTTCAGAAAAACATTGAGCTTGAGAAAATAAAAATTTGATAAGCATTAGACTAATGAACTTTGTAAAAGCAATTAGAGGCAGAAAACTGCAACTGCAATGTAAACAACAGTTTGATGAGTATATAACAGTATGGAAGCTCCATTTTCCTCCAAAACCACAAACAATTAGAAAAAGCTTGTCAAACCCCTTCAGAAAAACTGCTATCTTCTAAGTTTACTTGACTGTGAAGTTCGTTATAATTGCTAATAGTTGAACAAACCATATGTTTTTTGATATCTCCATATCTTCTCAGATTTTCTTCCCCCGCCCTCTCTCTCCCCATTCATGGAAACAACTTTATCATAATATAATGCCTTATAATCAAACAATTACCAGTTTTGTACATATAATAATATACACCCTTAGAATATAATGAAGTATTCCTATTACATTCCAACATTTAATTGGAGATTCTGTTAAGGATTTTATGCGATATGTTAGCCTTTTCCACACAAATGATGGTAACTTCAGTTTCATTTTTATTTTGGGTCCTTCCCGTTCACTTCCAATTTCTTTCATTTGCTAATTGAGTAACTGATATGAGAATGCACTATCTTGAGATATCACAACATCAAAGAATCCAAGTGAAACCCCAATAAAATTACGAAATGTATTTCTATTTTTGAATACACTTCAAAAGCAAAGACTAACATGCATAAACAAACCTCAAACAGACAAGCCCTATATAAAAAAGTGAAAAAACAGAATGTATCTTAACTAAGCAAAAGTAGAGCCTTCTTACTTCAATCATGAAGATCTTAGGGAAGGAAGATGAAGATTTTCGAGAGAAGAATTCCTTCTCTAATTTTCTTTACATTACAGAATAAGAAGAGTATTATTATATAGACACCTAGCACCCAAAAAAATACCCTAACAGAATGAAGAAAGAAGGAATATTGTGGTAACGGGCATCCCCACCTATCCACAACAAATTCACACAAAATTACTAAACTACCGTTTCAATAATTTTCTACACTCCCCCTCAATCTAGGTTTACATACATAATGAGTAATTATAAATTGGATACAGTATTATTAAACGCCCCTTTTGGTAGTGTCTTTTGAGTATGTTTGCAATTTGTTGACTGGTTGGAACATATAATAGTGTTATGGCCTGATCTTCAATTTTTTCTTGATGAAGTGTCGATCAATCTCAACATGCTTGATTCTATCATAGTACACAAGATTTTTTGTCATGCTAATGGTTGATTGATTATCACACCAGAGTTTCATAAGGGTAGAAACTGAGAATCCTAGTTCAAGTAGTATCTTTTTCAGCTACACTCCTTCACATCTCCCATGAGCAAGTGACCGTAATTTAGCTTCAGCACTACTTCTTGATACAACAGATTGTTTCTTACTATGCCAAGTGACTAGGTTGCCCCACACATATGTACAATAACCAGATGTAGATCTCCTATCAGTTACTGATCCTGCCCAATCTGCATCAATAAAGATTTCAATGTCCTTATTCATTATTTTTTGAACGAATAATCCCCGTCCTGGTGTCATTTTTAGATATCTCAAAATCCAGTATACCACACTCATGTGTTCTTCTGTAGGTTGAGATATAAATTGGCTCACCGTACTCACTGCAAAACTGATGTCAGATCTTGTGTGAGTTAAGTAGATAAGCTTGCCGATAAATCTCTGATACCTTTCTCTATCAACATGTTTACTATCAGTTTTGAGACCTAGCTAAGCATTTGACTCCATAGGTGTTTTTGCGGGTTTATAACTAAGCATACCTGTCTTTTTTTAGGAGATTTAGGATATATTTCTATTGTGATGCAGAGATTCCTTTTTTACACCGAGATATTTCTATTTCAAGAAAATACTTGAGTATCCCAAGATCTTTGATTTCAAGCTCTTTGTCTAGAAAGCTTTTAAATCTCTGAATTTCTTCAACATGATCACCAGTCAAGATAATATCATCAACATACACAATCAGAACAACTCTCTTACCTGTGACACTTATTTGACAAACAATGTGTGATCGGACTGACACTGTTCATATCTCATATGTTTCACTGCCCTAGTGAATCTATCAAATCATGCCCTCAGGGACTACTTGAGACCATAAAGTGTCTTTTTTAGTTTACATACCTTTTGCGGGTTCATTTCAAGTCTTGGTGGAACATTCATATACACCTCTTCTTTTAGATCGTCATTGAGAAAAACATTCTTCACATCAAGTTGATAAAGAGGCCAAACAAGATTTGAAACTAATGAGAATAGTACCCGAATAGTGTTATGCTTGACAACTGGGGCAAATGTCTCATGATAATCAATCTCATACGATTGAATAAAACCTTTAGCAACAAGGCGGCATTTGTGCCGATTCACACTTCCATCTGGATTATACTTTGTAGTGAAGATTTATTTGCATCCAACTGGAGTTTTTCCTAAAGGCAATTCAGTTAACTCCCATGTCCCATTCTTCTCAAGTGCTTTAATTTCCTCTTGGATTACAGCTTTCTATTCTAGAAACTTGAATGCTTCATGAACTATTTTTGGTTCCATGGTGTTGTTGTCTAGTTTACTCACAAGTGTATGATATGTTGAAGACAATTTACCATATGAGACATAATCCTGTATGGGATGCATGGTGCAAGAATGAACACCTTTTCGTAAAGCAATAAGTAACTTAGTATCAATATTAGTCGATGAGTCAGAGATTTCATTACCTGTTGTATTCTGAGTGCCTAGTCCAGGAGTTGATTCACGACAATGCGTAGTTGGTTCAGTACTTTACTATCTTGAGTCTTGTTCCTTCTAGTATAGATACGTAACTCACTCTTTGCAGGTAATGTGCTATCAGTTTCTGTGACAAATTCAAACTCTTTTATAGTTTCAGGGACCAGTTCAGTTGTTGGAGAAGGTGTATTTGTCAAAAAGATGTGGAGAAGGTGTGCTCACATCCTACAATTGATATTCTTGAGTGAAATTCTCCTATTGAATATCAAGAATAGAATAAAATGGTTGGTTTTCAAAAAATGTTACATCCATAGTGTTGTAAAACTCATGGGTACCTGGAAAAAAACATTTGTATCTTTTATGATTTGATGAGTATCCAACAAATATACATTTAAGGGCCCTTGGGTCTAGTTTCCCCCTGAGATGAGCATGGATATGAACATAACCAGAGCAGGCAAAGACTTTAAACAGAACTGTGTTAAGAATGTGAGATTTAGGGAAGGCTCGAAGGAGAGTTTCGTAGGGTGATTTAAGTTTTAGTATACGGGAAGACATCCTATTGATTAAATAAGTGCCGGTGAGGATAGCCTCTCCCCAAAGATATATGAAAATATGTGTAGTAAACATAAGTGATCGAGTAACTTCAAGAATATATCTTTTTTTTTTCGGCTATACCATTTTACTGTGGGGTGTAAACACATGAACTTTGATGGATGATGTCTTAATCAGTAAGGTATTTTCTCAGGGTGGATTCAAAATATTCGCATGCATTATCTGATTTCAACACTTGTATTGTGATGTGAAATTGGTTTTGAATCATAGTGTTGAATTTCTGTAATATTTGGCCCACTTCAGATTTTTCTTTCATAAGGAAGACTCAAGTAATTCTAGTGTGATCATCAATGAAGGATACAAACCATTTTGTACCAGTAATGTTATTTACCTGTGATGGTCCCCATACATCACTATGAATTAATGCAAAAGACTTTGAGGATTATATGTCAAACTTGGAAAAGAATTTCGAATATATTTAGATAATTGACATACTTCACACTGAAATGAAAGCAGACTTTTATTTCTTAATAAAGCAACAAACAGTTGTTTCAAATACAAAAAATTTGGGTGTCCTAATAGGTAATGTCATAACATGATAGAGTGGTCATTTTTTGAACATCCTACAAAAACTGAATTAACACATATTGCATTTGAAGTTTGTCCATTTGAAAGAGATGTTTCAACTGGTAAAAGATATAGTCCTAACTCCAACCTAGCAGTGTCAATCGTCTTCCCCGAAGTGAAGTCTTGAAATACACAAAAATCAGCGTCAAATTTAATAACACAGTTCCGGTCCCTAGATAGTTTGCTCACATATAACAGATTGCAATTCAAATTGGGTACATAAAGGACTGACTGTAGTGTCAAACATGGTGATATATCAGTTGAGCCAATTACTGTCACTCTAGAACTTGTTCCATCAGTAATTTTTATAGAAAATACCTCCTTACACTCACTGTATCTGTGAAGCAGTGAACAATCTCCTGTCATATGATCAAATACTCCTGAATCCAAAATCCACATTTGTTTTTTTGTAGAATAGGCAGATAAACCAAGTAGAGAATTACCTTTTTGTGTAATTGAAGCATTACCGATAAGACCCTTTTGTGAAAACATATTTAGGAGGGCCTCCATCTGTTCCGAACTGAAGGGAGCACTGTCAAGTTGAGTGTTTGATGTATCATCCGAGGTTGCTAGATTTCCGTGATGAATTTCTGGTCTGATGGGCTTCTTCTCTCCCGGTTTTCCATGAAGCTTCCAACATTTCTCACAAAGATGGCCTAGTTTTTTGTAAAATTCACACCATGGCCGTCCTCTCTTATCAATGACCCAGGTGGTGAGTGTCGAGGCGTTCTCACTCAGTTGAGCGAGCTGGGTTTCTCCCATCATCACCTTTTCCCGACTCTCCTCGCAACGGAACTCAGAAAAAACTTCTCGAATACTCAACAAGGGCTTTGTGCCTAACACTCGTCCTCTTACGTCATCCAGAGTTTTGTTCAGCCCTATTAGAAACTTGAATATCCTCTTCTGTTCAACAATCGTTTTGAACTTCTTTGCATCTTCTGAATAGCATCATTTGTATTCTTCGAAAACAAACTGCTGCCAATTACGAGTGAGAGAATTATGATACTGGATAACAGAAATCTCACCTTGTTGAAGCTCATGGAGGGCGGATTCAACCTTGAAGATGACCGACATGTTATCCTGACTGGAGTAGAACTGTCGGGCAGCTTCTCAAACTTCGCGCGCAATCTCGTAGAGTAAGAAGTTCTCTCAAATCTCAAAAATCATGGAGTTTACTAGCCACAACATGACCATGCTATTTTCAATCTTCCAGGCTCGCGCATTTGGTTGTGTGTTGATGGCAATATGATTTCGCCAATCAAGTATTCATCATATCCTTTCCCTCGGATGAACAACAGCACTGACAAAAAACATTGCAGATAGTTGTTGCCGTTGAGTTTGTAGCTGGTGATGAACGATGAAGACTGTTCCACCAATCCGATGTTGATGGGTATAGGTAGATAAGCACCCGAGAGTATTTTGGGTGGAGAGGAATTTTGCTCATCTGCAGCCGTCTAAGGATTCGGCTCAGTTGGATTAAAGCTTCTAAATCAAAGAGGCTCTGATACCATGAAGATTTTAGGGAAGGAAGATGAAGATTTTCGAAAGGAGAAGAATTCATTCTCTAATTTTTCTTACATTACAGAATAAGGACAGTGTCATTATATAGGCACCTGGCACCCGAAAAATATCCTAATAATGAAGAAAAAAGGAATATTGTGGTAGCCGACATCCCTACCTGTCCACAACAAATTCACACAAAATTACTAAACTACCCTTTCATGATTTTCTACAAATTATTTCTTGTATTGGAATAAAGATGTAAAAGTAAGTTCGCTAAGAATTAATGAAAGCACCAGCCTTAAGATTTTGCAACTGATTTGATAACTCTGTAGCTGTAACTCCAATGCTATTTGCCACACTGGGTATATCAAAAACATATTGCCCTCGCCTGATCTCAGATCTGAAAATTATTTCAAGCGTAAATCAATTACCAAGAAGCTCATAACTTAAAAATACACTTAGGTTTCTTTTCCCAACCAGCTATACTTACTTCTTTAAAATTGCTGCAGCCAACATATCCTTATCAGCAAGCAAACCTGGAGAAGTCTGTATGACAATAAATCACCACTATTTTCAAGCATCACAAGATTGACATCACAATTTCATTACATAAAAGCAGTACTCCAACTAATGATTGCCACCTTGTGGAAACTCAAAGTGCAGGTTACATTTAACTGCGGAAGGAGACACAAGTATTGCACTTCCCCCAACTCCAAGTGTGTTAAAAGTGTGAGTATAACCTGCCAGAGTCAAAATCAGAAACTTTAGTCCAACGTGATTGACAGTTTCAACCATTAAGATATTTTATACCACAGAAGAAGAGCCATAGCCATAACCAAAGCAACATCATGCATACTAAACAAGATTACTGGCTGCATGGGGAAAAATGCACCAAAGTTTCTATGCATATAACCCTTAGATAGTTTATTGTAGTTAATCATCCCAAAAGTGTAGACTGATAAAAGAAGTCTGATCTATTAATACAAAACAAGAGGACTCAAGATTTTATATATTTCAATATTATGGGATATTCCGTAATTATAATATTTATATATTACTAGAGATTTTAAGCTTGTTTAAGATTTGTTATAATAGTTTTATTATTAGTTTAGTATTTTATAAATACATGTATTGTAGATTTTCTCTAGTTGAATTGAGTACCAAATAATAGTGTGATTGTAGTTGTCCAATCTTGTAACTGTAGATTAGATTTATCTTTATTTTCTTTAATTTTCTCTTTCTAAATCCTAATCTGCTATGCTACATCATCTATCATTTATATTATTAGCACAACCCTTCACTTGCAAGCCTACTTTGTTGAAACTGCAGATCAAGCAGAAGATTTCACTATCTTGTGTTTAAATTTAATTAACAGAATAGGGGGTATACAGGCCAAATTTAATCTCTACTCCTTGCTCAAATATCATGTTAAATAATTATTTGTAGTCTATCTCAAAACTTAAATTGATAGACAAGAAGTCCAATCTATTATTTATATATGGTAATGCATGCACCTAAACTGATTATATTATTCTCCAGTTCTTAGTAAATAAGAATTACCTCAAGCAAAAACAAAACAAAATAAAGGAGCAGGGAGTACAGAAAGTTGCACATTTCTGCATATCCAGACTAATAGGTAGCTGAATCGGTTAGTAAATTAATCAAATGTTTTACTGCCAATCCTATTTATTAATGTAATAAATAAAATTTTGAATATATAATTTGACTTCTTCAAGAAATCATAAACTAAAAATCAGTTTTTAAGAGCAAAACTCATTTCGATTATATTAAAATTCCTCCATTAAGGTAAATACAAGTTGAATATGAAATATCTTAAACATTGATGCCAAAAAGGGAAAATGAAGGACCTCTTCTTTCATGTCAAATTTGCGAGATGCAGCTTCTTTAACTAGTGAGCAAATTTTCCCATGGACATTCATGTCACTGGAGAAAACTTGAAAGAGAAACTTGTTTACTGTGTATTCATCTACCCCATCACTGAAACACAACACAGCATATTAATTTCACTTATTTAAAGTCATCTTCATATCATTTAAAATTCCATCTATTTACCTGTACATGAGGCTTCTCAGTTTGAAATACGTGATATCATCAAACAACAGATGGCAGTGGGACAACCTCCCATCCCGTCCTGAACGGCCAATCTCCTATAGAAGGTTATCAATTCATTTTATTCAGCAAATTGGGAGACGTGCTAATCTAGTTAAATAAATATTATAATTTAGAAGCAGATAAAACCTGAACATACTCTTCCAAGCTTTCTGGCAAGCTGTAATGAATTACCTAAAGCAAAGTTTCACTGTTAATATCTGGTTCAGTACCAAAATGCAAGACACTGACAGGCAAAAGCATGCTAGAATGAACAATCTTATTAAGAAAAAACGATGCAACCATGGACAAATGAACAGCGAATACAATGCTGGGAAACCATAGGGTTAGTATCTAGTCTTACTGCTCCAACATCTGTCTTGTTAAGGCCCATGCCAAATGCCACAGTTGCAACAACCTTCCGACAAAACAAATGTTGATTAAATTTGGAAAAAAAAAAGAAAGTCAATTATTTCAAAAAGGAATATTTCTGAATTTGAACATATAGCCAGGATGAAGTGGAATAATTTCTCACCACTCTAATCTTGTTAGAACAAAACAAGTCCTGTATATGGTTCCGATCCTTAGTGGTAAGACCACTGTGGTAACTCTGCATAAGCATTCATAGTAGCATCATTCGATCATCATTTAGAAATATGAAAATGATAATTACAAAATCATTTATAAAGCAACTGAAACATGAAATCCAAACCTTTGCAGAGATATTGCTATCACACAAGTATCTGCTTATCATGTCAGTTTCATACTGCATAGCCAACATGCAACTACCTCGTTACCAACCAATTCGAGAAAAAATAAATAAATAAAAAAGAAACAAACGTAGCCTGTCCAAGAGTGACATGGCAAACAATTACAATACAACTAGCTAGCTAATCAGGGCTGTACAACAATTTTAAACAAAAAAGATTCAAATTAAGAAGCCTTCAAATCATAAGATAAACACATTTACCTGAAATTTGCAATATATGATGATGCTTTGAACTTCATTAAAGGGACAAGACTTTATCAACATCAGCAGATCTTTCATTCTATTAAATTCAACATATGACTTAATCACACTCTTGCAAAGACATGAAAGCAATAGGAAAACAAAGAAGAAAAACAGAAAGAATTCATTATTCATGCCTGTTTCCACTTAAAGAGACTGACAACTGTAAGTTGTTCCTCAGTTGGGTTTCCTGAATGAGATTGCTTGAAGGAATCTCTAGAGCAGACATTACAGCCTGCAATGTTGCAGCTGTTGCAGTAGCAGTCATTGCAAGAATGCATTCAGCATTAAGCTTGGCACGAATCAAAGATGCCCTTATCCTCGTGTATGAAGGTCGGAAGTTATGGGACCTGTTAAAATATTCAAATTCTGCGGGAGGTTAGCGAGAATAACATGCAATAGACTGCAAAACAAACACCAAGGAGGTGTAAGAGATGAAATTCAACTCACCATTCCGATATACAATGAGCCTCGTCCACTACAACGAGAGATAGAAGGGAAGTAACAGAAAAAAGTGACAAAAAGTCCTTATTCAAGAACCTTTCTGGTGATACAAAAAGCACCTGGAATATATGAATTCCAGAACCTTAGCTTCTAGCGCCCATAAATCTTGTAAACCAAATCCAAACTTAGGATAGTTACTAGGCCCAAAAAAAAAACAATAAAAAATTCTAAGCTAGTAAGAAATTAAAATGGAAACTTGAATGGAATATTAACAGGAAAAGGTTATGGATTTAGTCACCACCTTTATGGTCCCCTCATGAACCTGCCTCAGTGTCTCAGCAACCTCTTCGGGTTTCTAACACAGCGAAACAAAACAGCCTTTTAAGAATATCATCAGAATGTGAAAATAAGCTGAGATAAACCACGAAAGAGGGCATCATCAATCCTCTACCTGGCTGCTGCTCAAAAGGCCGCCAGGAATCACAGCAGGGAGCTGCTTCAACTGGTCGATCATTAACGCCAACAGAGGGCTGACAACCAGCGTGATCCCCGGCAAAATCATGGCTGGAATCTGATAGCACAGCGACTTCCCCGCACCCGTGGGTAAAACCAGCACCGTCGATCTCCCCGAGAGAACCATCTTGATCGCCTCCATCTGCCCGCCGCGAAACGAATGATGACCGTACACTACGTTCAGCAACCTCACCAGATTATCATCGGACGGCTCGTCTCGCGCCGCCGAGACTGCCTTCTGCAACAGACGAACGCTTCGCTCTTCCCTCTTCTTCTTCGGTTGCGGGATTTCTCCAGCAAACCCATCTTCGCCACAAATGCTCTCCGTCTCAATTCCGCTCTCGGCTTTTGCTTTTCTCTTGCTCCTCGTTTTTCTGTAGGCATAATTGTTTTGGCTTTTGGTTCTGCCTTTGCACTTGCTAGGATACTTGCCCCGTCTTTTCCCATTCAGTTGAAGCTTCACGAAATTACCTTCACTTGCGCCGGAGCAGTTTCGAATTTTGACAGGCGGGTCAGCCAAGCTGCTGCCGATCAAATTAGGGTGCTGCCTCCGGCGGACTTTGAGCGGGTTTGGGCGAACCGGACGGGGTTCCGAGCGGTCGATAACGATTTCGGGTCGGGGCAGCGGTAGCGGGGCGTCGTTTTCGAAAGTGAGAGAGTGTTTGCGAAGTTTGGAGAAGGAAGGGACCTTGGAGAAAAAGCCGGGGGGAAGGGTTTGGAGGGAATCGCCGGTAGGGACGAGACGGGACTGATCAGAGGGGCGGCGGATCTGGAAAGGCAGGGATGAGGGCAGAGCAGAAGGAATTGGGGGCGGGTTAAGGGGTTTTGGAGCGGGGTGAGGAGATGACGTTATGGGTAATGGCAGTGGCGTTGGAGGAGGAGGAAGAAGATTTGATTGTCTCGGAGGAGTGGCGGAGACGTGAGAACCATCAGAGTCTGAATCGGAATCCATGGAGAATTTCCAGAGCTAAAAGGATACGAGAAAGAGACTGAACTGGTATAAGCCTTTGGCTCTTTCCTAATTTTCCCGCCAAAATTTTGGAGGTTTTTCTTCACTCTCATAATATTTTTAACGAGAAATTTTATAAATAAATGAGAAAGTTGGACAGGAAATGAAAAAATTTAGACCGTTTCTCGTACATGTCATTTTTGCGCAGGAAACGTACCAATCTTCTCTGCATCGTTCCAATTTGATAGGACGCGCCGCGAAGGGGCAAAGAATATATAAACCGTTCTAATTACTATTCTCTGAGAGATGTGGGATAGACGTTGCTGGCAACCTCTCAACAAGGTTTTGCTACAGACTGTTTCTCATCCCTGAGTGCCACATAAAAATAATATACATGCTATTGTGTCTACTTTTTGCATTAAAATGTATTTTTTGGCTATATTATTCTGCATATGCCATGGCTCCATAGAATAATTACAGAGTATTAATCAGTATAATTTCTTAAAAACGCACACAATTATTTGTAATTAACTTTTTATATTTTTTTAATTAAACAGTTATTCTATAATACTTGGTTCTTATATTGAACAATTGAATATCTAGTCTCTAATTAATAGAAATCTTTTGAAACATAATTAATATAAAGTTTTATTAATTTGTCAAACAAAATAAAATTGTTGATTTTTCATACATATCGTGTTGATCAATTAATAGATATACACATATAGATGTATTATGTGCATGCATTTTGGTTTTATTTGACAATTAAGACATAAGTTCTATTCCATATATCTAATTCTAACAATAGCTTATCGTATATATAAATATACATATATGTCTGCATCATTAACAAAAATACGCCCATTGTCAGGATTACTATAATTTTCATTACATAAGAAACTAATACAAATTAGAGTGTAACTCTCTAAAATCAAGATACATTATCTCCTTAACGAACACGAAATATAAAATACATACATTTATTAATTATTTTATGTACATAGATCAATTATAATATAATACAAATAACCTTTAAATAAAAATATATATAAGAGTACAATTTGACTCAAATCTATAATCTCTTATAGAGAAATAGATATATCAACTATTAAACTAAAAATAAAATATAAAATGTATAGATTTATCAATTAGTTGATATACGTACACTAATCATGATTGAATACAAATAATCTTCAAATAAGAATACACATAGGAGTGCAGTTTGATCTAAATCTACAACTTCTTATAGAGGAAGAGACGTATCAACCGTTAAAGTAAATAGTTGTTTGTAAGATTGCATTTTTTTTGTTTGATAATTGTTTATTATATTATCATATTTGGTTGCACAAAAACTAAACTTTGATGTTTATTGTTAAGGATTTTTATATATAGATCAGTGTTTTTCAATTTTTATATATTAGTAACGATTAAAAACTATACTTAATTTTGTAGTGTAGACGACACACATTTTTTTTTCATAAGGATGACAGAGAATCAGTTGAGATATTAAAATTTTAATATTTTTAAGAAAATTAAATATCTAACTAAACTCTTTATTTTGCTGTTTATGTCGAAAGAAAAAAATGTATACAAATTTTCTCATATACATTCAATAGTCTTTTTTCAATACGAATTAAAGCAAGATAGTAAGTAAAAAGTCCCCATTTACGAATGAGTATAACATAGATGAGGTCGATCTTTCATGATGTTTAACTGATTAGTTGTTGGGTGCTAGGAACCGAGTTGTGTAACCCTGTTGCATTATTATGTTCAAACAGTTTGCTTTCAGGCATGTTGATCGGGATCTTGGAGGGCAATGGTAACTTATACAAAAATGGATAAAAAGGTCAAATTCACATATAGATGATGGAAATTTTAATTTTTTGGAGTAGAAGTTAATATGTTTTGGTAAGAGGAAACAAGTTAACACCTTGGATTTGGGTGGATAAGGAACGAGGTAGAGAGTAGTGGATGGTGGAGTTAAAAAAAAAAATGAATAGGATATTTAAAGAGTTTGTGGGTGCTTTTGTCCCACACAGAGTGGGAGAGAGGTTGGTAATGATAAAAGGACAATAGAAAAAAGGGATCGGAGAAAAAAACAACTCATACCTTTCTCGGCCTTTTGGCTAAGATCAAGTGTAGTATCTGTTCTTATCAGTTTAATATCTGATACGTGAGTCATTGATTCACATGATATTAAATTAAATTTTTTAGGGGGAATAACTGTCATAATAGCTTGCTATTGGGTTTTTCAGAGTGTCGTCTGTGTGTTCCACTACAGCAAGGACCTGGCCTACCCCACCAACTCTATTAAGAAAATTTCTTTTTTCATTGGATATGATATTTTAAAATTATATATACTATTTATTTAAATTTTAGAATATGAAAATAAAGACAATATGAATGATATAGTTATCCAATTGAATTTTTAAAATATTATAATTTTTAAATGTAAAAATAAAATTTATTTATTAAATAACAAAAATATACGTTATTTATTAAATAACAACCCGTGATTGAGATGTAGTTATTTATAACTGCATGTCCACAGTCCTCCAAGATGAAGATGGCCCCTGATGAAATAAATTAAGTTATAATAACTTTCGCCTCTATTAAAGAATATAAATCTAATTATTTAATCAACTATCTTCATATTTTAGTTTAAATAATATATATATTTTTTGTAATTTTTGTAATATGTATAAGTTAAATATGATTTATGTACTATAGGCCAACCACCATTGATTTATGATATTTGATTAAGAGAGATCTTAAAATTAGTTTATTAATGTGTTGATAAGACTGCAGTGACTAAGTTATTTTTTCCAATAAACCATAATATATTCAAATGTAATATGTCATAATGCCTTGTTAGCATTATGTATTCATATGCCAGGAATGACGTTGGAGGGAAAGATCCCGCAGGAGTTGAGTAACTTGAAAAGCCTTGTTAGCTGTATGGCAAAACAAAGATTCCCAAGTCCTTCGCCAAGTTGAAATCACTCAAGTTCCTGTAAGCATTTCTAGCTTAACTAGTGAGTTATCTATATAATTCATCCGAACATGTTTTATAGGTTTATCTTTGTAGGTTTGATCTAACTTGTTGGTACAGTAAATTGAACAACAACAAGCTCTCCGGGTCAATCATTAAGGGAACTCACCAACCTCCCGAATCTCAAAATTTTGTAAGTTTAAGTTAAAATATTACTTTCGAATTGTAATTATATTTTATTCATCTCTAACTTATATCTTATATTTCGCGTCCTTTATGTTGTAGCAATGTCTCGAATAATGATTTATGCGAAACAATTCTAGTTGATGACCCATTTGGGAGTTCCCCAATAGAGAGGTATAGTTTGTCTCTTTCTACTCATTTAAATAGTAGAGCATAAAGATTCTGCATATTGTTAAGAAATGGAAGCAAGCTTATGTCTCTCCTCATATCGAATAAGGCAAAATAGAGAAATTTAGTAACGGGAGAGTATCGGGATGGATTCTTCCAATTCTAACTTCAGCCACTTATGAATTAGGTCGTTTATGTTATTTAAAAATAGGAAAAGTCGATTTCATTGTTCTGACTTCTGAGTTATTTGCAAAGGTGTCATGTTAAAGTAAGGTCGAGTTCACAATATTGATTATAACCAGTAACTTTTATGTTGCAATCATATAAATTTATATAGTAATCTAGTTATTGCACAATATTAAGTAATTGTTCACATAATTATTAAATTATTATGAAATACTATAATTTCAACATGAAGGCATGATTCCACAAGACTACATTTTCCTAAAAACCATTTATTTAAGTAATTCTCTTTTTCCCTTTTTGATAGCCTTCTTGCCTATTATCTTTGACTGTATTATCAAATTTCAGATTGTTTTGAAACATGATGATGTTGGTGGTTCTCCAAGGGAAATGGCTGAAAGGTGGCTTCTTTGTAACACCAAGTGTTTTTCTTTTTCCTTATTTTATCTTATTATTTTTTATTTTTTATTTATTTGAATTTTTTTAGATTTCTATTTAATTTAATTTAATGAAAATAAAAATAATAATAATGATAAAATTATGTAAAAATATTATTTAGATTTAATTGAAATTGATTTTGGGAAAAAATAGGTGAAAATTTGGATTCTAGGGGTGTTTTTGAAAAGAAAATCAGAAACCGAGGGTCAAAACGTAATTTAGAAAAGTTATGCCACGTCAGCAGCCACGTCAGCGGCCCGGTCAGCAGCCCCGGCCAACCAAGCCACGCTGCATGGCAAGGAAACCTGACACGGGACGGGCCATGTGGGCGATCCGTGTGCCTATGATCGGACGGCCCAGATCCATTCCCGCGCGCACGGACGACCCAGATCAAACGTGCGCACGGACGGCCCAGATTCACGCGTACGGACGATCCAGATTCAATCAGGCACGGACGACCCAAATTGCATCGCGATAGACGACCCAGATTTAATCCCAATTAAATCACGATCGAACGGTCCAGATTTAATCTTGATGGACGGTTGAGATTAAAAGGCAAAGGGTATAAATAACCCCACCCACACCTAACCACAAAACCCTAGCCGCCAGTGCCTCGCCGGAGAAGAAGAACCAAACACCGGAGGAGCCGGCCGCCGCCACCTGCCGCCACACCGGGAAAGTTTTCGATTGCCGATCGAGGTAAATTTTCTCCCCCTGGCTCGTTTTTCGATGCTGAGTCCGCCTATGGCCAAACCGGAGCCAAACCACTGGCCAAACGGCTGAAAAACCCAGCCGAAGCCCAGCGGCGCCGCGGCGCCCCCCTCTGTTTTTACCTCCGATGAGGCCCTTTCCGACCTCCGTTCGATGCAAATTTTATACCACTGTGATCGCCGTTCTTTTCTCTACAGGTTGATTGGAGCCAAACATCAAAACGCGACTCACGCCGGAGGAGCCGCCGCACCCGAGAGCACCGCTGCCGGTAAGTTTCAGTTTTTCGTAATTTTTTGGCCCACCGAGGGCCCTAGGATTGTTTTATCGCAGAGACCGATGCAAGTGTGGCCGAATTCGGCCGAAAACGGTCAACCCAAGGTGAATCACCGCCGCAAGCGGCAGCATCGTCGCTGGAGCACGACGGAGCCGCCGTGCCGGAATTCTGATATTGGCCGAAAAGGGCCCTAGGTCTGATTTGGGATTTTTTTGGATACGTGCAGGTACTGGTAGTGCGTTTCAGTTTTTCGAAAAAAATTCAGGAAAATTAGGAACAGCCTGTAGGCACACTGTAGAGTCGAATTCAGACCCCGAAACAAGTAAGGACCCCTCACCCTATTTCCTATCGCGGTATTAAAGCTAAATAAATAATTAAACTGTACTGTGTGACTTTATAGATGTATAATTGATTTAGGTTGCCAATGGGGCCCGAGTCTGATACAGTGTTGGTCTGTTATTGTTTGATCTAATTTCCAGTATTAAATGCAGCATGATGTTTGATGTAATTATGTTATGGTCTCGTATGCATGAACTATGGTTTCTTTTATTATAGTTTGTATTATGGTGAACCCGGTACTGTATTGTTTTGTTTGGTGTCGATGATTGGTTTACATGTTTGTGTATGATTGGATGAGTGAGACCAAAGAAAATGACAAAAAGGTTATGTGAATTGATGAGTGGATAATGTGGACAGCCTGACTAGATATCTTAGGAGATGGTGGACGGACCGGATCCGTAGGGAACTCTACCAGGAACGTGGTCTCTCATACCGGACGGGGTATGGAGACCTTATGTGTTTTGGCGCCCATACTGGACGGGGTATGGGGACGGCCCGTTTCACCCTCATACTGGATGGAGTATTGAGGTTCATAGTTTTGGCGCCCATACCGGACGGGGTATGGGGACGGCCCTGGAATCATGTTGTAAATGTTAATGGTTCACATGTAGCGGGGACCCCCAATGGATACTAGTAGGCTGGTAAAAGAGGAAATCTATTTTCTGATGATTGAAATGTAAGGGTATGATATGTGTTATGTTATAAAGTGTATATGATTTCATGATATTATAAGGTTATTGTTTTCATAGATCTCATCGAGGTAAGTGGACAGTAAAGGTTTTTATGTTAATAAATGAGTTCGTTATAAATTATACTCCATTTGTCATTTTTGTTTTCTACCCACTTTTACTTCCGTGGCGGTGAGATAGTGTGATGTCTTTACTAGGCTAGTGTAGCTCATCCCTTATTTAACCATTTCAGATCAGGAAGACGTTGTTCCCGAGCCCGTTCCGCAGGAAGACGGCGAAGGGGACGCCTAAAGACTTTATAGTTATATTTATAGTTTTTATTTCGAGTATCTCTTTTAGTTAGTTCGTTCCTTCATGTTTTGAGTATGTTTTGGTTATTGTGTAAGGGATGTTAATCAAAATTTTTATTACGCTTCCGCATTTGAGATTTTTAATACATATATTTCATTTAAATTTTCGGGGCCGTTACATTCTTATTTAGAGCAGAAAGGGTATTTGCAAGCACAAGAAATTGGTGATAGTCATCTATCTTCAATTCTAAGACTAATTAACCATAATGGAAGAGACTGATAAGATCAGTAGATGACCCAAGATGTTTTAATAAGAAGAAGGTGAAAAACAAGTTGCTGAGAAAATGTCTACAATAGCCACTGCCATATCTCCATGATTCACGCCAACTAATAATCCCATAATTCCCATTATCCAATTTTTGAATTCTGTTTCGTAAATGTAGGAAGTAGTTGGTAGATTTTTCTGTATTTAAGCATTTCAAGTATTCGCAATAAATCAGAGAATTTGCAATTTAAAACTGTGGCATTTCTCGCTCATAAGAGAAAACTTTATCCATTTTATGCATTTTTTATTAGGACTTAACAATTGGTATCAAAACGAGTTATTAATGGTGTCGAATAAGGAGCGAATTGAGAACCTCAAGATCGGCTTGCGTAGTCTGCAAGATACAGTGAGCCGTCTGGAGGTAGGTATGGTCGATAAGCTTCTACTAATTGAGGAGAACCTTCAGTGCCTCACAGACACCATCATGTCCAGCCAATAAGGCTCCGCCAATAATTCAACGGGACGACTCGACCAGACACAGTAGAACAGGGAGTACGGCATCGAAAGAACAAAACCTGGCCGACAACTCTTATACTCGAAGTTAGCAAAATTAGAATTTTTCACCTATTCTGGCGAAGATCCGACAGAGTGATTCAACCGTGTGAAATAATTTTTCGAGTATCAAAGAACCATCACCAACCAGAAGGTTTTTCGGGCCGTGTTCCACCTAGAGGGCGAAGCCAACCAATGACGGTAGTGGCTTCGCCGGACATACATAGAAAAAGAGAAATAGTTGATATGCGTAACAGCCTAACCCAAGATCTCTCAATTTAGAAAACTAAAATTTTAATTAAATTAGGAAGGAATTTTAAAAGAATCGAAACCTATTAAATATTGAAATTAATTAAACTAAAATAACGTAGAAAATATTAAAATTCGTAAATTAATAAGATAAAATTATTTACGAAATTAGAAGAGTAGAAAATAAATTTATAAAGAAATAAAAAATTAACCAAATTAAATATCATAAAATAAATATTCAAACAATTTAAAAATAAAATTCGAATAAAAAATTAAATTAAATAGGAATTTAAGGACTTAAACGAGAAAAATCAAAATTTTTAGGGGCCTTTTTGGCATTAAAACAAGGCCCAAGGGTCTAATTGAATTAAAATATTGAAATAGGGGGCTTTTATAATTTTAAAAAGTCTAGCCACGTCAGCATGTGACATGGTACACGGCCAACGGTCTTGTTCCGTGTGGCGGACATGCAGGCACGTACCTGTACGCGTGGCTGCCCATGTGGCAATCTGCATGATGCAAGATCGAACGTTTGCATGCATTGTAAGGCAATCCAACGATCAAATCAATATAAAGCATGATCACTAAAAAAGTGTATGCAGTCTTTAGGGAATATAATTAGTTATCAGGAAAAGTAAAATATAAATAATTTACAAATAAAAATATCAATCTTAACTAGAATAGGAAGAAAAATAAAATAAAACAAAAACTTAGAAGAAACGAAAATTTAGAGATAACTTATTTGAAATTGGTATGACAGAAATTCAGTGATATGGTGAACCATATCATAAGGCAGATAGAAACCCTTTGATACGTGGTTGGGGTGTATGTTGTGTTATGGGTCGCCTAATGACAGACTGTTGTGACCAACGTATGTATTTTGGTTATGTGTGCATTTCCTTATTTAAGAATTCTAATCCTATAATGGTACCGATTAGATAATAGATTCACCCGTGCAATCTCAATTTGGGCAATGGTAACTCAGATCAAAATAGATAAAATAATCAAATTTGCGTATAGATGATGAAAATTTTATTTCTTGGAGTAAAAGTTAATATGTTTTGGCAAGAGGAGACAAGTTAACACATTGGATTTGGGTGGATAAGGAACGAGGTAGAGAGTAGTGGATGGTGGAATTAAAAAAAAATGAATAGGATATTTAAAGAGTTTGTGGGTGCTTTTGTCCCACATAGAGTGGGAGAGAGGTTGGTAATGCTAAAAGGACAATAGAAAAAGGGATCGGAGAAAAAAACAACTCATACCTTTCTCGGCCTTTTGGCTAAGATCAAGTGTAGTATCTGTTCTTATCAGTTTAATATCTGATACGTGAGTCATTGACTCACATGATATTAAATTAATTTTTTTAGGGGGAAGAACCGTCACAATAGCTTGCTATTGGGTTTTTCAGAGTGTCGTCCGTGTGTTGCACTACAGCAAGGACCTGGCCTACCCCACCAACTCTATTAAGAAAATTTCTTTTTTCATTGGATATGATATTTTAAAATTATAAATACTATTTATTTAAATTTTAGAATATGAAAATGAAGACAATATGAATGATATAGTTATCTAATTGAATTTTTAAAATATTATAATTTTTAAATGTAAAAATAAAATTTATTTATTAAATAACAAAAATATATGTTGTATAATTAATTTTTAAAATTAAAAGCTGTGAACAACCCGTGATTGAGATGTAGTTATTTATAACTGCATGTCCATAGTCCAAGATGAAGATGGCCCTTGATGAAATAAATTAAGTTATAATAACTTTCGCCTCTATTAAAGAATATAAATCTAATTATTTAATCAACTATCTTCATATTTTAGTTTAAATAATATATATATATTTTTTGTAATTTTTGTAATATGTATAAGTTAAATATGATTTATGTACTATAGGCCAACCACCATTAATTTATGATATTTGATTCAGAGAGATCTTAAAATTAATTTATTAATGTGTTGATAAGACTGCAGTGACTAACTTATTTTTTCTAATAAACCATAATATATTCAAATGTAATATGTCATAATGCCTTGTTAGCATTATGTATTCATATGCCAGGAATGATGTTGGAGGGAAAGATCCCGCAGGAGTTGAGTAACTTGAAAAGCCTTGTTAGCTGTATGGCAAAACAAAGATTCCCAAGTCCTTCGCCAAGTTGAAATCACTCAAGTTCCTGTAAGCATTTCTAGCTTAACTAGTGAGTTATCTATATAATTCATCCGAACATGTTTTGTAGGTTTATCTTTGTAGGTTTGATCTCAAATGCGGAAGCGTAATAATAAAAAAAATTTGATTAACATCCCTTACACAATAACCAAAACGTACTCAAAACATGAAGGAATAAACTAACTGGGAGAGATACTCGGAATAAGAACTATAAATATAACTATGAAGTCTTTAGGTGTCCCCTTCGCCGTCTTCCTGCGGAACGGGCTCGAGAACAACGTCTTCCTGATCTGAAATGGTTAAATAAGGGATGAGCTACACCAGCCCAGTAAAGACATCACACTATCTCACCGCCACGGAAGTAAAGGTGGGTAGAAAACAAAAATGACCAATTGAGCATAATTTATAACAAATTCGTTTATTAACATAAGAACATTTACTGTCCACTTACCTCGGTGAGATCCATGAAAACAACTTATGAAAGCAATAATAACATTATCATCATCATGAAATCATATAGACTTTATAATATAACACTTACCACGCCTTTGCATTTCAATCATTAAACAACATATTTTCCTCATTTACCAGCTTACTAGTATCCATGGGGATCCATAGGGCTTCACCGTTACCCGTGAACTGTTAACATTACAACCTGATTCCACAGGCGTCCCCATACCTCGTCTAGTATGGGCACCAAAACTATGAACCTCAATACCCCGTCCGGTATGAGGGTGAAACAGGTCATCCCCATACCCTGTCCGGTATGGGCGCCAAAACACATAAGGTCTCCATACCCCGTGCGGTATGAGAGACTACGTTCCCGGTAGGGTTCCCTACGGACTCGGTCCGTCCACCATCTCCCAGGATATCTAGTCAGGCTGTCCACATTATCGAACTTGCCTTTTTTCTTGATCTCAATCATCCAATCATACACAATATGTAAACCAGAAATTGACACCAAACAAGACAACACAGTATCGGGTTTACCATAATACAAACCATAATAAAAGAAACCATGATTCATGCATACGAGACCATAACATAATTATATCAAACATCATGCTACATTTAATACTGAAAATTAGATCAAACAATAACAGATCGACACTGTATCAGACTCGGGCTCCACTGGCAACCTTAATCAATTATACATCTATAAAGTCACACAGTACATTTTAATTATTTATTTAGCTTTAATACCGTAATAGGAAATAGGGTGAGGGGTCCTTACTTGCTTCGGGGTCTGAATTCGGCTCTATAGTGCGCCTACAGGCTGTTCCTAATTTCTCTGAATTTTTTTCGAAAAATTAAAACGCACTACCGGTACCTGCACATGTCCCAAAAATCCCAAATCAGACCTAGGGCCCCTTTCGGCGAATATCAGAATTCCGGCACAACGGCTCCGCCGTGCTCCGGCCACGGCGTCGCCGTCTGCGATGGTGATCCACCTCGGGTTGGCCGTTTTCGGTCGAATTCGGCCAAACTTGCATTGTTCCCTGCAATAAAACAACTCTAGGACCCTCGGTGGGCCAAAAACTCACGAAAAACTGAAACTTACCAGCGGCGGTGCTCTCGAGTGCGGCTCTGGTGTGAGTCGCGTTTTGATGTTTGGCTCCGATCAACCTGTAGAGAAAAGAACAGTGATCACAGTGGTATAAAGTTTGCATCAAACGGAGGCCGGGAGGGGCCTCATCGGAGGCAAAAACAGAAGGGGGTCGCGGCAGCGACGCTGGACTTCGGCTGGGTTTTCTGACCGTTTGGCTAGTGGTTTGGCTATAGGCGGACTCAACATCGAAAAACGAGCCATAAGGAGAAAATTTACCTCGATCGGCGGTCAAAAACTTCTCCGGTTTGGCGGTGGGTAGTGGCGGCTGGCTCCTCCAGCGTCTGGTTCTTCTTCTCCGGCGAGGCACTGGCGGCTAGGGTTTTGTGGTCAGGTGTGGGTGGGGTTATTTATATCATTTGCCTTTTAATCTCAACCGTCCATCAAGATTAAATCTGGACCGTCCGATCCGATTTAATTGGGATTAAATTTGGACCGTCCATCGCGATGCAATCTGGGCCGTCCGTGCGTGATTAAATTTGGGCCGTCTGTGCATACGTTTGATCTGAGCCGTCAGTGTGCACGGGAACGGATCTGCGCCGTCCAATCGTGCGCACGCGGATCGCCCACGTGGCCCATCCCGTGTCAGCGTTTCCTTGCCACGCGGCGTGGCCTGGTTGGCCGGGGCTGCTGACCGGGCCACTGACGTGGCTGCTAACGTGGTTGCTGACGTGGTACAACTTTTTTAAATTACGTTTTGACCCCCGATTTTTTATTTTCTTCTCAAAAACACTCCCAGAATCCAAATTTTCATCCATTTTTCCCAAAATCAATTTCAATTAAATACAAATAATATTTTTACCAAATTTTATCATTATTATTATTTTTATTTTCATTAAATTAAATTAAATAAAAATCTAAAAAATTTAAATAAATAAAAATAAAAATAATAAGATAAAATAAGAAAAAAACACTTGGGTGTTACAACTCTCCCCCCCTTAAAGAAATTTGGTCCTCCAAATTTGCCTCTTACTCTTGGACGAACAAATGGGGATACTGGGCTCTAAATTCTGATTCTAGCTCCCAGGTAGCCTCCCTGGGCGTGTGGTTCTGCCACACGATCTTTACAAAAGATATTTTCCGGTTGTGGAGTATTCTGCTCTTTCGGTCCGTGATACCGACTGGTACTTCTTCATAAGACAAGTCCTCTTGGAGTGGAAGCGGTTCATGAGCCAAGACATGAGAAGGGTCCGGGTTATACTTACGTAGCATGGATACGTGAAACACGTTGTGGACTCTGGAGAGCTTTGGAGGCAGTGTTAGTCTGTAGGCAACATTACCAATCCTGTCTAAGATTTCAAAGGGTCCAATACATCGGGACTTTAATTTTCCCCTCCTACCGAACCTACTAATTCCCTTGAAATGAGTGACCTTAAGAAACACCCGGTCGCCTTTCTCAAACCCTAAGTCTCTCCTCCGGGTATCTGCATAACTCTTCTTCCTACTCTAAGCTGTCTGAATGTTCTTCCTGATTTTAACTATTTTGGACATGGTCTCCTCTATCAACTCCGGGCCGAACAATCCTCTATCGCCCACTTCCTCCCAATAAATAGGTGATATGCACGGGCGCCCATATAACGCCTCATATGGAGCCATGCCGATGCTAGCTTCGTAGCTGTTGTTGTAGGCAAACTCTATCAGGGGTAGATGGTCGTCCCAATGGCCCCCAGAGTCCAGGACACAAGCTCGGAGCATATCCTCAAGCGTACGAATTGTCCTCTCTGATTTTCCATCAGTCTGGGGATGGAAGACAGTACTAAGAGACATATTTGTTCCCATAGCTTGCTGGAAGCTATTCCAAAATCGAGAAGTGAATCTGGGATCCCTGTTGGATACTACTGTTACTGGAACCCCATGTAATCTGACTATCTCCCGGATATACATCCTTGCCAACTTGTCCAATGAATCGGTCATCCTGATGGCTAGGAAGTGGGAAGACTTGGTAAGTCGGTCAACGATTACCCATATGGCATCATGTCCTGAACGTGCTTTGGGTAGCCCCGATACGAAGTCCATGGTGATATGTTCCCACTTCTACTCCGGGATCGGTAAAGGCTGAAGTAACCCACCTGGGCGCTGATGCTCTGCCTTGACCTGCTGACATACCAACCATTTAGATACAAAGTCGGCTATGTCTCTCTTCATCCCATGCCACCAAAACTGGGGTCGCATGCTTTGGTATATTTTGGTGCTTCCTGGATGCATGGCAAACTTCGAGCTATGGAACTCCGTCATAATATCTCTTTTTAACTCACTGTGATCTGGGACACACATCCTGTCTTGGAAACGAAGTGATCCATTGGCAGAGATTCGAAATTCTGAGATCCCTCCCTGTTCTGCATCCTTCTTACGGGCTACCAGGGCGGGGTCAACTGTCTGGGCTTCCCTTATTCTCTGGATTAACTCGGGCTGGACTATCAGGCTGCCCAAACATGTGACTCTCTTCAGATCATGAAGTCAAACCTGTTGCGTGGCCCCAATTGGTCTGCATTCTGAAACCATCAAATGGGCTAAGATACCTGCACTTTTCCTGCTGAGAGCATCTGCTACCACGTTGCCCTTACTCGGATGGTATAAGATATCATAATCATAGTCCTTAAGGAGTTCCATCCACCTTCTCTGACGCATGTTGAGATCCTTCTGAGTAAATATGTGTTTCAAACTCTTATGATCGGTATAGATCTGAAAGGTCTCTCCGTACAAATAATGGCGTCAGGTTTTCAAGGCGTGAATGATTGCGGCAAGCTCTAAGTCATGGGTGGGATAGTTCTTCTCATGATTCTTTAACTGTCTGGACCTGTATGCTATAACCTTTCCATGCTGCATTAGGACACAACCCAGGCCCAAATAGGAGGCATCACTATAAACTGTATATCCCTCCGATCCACTCGGTAAAGCCAGCACGGGTGCAGTGGTCAGCCGCTTCTTTAATTCTGAAAAACTTCTTTCGCAGTCCTCATTCCACTCAAACTTGGCATTCTACTTTGTGAGTCGGGTTAGATGAGCTGCTAGACTGGAAAATCCTTCAACGAACCTGCGGTAATAACCTGCCATTCCCAGGAAGCTACGGATTTCCTTAACTGATGTCAGCTTCTCCCAGCCAAGTACCGCTTCAACCTTTTCGAGATTGACTGATACCCCTTCCTTCGATATGATGTGTCCTAGGAAGGCGGTCTGCTCAAGCCAGAATCCACACTTACTCAACTTTGCATATAACTTCTTATTTCTGAGGACCTGCAAAACTTGGGCAAGATAGTGAGCATATTCTTCTCTGTTTTTTGAGTAGACTAAGATGTCATCGATGAACACGATAACAAATTGATCCAAGAACTCTCTGAAGACTCTGTTCATCAGATCCATAAAGACTGCCAAGGCGTTGGTTAGCCCAAATGACATGACCAAGAACTCATAGTGTCCGTATCTACTTCGAAAGGCCGTCTTGGGGATTTCTTCTGTTCTTATCTTCACCTGATGGTAACCTGATCGCATGTCTATTTTAGAGAAGACCTGTGTACCCTGCAGCTGATCGAAGAGGTCATCAATTCTGAGAAGGAGATATTTGTTCTTGATCGTAACCATATTCAATCCTTTGTAATCAATACACAGGCTCAACGTTCCATCTCCCTTCCTTAAAAAAGTGACTCCGGCATCCAAAGGGGACACACTGTGTCTAATAAAACCACTGTCTTGCAATTCAGTGATTTGTTTCTCAGCTCTTCCATCTCAATGCGGCTCGTGCGGTAAGGAGCAACCGAAATGGGCTGAGTACTTGGCTGTAGGTCTATAGTGAACTCGACTTCTCTGTCAACTGGCAGACTAAGCAGTTTGTCTGGAAACACATATAGGAAGTCTCGGACTACCGGAATCTCTTAAATACAAATTTCCTTCTTGGGCTTGCCTAGTCAGAGAAAACAGCAAGATTAAGGCACTAGAAGTTAAGAAAACTTACCATTAAGGAATAAGTACTGAATAATTTTATTAATTTGTAAATGGCTCATCGTTAGGAGGATTAAATACAACTTTCTTGTTAAAGCAATCTATGGTGTCGTGATACGCCACTAGCCAATTCATTCCTTAGATTACATCAAAATCCCCTGCGTCTAACCCTATCAGGTTTACACTCAGTTTCTTATTTGCTATCTCCACGGCACAAGCCCTATAGATAACTTCTCCTAGTAGTGTTTTTTACCCCCGGCAGTAGACACAAACAATAATGAATCAAGTTTATCAGGTGATACATTAATTTTGGAAGGAAAAGCATGTGAAACAAAAGAGTGCGATGCACCAGTGTCAAATAAAACATGAGCAATATGGTCACAGATAGCATACATACCCTATACTACATTCGGGTCGGCGTCGGCATCCTGCTGGGTAAGGTTGTAAGCTCTGCCCTAGATAGGAGGCCTCCTTTGATTCTGGTTCCTCGGGCATTCTCTTGCATAATACTGGGCACTGCCACAAATGCGAGAAGTGTTGTTAAGCCGGTAGCAGGGTCTGTCCCCATGATCTCTGCCGCAGTGCTGACAGATCTTCCCACGTGCTGCCCCTGTAGGTTATCTGATATCTTTATGGACATGTAACTGAAACTGCAAGTGCCTTCTATTAGATACGTATAGAAATGTTTATATTTCTTTGTTCGTCGTATGTTACATTTACTTCTACTTTTATGTGAAGATGGAGAAGAGTTACAGAAGTAGCAGGGGCAGCGCCAGTCCAAATCGCTTGAGCCCATCACCCAGGTCTACTAGCGGTACATTTCAATCAAGGGGAAGGCCCTCTTCTGCCCCTCAGTCTAGTCCAACCCCTAGTGTACGTGCTGCTACACCAACGCGAAGGCCATCTCCTCCTCCAAATAAACCTTCTACGCCTGCTCCTGGATATCTGACTCCAACTCCCCGGAGGGCGAGTACAGGCTCAAGCACGGCAGCTTCCACTGGGGTAAGGGGAAGTTCTCCTATCCGTACAAGTCGTGGGAATTCTGCTTCACCAAAAATCAGTGCATGGCGGTCAAACATTCCTGGTTTCTCTTTAGATGCACCACCCAATCTTCGAACTTCTCTGACAGATCGACCAGCATCATATGTGAGGGGTTCCTCACCAGCATCCAGAAATGGTAAAGATTCAGCTACAAAATATGGTAGGCATTCTATGTCTCCCACTGCTTCTCGAAGTGTCAGTTCATCTCAGAGTCATGATCGAGATCGATTTAGCTCTCAAAGTAAAGGTTCTATGGCATCATCTGGTGATGATGAAATAGACTCGATAAATTCTGTTCGAGTACGTGGCTCAAATTGCTCAGTCTCAAAAAGAGTTGGTGCTTTTCCTAATAATAGAGCTCCAGCATTTTCTAAGAAATCTTCTAGATTGCTGACTCCAAGTTCTGCTCCAAAAAGATCCTTTGACTCTATTCTTCGCCAAACGGTAACTTACTGCTCAGTATCTCATCTTTATCTTTTTCTTTTGTGTTCCAGTCTAATAGAATTCGAATTCAAGGTGTTCGTGTGTTTTCTATATGCAATGTGAGTATTCCAAGTCTCCAATGCTTTAACGTGCATCCAGTTTTGAAACGTGTGCTTTGTAACTTAATTACATTTAGTCATTTGATTGATGCACTTGTTCTATGTGGCTCATTCAACTGCCTATCTAAGCCTTATGTTGATTGTTGATATGCTTTCAATACCATTGGTTGATTGGAGCACCAAAAGCTGATGTGGCTACATACAATGAATTTGACTACTATAAATGATCTGGGCATTAATTAATTTCAAGTATCTGATAAATAGAGACAAGAATTCTCAATTCATGAATCCTTTTGAGAAGAAGAAATCTAGATTTGTCTAATATGATTGGTAGCTTGAGAATGTGTACTAGATCACTATGGTTTAAGGAATGATTATGTGCATTATTCATCGTCAGTAACAAATGGGAAATGTATTTTCAGTGTGATCAAAGAGTCCTTGGATCATATCATATTTTTTCATGTATATATGATTTTTTTAGGGGTGCTTCTGCTCTGGTGTTATTTATCTACATCTTTTAGAGCAATGATAGGAGGATTATTTTTTTTATTAGGATCAAAGGAAAAGTCCTCCGAATATGTTCAGGCCTCTCTTGTCTAGTGTTCCCAGTACCACCTTTTATGTTGGAAAGGGTAGTTCTGCAAATCGTTCTTTGATCTCAAGGAATTCTTCTGTCACAACCAGCAGTAATGCAAGTTCTGATCAAGGTACAAGTGCTGTACTAGATACCGAAGGGAGTGATCACCACCAGGATGACTTGACAAGTGAATTTGAGATAATACGATATTCTGATGCTCAAGAAGTATTTGCCTTTGACAAGGTAGATGCATTAAGTGAAGAAGCTGGGCATGATAGAGATGATAGGTCACCTAATATTCAGCTTGATGACTTTCATCAAGATGCTGGTAACTCTCAGGAGTTCTCTGCTCAAGGTGCTAATGCAGAAATTTGTTCAACATCTACTGTTTTATGTTCCAGAGGTGATTCTAGAGAAGGTATTAATGATGCAAACATGGAAATTTGTTCTAAATGTCAAGGCAGATTTTGCATAACTGAACCACCAGAAGTAGATAGTTATCTTTGTCCAGCTTGCAAGAGGGAACATGATCTTATGGCTGACACTGTTTCTGACACAATAATAGCAGTTGAGGACTCCTCAATGCTGTCTGTGAAAACTTATGAAGAAAATAAATTATTTGATGAAATGGAGCCTGCAATGCCTGAGACTGAGTCACTGCCGCAAGGTACTGAATTGGTTGAGCCAGTGGCTTCTCAGCCTGAAGAGAATGTTAAGCAAGGGCATACTTCCTTTTCAGAGAAAAATCAGAATTACTTGCAAGAAAATTATATTGCTAGGTCTTTGGCAGAAGATATTGAAGAGAGGCTCAACTATCAGGAAGGGACTGAGCAACCTACTGTTTGTCATAGCTTACCTGTCAGGGACATTGAAGGTCAGCGACTACAGCTGTCTAATGAGCATGTGGATTTAAAATTTGATTCTTCAGAAGGTGCGGGCATATCCGTGTTGCTAAAGAGGTCGAGCAGTAGCAAGGGACATGTTGTTCAGGGCAGGACATTCACTGCCACCACTAAACCTTATGATGATGCCTCTTATGCAAGAGACAGTTCGAGCAGTTTGCGGAGCTCCACTGGGTATGGCAGTGTTTCTGCATCTTCATCGATTGATTTCTCAGCTAGACAGACAGAGAGCCGTGTACAACGGCAGTTAAGTGGAAAGAAATTTGAAATAGAGAATTATAGATATGAAATGAACTTAAAACCTCAAAGTATTTTATCATCAGGCTCTGGAGTTTCACCTAATGCCCTTCAAGCTTTGGGTCTTGTAACAGGCACAGCTGACCAGAATGTAGAGGTTTCTGCTGGTAATATCAAATGCAATGAAGTGGAGGAAATGCATCTAGGTTCAGAAGTGAAAGTGCCGGCTTTGGAAAATAAGACAGCTGCTGTGGCTCTTGAGGCAGACATTTCTGACTGTGATGAGAGTACAAAGTCAATTGATCCTTCCACCTCTGAATTGTCAAGCCATATGGTTAGCAATCGATCAGAGGACAATTCAGCTGCATCATTCCTGAACTATGAAAGTTATGTTTCTTATGAAAATTTAGAAGACTTCCCAAACCCTGCAAGCTCTGCTTTGGGGGCAACAACTATCACTGCAGAGTCTTCTCGTGAAGAACATGCCATGCCCAACTCTAGTCTTGACGGAGTTGAAGTCAGGGAGGTCTCTGGTATCAGCTCTTTGGCTATGATATCAGAAATAGAAACAGAGAACTGCTATCTGGAGAATCCTGGTTCATTGAGGGGTGATGAATCTCTGGAGTTGAATAACAATATTAATGAAGTTGAGGAGCCTTCAGTTCCAACCACCGACGGCAAGGACATGGCTACTTCTGTTCAGGATCTCAATGCTGCAGATAATCCTCATGATATTTTAGGTAAACTTTGCTTGTTTATCATGAATTTGGTTATCTATTTTCGTGGACCTGTTAGTGTAACCTAGGCGATAGGAAGTCAACATGCTAAGTTGATTTCACCGTATTCGCAATATTTCAAATGTTTCAATCTCTAGTTCCAAAGTAATCAAATGGCAATTTTAAATCCTCAATATAACTTTATTTGATGTCATGGATTTACTTGCTTCTTTCAGATAGACCAGCATTAAAATGCCAGCTGGACAATTGCTTTGCCTTATTTTGCAAATATCAAAATGTCCTTTATTCAATTCTGCATTTAGTGGTGGTTTATGGATATTGGAGAAGTGTTTTCAAAGGTGGACTGGTGCTAGTGGGCAGCACGTCGAGATCGTGAATGTGCATCATTTTGGATGCTACTCGTCTTTGTTTTCTTTTGGCAATTGTGAATGCATCTGTCTTTGAGTCTTAGGTGAAGTCACATAGTGCATTATGAGATGGATATCTATTTGTTATTTGTCTATTTAGTTGTTGCATTTTCCTGGTTGCTGAAATAAAAAAAACAATTTGTGGTCTCACTGGATCCTTACAATAGACAATTATTTATTTTATGTTTGCATCAAATTACATGCTAAAACTTGGTTCTCAAAACATAGTAGTTGGGTTTAAGCTCTGTTATTTGACAAATTGGTACATATTTGCAGATGAATCGAGAGTATTAGTAGAATGTCGTGGAGGAAGCAAAGGAAGGAGCCTGACCCTTGAAGAAGCAACAGATACAATACTTTTCTGCAGCTCTATCGTTCATGATCTAGCCTATAAGGCGGCAAGCATAGCAATCGAGAAAGAAACTGAAGTGCCACTGGAAGGTTCGTGGCCAACTGTCACTATATTAGGTAAATCTAATACCGACAGAACGGACCAACCTGGTAGAACTGCAGCTAAACGCTCGTCAAAATCACTCAAGTCCAGGCCCAGGCGTGTAGAAACAGATGCAGAGCCACCTCCTAGCAAGACTGAGAATGATGAAAATATTGATGCATCGGCAGTACGAAACGTCGGACTTCCTAATAAGCCGGACAGTACAAAACCTCAAAAACTGGAATCGAAGTGCAATTGCACAATAATGTGAAATTCATTCATTTTGTTTCGGTGTCAGTATGTGACCCTGGTATTTTTATGTTAATGATTTTCTTGTTTGAAGGGCTGTTTGGATTATTGGCAATTGGTAATTTTTTTTTTTTGTCGATTCCAATTATTTTTAAGAAACACCACCTTGGGCTGGTGTTATAATTGTAAAGTTTTTTTTTTAACTTAATTATTTTTCTTTTTATTCTTACCATCAGATTAATATTAGTCAAGAGGCATTGGAGGATTGTGTTTACTCCATAAAGCCTCCTCCATTCTTGTTAATTGTTTCTGCTTCTAATCTATGATTTCTCTCTTTTCTAATTTATTGCTGTGGATGCTTTCAAGTGATAAATGCTTTTCTTTGAAGGTTGATATTTGTTCATTCCTTGTCAGAAAGCATTCTGCTTTTCATCAAACCCTAGATTTCATTCTCATGCTGCTGGGTTTGACAAAGACTTAACACCTGCCTATATGTATAGCTCATCATTTGGAAAAAAAAATATACATATATATAAATATATATATATATATATATTATTCAAATTTTTATTCCTTTTTCATGCAAGTGTTTCTAGGATTCATTTTCACGCTCTACTTTTTGGTCAAAACAAATATTTGGCTTCCATTTGAGGAATCTTATGTTTTACTTCATAAACAATCTTTTTTGGGTTTTTACTAAATTGACTTTTCTGTCAAGGCATAAAATTCACTCCCACGGTGGCTTCCTATATATTTTATTTTACACTTTGCTTGTATGGGTCAAAATCTGGTGAAAAATCTAAAGTTTTATTGAGCTTTATTTATGTCTTTTGTCAGAAGCGTTTAACGGGATTCATGTTTCAGTTTTATTTCTTGGATTTTAAGCTTGCGGGTATGGTTCATAATCTTCAAATACCGTTTATTTGTAACCCATATATTTCATGTTTAAAATTAATGGTCAGAACATGGGTATAGGTTTAATCCACACCTTATTACAGGGTTTTCTTTTTAAAAAATAAAAAAATAAATAACTACTGAATAATATTCTTTATATATTATAAAAAAATTTAGTCTGATAGAAAATACTCTTTATATCTTTTATTAGAATATATTATTTACAAAATATTCTTTATATTTTTTATCTGAATATGTTATAAAATATTTTATACAAATACGTAATGATTTATATTTTTTGTTTAAATATATTTTAAATTATTTTTTCTGATATATTTGTCGGGATGAAATATAATTCGATTATTGTACTATCATCAATACAACAATAAATTAAGATCAAGGTTTTATTAAATTAAACATTATACACTAATTGTAGTTTATTTATAATACACTAATAAAATAACGAATTTTTTATTTTTAATAAGATTTAAAATTGTAATACTTAAATAAGAGGTAAAAATGTTAATTATTACACCACATTATTAACAATATTCAACAATCTAATTTCGCAACAAAGTAAATTACCCACGTCCCTTGGTAATAGGATAAACATATTCTAAGGAGTAATTTAACTTATCCAGCGGTTTACCATTGGAGGAATTTGAATCTTCCATGCCTATCTAAGAGAGAAACTACATCTGTTCCGCATCATTTGCATCACTTGAATGGTTTACCATCCCACATTGTTTGGTTTGTATGTTTATCAACATTCATGTAAATATATACACTGACACAACATTTTGGATTTTATCCAAACAATATGTACGGATGACAAAAGTTTTTAGCAAAAATGAAGAAATAAAAATACTAATTAAATTTATACCGACAGAGAATAAAATAAAAGGAAGAAATAAAGAAAAATAATAATAAATAAATAAGTAAATGAAAATAAATTAAAATTAACTCAAGGGCGAATATAATGTGAGAATGTCGCAGTGTATTATTGCTAGTAGGCATGAAATTAAGTGCTAAAATGAAAGGATGTTAAAATTATTAGGTCAACTTTTTTTTTTTGTTTTTATTTATTGATTTATTTGTTACTCCCATCTTGGTTACTTAAGCTACTTTAAACAATATATATATATATATGTATATATATATATGTTTACGATCGATTGAATGAATTCTAAAGCATATACTTGGGTTGTGAAATTCATTTTTGTAACTAATTTTGTACATTTTATAAAGTTAATTATGCTGTGGAGCCATGGAATATGTAAACAAAAAACCTATTTTAGTGCAAAAAGTATGCACTAGAGCAGGTATATTAATTTCATATGGCACTTCGGAATCAGAAAAAGTTAAAAGCAAAGTTTTGTCGAGAGGGGTAAACAGGGAGCCGCTGCCCCTATCCCACACCGCTTTGTAAACAAATGATTTACGGTTTATATATGGAAGCCTGTAAAGAAACTTTCGTCCCTTCGGGGACATCCGATAAAATTGGAACGATACAGAGAAGATTAGCATGGCCCCTGCGCAAGGATGACACGCATAAATCGAGAAATGGTCCAAATTTTTTTTTTCCCGTTATCCGCTCTGAAAAATCCTCCATTAATTCTGATAGTCTCTCGCGTCTCCGACACTTCCAGGTCTTCTTCCTTCTTCTCCAACACCGTTCCCATTACCCATAACGTCCTCCCCTGACGCCACTCCAAAACCCCTTAACCCGACTACAATTCCTTCTGCTCTATCATCGTCATTGCCTTCCCTCCGAAAAATCCCGCGTCATCCCTACCGGCGATTCCTTCCAAATCCTTCGCGCCAGCTTTTTCTCCAATGTCCCTCCCGCAAATATAGTAGGCATTTTATGTCTCCTTCTGCTTCTCGAAGTGATCAGTTCATCTCAGTCATAATCGAGATCGGTTTAGCTCTCAAAGTAAATGTTCTATAGCTTCATCTGGTGCTGATGAAATAGACTCGCTAACTTCTGTCCCGGTACGTGGCTCAGATTTCTCAGTCTCGAAAAGACTTGGTGCTTTCCCCAATAATAGAGCTCCAGCATTTTCTAAGAAATCGTCTAGATTGCTGACTCCAAGTTCCGCTCCAAAAAGAGCCTGTTACTCCTCTCTTCGCCAAATGGTATCTTACCGCTCAGTATCTCATATTTTATCTTTTTCTTTTGTGTTCCAGTCCAGTAGAATTTGAATTTAAGGTGTTCGTATGTTATATATATATAATGTGAGTATTCCAAATATCCAATGCTTTGAGTTGCAATTTTTGAAACATGTGGATTGTAACTTAATTACATTTATCCATTGATTGATGCGCTTGTTTTATGTGGCTCATTCAACTGCTTATCTAAGCCTTATGTTGATCGTTGACATGCTTTCAATTGCATTGGTTGATTAGAACACCAAAAGCTGATGTGGCTATATATACAGTGAATTTGACAACTATAAATGATCCGGAAATTAATTATTTTGAAGCCTCTGATAAATAGAGACAATAATTCTCGATTCATGAATCCTTTTGAGAAGAAGAAATCTAGATTTGTCTCTTGATCGTGTGTATTAGATCACCATGGTTTAAGGAATGATTATGTGCATTTTTCATCCTCACGAACAAATTGGGAAATGTATTTTCAGCGTGATTAAAGAGTTGTTGGATCATACCATGTTTTTGCATGTATATACAAATTTGTTTAGGGGCGCTTCTGCTCTGGTGTTATTAATCCACATCTTTTGAAGTAATGATAGAAGAATTATTATTTATTTAATTAGGATTATGTATTACATCTTTTGGTGTTATTGTTCAGGGCAGGACATTTATTGCGGAGCTCCACTGGATATGGCACTGTTTCTGCATCTTCATTGATTGATTTCTCAGCTAGACAGACAGAGAGCCGTGTACAACGGCAGTTAAGTGCAACAGGCACAGCTGACCAGAATGTAGAGGTTTCTGTTGGTGCTACCAAATGCAATGAAGTGGAAGAAATGCATCTAGGTTCAAAGTATGGCTGCTGTGGCTCTTGAGGCAGACATTTTTGAATGTGATGAGACTACAAAGTCAATTGATCCTTCCACCTCTGAATTGTCAAGCCATATGGTTAGCAGTCAATCAAAGGACAATTCAGCTGCATCATTCCTGCACTATGAAGATCGTGATTCGTATGAAAATGTAGAAGACTTCCCAAACCCTGCAAGCTCTGCTTTTGGGCAACAACTATCACTGCAGAGTCTTCTCTTGAAGAACACGCCATGCCCAACTCTAGTCTTGATGGGAGTAGAAATCAGGGAGGTCCCTGTGTATCAGCTCTTTGACTATATCGGAAATAGAAACAGAGAACTGCTATCTGGAGAATCCTGGTTCATTGAGGATGATGAATCTCTGGAGCTGAATAACAATATTAATGAAGTTGAGGAGCCTTCAGTTCCTACCACCGAAGGCAAGGACATGGCTACTTCTGTTCAGGATCTCAATGCCGCAGATAATGCTCATGATATTTGAGGTAAACTTTGCTTGTTCATCATGAATTTGGTTATCCATTTTCATGGACCTGTCAGTGTAACCTACTTTATAGTCATAGGAAGTCAACATGCTAAGTTGATTACCCCATATTCATAATATTTCAAATGTTTCAATCTCTAGTTCCAAAGTAATCACATGGCAATATTAAATCCTCAATGTAACTTTATTTGATGTCATGGATTTACTTGCTTCTTTCAGATAGACCAGCATTAAAGTGCTAGCTGGACAATTACTTTGCCTTACTTTGCAAATATCATAAATGTTCTTTATTCAATTGTGTGTTTTAAGTAGTGGTCTTGGTTTGTGAATCTTGCAGAGGTCTGTTCAAAGGTGGGATGGTGCTAATGGGCGGCATGTGGATGTCCCAAATGTGCATAATTTTGGATGGTACTCCATCTTTGTTTTCTTTTAGCAATTGTGAGTACATCTGTCTTTGTATCTTCTTAGGTGAAGCCAATTAGAGCATTATTAGACGGGTATCTATTTATTGTTTGTTTGTTTAATTGTTGGACTCGTAGTTCCCATGCATATCAGCATTTGTCTGGTTGCTGAAATGAAACCAACAATTTGCGGCCTCACTGTATCCTCACAATAGACAATTGTTTATTTCATGCTTGTATCAAATATGTGCCAGAACTTAGCTCTAAAACTATAGTAGTAGGATTTAAGCTTTGTTATCTGACAAATTGGTATGTATTTGACGAATCAACGGTATTAGTAGAATGTCGGGGAGGAAGCAAGGGAAGTAGCCCGACACTTGAAGAAACAACTGATACAATACCACTGGAAGGTTCTTGGCCAACCGTCACTATATTAGGTAAATCCAATACGGACAGAAAGGACCAACCTGGTAGAACTGCAGCTAAAGGCTCCTCAAAATCACTAAAGTCCAGGCCCTGGTATGTAGAAACAGATGCAGAGCCATGTCCTAGCAAGACTGAGAATGATGAAAATATCGATGCATCAGCAGTACGAAATGTTGGACTTACTTGTAAGCCAGACAGTATAAAACCTCCAAAACTGGAATCAAAGTGTAATTGCACAATAATGTGAAATTCATTCATTTTGTTTTGGTGTCGGTATGTGACCCTGATATTTTTATGTTAATGATGGCTGTTTGGTTTATTGGCAATTGATATATTTTTTTTGTCGATTCCAATTATTTTTAAGAAACACCACCTTGTGTTGGTGTTATAATTGCGAAGTTTCTTTTGTCTTTAATTATTATTTTTCTTTTTATTCTTATCATCAGGTTAATATTAGGAATCAAGAGGCATTGGAGGATTGTGTTTACTCCATAGAGCCTGCGTTCTTTTAAAGTTTTTTTCTGCTTCTAATCCGTGATTTCTCCCTTTTATGATTTGTGGTTTTGGATGCTCTCAAGTGATAAATGCTTTTATGCCTTTTATTTTTAGAATTCATTTTCACGTTCTACTTTTTGGTCAAATAACAGATTTGGCTTCGATATTAGTTTGTATTGATTCTACACTTGCATTGTATGGCTTATTATCTGAAAAAAGAAAAGAAAGAAAGATTTGAGGAACCATATGTTTTACACTCCATAAACAATCTTATTCGGCTCTTTTCCTTTCCAGTGAGCTGACTTTTTTGTCAAGGCATATAATTCACTCCCATGGTGGCTTCCTAAGTATTTTATACTTGCTTGTATGGCTCAAAATCTGATGGAAAATTTAAAGAATATCTTTTTATAGAAACTTTTATTGGGCTTATATCTTTTGTCAGAAGCCTTTAATAGGATTCATCTTTCAGTTCTATCCTTGCTTTTCGTCAAAGCATTCATCGATTCTCGGATTTTAAGCTCATGGGGTATGGTTCATAATCTTAAAATATACTTTATTTGTAACTACACATTTCATGTTTGATGTTAATAATTAAACTTGTTTAAATTATTATCAATAATAAGCTGGGATAAACCACGAAAGAGGGCATCATCAATCCTCTACCTGGCTGCTGCTCAAAAGGCCGCCAGGAATCACAGCAGGGAGCTGCTTCAACTGGTCGATCATTAACGCCAACAGAGGGCTGACAACCAGCGTGATCCCCGGCAAAATCATGGCTGGAATCTGATAGCACAGCGACTTCCCCGCACCCGTGGGTAAAACCAGCACCGTCGATCTCCCCGAGAGAACCATCTTGATCGCCTCCATCTGCCCGCCGCGAAACGAATGATGACCGTACACTACGTTCAGCAACCTCACCAGATTATCATCGGACGGCTCGTCTCGCGCCGCCGAGACTGCCTCCTGCAACAGACGAACGCTTCGCTCTTCCCTCTTCTTCTTCGGTTGCGGGATTTCTCCAGCAAACCCATCTTCGCCACAAATGCTCTCCGTCTCAATTCCGCTCTCGGCTTTTGCTTTTCTCTTGCTCCTCGTTTTTCTGTAGGCATAATTGTTTTGGCTTTTGGTTCTGCCTTTGCACTTGCTAGGATACTTGCCCCGTCTTTTCCCATTCAGTTGAAGCTTCACGAAATTACCTTCACTTGCGCCGGAGCAGTTTCGAATTTTGACAGGCGGGTCAGCCAAGCTGCTGCCGATCAAATTAGGGTGCTGCCTCCGGCGGACTTTGAGCGGGTTTGGGCGAACCGGACGGGGTTCCGAGCGGTCGATAACGATTTCGGGTCGGGGCAGCGGTAGCGGGGCGTCGTTTTCGAAAGTGAGAGAGTGTTTGCGAAGTTTGGAGAAGGAAGGGACCTTGGAGAAAAAGCCGGGGGGAAGGGTTTGGAGGGAATCGCCGGTAGGGACGAGACGGGACTGATCAGAGGGGCGGCGGATCTGGAAAGGCAGGGATGAGGGCAGAGCAGAAGGAATTGGGGGCGGGTTAAGGGGTTTTGGAGCGGGGTGAGGAGATGACGTTATGGGTAATGGCAGTGGCGTTGGAGGAGGAGGAAGAAGATTTGATTGTCTCGGAGGAGTGGCGGAGACGTGAGAACCATCAGAGTCTGAATCGGAATCCATGGAGAATTTCCAGAGCTAAAAGGATACGAGAAAGAGACTGAACTGGTATAAGCCTTTGGCTCTTTCCTAATTTTCCCGCCAAAATTTTGGAGGTTTTTCTTCACTCTCATAATATTTTTAACGAGAAATTTTATAAATAAATGAGAAAGTTGGACAGGAAATGAAAAAATTTAGACCATTTCTCGTACATGTCATTTTTGCGCAGGAAACGTACCAATCTTCTCTGCATCGTTCCAATTTGATAGGACGCCCTGCGAAGGGGCAAAGAATATATAAACCGTTCTAATTACTATTCTCTAAGAGATGTGGGATAGACGTTGCTGGCAACCTCTCAACAAGGTTTTGCTACAGACTGTTTCTCATCCCTGAGTGCCACATAAAAATAATATACATGCTATTGTGTATACTTTTTGCATTAAAATGTATTTTTTGGCTATATTATTCTGCATATGCCATGGCTCCATAGAATAATTACAGAGTATTAATCAGTATAATTTCTTAAAAACGCACACAATTATTTGTAATTAACTTTTTATATTTTTTTAATTAAATAGTTATTCTATAATACTTGGTTCTTATATTGAACAATTGAATATCTAGTCTCTAATTAATAGAAATCTTTTGAAACATAATTAATATAAAGTTTTATTAATTTGTCAAACAAAATAAAATTGTTGGGCACCAAAACTATGAACCTCAATACCCCGTCCGGTATGAGGGTGAAATAGGTCATCCCCATACCCTGTCCGGTATGGGCGCCAAAACACATAAGGTCTCCATACCCCGTGCGGTATGAGAGAATACGTTCCCGGTAGGGTTCCCTACGGACTCGGTCCGTCCACCATCTCCCAGGATATCTAGTCAGACTGTCCACATTATCGAACTTGCCTTTTTTCTTGATCTCAATCATCCAATCATACACAATATGTAAACCAGTAATTGACACCAAACAAGACAACACAGTATCGGGTTTACCATAATACAAACCATAATAAAAGAAACCATGATTCATGCATACGAGACCATAACATAATTATATCAAACATCATGCTACATTTAATACTGAAAATTAGATCAAACAATAACAGATCGACACTGTATCAGACTCGGGCTCCACTAGCAACCTTAATCAATTATACATCTATAAAGTCACACAGTACATTTTAATTATTTATTTAGCTTTAATACCGTAATAGGAAATAGGGTGAGGGGTCCTTACTTGCTTCGGGGTCTGAATTCGGCTCTATAGTGCGCCTACAGGCTGTTCCTAATTTCTCTGAATTTTTTTCGAAAAATTAAAACGCACTACCGGTACCTGCACATGTCCCAAAAATCCCAAATCAGACCTAGGGCCCCTTTCGGCGAATATCGGAATTCCGGCACAACGGCTCCGCCGTGCTCCGGCCACGGCGTCGCCGTCTGCGATGGTGATCCACCTCGGGTTGGCCGTTTTCGGTCGAATTCGGCCAAACTTGCATTGTTCCCTGCAATAAAACAACTCTAGGACCCTCGGTGGGCCAAAAACTCACGAAAAACTGAAACTTACCAGCGGCGGTGCTCTCGAGTGCGGCTCTGGTGTGAGTCGCGTTTTGATGTTTGGCTCCGATCAACCTGTAGAGAAAAGAACAGTGATCACAGTGGTATAAAGTTTGCATCAAACGGAGGCCGGGAGGGGCCTCATCGGAGGCAAAAACAGAAGGGGGTCGCGGCAGCGACGCTGGACTTCGGCTGGGTTTTCTGACCGTTTGGCTAGTGGTTTGGCTATAGGCGGACTCAACATCGAAAAACGAGCCATAAGGAGAAAATTTACCTCGATCGGCGGTCAAAAACTTCTCCGGTTTGGCGGTGGGTAGTGGCGGCTGGCTCCTCCAGCGTCTGGTTCTTCTTCTCCGGCGAGGCACTGGCGGCTAGGGTTTTGTGGTCAGGTGTGGGTGGGGTTATTTATATCATTTGCCTTTTAATCTCAACCGTCCATCAAGATTAAATCTGGACCGTCCGATCCGATTTAATTGGGATTAAATTTGGACCGTCCATCGCGATGCAATCTGGGCCGTCCGTGCGTGATTAAATTTGGGCCGTCTGTGCATACGTTTGATCTGAGCCGTCAGTGTGCACGGGAACGGATCTGCGCCGTCCAATCGTGCGCACGCGGATCGCCCACGTGGCCCATCCCGTGTCAGCGTTTCCTTGCCACGCGGCGTGGCCTGGTTGGCCGGGGCTGCTGACCGGGCCACTGACGTGGCTGCTAACGTGGTTGCTGACGTGGTACAACTTTTTTAAATTACGTTTTGACCCCCGATTTTTTATTTTCTTCTCAAAAACACTCCCAGAATCCAAATTTTCATCCATTTTTCCCAAAATCAATTTCAATTAAATACAAATAATATTTTTACCAAATTTTATCATTATTATTATTTTTATTTTCATTAAATTAAATTAAATAAAAATCTAAAAAATTTAAATAAATAAAAATAAAAATAATAAGATAAAATAAGAAAAAAACACTTGGGTGTTACAACTCTCCCCCCCTTAAAGAAATTTGGTCCTCCAAATTTGCCTCTTACTCTTGGACGAACAAATGGGGATACTGGGCTCTAAATTCTGATTCTAGCTCCCAGGTAGCCTCCCTGGGCGTGTGGTTCTGCCACACGATCTTTACAAAAGATATTTTCCGGTTGTGGAGTATTCTGCTCTTTCGGTCCGTGATACCGACTGGTACTTCTTCATAAGACAAGTCCTCTTGGAGTGGAAGCGGTTCATGAGCCAAGACATGAGAAGGATCCGGGTTATACTTACGTAGCATGGATACGTGAAACACGTTGTGGACTCTGGAGAGCTTTGGAGGCAGTGTTAGTCTGTAGGCAACATTACCAATCCTGTCTAAGATTTCAAAGGGTCCAATACATCGGGACTTTAATTTTCCCCTCCTACCGAACCTACTAATTCCCTTGAAATGAGTGACCTTAAGAAACACCCGGTCGCCTTTCTCAAACCCTAAGTCTCTCCTCCGGGTATCTGCATAACTCTTCTTCCTACTCTAAGCTGTCTGAATGTTCTTCCTGATTTTAACTATTTTGGACGTGGTCTCCTCTATCAACTCCGGGCCGAACAATCCTCTATCGCCCACTTCCTCCCAATAAATAGGTGATATGCACGGGCGCCCATATAACGCCTCATATGGAGCCATGCCGATGCTAGCTTCGTAGCTGTTGTTGTAGGCAAACTCTATCAGGGGTAGATGGTCGTCCCAATGGCCCCCAGAGTCCAGGACACAAGCTCGGAGCATATCCTCAAGCGTACGAATTGTCCTCTCTGATTTTCCATCAGTCTGGGGATGGAAGACAGTACTAAGAGACATATTTGTTCCCATAGCTTGCTGGAAGCTATTCCAAAATCGAGAAGTGAATCTGGGATCCCTGTTGGATACTACTGTTACTGGAACCCCATGTAATCTGACTATCTCCCGGATATACATCCTTGCCAACTTGTCCAATGAATCGGTCATCCTGATGGCTAGGAAGTGGGAAGACTTGGTAAGTCGGTCAACGATTACCCATATGGCATCATGTCCTGAACGTGCTTTGGGTAGCCCCGATACGAAGTCCATGGTGATATGTTCCCACTTCTACTCCGGGATCGGTAAATGCTGAAGTAACCCACCTGGGCGCTGATGCTCTGCCTTGACCTGCTGACATACCAACCATTTAGATACAAAGTCGGCTATGTCTCTCTTCATCCCATGCCACCAAAACTGGGGTCGCATGCTTTGGTATATTTTGGTGCTTCCTGGATGCATGGCAAACTTCGAGCTATGGAACTCCGTCATAATATCTCTTTTTAACTCACTGTGATCTGGGACACACATCCTGTCTTGGAAACGAAGTGATCCATTGGCAGAGATTCGAAATTCTGAGATCCCTCCCTGTTCTGCATCCTTCTTACGGGCTACCAGGGCGGGGTCAACTGTCTGGGCTTCCCTTATTCTCTGGATTAACTCGGGCTGGACTATCAGGCTGCCCAAACATGTGACTCTCTTCAGATCATGAAGTCAAACCTGTTGCGTGGCCCCAATTGGTCTGCATTCTGAAACCATCAAATGGGCTAAGATACCTGCACTTTTCCTGCTGAGAGCATCTGCTACCACGTTGCCCTTACTCGGATGGTATAAGATATCATAATCATAGTCCTTAAGGAGTTCCATCCACCTTCTCTGACGCATGTTGAGATCCTTCTGAGTAAATATGTGTTTCAAACTCTTATGATCGGTATAGATCTGAAAGGTCTCTCCGTACAAATAATGGCGTCAGGTTTTCAAGGCGTGAATGATTGCGGCAAGCTCTAAGTCATGGGTGGGATAGTTCTTCTCATGATTCTTTAACTGTCTGGACCTGTATGCTATAACCTTTCCATGCTGCATTAGGACACAACCCAGGCCCAAATAGGAGGCATCACTATAAACTGTATATCCCTCCGATCCACTCGGTAAAGCCAGCACGGGTGCAGTGGTCAGCCGCTTCTTTAATTCTGAAAAACTTCTTTCGCAGTCCTCATTCCACTCAAACTTGGCATTCTACTTTGTGAGTCGGGTTAGATGAGCTGCTAGACTGGAAAATCCTTCAACGAACCTGCGGTAATAACCTGCCATTCCCAGGAAGCTACGGATTTCCTTAACTGATGTCAGCTTCTCCCAGCCAAGTACCGCTTCAACCTTTTCGAGATTGACTGATACCCCTTCCTTCGATATGATGTGTCCTAGGAAGGCGGTCTGCTCAAGCCAGAATCCACACTTACTCAACTTTGCATATAACTTCTTATTTCTGAGGACCTGCAAAACTTGGGCAAGATAGTGAGCATATTCTTCTCTGTTTTTTGAGTAGACTAAGATGTCATCGATGAACACGATAACAAATTGATCCAAGAACTCTCTGAAGACTCTGTTCATCAGATCCATAAAGACTGCCAAGGCGTTGGTTAGCCCAAATGACATGACCAAGAACTCATAGTGTCCGTATCTACTTCGAAAGGCCGTCTTGGGGATTTCTTCTGTTCTTATCTTCACCTGATGGTAACCTGATCGCATGTCTATTTTAGAGAAGACCTGTGTACCCTGCAGCTGATCGAAGAGGTCATCAATTCTGAGAAGGAGATATTTGTTCTTGATCGTAACCATATTCAATCCTTTGTAATCAATACACAGGCTCAACGTTCCATCTCCCTTCCTTAAAAAAGTGACTCCGGCATCCAAAGGGGACACACTGTGTCTAATAAAACCACTGTCTTGCAATTCAGTGATTTGTTTCTCAGCTCTTCCATCTCAATGCGGCTCGTGCGGTAAGGAGCAACCGAAATGGGCTGAGTACTTGGCTGTAGGTCTATAGTGAACTCGACTTCTCTGTCAACTGGCAGACTAAGCAGTTTGTCTGGAAACACATATAGGAAGTCTCGGACTACCGGAATCTCTTAAATACAAATTTCCTTCTTGGGCTTGCCTAGTCAGAGAAAACAGCAAGATTAAGGCACTAGAAGTTAAGAAAACTTACCATTAAGGAATAAGTACTGAATAATTTTATTAATTTGTAAATGGCTCATCGTTAGGAGGATTAAATACAACTTTCTTGTTAAAGCAATCTATGGTGTCGTGATACGCCACTAGCCAATTCATTCCTTAGATTACATCAAAATCCCCTGCGTCTAACCCTATCAGGTTTACACTCAGTTTCTTATTTGCTATCTCCACGGCACAAGCCCTATAGATAACTTCTCCTAGTAGTGTTTTTTACCCCCGGCAGTAGACACAAACAATAATGAATCAAGTTTATCAGGTGATACATTAATTTTGGAAGGAAAAGCATGTGAAACAAAAGAGTGCGATGCACCAGTGTCAAATAAAACATGAGCAATATGGTCACAGATAGCATACATACCCTATACTACATTCGGGTCGGCGTCGGCATCCTGCTGGGTAAGGTTGTAAGCTCTGCCCTAGATAGGAGGCCTCCTTTGATTCTGGTTCCTCGGGCATTCTCTTGCATAATACTGGGCACTGCCACAAATGCGAGAAGTGTTGTTAAGCCGGTAGCAGGGTCTGTCCCCATGATCTCTGCCGCAGTGCTGACAGATCTTCCCACGTGCTGCCCCTGTAGGTTATCTGATATCTTTATGGACATGTAACTGAAACTGCAAGTGCCTTCTATTAGATACGTATAGAAATGTTTATATTTCTTTGTTCGTCGTATGTTACATTTACTTCTACTTTTATGTGAAGATGGAGAAGAGTTACAGAAGTAGCAGGGGCAGCGCCAGTCCAAATCGCTTGAGCCCATCACCCAGGTCTACTAGCGGTACATTTCAATCAAGGGGAAGGCCCTCTTCTGCCCCTCAGTCTAGTCCAACCCCTAGTGTACGTGCTGCTACACCAACGCGAAGGCCATCTCCTCCTCCAAATAAACCTTCTACGCCTGCTCCTGGATATCTGACTCCAACTCCCCGGAGGGCGAGTACAGGCTCAAGCACGGCAGCTTCCACTGGGGTAAGGGGAAGTTCTCCTATCCGTACAAGTCGTGGGAATTCTGCTTCACCAAAAATCAGTGCATGGCGGTCAAACATTCCTGGTTTCTCTTTAGATGCACCACCCAATCTTCGAACTTCTCTGACAGATCGACCAGCATCATATGTGAGGGGTTCCTCACCAGCATCCAGAAATGGTAAAGATTCAGCTACAAAATATGGTAGGCATTCTATGTCTCCCACTGCTTCTCGAAGTGTCAGTTCATCTCAGAGTCATGATCGAGATCGATTTAGCTCTCAAAGTAAAGGTTCTATGGCATCATCTGGTGATGATGAAATAGACTCGATAAATTCTGTTCGAGTACGTGGCTCAAATTGCTCAGTCTCAAAAAGAGTTGGTGCTTTTCCTAATAATAGAGCTCCAGCATTTTCTAAGAAATCTTCTAGATTGCTGACTCCAAGTTCTGCTCCAAAAAGATCCTTTGACTCTATTCTTCGCCAAACGGTAACTTACTGCTCAGTATCTCATCTTTATCTTTTTCTTTTGTGTTCCAGTCTAATAGAATTCGAATTCAAGGTGTTCGTGTGTTTTCTATATGCAATGTGAGTATTCCAAGTCTCCAATGCTTTAACGTGCATCCAGTTTTGAAACGTGTGCTTTGTAACTTAATTACATTTAGTCATTTGATTGATGCACTTGTTCTATGTGGCTCATTCAACTGCCTATCTAAGCCTTATGTTGATTGTTGATATGCTTTCAATACCATTGGTTGATTGGAGCACCAAAAGCTGATGTGGCTACATACAATGAATTTGACTACTATAAATGATCTGGGCATTAATTAATTTCAAGTATCTGATAAATAGAGACAAGAATTCTCAATTCATGAATCCTTTTGAGAAGAAGAAATCTAGATTTGTCTAATATGATTGGTAGCTTGAGAATGTGTACTAGATCACTATGGTTTAAGGAATGATTATGTGCATTATTCATCGTCAGTAACAAATGGGAAATGTATTTTCAGTGTGATCAAAGAGTCCTTGGATCATATCATATTTTTTCATGTATATATGATTTTTTTAGGGGTGCTTCTGCTCTGGTGTTATTTATCTACATCTTTTAGAGCAATGATAGGAGGATTATTTTTTTTATTAGGATCAAAGGAAAAGTCCTCCGAATATGTTCAGGCCTCTCTTGTCTAGTGTTCCCAGTACCACCTTTTATGTTGGAAAGGGTAGTTCTGCAAATCGTTCTTTGATCTCAAGGAATTCTTCTGTCACAACCAGCAGTAATGCAAGTTCTGATCAAGGTACAAGTGCTGTACTAGATACCGAAGGGAGTGATCACCACCAGGATGACTTGACAAGTGAATTTGAGATAATACGATATTCTGATGCTCAAGAAGTATTTGCCTTTGACAAGGTAGATGCATTAAGTGAAGAAGCTGGGCATGATAGAGATGATAGGTCACCTAATATTCAGCTTGATGACTTTCATCAAGATGCTGGTAACTCTCAGGAGTTCTCTGCTCAAGGTGCTAATGCAGAAATTTGTTCAACATCTACTGTTTTATGTTCCAGAGGTGATTCTAGAGAAGGTATTAATGATGCAAACATGGAAATTTGTTCTAAATGTCAAGGCAGATTTTGCATAACTGAACCACCAGAAGTAGATAGTTATCTTTGTCCAGCTTGCAAGAGGGAACATGATCTTATGGCTGACACTGTTTCTGACACAATAATAGCAGTTGAGGACTCCTCAATGCTGTCTGTGAAAACTTATGAAGAAAATAAATTATTTGATGAAATGGAGCCTGCAATGCCTGAGACTGAGTCACTGCCGCAAGGTACTGAATTGGTTGAGCCAGTGGCTTCTCAGCCTGAAGAGAATGTTAAGCAAGGGCATACTTCCTTTTCAGAGAAAAATCAGAATTACTTGCAAGAAAATTATATTGCTAGGTCTTTGGCAGAAGATATTGAAGAGAGGCTCAACTATCAGGAAGGGACTGAGCAACCTACTGTTTGTCATAGCTTACCTGTCAGGGACATTGAAGGTCAGCGACTACAGCTGTCTAATGAGCATGTGGATTTAAAATTTGATTCTTCAGAAGGTGCGGGCATATCCGTGTTGCTAAAGAGGTCGAGCAGTAGCAAGGGACATGTTGTTCAGGGCAGGACATTCACTGCCACCACTAAACCTTATGATGATGCCTCTTATGCAAGAGACAGTTCGAGCAGTTTGCGGAGCTCCACTGGGTATGGCAGTGTTTCTGCATCTTCATCGATTGATTTCTCAGCTAGACAGACAGAGAGCCGTGTACAACGGCAGTTAAGTGGAAAGAAATTTGAAATAGAGAATTATAGATATGAAATGAACTTAAAACCTCAAAGTATTTTATCATCAGGCTCTGGAGTTTCACCTAATGCCCTTCAAGCTTTGGGTCTTGTAACAGGCACAGCTGACCAGAATGTAGAGGTTTCTGCTGGTAATATCAAATGCAATGAAGTGGAGGAAATGCATCTAGGTTCAGAAGTGAAAGTGCCGGCTTTGGAAAATAAGACAGCTGCTGTGGCTCTTGAGGCAGACATTTCTGACTGTGATGAGAGTACAAAGTCAATTGATCCTTCCACCTCTGAATTGTCAAGCCATATGGTTAGCAATCGATCAGAGGACAATTCAGCTGCATCATTCCTGAACTATGAAAGTTATGTTTCTTATGAAAATTTAGAAGACTTCCCAAACCCTGCAAGCTCTGCTTTGGGGGCAACAACTATCACTGCAGAGTCTTCTCGTGAAGAACATGCCATGCCCAACTCTAGTCTTGACGGAGTTGAAGTCAGGGAGGTCTCTGGTATCAGCTCTTTGGCTATGATATCAGAAATAGAAACAGAGAACTGCTATCTGGAGAATCCTGGTTCATTGAGGGGTGATGAATCTCTGGAGTTGAATAACAATATTAATGAAGTTGAGGAGCCTTCAGTTCCAACCACCGACGGCAAGGACATGGCTACTTCTGTTCAGGATCTCAATGCTGCAGATAATCCTCATGATATTTTAGGTAAACTTTGCTTGTTTATCATGAATTTGGTTATCTATTTTCGTGGACCTGTTAGTGTAACCTAGGCGATAGGAAGTCAACATGCTAAGTTGATTTCACCGTATTCGCAATATTTCAAATGTTTCAATCTCTAGTTCCAAAGTAATCAAATGGCAATTTTAAATCCTCAATATAACTTTATTTGATGTCATGGATTTACTTGCTTCTTTCAGATAGACCAGCATTAAAATGCCAGCTGGACAATTGCTTTGCCTTATTTTGCAAATATCAAAATGTCCTTTATTCAATTCTGCATTTAGTGGTGGTTTATGGATATTGGAGAAGTGTTTTCAAAGGTGGACTGGTGCTAGTGGGCAGCACGTCGAGATCGTGAATGTGCATCATTTTGGATGCTACTCGTCTTTGTTTTCTTTTGGCAATTGTGAATGCATCTGTCTTTGAGTCTTAGGTGAAGTCACATAGTGCATTATGAGATGGATATCTATTTGTTATTTGTCTATTTAGTTGTTGCATTTTCCTGGTTGCTGAAATAAAAAAAACAATTTGTGGTCTCACTGGATCCTTACAATAGACAATTATTTATTTTATGTTTGCATCAAATTACATGCTAAAACTTGGTTCTCAAAACATAGTAGTTGGGTTTAAGCTCTGTTATTTGACAAATTGGTACATATTTGCAGATGAATCGAGAGTATTAGTAGAATGTCGTGGAGGAAGCAAAGGAAGGAGCCTGACCCTTGAAGAAGCAACAGATACAATACTTTTCTGCAGCTCTATCGTTCATGATCTAGCCTATAAGGCGGCAAGCATAGCAATCGAGAAAGAAACTGAAGTGCCACTGGAAGGTTCGTGGCCAACTGTCACTATATTAGGTAAATCTAATACCGACAGAACGGACCAACCTGGTAGAACTGCAGCTAAACGCTCGTCAAAATCACTCAAGTCCAGGCCCAGGCGTGTAGAAACAGATGCAGAGCCACCTCCTAGCAAGACTGAGAATGATGAAAATATTGATGCATCGGCAGTACGAAACGTCGGACTTCCTAATAAGCCGGACAGTACAAAACCTCAAAAACTGGAATCGAAGTGCAATTGCACAATAATGTGAAATTCATTCATTTTGTTTCGGTGTCAGTATGTGACCCTGGTATTTTTATGTTAATGATTTTCTTGTTTGAAGGGCTGTTTGGATTATTGGCAATTGGTAATTTTTTTTTTTTGTCGATTCCAATTATTTTTAAGAAACACCACCTTGGGCTGGTGTTATAATTGTAAAGTTTTTTTTTTAACTTAATTATTTTTCTTTTTATTCTTACCATCAGATTAATATTAGTCAAGAGGCATTGGAGGATTGTGTTTACTCCATAAAGCCTCCTCCATTCTTGTTAATTGTTTCTGCTTCTAATCTATGATTTCTCTCTTTTCTAATTTATTGCTGTGGATGCTTTCAAGTGATAAATGCTTTTCTTTGAAGGTTGATATTTGTTCATTCCTTGTCAGAAAGCATTCTGCTTTTCATCAAACCCTAGATTTCATTCTCATGCTGCTGGGTTTGACAAAGACTTAACACCTGCCTATATGTATAGCTCATCATTTGGAAAAAAAAATATACATATATATAAATATATATATATATATATATATTATTCAAATTTTTATTCCTTTTTCATGCAAGTGTTTCTAGGATTCATTTTCACGCTCTACTTTTTGGTCAAAACAAATATTTGGCTTCCATTTGAGGAATCTTATGTTTTACTTCATAAACAATCTTTTTTGGGTTTTTACTAAATTGACTTTTCTGTCAAGGCATAAAATTCACTCCCACGGTGGCTTCCTATATATTTTATTTTACACTTTGCTTGTATGGGTCAAAATCTGGTGAAAAATCTAAAGTTTTATTGAGCTTTATTTATGTCTTTTGTCAGAAGCGTTTAACGGGATTCATGTTTCAGTTTTATTTCTTGGATTTTAAGCTTGCGGGTATGGTTCATAATCTTCAAATACCGTTTATTTGTAACCCATATATTTCATGTTTAAAATTAATGGTCAGAACATGGGTATAGGTTTAATCCACACCTTATTACAGGGTTTTCTTTTTAAAAAATAAAAAAATAAATAACTACTGAATAATATTCTTTATATATTATAAAAAAATTTAGTCTGATAGAAAATACTCTTTATATCTTTTATTAGAATATATTATTTACAAAATATTCTTTATATTTTTTATCTGAATATGTTATAAAATATTTTATACAAATACGTAATGATTTATATTTTTTGTTTAAATATATTTTAAATTATTTTTTCTGATATATTTGTCGGGATGAAATATAATTCGATTATTGTACTATCATCAATACAACAATAAATTAAGATCAAGGTTTTATTAAATTAAACATTATACACTAATTGTAGTTTATTTATAATACACTAATAAAATAACGAATTTTTTATTTTTAATAAGATTTAAAATTGTAATACTTAAATAAGAGGTAAAAATGTTAATTATTACACCACATTATTAACAATATTCAACAATCTAATTTCGCAACAAAGTAAATTACCCACGTCCCTTGGTAATAGGATAAACATATTCTAAGGAGTAATTTAACTTATCCAGCGGTTTACCATTGGAGGAATTTGAATCTTCCATGCCTATCTAAGAGAGAAACTACATCTGTTCCGCATCATTTGCATCACTTGAATGGTTTACCATCCCACATTGTTTGGTTTGTATGTTTATCAACATTCATGTAAATATATACACTGACACAACATTTTGGATTTTATCCAAACAATATGTACGGATGACAAAAGTTTTTAGCAAAAATGAAGAAATAAAAATACTAATTAAATTTATACCGACAGAGAATAAAATAAAAGGAAGAAATAAAGAAAAATAATAATAAATAAATAAGTAAATGAAAATAAATTAAAATTAACTCAAGGGCGAATATAATGTGAGAATGTCGCAGTGTATTATTGCTAGTAGGCATGAAATTAAGTGCTAAAATGAAAGGATGTTAAAATTATTAGGTCAACTTTTTTTTTTTGTTTTTATTTATTGATTTATTTGTTACTCCCATCTTGGTTACTTAAGCTACTTTAAACAATATATATATATATATGTATATATATATATGTTTACGATCGATTGAATGAATTCTAAAGCATATACTTGGGTTGTGAAATTCATTTTTGTAACTAATTTTGTACATTTTATAAAGTTAATTATGCTGTGGAGCCATGGAATATGTAAACAAAAAACCTATTTTAGTGCAAAAAGTATGCACTAGAGCAGGTATATTAATTTCATATGGCACTTCGGAATCAGAAAAAGTTAAAAGCAAAGTTTTGTCGAGAGGGGTAAACAGGGAGCCGCTGCCCCTATCCCACACCGCTTTGTAAACAAATGATTTACGGTTTATATATGGAAGCCTGTAAAGAAACTTTCGTCCCTTCGGGGACATCCGATAAAATTAGAACGATACAGAGAAGATTAGCATGGCCCCTGCGCAAGGATGACACGCATAAATCGAGAAATGGTCCAAATTTTTTTTTTCCCGTTATCCGCTCTGAAAAATCCTCCATTAATTCTGATAGTCTCTCGCGTCTCCGACACTTCCAGGTCTTCTTCCTTCTTCTCCAACACCGTTCCCATTACCCATAACGTCCTCCCCTGACGCCACTCCAAAACCCCTTAACCCGACTACAATTCCTTCTGCTCTATCATCGTCATTGCCTTCCCTCCGAAAAATCCCGCGTCATCCCTACCGGCGATTCCTTCCAAATCCTTCGCGCCAGCTTTTTCTCCAATGTCCCTCCCGCAAATATAGTAGGCATTTTATGTCTCCTTCTGCTTCTCGAAGTGATCAGTTCATCTCAGTCATAATCGAGATCGGTTTAGCTCTCAAAGTAAATGTTCTATAGCTTCATCTGGTGCTGATGAAATAGACTCGCTAACTTCTGTCCCGGTACGTGGCTCAGATTTCTCAGTCTCGAAAAGACTTGGTGCTTTCCCCAATAATAGAGCTCCAGCATTTTCTAAGAAATCGTCTAGATTGCTGACTCCAAGTTCCGCTCCAAAAAGAGCCTGTTACTCCTCTCTTCGCCAAATGGTATCTTACCGCTCAGTATCTCATATTTTATCTTTTTCTTTTGTGTTCCAGTCCAGTAGAATTTGAATTTAAGGTGTTCGTATGTTATATATATATAATGTGAGTATTCCAAATATCCAATGCTTTGAGTTGCAATTTTTGAAACATGTGGATTGTAACTTAATTACATTTATCCATTGATTGATGCGCTTGTTTTATGTGGCTCATTCAACTGCTTATCTAAGCCTTATGTTGATCGTTGACATGCTTTCAATTGCATTGGTTGATTAGAACACCAAAAGCTGATGTGGCTATATATACAGTGAATTTGACAACTATAAATGATCCGGAAATTAATTATTTTGAAGCCTCTGATAAATAGAGACAATAATTCTCGATTCATGAATCCTTTTGAGAAGAAGAAATCTAGATTTGTCTCTTGATCGTGTGTATTAGATCACCATGGTTTAAGGAATGATTATGTGCATTTTTCATCCTCACGAACAAATTGGGAAATGTATTTTCAGCGTGATTAAAGAGTTGTTGGATCATACCATGTTTTTGCATGTATATACAAATTTGTTTAGGGGCGCTTCTGCTCTGGTGTTATTAATCCACATCTTTTGAAGTAATGATAGAAGAATTATTATTTATTTAATTAGGATTATGTATTACATCTTTTGGTGTTATTGTTCAGGGCAGGACATTTATTGCGGAGCTCCACTGGATATGGCACTGTTTCTGCATCTTCATTGATTGATTTCTCAGCTAGACAGACAGAGAGCCGTGTACAACGGCAGTTAAGTGCAACAGGCACAGCTGACCAGAATGTAGAGGTTTCTGTTGGTGCTACCAAATGCAATGAAGTGGAAGAAATGCATCTAGGTTCAAAGTATGGCTGCTGTGGCTCTTGAGGCAGACATTTTTGAATGTGATGAGACTACAAAGTCAATTGATCCTTCCACCTCTGAATTGTCAAGCCATATGGTTAGCAGTCAATCAAAGGACAATTCAGCTGCATCATTCCTGCACTATGAAGATCGTGATTCGTATGAAAATGTAGAAGACTTCCCAAACCCTGCAAGCTCTGCTTTTGGGCAACAACTATCACTGCAGAGTCTTCTCTTGAAGAACACGCCATGCCCAACTCTAGTCTTGATGGGAGTAGAAATCAGGGAGGTCCCTGTGTATCAGCTCTTTGACTATATCGGAAATAGAAACAGAGAACTGCTATCTGGAGAATCCTGGTTCATTGAGGATGATGAATCTCTGGAGCTGAATAACAATATTAATGAAGTTGAGGAGCCTTCAGTTCCTACCACCGAAGGCAAGGACATGGCTACTTCTGTTCAGGATCTCAATGCCGCAGATAATGCTCATGATATTTGAGGTAAACTTTGCTTGTTCATCATGAATTTGGTTATCCATTTTCATGGACCTGTCAGTGTAACCTACTTTATAGTCATAGGAAGTCAACATGCTAAGTTGATTACCCCATATTCATAATATTTCAAATGTTTCAATCTCTAGTTCCAAAGTAATCACATGGCAATATTAAATCCTCAATGTAACTTTATTTGATGTCATGGATTTACTTGCTTCTTTCAGATAGACCAGCATTAAAGTGCTAGCTGGACAATTACTTTGCCTTACTTTGCAAATATCATAAATGTTCTTTATTCAATTGTGTGTTTTAAGTAGTGGTCTTGGTTTGTGAATCTTGCAGAGGTCTGTTCAAAGGTGGGATGGTGCTAATGGGCGGCATGTGGATGTCCCAAATGTGCATAATTTTGGATGGTACTCCATCTTTGTTTTCTTTTAGCAATTGTGAGTACATCTGTCTTTGTATCTTCTTAGGTGAAGCCAATTAGAGCATTATTAGACGGGTATCTATTTATTGTTTGTTTGTTTAATTGTTGGACTCGTAGTTCCCATGCATATCAGCATTTGTCTGGTTGCTGAAATGAAACCAACAATTTGCGGCCTCACTGTATCCTCACAATAGACAATTGTTTATTTCATGCTTGTATCAAATATGTGCCAGAACTTAGCTCTAAAACTATAGTAGTAGGATTTAAGCTTTGTTATCTGACAAATTGGTATGTATTTGACGAATCAACGGTATTAGTAGAATGTCGGGGAGGAAGCAAGGGAAGTAGCCCGACACTTGAAGAAACAACTGATACAATACCACTGGAAGGTTCTTGGCCAACCGTCACTATATTAGGTAAATCCAATACGGACAGAAAGGACCAACCTGGTAGAACTGCAGCTAAAGGCTCCTCAAAATCACTAAAGTCCAGGCCCTGGTATGTAGAAACAGATGCAGAGCCATGTCCTAGCAAGACTGAGAATGATGAAAATATCGATGCATCAGCAGTACGAAATGTTGGACTTACTTGTAAGCCAGACAGTATAAAACCTCCAAAACTGGAATCAAAGTGTAATTGCACAATAATGTGAAATTCATTCATTTTGTTTTGGTGTCGGTATGTGACCCTGATATTTTTATGTTAATGATGGCTGTTTGGTTTATTGGCAATTGATATATTTTTTTTGTCGATTCCAATTATTTTTAAGAAACACCACCTTGTGTTGGTGTTATAATTGCGAAGTTTCTTTTGTCTTTAATTATTATTTTTCTTTTTATTCTTATCATCAGGTTAATATTAGGAATCAAGAGGCATTGGAGGATTGTGTTTACTCCATAGAGCCTGCGTTCTTTTAAAGTTTTTTTCTGCTTCTAATCCGTGATTTCTCCCTTTTATGATTTGTGGTTTTGGATGCTCTCAAGTGATAAATGCTTTTATGCCTTTTATTTTTAGAATTCATTTTCACGTTCTACTTTTTGGTCAAATAACAGATTTGGCTTCGATATTAGTTTGTATTGATTCTACACTTGCATTGTATGGCTTATTATCTGAAAAAAGAAAAGAAAGAAAGATTTGAGGAACCATATGTTTTACACTCCATAAACAATCTTATTCGGCTCTTTTCCTTTCCAGTGAGCTGACTTTTTTGTCAAGGCATATAATTCACTCCCATGGTGGCTTCCTAAGTATTTTATACTTGCTTGTATGGCTCAAAATCTGATGGAAAATTTAAAGAATATCTTTTTATAGAAACTTTTATTGGGCTTATATCTTTTGTCAGAAGCCTTTAATAGGATTCATCTTTCAGTTCTATCCTTGCTTTTCGTCAAAGCATTCATCGATTCTCGGATTTTAAGCTCATGGGGTATGGTTCATAATCTTAAAATATACTTTATTTGTAACTACACATTTCATGTTTGATGTTAATAATTAAACTTGTTTAAATTATTATCAATAATAAGCTGGGATAAACCACGAAAGAGGGCATCATCAATCCTCTACCTGGCTGCTGCTCAAAAGGCCGCCAGGAATCACAGCAGGGAGCTGCTTCAACTGGTCGATCATTAACGCCAACAGAGGGCTGACAACCAGCGTGATCCCCGGCAAAATCATGGCTGGAATCTGATAGCACAGCGACTTCCCCGCACCCGTGGGTAAAACCAGCACCGTCGATCTCCCCGAGAGAACCATCTTGATCGCCTCCATCTGCCCGCCGCGAAACGAATGATGACCGTACACTACGTTCAGCAACCTCACCAGATTATCATCGGACGGCTCGTCTCGCGCCGCCGAGACTGCCTCCTGCAACAGACGAACGCTTCGCTCTTCCCTCTTCTTCTTCGGTTGCGGGATTTCTCCAGCAAACCCATCTTCGCCACAAATGCTCTCCGTCTCAATTCCGCTCTCGGCTTTTGCTTTTCTCTTGCTCCTCGTTTTTCTGTAGGCATAATTGTTTTGGCTTTTGGTTCTGCCTTTGCACTTGCTAGGATACTTGCCCCGTCTTTTCCCATTCAGTTGAAGCTTCACGAAATTACCTTCACTTGCGCCGGAGCAGTTTCGAATTTTGACAGGCGGGTCAGCCAAGCTGCTGCCGATCAAATTAGGGTGCTGCCTCCGGCGGACTTTGAGCGGGTTTGGGCGAACCGGACGGGGTTCCGAGCGGTCGATAACGATTTCGGGTCGGGGCAGCGGTAGCGGGGCGTCGTTTTCGAAAGTGAGAGAGTGTTTGCGAAGTTTGGAGAAGGAAGGGACCTTGGAGAAAAAGCCGGGGGGAAGGGTTTGGAGGGAATCGCCGGTAGGGACGAGACGGGACTGATCAGAGGGGCGGCGGATCTGGAAAGGCAGGGATGAGGGCAGAGCAGAAGGAATTGGGGGCGGGTTAAGGGGTTTTGGAGCGGGGTGAGGAGATGACGTTATGGGTAATGGCAGTGGCGTTGGAGGAGGAGGAAGAAGATTTGATTGTCTCGGAGGAGTGGCGGAGACGTGAGAACCATCAGAGTCTGAATCGGAATCCATGGAGAATTTCCAGAGCTAAAAGGATACGAGAAAGAGACTGAACTGGTATAAGCCTTTGGCTCTTTCCTAATTTTCCCGCCAAAATTTTGGAGGTTTTTCTTCACTCTCATAATATTTTTAACGAGAAATTTTATAAATAAATGAGAAAGTTGGACAGGAAATGAAAAAATTTAGACCATTTCTCGTACATGTCATTTTTGCGCAGGAAACGTACCAATCTTCTCTGCATCGTTCCAATTTGATAGGACGCCCTGCGAAGGGGCAAAGAATATATAAACCGTTCTAATTACTATTCTCTAAGAGATGTGGGATAGACGTTGCTGGCAACCTCTCAACAAGGTTTTGCTACAGACTGTTTCTCATCCCTGAGTGCCACATAAAAATAATATACATGCTATTGTGTATACTTTTTGCATTAAAATGTATTTTTTGGCTATATTATTCTGCATATGCCATGGCTCCATAGAATAATTACAGAGTATTAATCAGTATAATTTCTTAAAAACGCACACAATTATTTGTAATTAACTTTTTATATTTTTTTAATTAAATAGTTATTCTATAATACTTGGTTCTTATATTGAACAATTGAATATCTAGTCTCTAATTAATAGAAATCTTTTGAAACATAATTAATATAAAGTTTTATTAATTTGTCAAACAAAATAAAATTGTTGGGCACCAAAACTATGAACCTCAATACCCCGTCCGGTATGAGGGTGAAATAGGTCATCCCCATACCCTGTCCGGTATGGGCGCCAAAACACATAAGGTCTCCATACCCCGTGCGGTATGAGAGAATACGTTCCCGGTAGGGTTCCCTACGGACTCGGTCCGTCCACCATCTCCCAGGATATCTAGTCAGACTGTCCACATTATCGAACTTGCCTTTTTTCTTGATCTCAATCATCCAATCATACACAATATGTAAACCAGTAATTGACACCAAACAAGACAACACAGTATCGGGTTTACCATAATACAAACCATAATAAAAGAAACCATGATTCATGCATACGAGACCATAACATAATTATATCAAACATCATGCTACATTTAATACTGAAAATTAGATCAAACAATAACAGATCGACACTGTATCAGACTCGGGCTCCACTAGCAACCTTAATCAATTATACATCTATAAAGTCACACAGTACATTTTAATTATTTATTTAGCTTTAATACCGTAATAGGAAATAGGGTGAGGGGTCCTTACTTGCTTCGGGGTCTGAATTCGGCTCTATAGTGCGCCTACAGGCTGTTCCTAATTTCTCTGAATTTTTTTCGAAAAATTAAAACGCACTACCGGTACCTGCACATGTCCCAAAAATCCCAAATCAGACCTAGGGCCCCTTTCGGCGAATATCGGAATTCCGGCACAACGGCTCCGCCGTGCTCCGGCCACGGCGTCGCCGTCTGCGATGGTGATCCACCTCGGGTTGGCCGTTTTCGGTCGAATTCGGCCAAACTTGCATTGTTCCCTGCAATAAAACAACTCTAGGACCCTCGGTGGGCCAAAAACTCACGAAAAACTGAAACTTACCAGCGGCGGTGCTCTCGAGTGCGGCTCTGGTGTGAGTCGCGTTTTGATGTTTGGCTCCGATCAACCTGTAGAGAAAAGAACAGTGATCACAGTGGTATAAAGTTTGCATCAAACGGAGGCCGGGAGGGGCCTCATCGGAGGCAAAAACAGAAGGGGGTCGCGGCAGCGACGCTGGACTTCGGCTGGGTTTTCTGACCGTTTGGCTAGTGGTTTGGCTATAGGCGGACTCAACATCGAAAAACGAGCCATAAGGAGAAAATTTACCTCGATCGGCGGTCAAAAACTTCTCCGGTTTGGCGGTGGGTAGTGGCGGCTGGCTCCTCCAGCGTCTGGTTCTTCTTCTCCGGCGAGGCACTGGCGGCTAGGGTTTTGTGGTCAGGTGTGGGTGGGGTTATTTATATCATTTGCCTTTTAATCTCAACCGTCCATCAAGATTAAATCTGGACCGTCCGATCCGATTTAATTGGGATTAAATTTGGACCGTCCATCGCGATGCAATCTGGGCCGTCCGTGCGTGATTAAATTTGGGCCGTCTGTGCATACGTTTGATCTGAGCCGTCAGTGTGCACGGGAACGGATCTGCGCCGTCCAATCGTGCGCACGCGGATCGCCCACGTGGCCCATCCCGTGTCAGCGTTTCCTTGCCACGCGGCGTGGCCTGGTTGGCCGGGGCTGCTGACCGGGCCACTGACGTGGCTGCTAACGTGGTTGCTGACGTGGTACAACTTTTTTAAATTACGTTTTGACCCCCGATTTTTTATTTTCTTCTCAAAAACACTCCCAGAATCCAAATTTTCATCCATTTTTCTCAAAATCAATTTCAATTAAATACAAATAATATTTTTACCAAATTTTATCATTATTATTATTTTTATTTTCATTAAATTAAATTAAATAAAAATCTAAAAAATTTAAATAAATAAAAATAAAAATAATAAGATAAAATAAGAAAAAAACACTTGGGTGTTACAACTCTCCCCCCCTTAAAGAAATTTGGTCCTCCAAATTTGCCTCTTACTCTTGGACGAACAAATGGGGATACTGGGCTCTAAATTCTGATTCTAGCTCCCAGGTAGCCTCCCTGGGCGTGTGGTTCTGCCACACGATCTTTACAAAAGATATTTTCCGGTTGTGGAGTATTCTGCTCTTTCGGTCCGTGATACCGACTGGTACTTCTTCATAAGACAAGTCCTCTTGGAGTGGAAGCGGTTCATGAGCCAAGACATGAGAAGGGTCCGGGTTATACTTACGTAGCATGGATACGTGAAACACGTTGTGGACTCTGGAGAGCTTTGGAGGCAGTGTTAGTCTGTAGGCAACATTACCAATCCTGTCTAAGATTTCAAAGGGTCCAATACATCGGGACTTTAATTTTCCCCTCCTACCGAACCTACTAATTCCCTTGAAATGAGTGACCTTAAGAAACACCCGGTCGCCTTTCTCAAACCCTAAGTCTCTCCTCCGGGTATCTGCATAACTCTTCTTCCTACTCTAAGCTGTCTGAATGTTCTTCCTGATTTTAACTATTTTGGACGTGGTCTCCTCTATCAACTCCGGGCCGAACAATCCTCTATCGCCCACTTCCTCCCAATAAATAGGTGATATGCACGGGCGCCCATATAACGCCTCATATGGAGCCATGCCGATGCTAGCTTCGTAGCTGTTGTTGTAGGCAAACTCTATCAGGGGTAGATGGTCGTCCCAATGGCCCCCAGAGTCCAGGACACAAGCTCGGAGCATATCCTCAAGCGTACGAATTGTCCTCTCTGATTTTCCATCAGTCTGGGGATGGAAGACAGTACTAAGAGACATATTTGTTCCCATAGCTTGCTGGAAGCTATTCCAAAATCGAGAAGTGAATCTGGGATCCCTGTTGGATACTACTGTTACTGGAACCCCATGTAATCTGACTATCTCCCGGATATACATCCTTGCCAACTTGTCCAATGAATCGGTCATCCTGATGGCTAGGAAGTGGGAAGACTTGGTAAGTCGGTCAACGATTACCCATATGGCATCATGTCCTGAACGTGCTTTGGGTAGCCCCGATACGAAGTCCATGGTGATATGTTCCCACTTCTACTCCGGGATCGGTAAAGGCTGAAGTAACCCACCTGGGCGCTGATGCTCTGCCTTGACCTGCTGACATACCAACCATTTAGATACAAAGTCGGCTATGTCTCTCTTCATCCCATGCCACCAAAACTGGGGTCGCATGCTTTGGTATATTTTGGTGCTTCCTGGATGCATGGCAAACTTCGAGCTATGGAACTCCGTCATAATATCTCTTTTTAACTCACTGTGATCTGGGACACACATCCTGTCTTGGAAACGAAGTAATCCATTGGCAGAGATTCGAAATTCTGAGATCCCTCCCTGTTCTGCATCCTTCTTACGGGCTACCAGGGCGGGGTCAACTGTTTGGGCTTCCCTTATTCTCTGGATTAACTCGGGCTGGACTATCAGGCGGCCCAAACATGTGACTCTCTTCAGATCATGAAGTCAAACCTGTTGCGTGGCCCCAATTGGTCTGCATTCTGAAACCATCAAATGGGCTAAGATACCTGCACTTTTCCTGCTGAGAGCATCTGCTACCACGTTGCCCTTACTCGGATGGTATAAGATATCATAATCATAGTCCTTAAGGAGTTCCATCCACCTTCTCTGACGCATGTTGAGATCCTTCTGAGTAAATATGTGTTTCAAACTCTTATGATCGGTATAGATCTGAAAGGTCTCTCCGTACAAATAATGGCGTCAGGTTTTCAAGGCGTGAATGATTGCGGCAAGCTCTAAGTCATGGGTGGGATAGTTCTTCTCATGATTCTTTAACTGTCTGGACCTGTATGCTATAACCTTTCCATGCTGCATTAGGACACAACCCAGGCCCAAATAGGAGGCATCACTATAAACTGTATATCCCTCCGATCCACTCGGTAAAGCCAGCACGGGTGCAGTGGTCAGCCGCTTCTTTAATTCTGAAAAACTTCTTTCGCAGTCCTCATTCCACTCAAACTTGGCATTCTACTTTGTGAGTCGGGTTAGATGAGCTGCTAGACTGGAAAATCCTTCAACGAACCTGCGGTAATAACCTGCCATTCCCAGGAAGCTACGGATTTCCTTAACTGATGTCAGCTTCTCCCAGCCAAGTACCGCTTCAACCTTTTCGAGATTGACTGATACCCCTTCCTTCGATATGATGTGTCCTAGGAAGGCGGTCTGCTCAAGCCAGAATCCACACTTACTCAACTTTGCATATAACTTCTTATTTCTGAGGACCTGCAAAACTTGGGCAAGATAGTGAGCATATTCTTCTCTGTTTTTTGAGTAGACTAAGATGTCATCGATGAACACGATAACAAATTGATCCAAGAACTCTCTGAAGACTCTGTTCATCAGATCCATAAAGACTGCCAAGGCGTTGGTTAGCCCAAATGACATGACCAAGAACTCATAGTGTCCGTATCTACTTCGAAAGGCCGTCTTGGGGATTTCTTCTGTTCTTATCTTCACCTGATGGTAACCTGATCGCATGTCTATTTTAGAGAAGACCTGTGTACCCTGCAGCTGATCGAAGAGGTCATCAATTCTGAGAAGGAGATATTTGTTCTTGATCGTAACCATATTCAATCCTTTGTAATCAATACACAGGCTCAACGTTCCATCTCCCTTCCTTAAAAAAGTGACTCCGGCATCCAAAGGGGACACACTGTGTCTAATAAAACCACTGTCTTGCAATTCAGTGATTTGTTTCTCAGCTCTTCCATCTCAATGCGGCTCGTGCGGTAAGGAGCAACCGAAATGGGCTGAGTACTTGGCTGTAGGTCTATAGTGAACTCGACTTCTCTGTCAACTGGCAGACTAAGCAGTTTGTCTGGAAACACATATAGGAAGTCTCGGACTACCGGAATCTCTTAAATACAAATTTCCTTCTTGGGCTTGCCTAGTCAGAGAAAACAGCAAGATTAAGGCACTAGAAGTTAAGAAAACTTACCATTAAGGAATAAGTACTGAATAATTTTATTAATTTGTAAATGGCTCATCGTTAGGAGGATTAAATACAACTTTCTTGTTAAAGCAATCTATGGTGTCGTGATACGCCACTAGCCAATTCATTCCTTAGATTACATCAAAATCCCCTGCGTCTAACCCTATCAGGTTTACACTCAGTTTCTTATTTGCTATCTCCACGGCACAAGCCCTATAGATAACTTCTCCTAGTAGTGTTTTTTACCCCCGGCAGTAGACACAAACAATAATGAATCAAGTTTATCAGGTGATACATTAATTTTGGAAGGAAAAGCATGTGAAACAAAAGAGTGCGATGCACCAGTGTCAAATAAAACATGAGCAATATGGTCACAGATAGCATACATACCCTATACTACATTCGGGTCGGCGTCGGCATCCTGCTGGGTAAGGTTGTAAGCTCTGCCCTAGATAGGAGGCCTCCTTTGATTCTGGTTCCTCGGGCATTCTCTTGCATAATACTGGGCACTGCCACAAATGCGAGAAGTGTTGTTAAGCCGGTAGCAGGGTCTGTCCCCGTGATCTCTGCCGCAGTGCTGACAGATCTTCCCACGTGCTGCCCCTGTAGGTTATCTGATATCTTTATGGACATGTAACTGAAACTGCAAGTGCCTTCTATTAGATACTTATAGAAATGTTTATATTTCTTTGTTCGTCGTATGTTACATTTACTTCTACTTTTATGTGAAGATGGAGAAGAGTTACAGAAGTAGCAGGGGCAGCGCCAGTCCAAATCGCTTGAGCCCATCACCCAGGTCTACTAGCGGTACATTTCAATCAAGGGGAAGGCCCTCTTCTGCCCCTCAGTCTAGTCCAACCCCTAGTGTACGTGCTGCTACACCAACGCGAAGGCCATCTCCTCCTCCAAATAAACCTTCTACGCCTGCTCCTGGATATCTGACTCCAACTCCCCGGAGGGCGAGTACAGGCTCAAGCACGGCAGCTTCCACTGGGGTAAGGGGAAGTTCTCCTATCCGTACAAGTCGTGGGAATTCTGCTTCACCAAAAATCAGTGCATGGCGGTCAAACATTCCTGGTTTCTCTTTAGATGCACCACCCAATCTTCGAACTTCTCTGACAGATCGACCAGCATCATATGTGAGGGGTTCCTCACCAGCATCCAGAAATGGTAAAGATTCAGCTACAAAATATGGTAGGCATTCTATGTCTCCCACTGCTTCTCGAAGTGTCAGTTCATCTCAGAGTCATGATCGAGATCGATTTAGCTCTCAAAGTAAAGGTTCTATGGCATCATCTGGTGATGATGAAATAGACTCGATAAATTCTGTTCGAGTACGTGGCTCAAATTGCTCAGTCTCAAAAAGAGTTGGTGCTTTTCCTAATAATAGAGCTCCAGCATTTTCTAAGAAATCTTCTAGATTGCTGACTCCAAGTTCTGCTCCAAAAAGATCCTTTGACTCTATTCTTCGCCAAACGGTAACTTACTGCTCAGTATCTCATCTTTATCTTTTTCTTTTGTGTTCCAGTCTAATAGAATTCGAATTCAAGGTGTTCGTGTGTTTTCTATATGCAATGTGAGTATTCCAAGTCTCCAATGCTTTAACGTGCATCCAGTTTTGAAACGTGTGCTTTGTAACTTAATTACATTTAGTCATTTGATTGATGCACTTGTTCTATGTGGCTCATTCAACTGCCTATCTAAGCCTTATGTTGATTGTTGATATGCTTTCAATACCATTGGTTGATTGGAGCACCAAAAGCTGATGTGGCTACATACAATGAATTTGACTACTATAAATGATCTGGGCATTAATTAATTTCAAGTATCTGATAAATAGAGACAAGAATTCTCAATTCATGAATCCTTTTGAGAAGAAGAAATCTAGATTTGTCTAATATGATTGGTAGCTTGAGAATGTGTACTAGATCACTATGGTTTAAGGAATGATTATGTGCATTATTCATCGTCAGTAACAAATGGGAAATGTATTTTCAGTGTGATCAAAGAGTCCTTGGATCATATCATATTTTTTCATGTATATATGATTTTTTTAGGGGTGCTTCTGCTCTGGTGTTATTTATCTACATCTTTTAGAGCAATGATAGGAGGATTATTTTTTTTATTAGGATCAAAGGAAAAGTCCTCCGAATATGTTCAGGCCTCTCTTGTCTAGTGTTCCCAGTACCACCTTTTATGTTGGAAAGGGTAGTTCTGCAAATCGTTCTTTGATCTCAAGGAATTCTTCTGTCACAACCAGCAGTAATGCAAGTTCTGATCAAGGTACAAGTGCTGTACTAGATACCGAAGGGAGTGATCACCACCAGGATGACTTGACAAGTGAATTTGAGATAATACGATATTCTGATGCTCAAGAAGTATTTGCCTTTGACAAGGTAGATGCATTAAGTGAAGAAGCTGGGCATGATAGAGATGATAGGTCACCTAATATTCAGCTTGATGACTTTCATCAAGATGCTGGTAACTCTCAGGAGTTCTCTGCTCAAGGTGCTAATGCAGAAATTTGTTCAACATCTACTGTTTTATGTTCCAGAGGTGATTCTAGAGAAGGTATTAATGATGCAAACATGGAAATTTGTTCTAAATGTCAAGGCAGATTTTGCATAACTGAACCACCAGAAGTAGATAGTTATCTTTGTCCAGCTTGCAAGAGGGAACATGATCTTATGGCTGACACTGTTTCTGACACAATAATAGCAGTTGAGGACTCCTCAATGCTGTCTGTGAAAACTTATGAAGAAAATAAATTATTTGATGAAATGGAGCCTGCAATGCCTGAGACTGAGTCACTGCCGCAAGGTACTGAATTGGTTGAGCCAGTGGCTTCTCAGCCTGAAGAGAATGTTAAGCAAGGGCATACTTCCTTTTCAGAGAAAAATCAGAATTACTTGCAAGAAAATTATATTGCTAGGTCTTTGGCAGAAGATATTGAAGAGAGGCTCAACTATCAGGAAGGGACTGAGCAACCTACTGTTTGTCATAGCTTACCTGTCAGGGACATTGAAGGTCAGCGACTACAGCTGTCTAATGAGCATGTGGATTTAAAATTTGATTCTTCAGAAGGTGCGGGCATATCCGTGTTGCTAAAGAGGTCGAGCAGTAGCAAGGGACATGTTGTTCAGGGCAGGACATTCACTGCCACCACTAAACCTTATGATGATGCCTCTTATGCAAGAGACAGTTCGAGCAGTTTGCGGAGCTCCACTGGGTATGGCAGTGTTTCTGCATCTTCATCGATTGATTTCTCAGCTAGACAGACAGAGAGCCGTGTACAACGGCAGTTAAGTGGAAAGAAATTTGAAATAGAGAATTATAGATATGAAATGAACTTAAAACCTCAAAGTATTTTATCATCAGGCTCTGGAGTTTCACCTAATGCCCTTCAAGCTTTGGGTCTTGTAACAGGCACAGCTGACCAGAATGTAGAGGTTTCTGCTGGTAATATCAAATGCAATGAAGTGGAGGAAATGCATCTAGGTTCAGAAGTGAAAGTGCCGGCTTTGGAAAATAAGACAGCTGCTGTGGCTCTTGAGGCAGACATTTCTGACTGTGATGAGAGTACAAAGTCAATTGATCCTTCCACCTCTGAATTGTCAAGCCATATGGTTAGCAATCGATCAGAGGACAATTCAGCTGCATCATTCCTGAACTATGAAAGTTATGTTTCTTATGAAAATTTAGAAGACTTCCCAAACCCTGCAAGCTCTGCTTTGGGGGCAACAACTATCACTGCAGAGTCTTCTCGTGAAGAACATGCCATGCCCAACTCTAGTCTTGACGGAGTTGAAGTCAGGGAGGTCTCTGGTATCAGCTCTTTGGCTATGATATCAGAAATAGAAACAGAGAACTGCTATCTGGAGAATCCTGGTTCATTGAGGGGTGATGAATCTCTGGAGTTGAATAACAATATTAATGAAGTTGAGGAGCCTTCAGTTCCAACCACCGACGGCAAGGACATGGCTACTTCTGTTCAGGATCTCAATGCTGCAGATAATCCTCATGATATTTTAGGTAAACTTTGCTTGTTTATCATGAATTTGGTTATCTATTTTCGTGGACCTGTTAGTGTAACCTAGGCGATAGGAAGTCAACATGCTAAGTTGATTTCACCGTATTCGCAATATTTCAAATGTTTCAATCTCTAGTTCCAAAGTAATCAAATGGCAATTTTAAATCCTCAATATAACTTTATTTGATGTCATGGATTTACTTGCTTCTTTCAGATAGACCAGCATTAAAATGCCAGCTGGACAATTGCTTTGCCTTATTTTGCAAATATCAAAATGTCCTTTATTCAATTCTGCATTTAGTGGTGGTTTATGGATATTGGAGAAGTGTTTTCAAAGGTGGACTGGTGCTAGTGGGCAGCACGTCGAGATCGTGAATGTGCATCATTTTGGATGCTACTCGTCTTTGTTTTCTTTTGGCAATTGTGAATGCATCTGTCTTTGAGTCTTAGGTGAAGTCACATAGTGCATTATGAGATGGATATCTATTTGTTATTTGTCTATTTAGTTGTTGCATTTTCCTGGTTGCTGAAATAAAAAAAACAATTTGTGGTCTCACTGGATCCTTACAATAGACAATTATTTATTTTATGTTTGCATCAAATTACATGCTAAAACTTGGTTCTCAAAACATAGTAGTTGGGTTTAAGCTCTGTTATTTGACAAATTGGTACATATTTGCAGATGAATCGAGAGTATTAGTAGAATGTCGTGGAGGAAGCAAAGGAAGGAGCCTGACCCTTGAAGAAGCAACAGATACAATACTTTTCTGCAGCTCTATCGTTCATGATCTAGCCTATAAGGCGGCAAGCATAGCAATCGAGAAAGAAACTGAAGTGCCACTGGAAGGTTCGTGGCCAACTGTCACTATATTAGGTAAATCTAATACCGACAGAACGGACCAACCTGGTAGAACTGCAGCTAAACGCTCGTCAAAATCACTCAAGTCCAGGCCCAGGCGTGTAGAAACAGATGCAGAGCCACCTCCTAGCAAGACTGAGAATGATGAAAATATTGATGCATCGGCAGTACGAAACGTCGGACTTCCTAATAAGCCGGACAGTACAAAACCTCAAAAACTGGAATCGAAGTGCAATTGCACAATAATGTGAAATTCATTCATTTTGTTTCGGTGTCAGTATGTGACCCTGGTATTTTTATGTTAATGATTTTCTTGTTTGAAGGGCTGTTTGGATTATTGGCAATTGGTAATTTTTTTTTTTTGTCGATTCCAATTATTTTTAAGAAACACCACCTTGGGCTGGTGTTATAATTGTAAAGTTTTTTTTTTAACTTAATTATTTTTCTTTTTATTCTTACCATCAGATTAATATTAGTCAAGAGGCATTGGAGGATTGTGTTTACTCCATAAAGCCTCCTCCATTCTTGTTAATTGTTTCTGCTTCTAATCTATGATTTCTCTCTTTTCTAATTTATTGCTGTGGATGCTTTCAAGTGATAAATGCTTTTCTTTGAAGGTTGATATTTGTTCATTCCTTGTCAGAAAGCATTCTGCTTTTCATCAAACCCTAGATTTCATTCTCATGCTGCTGGGTTTGACAAAGACTTAACACCTGCCTATATGTATAGCTCATCATTTGGAAAAAAAAATATACATATATATAAATATATATATATATAATCTTATTCAAATTTTTATTCCTTTTTCATGCAAGTGTTTCTAGGATTCATTTTCACGCTCTACTTTTTGGTCAAAACAAATATTTGGCTTCCATTTGAGGAATCTTATGTTTTACTTCATAAACAATCTTTTTTGGGTTTTTACTAAATTGACTTTTCTGTCAAGGCATAAAATTCACTCCCACGGTGGCTTCCTATATATTTTATTTTACACTTTGCTTGTATGGGTCAAAATCTGGTGAAAAATCTAAAGTTTTATTGAGCTTTATTTATGTCTTTTGTCAGAAGCGTTTAACGGGATTCATGTTTCAGTTTTATTTCTTGGATTTTAAGCTTGCGGGTATGGTTCATAATCTTCAAATACCGTTTATTTGTAACCCATATATTTCATGTTTAAAATTAATGGTCAGAACATGGGTATAGGTTTAATCCACACCTTATTACAGGGTTTTCTTTTTAAAAAATAAAAAAATAAATAACTACTGAATAATATTCTTTATATATTATAAAAAAATTTAGTCTGATAGAAAATACTCTTTATATCTTTTATTAGAATATATTATTTACAAAATATTCTTTATATTTTTTATCTGAATATGTTATAAAATATTTTATACAAATACGTAATGATTTATATTTTTTGTTTAAATATATTTTAAATTATTTTTTCTGATATATTTGTCGGGATGAAATATAATTCGATTATTGTACTATCATCAATACAACAATAAATTAAGATCAAGGTTTTATTAAATTAAACATTATACACTAATTGTAGTTTATTTATAATACACTAATAAAATAACGAATTTTTTATTTTTAATAAGATTTAAAATTGTAATACTTAAATAAGAGGTAAAAATGTTAATTATTACACCACATTATTAACAATATTCAACAATCTAATTTCGCAACAAAGTAAATTACCCACGTCCCTTGGTAATAGGATAAACATATTCTAAGGAGTAATTTAACTTATCCAGCGGTTTACCATTGGAGGAATTTGAATCTTCCATGCCTATCTAAGAGAGAAACTACATCTGTTCCGCATCATTTGCATCACTTGAATGGTTTACCATCCCACATTGTTTGGTTTGTATGTTTATCAACATTCATGTAAATATATACACTGACACAACATTTTGGATTTTATCCAAACAATATGTACGGATGACAAAAGTTTTTAGCAAAAATGAAGAAATAAAAATACTAATTAAATTTATACCGACAGAGAATAAAATAAAAGGAAGAAATAAAGAAAAATAATAATAAATAAATAAGTAAATGAAAATAAATTAAAATTAACTCAAGGGCGAATATAATGTGAGAATGTCGCAGTGTATTATTGCTAGTAGGCATGAAATTAAGTGCTAAAATGAAAGGATGTTAAAATTATTAGGTCAACTTTTTTTTTTTGTTTTTATTTATTGATTTATTTGTTACTCCCATCTTGGTTACTTAAGCTACTTTAAACAATATATATATATATATGTATATATATATATGTTTACGATCGATTGAATGAATTCTAAAGCATATACTTGGGTTGTGAAATTCATTTTTGTAACTAATTTTGTACATTTTATAAAGTTAATTATGCTGTGGAGCCATGGAATATGTAAACAAAAAACCTATTTTAGTGCAAAAAGTATGCACTAGAGCAGGTATATTAATTTCATATGGCACTTCGGAATCAGAAAAAGTTAAAAGCAAAGTTTTGTCGAGAGGGGTAAACAGGGAGCCGCTGCCCCTATCCCACACCGCTTTGTAAACAAATGATTTACGGTTTATATATGGAAGCCTGTAAAGAAACTTTCGTCCCTTCGGGGACATCCGATAAAATTGGAACGATACAGAGAAGATTAGCATGGCCCCTGCGCAAGGATGACACGCATAAATCGAGAAATGGTCCAAATTTTTTTTTTCCCGTTATCCGCTCTGAAAAATCCTCCATTAATTCTGATAGTCTCTCGCGTCTCCGACACTTCCAGGTCTTCTTCCTTCTTCTCCAACACCGTTCCCATTACCCATAACGTCCTCCCCTGACGCCACTCCAAAACCCCTTAACCCGACTACAATTCCTTCTGCTCTATCATCGTCATTGCCTTCCCTCCGAAAAATCCCGCGTCATCCCTACCGGCGATTCCTTCCAAATCCTTCGCGCCAGCTTTTTCTCCAATGTCCCTCCCGCAAATATAGTAGGCATTTTATGTCTCCTTCTGCTTCTCGAAGTGATCAGTTCATCTCAGTCATAATCGAGATCGGTTTAGCTCTCAAAGTAAATGTTCTATAGCTTCATCTGGTGCTGATGAAATAGACTCGCTAACTTCTGTCCCGGTACGTGGCTCAGATTTCTCAGTCTCGAAAAGACTTGGTGCTTTCCCCAATAATAGAGCTCCAGCATTTTCTAAGAAATCGTCTAGATTGCTGACTCCAAGTTCCGCTCCAAAAAGAGCCTGTTACTCCTCTCTTCGCCAAATGGTATCTTACCGCTCAGTATCTCATATTTTATCTTTTTCTTTTGTGTTCCAGTCCAGTAGAATTTGAATTTAAGGTGTTCGTATGTTATATATATATAATGTGAGTATTCCAAATATCCAATGCTTTGAGTTGCAATTTTTGAAACATGTGGATTGTAACTTAATTACATTTATCCATTGATTGATGCGCTTGTTTTATGTGGCTCATTCAACTGCTTATCTAAGCCTTATGTTGATCGTTGACATGCTTTCAATTGCATTGGTTGATTAGAACACCAAAAGCTGATGTGGCTATATATACAGTGAATTTGACAACTATAAATGATCCGGAAATTAATTATTTTGAAGCCTCTGATAAATAGAGACAATAATTCTCGATTCATGAATCCTTTTGAGAAGAAGAAATCTAGATTTGTCTCTTGATCGTGTGTATTAGATCACCATGGTTTAAGGAATGATTATGTGCATTTTTCATCCTCACGAACAAATTGGGAAATGTATTTTCAGCGTGATTAAAGAGTTGTTGGATCATACCATGTTTTTGCATGTATATACAAATTTGTTTAGGGGCGCTTCTGCTCTGGTGTTATTAATCCACATCTTTTGAAGTAATGATAGAAGAATTATTATTTATTTAATTAGGATTATGTATTACATCTTTTGGTGTTATTGTTCAGGGCAGGACATTTATTGCGGAGCTCCACTGGATATGGCACTGTTTCTGCATCTTCATTGATTGATTTCTCAGCTAGACAGACAGAGAGCCGTGTACAACGGCAGTTAAGTGCAACAGGCACAGCTGACCAGAATGTAGAGGTTTCTGTTGGTGCTACCAAATGCAATGAAGTGGAAGAAATGCATCTAGGTTCAAAGTATGGCTGCTGTGGCTCTTGAGGCAGACATTTTTGAATGTGATGAGACTACAAAGTCAATTGATCCTTCCACCTCTGAATTGTCAAGCCATATGGTTAGCAGTCAATCAAAGGACAATTCAGCTGCATCATTCCTGCACTATGAAGATCGTGATTCGTATGAAAATGTAGAAGACTTCCCAAACCCTGCAAGCTCTGCTTTTGGGCAACAACTATCACTGCAGAGTCTTCTCTTGAAGAACACGCCATGCCCAACTCTAGTCTTGATGGGAGTAGAAATCAGGGAGGTCCCTGTGTATCAGCTCTTTGACTATATCGGAAATAGAAACAGAGAACTGCTATCTGGAGAATCCTGGTTCATTGAGGATGATGAATCTCTGGAGCTGAATAACAATATTAATGAAGTTGAGGAGCCTTCAGTTCCTACCACCGAAGGCAAGGACATGGCTACTTCTGTTCAGGATCTCAATGCCGCAGATAATGCTCATGATATTTGAGGTAAACTTTGCTTGTTCATCATGAATTTGGTTATCCATTTTCATGGACCTGTCAGTGTAACCTACTTTATAGTCATAGGAAGTCAACATGCTAAGTTGATTACCCCATATTCATAATATTTCAAATGTTTCAATCTCTAGTTCCAAAGTAATCACATGGCAATATTAAATCCTCAATGTAACTTTATTTGATGTCATGGATTTACTTGCTTCTTTCAGATAGACCAGCATTAAAGTGCTAGCTGGACAATTACTTTGCCTTACTTTGCAAATATCATAAATGTTCTTTATTCAATTGTGTGTTTTAAGTAGTGGTCTTGGTTTGTGAATCTTGCAGAGGTCTGTTCAAAGGTGGGATGGTGCTAATGGGCGGCATGTGGATGTCCCAAATGTGCATAATTTTGGATGGTACTCCATCTTTGTTTTCTTTTAGCAATTGTGAGTACATCTGTCTTTGTATCTTCTTAGGTGAAGCCAATTAGAGCATTATTAGACGGGTATCTATTTATTGTTTGTTTGTTTAATTGTTGGACTCGTAGTTCCCATGCATATCAGCATTTGTCTGGTTGCTGAAATGAAACCAACAATTTGCGGCCTCACTGTATCCTCACAATAGACAATTGTTTATTTCATGCTTGTATCAAATATGTGCCAGAACTTAGCTCTAAAACTATAGTAGTAGGATTTAAGCTTTGTTATCTGACAAATTGGTATGTATTTGACGAATCAACGGTATTAGTAGAATGTCGGGGAGGAAGCAAGGGAAGTAGCCCGACACTTGAAGAAACAACTGATACAATACCACTGGAAGGTTCTTGGCCAACCGTCACTATATTAGGTAAATCCAATACGGACAGAAAGGACCAACCTGGTAGAACTGCAGCTAAAGGCTCCTCAAAATCACTAAAGTCCAGGCCCTGGTATGTAGAAACAGATGCAGAGCCATGTCCTAGCAAGACTGAGAATGATGAAAATATCGATGCATCAGCAGTACGAAATGTTGGACTTACTTGTAAGCCAGACAGTATAAAACCTCCAAAACTGGAATCAAAGTGTAATTGCACAATAATGTGAAATTCATTCATTTTGTTTTGGTGTCGGTATGTGACCCTGATATTTTTATGTTAATGATGGCTGTTTGGTTTATTGGCAATTGATATATTTTTTTTGTCGATTCCAATTATTTTTAAGAAACACCACCTTGTGTTGGTGTTATAATTGCGAAGTTTCTTTTGTCTTTAATTATTATTTTTTTTTTTATTCTTATCATCAGGTTAATATTAGGAATCAAGAGGCATTGGAGGATTGTGTTTACTCCATAGAGCCTGCGTTCTTTTAAAGTTTTTTTCTGCTTCTAATCCGTGATTTCTCCCTTTTATGATTTGTGGTTTTGGATGCTCTCAAGTGATAAATGCTTTTATGCCTTTTATTTTTAGAATTCATTTTCACGTTCTACTTTTTGGTCAAATAACAGATTTGGCTTCGATATTAGTTTGTATTGATTCTACACTTGCATTGTATGGCTTATTATCTGAAAAAAGAAAAGAAAGAAAAATTTGAGGAACCATATGTTTTACACTCCATAAACAATCTTATTCGGCTCTTTTCCTTTCCAGTGAGCTGACTTTTTTGTCAAGGCATATAATTCACTCCCATGGTGGCTTCCTAAGTATTTTATACTTGCTTGTATGGCTCAAAATCTGATGGAAAATTTAAAGAATATCTTTTTATAGAAACTTTTATTGGGCTTATATCTTTTGTCAGAAGCCTTTAATAGGATTCATCTTTCAGTTCTATCCTTGCTTTTCGTCAAAGCATTCATCGATTCTCGGATTTTAAGCTCATGGGGTATGGTTCATAATCTTAAAATATACTTTATTTGTAACTACACATTTCATGTTTGATGTTAATAATTAAACTTGTTTAAATTATTATCAATAATAAGCTGGGATAAACCACGAAAGAGGGCATCATCAATCCTCTACCTGGCTGCTGCTCAAAAGGCCGCCAGGAATCACAGCAGGGAGCTGCTTCAACTGGTCGATCATTAACGCCAACAGAGGGCTGACAACCAGCGTGATCCCCGGCAAAATCATGGCTGGAATCTGATAGCACAGCGACTTCCCCGCACCCGTGGGTAAAACCAGCACCGTCGATCTCCCCGAGAGAACCATCTTGATCGCCTCCATCTGCCCGCCGCGAAACGAATGATGACCGTACACTACGTTCAGCAACCTCACCAGATTATCATCGGACGGCTCGTCTCGCGCCGCCGAGACTGCCTCCTGCAACAGACGAACGCTTCGCTCTTCCCTCTTCTTCTTCGGTTGCGGGATTTCTCCAGCAAACCCATCTTCGCCACAAATGCTCTCCGTCTCAATTCCGCTCTCGGCTTTTGCTTTTCTCTTGCTCCTCGTTTTTCTGTAGGCATAATTGTTTTGGCTTTTGGTTCTGCCTTTGCACTTGCTAGGATACTTGCCCCGTCTTTTCCCATTCAGTTGAAGCTTCACGAAATTACCTTCACTTGCGCCGGAGCAGTTTCGAATTTTGACAGGCGGGTCAGCCAAGCTGCTGCCGATCAAATTAGGGTGCTGCCTCCGGCGGACTTTGAGCGGGTTTGGGCGAACCGGACGGGGTTCCGAGCGGTCGATAACGATTTCGGGTCGGGGCAGCGGTAGCGGGGCGTCGTTTTCGAAAGTGAGAGAGTGTTTGCGAAGTTTGGAGAAGGAAGGGACCTTGGAGAAAAAGCCGGGGGGAAGGGTTTGGAGGGAATCGCCGGTAGGGACGAGACGGGACTGATCAGAGGGGCGGCGGATCTGGAAAGGCAGGGATGAGGGCAGAGCAGAAGGAATTGGGGGCGGGTTAAGGGGTTTTGGAGCGGGGTGAGGAGATGACGTTATGGGTAATGGCAGTGGCGTTGGAGGAGGAGGAAGAAGATTTGATTGTCTCGGAGGAGTGGCGGAGACGTGAGAACCATCAGAGTCTGAATCGGAATCCATGGAGAATTTCCAGAGCTAAAAGGATACGAGAAAGAGACTGAACTGGTATAAGCCTTTGGCTCTTTCCTAATTTTCCCGCCAAAATTTTGGAGGTTTTTCTTCACTCTCATAATATTTTTAACGAGAAATTTTATAAATAAATGAGAAAGTTGGACAGGAAATGAAAAAATTTAGACCATTTCTCGTACATGTCATTTTTGCGCAGGAAACGTACCAATCTTCTCTGCATCGTTCCAATTTGATAGGACGCCCTGCGAAGGGGCAAAGAATATATAAACCGTTCTAATTACTATTCTCTAAGAGATGTGGGATAGACGTTGCTGGCAACCTCTCAACAAGGTTTTGCTACAGACTGTTTCTCATCCCTGAGTGCCACATAAAAATAATATACATGCTATTGTGTATACTTTTTGCATTAAAATGTATTTTTTGGCTATATTATTCTGCATATGCCATGGCTCCATAGAATAATTACAGAGTATTAATCAGTATAATTTCTTAAAAACGCACACAATTATTTGTAATTAACTTTTTATATTTTTTTAATTAAATAGTTATTCTATAATACTTGGTTCTTATATTGAACAATTGAATATCTAGTCTCTAATTAATAGAAATCTTTTGAAACATAATTAATATAAAGTTTTATTAATTTGTCAAACAAAATAAAATTGTTGATTTTTCATACATATCGTGTTGATCAATTAATAGATATACACATATAGATGTATTATGTGCATGCATTTTGGTTTTATTTGACAATTAAGACATAAGTTCTATTCCATATATCTAATTCTAACAATAGCTTATCGTATATATAAATATACATATATGTCTGCATCATTAACAAAAATACGCCCATTGTCAGGATTACTATAATTTTCATTACATAAGAAACTAATACAAATTAGAGTGTAACTCTCTAAAATCAAGATACATTATCTCCTTAACGAACACGAAATATAAAATACATACATTTATTAATTATTTTATGTACATAGATCAATTATAATATAATACAAATAACCTTTAAATAAAAATATATATAAGAGTACAATTTGACTCAAATCTATAATCTCTTATAGAGAAATAGATATATCAACTATTAAACTAAAAATAAAATATAAAATGTATAGATTTATCAATTAGTTGATATACGTACACTAATCATGATTGAATACAAATAATCTTCAAATAAGAATACACATAGGAGTGCAGTTTGATCTAAATCTACAACTTCTTATAGAGGAAGAGACGTATCAACCGTTAAAGTAAATAGTTGTTTGTAAGATTGCATTTTTTTTGTTTGATAATTGTTTATTATATTATCATATTTGGTTGCACATAAACTAAACTTTGATGTTTATTGTTAAGGATTTTTATATATAGATCAGTGTTTTTCAATTTTTATATATTAGTAACGATTAAAAACTATACTTAATTTTGTAGTGTAGACGACACACATTTTTTTTTCATAAGGATGACAGAGAATCAGTTGAGATATTAAAATTTTAATATTTTTAAGAAAATTAAATATCTAACTAAACTCTTTATTTTGCTGTTTATGTCGAAAGAAAAAAATGTATACAAATTTTCTCATATACATTCAATAGTCTTTTTTCAATACGAATTAAAGCAAGATAGTAAGTAAAAAGTCCCCATTTACGAATGAGTATAACATAGATGAGGTCGATCTTTCATGATGTTTAACTGATTAGTTGTTGGGTGCTAGGAACCGAGTTGTGTAACCCTGTTGCATTATTATGTTCAAACAGTTTGCTTTCAGGCATGTTGATCGGGATCTTGGAGGGCAATGGTAACTTATACAAAAATGGATAAAAAGGTCAAATTCACATATAGATGATGGAAATTTTAATTTTTTGGAGTAGAAGTTAATATGTTTTGGTAAGAGGAAACAAGTTAACACCTTGGATGTAGCACCCGGAAAGGAGGAGAAAAAAAAAAAAAAAAAAAAAAAAAAAAAAAGGGCGGCCACGTCAGCAGCCACGTCAGCAGGCCCGGTCAGCAGTCCCGGCCAACCAGGGTCTGCCACGTGGCAAGACCGCGTCACTCCAAAAGGAGCCACGCTGGCGATCCGCGTGGGTGCGATCCGACGGCCCAGATCAATCACGCGATCGGACGGCCCAGATTCAATCGCACGGACGGCCCAGATTCAATCAAAAACGAACGGCCCAGATTAAAACAAAATGAACGGCTGTGATCAAAAGGCAAGGGGTTATAAATAGAACCTCCACACCAGACCACAAACCCTAGCCGCCAGCCGCTCGCCGGAGAAGACGAACCAGAGGCCGACCGCCGCCACCCGCCGCCACTCGCCGCCGCACCGGGGAAATTTCCGACCGCCGATCGAGGTAAATTTCATACCCCCGACTCGTTTTTCCCCACTGATTCCTCCTATGGCCAAATCGAAGCCGAAATCCCGGCCAAACGGCCGGAATACGCGGCCGAAGCCCAGCGGCACCGCCGCGCCCCCTCTCGGTTTTTGCCTCCGACGAGGCCCTTCCCGGCCTCCGTTCGATGCAATTTTTATATCACCGTGATCACCATTCTTTTCTCTACAGGTTGACCGAAGCCAAATCACCAAAACACGAACTTCGCCGGAGAGTCGCCGTACCCGAGAGCGCCGCCGCCGGTAAGCTCCGTTTTTCCGTGATTTTTTGGCCCCCCGAGGGCCCTAGGGTTGTTTTCTGACAAGGACCAATGCGAGTGTGGCCGAATTCGGCCAAAAACGGCCGAAAACAGTCAACCCGAGGCGACTCGCCGCCGCCAGCGGCGGCGCCGTCGCCGGAGCACGGCGGAGCCGCCGTGCCGGAGTTGCGATTTGGGCCGAAAGAGGCCCTGGGCCTAATTTGGATTTTTTTGGAACCCGTGCAGGTACTGTGAGCGTGTTTCAGTTCCCCGGGAAAAATTCAGGGGAAAATTAGGGACAGCCTGCAGGCGCACTGTGAATCGTATTCGGATCCCGAAAACAGGTAAGGACCCCTCACCTTATTTCATATCACGGTATTAAAGTTCAAAATGATAAAACGGTATTTCTTGAATTAATGCATGTGTGAAATTGCTTAAGGTAGCTAATGGAGCCCGAGTCTAGTGTGATTGGTGGTTTACTGTTATTTGGCCTGTTTACAGCTTTAAATGCAGAATGAGGTTTGATGTGTTCATTTTACAGATTTGTGTGCATGTACTACGTTTTTATTAATTATGGGTTGAATGACTGAAAAACTGATACTGTATGTTGTCTGTTTGGTATGAATTACGATTTGCTTGTTTAAATGTGAATTGATGATGCTGATTGAGGAAAAGGAAAAATGAAAGATTGTGTAAACTGATAATTGTATTATGGGGGTCAGCCTGACTAGATATCCTGGGAGATGGTGGACGGACCGGGTCCGTAGGGAACCCTACCGGGATTGTGGTCTCACATGCCGGACGGGGTATGGAGATCTTATGGTTTTGGCGCCCATACCGGACGGGGTATGGGGACGGCCCGTTTCACCCTCATACCGGACGGGGTATTGAGGTTTATGGTTTTGGCGCCCATACCGGACGGGGTATGGGGACGGCCCGTTTCACCCTCATACCGGACGGGGTATTGAGGTTCATGGTTTTGGCGCCCATACCGGACGGGGTATGGGGACGGCCCTGGAAACTGATTATGAATGTTAAAGGTTAACGGGTAGCGGAACCCCTATGGACCCCCACGGATACTAGTAGGCTGGTAAATGAGAAAAAGATATATTGTACAATGATTGAATTACAAGAGGCGTGATAAGTGTTATGTTTTACAGCTTAGATTATTCAATGATTATGATAATGTTATTGTTTTTCTCATATTGTTTTCATAAATTCCACCAAGGTAAGTGGATGGTCAAAGTTTTATTATTGATAAAAGGTTTTGTTGTTAATAAACGAGTTTATTGTAAATTATGCTCCATTGGTCTTTTTGTGGTTTTTTACCCACCTTTATCTCCGTGACGGTGAGATATCGTGATGTTCTTACTGGGCTAGTGTAGCTCACTCCTTAATTAACCATTTCAGATCAGGAAGACATGGTTCCCGAGCCCGTTCCGCAGGAGGACGACGAAGGGGATGCCTAGAGACTCTGTAGTCATACGCATAGTTTTATTTTCGAGTTTCTTTCTTAGTTAGTTTAATCTTTTATATTTTAAGTACGTTTTTGGTTTTTCGTGTAAGGGATGTTAAATGAAATTTTGATCTCGCTTCCGCATTCGATATATTTAAATACTCATTTCATTTTAATATTTTCCGGGGCTGTTACATTGGATTTGGGTGGATAAGGAACGAGGTAGAGAGTAGTGGATGGTGGAGTTAAAAAAAAAAATGAATAGGATATTTAAAGAGTTTGTGGGTGCTTTTGTCCCACACAGAGTGGGAGAGAGGTTGGTAATGATAAAAGGACAATAGAAAAAAGGGATCGGAGAAAAAAACAACTCATACCTTTCTCGGCCTTTTGGCTAAGATCAAGTGTAGTATCTGTTCTTATCAGTTTAATATCTGATACGTGAGTCATTGATTCACATGATATTAAATTAATTTTTTTAGGGGGAATAACTGTCATAATAGCTTGCTATTGGGTTTTTCAGAGTGTCGTCTGTGTGTTCCACTACAGCAAGGACCTGGCCTACCCCACCAACTCTATTAAGAAAATTTCTTTTTTCATTGGATATGATATTTTAAAATTATATATACTATTTATTTAAATTTTAGAATATGAAAATAAAGACAATATGAATGATATAGTTATCCAATTGAATTTTTAAAATATTATAATTTTTAAATGTAAAAATAAAATTTATTTATTAAATAACAAAAATATATGTTGTATAATTTTTGTTAATTAAAAGATGTGAACAACCCGTGATTGAGATGTAGTTATTTATAACTGCATGTCCACAGTCCTCCAAGATGAAGATGGCCCCTGATGAAATAAATTAAGTTATAATAACTTTCGCCTCTATTAAAGAATATAAATCTAATTATTTAATCAACTATCTTCATATTTTAGTTTAAATAATATATATATATTTTGTAATTTTTGTAATATGTATAAGTTAAATATGATTTATGTACTATAGGCCAACCACCATTGATTTATGATATTTGATTAAGAGAGATCTTAAAATTAGTTTATTAATGTGTTGATAAGACTGCAGTGACTAAGTTATTTTTTCCAATAAACCATAATATATTCAAATGTAATATGTCATAATGCCTTGTTAGCATTATGTATTCATATGCCAGGAATGACGTTGGAGGGAAAGATCCCGCAGGAGTTGAGTAACTTGAAAAGCCTTGTTAGCTGTATGGCAAAACAAAGATTCCCAAGTCCTTCGCCAAGTTGAAATCACTCAAGTTCCTGTAAGCATTTCTAGCTTAACTAGTGAGTTATCTATATAATTCATCCGAACATGTTTTATAGGTTTATCTTTGTAGGTTTGATCTAACTTGTTGGTACAGTAAATTGAACAACAACAAGCTCTCCGGGTCAATCATTAAGGGAACTCACCAACCTCCCGAATCTCAAAATTTTGTAAGTTTAAGTTAAAATATTACTTTCGAATTGTAATTATATTTTATTCATCTCTAACTTATATCTTATATTTCGCGTCCTTTATGTTGTAGCAATGTCTCGAATAATGATTTATGCGAAACAATTCTAGTTGATGACCCATTTGGGAGTTCCCCAATAGAGAGGTATAGTTTGTCTCTTTCTACTCATTTAAATAGTAGAGCATAAAGATTCTGCATATTGTTAAGAAATGGAAGCAAGCTTATGTCTCTCCTCATATCGAATAAGGCAAAATAGAGAAATTTAGTAACGGGAGAGTATCGGGATGGATTCTTCCAATTCTAACTTCAGCCACTTATGAATTAGGTCGTTTATGTTATTTAAAAATAGGAAAAGTCGATTTCATTGTTCTGACTTCTGAGTTATTTGCAAAGGTGTCATGTTAAAGTAAGGTCGAGTTCACAATATTGATTATAACCAGTAACTTTTATGTTGCAATCATATAAATTTATATAGTAATCTAGTTATTGCACAATATTAAGTAATTGTTCACATAATTATTAAATTATTATGAAATACTATAATTTCAACATGAAGGCATGATTCCACAAGACTACATTTTCCTAAAAACCATTTATTTAAGTAATTCTCTTTTTCCCTTTTTGATAGCCTTCTTGCCTATTATCTTTGACTGTATTATCAAATTTCAGATTGTTTTGAAACATGATGATGTTGGTGGTTCTCCAAGGGAAATGGCTGAAAGGTGGCTTCTTTGTAACACCAAGTGTTTTTCTTTTTCCTTATTTTATCTTATTATTTTTTATTTTTTATTTATTTGAATTTTTTTAGATTTCTATTTAATTTAATTTAATGAAAATAAAAATAATAATAATGATAAAATTATGTAAAAATATTATTTAGATTTAATTGAAATTGATTTTGGGAAAAAATAGGTGAAAATTTGGATTCTAGGGGTGTTTTTGAAAAGAAAATCAGAAACCGAGGGTCAAAACGTAATTTAGAAAAGTTATGCCACGTCAGCAGCCACGTCAGCGGCCCGGTCAGCAGCCCCGGCCAACCAAGCCACGCTGCATGGCAAGGAAACGCTGACACGGGACGGGCCATGTGGGCGATCCGTGTGCCTATGATCGGACGGCCCAGATCCATTCCCGCGCGCACGGACGGCCCAGATCAAACGTGCGCACGGACGGCCCAGATTCACGCGTACGGACGATCCAGATTCAATCAGGCACGGACGACCCAAATTGCATCGCGATAGACGACCCAGATTTAATCCCAATTAAATCACGATCGAACGGTCCAGATTTAATCTTGATGGACGGTTGAGATTAAAAGGCAAAGGGTATAAATAACCCCACCCACACCTAACCACAAAACCCTAGCCGCCAGTGCCTCGCCGGAGAAGAAGAACCAAACACCGGAGGAGCCGGCCGCCGCCACCTGCCGCCACACCGGGAAAGTTTTCGATTGCCGATCGAGGTAAATTTTCTCCCCCTGGCTCGTTTTTCGATGCTGAGTCCGCCTATGGCCAAACCGGAGCCAAACCACTGGCCAAACGGCTGAAAAACCCAGCCGAAGCCCAGCGGCGCCGCGGCACCCCCCTCTGTTTTTACCTCCGATGAGGCCCTTTCCGACCTCCGTTCGATGCAAATTTTATACCACTGTGATCGCCGTTCTTTTCTCTACAGGTTGATTGGAGCCAAACATCAAAACGCGACTCACGCCGGAGGAGCCGCCGCACCCGAGAGCACCGCTGCCGGTAAGTTTCAGTTTTTCGTAATTTTTTGGCCCACCGAGGGCCCTAGGATTGTTTTATCGCAGGGACCGATGCAAGTGTGGCCGAATTCGGCCGAAAACGGTCAACCCAAGGTGAATCACCGCCGCAAGCGGCAGCATCGTCGCTGGAGCACGACGGAGCCGCCGTGCCGGAATTCTGATATTGGCCGAAAAGGGCCCTAGGTCTGATTTGGGATTTTTTTGGATACGTGCAGGTACTGGTAGTGCGTTTCAGTTTTTCGAAAAAAATTCAGGAAAATTAGGAACAGCATGTAGGCACACTGTAGAGTCGAATTCAGACCCCGAAACAAGTAAGGACCCCTCACCCTATTTCCTATCGCGGTATTAAAGCTAAATAAATAATTAAACTGTACTGTGTGACTTTATAGATGTATAATTGATTTAGGTTGCCAATGGGGCCCGAGTCTGATACAGTGTTGGTCTGTTATTGTTTGATCTAATTTCCAGTATTAAATGCAGCATGATGTTTGATGTAATTATGTTATGGTCTCGTATGCATGAACTATGGTTTCTTTTATTATAGTTTGTATTATGGTGAACCCGGTACTGTATTGTTTTGTTTGGTGTCGATGATTGGTTTACATGTTTGTGTATGATTGGATGAGTGAGACCAAAGAAAATGACAAAAAGGTTATGTGAATTGATGAGTGGATAATGTGGACAGCCTGACTAGATATCTTAGGAGATGGTGGACGGACCGGATCCGTAGGGAACTCTACCAGGAACGTGGTCTCTCATACCGGACGGGGTATGGAGACCTTATGTGTTTTGGCGCCCATACTGGACGGGGTATGGGGACGGCCCGTTTCACCCTCATACTGGATGGAGTATTGAGGTTCATAGTTTTGGCGCCCATACCGGACGGGGTATGGGGACGGCCCTGGAATCATGTTGTAAATGTTAATGGTTCACATGTAGCGGGGACCCCCAATGGATACTAGTAGGCTGGTAAAAGAGGAAATCTATTTTCTGATGATTGAAATGTAAGGGTATGATATGTGTTATGTTATAAAGTGTATATGATTTCATGATATTATAAGGTTATTGTTTTCATAGATCTCATCGAGGTAAGTGGACAGTAAAGGTTTTTATGTTAATAAATGAGTTCGTTATAAATTATACTCCATTTGTCATTTTTGTTTTCTACCCACTTTTACTTCCGTGGCGGTGAGATAGTGTGATGTCTTTACTAGGCTAGTGTAGCTCATCCCTTATTTAACCATTTCAGATCAGGAAGACGTTGTTCCCGAGCCCGTTCCGCAGGAAGACGGCGAAGGGGACGCCTAAAGACTTTATAGTTATATTTATAGTTTTTATTTCGAGTATCTCTTTTAGTTAGTTCGTTCCTTCATGTTTTGAGTATGTTTTGGTTATTGTGTAAGGGATGTTAATCAAAATTTTTATTACGCTTCCGCATTTGAGATTTTTAATACATATATTTCATTTAAATTTTCGGGGCCGTTACATTCTTATTTAGAGCAGAAAGGGTATTTGCAAGCACAAGAAATTGGTGATAGTCATCTATCTTCAATTCTAAGACTAATTAACCATAATGGAAGAGACTGATAAGATCAGTAGATGACCCAAGATGTTTTAATAAGAAGAAGGTGAAAAACAAGTTGCTGAGAAAATGTCTACAATAGCCACTGCCATATCTCCATGATTCACGCCAACTAATAATCCCATAATTCCCATTATCCAATTTTTGAATTCTGTTTCGTAAATGTAGGAAGTAGTTGGTAGATTTTTCTGTATTTAAGCATTTCAAGTATTCGCAATAAAGCAGAGAATTTGCAATTTAAAACTGTGGCATTTCTCGCTCATAAGAGAAAACTTTATCCATTTTATGCATTTTTTATTAGGACTTAACAATTGGTATCAAAACGAGTTATTAATGGTGTCGAATAAGGAGCGAATTGAGAACCTCAAGATCGGCTTGCGTAGTCTGCAAGATACAGTGAGCCGTCTGGAGGTAGGTATGGTCGATAAGCTTCTACTAATTGAGGAGAACCTTCAGTGCCTCACAGACACCATCATGTCCAGCCAATAAGGCTCCGCCAATAATTCAACGGGACGACTCGACCAGACACAGTAGAACAGGGAGTACGGCATCGAAAGAACAAAACCTGGCCGACAACTCTTATACTCGAAGTTAGCAAAATTAGAATTTTTCACCTATTCTGGCGAAGATCCGACAGAGTGATTCAACCGTGTGAAATAATTTTTCGAGTATCAAAGAACCATCACCAACCAGAAGGTTTTTCGGGCCGTGTTCCACCTAGAGGGCGAAGCCAACCAATGACGGTAGTGGCTTCGCCGGACATACATAGAAAAAGAGAAATAGTTGATATGCGTAACAGCCTAACCCAAGATCTCTCAATTTAGAAAACTAAAATTTTAATTAAATTAGGAAGGAATTTTAAAAGAATCGAAACCTATTAAATATTGAAATTAATTAAACTAAAATAACGTAGAAAACATTAAAATTCGTAAATTAATAAGATAAAATTATTTACGAAATTAGAAGAGTAGAAAATAAATTTATAAAGAAATAAAAAATTAACCAAATTAAATATCATAAAATAAATATTCAAACAATTTAAAAATAAAATTCGAATAAAAAATTAAATTAAATAGGAATTTAAGGACTTAAACGAGAAAAATCAAAATTTTTAGGGGCCTTTTTGGCATTAAAACAAGGCCCAAGGGTCTAATTGAATTAAAATATTGAAATAGGGGGCTTTTATAATTTTAAAAAGTCTAGCCACGTCAGCATGTGACATGGTACACGGCCAACAGTCTTGTTCCGTGTGGCGGACATGCAGGCACGTACCTGTACGCGTGGCTGCCCATGTGGCAATCTGCGTGATGCAAGATCGAACGTTTGCATGCATTGTAAGGCAATCCAACGATCAAATCAATATAAAGCATGATCACTAAAAAAGTGTATGCAGTCTTTAGGGAATATAATTAGTTATCAGGAAAAGTAAAATATAAATAATTTACAAATAAAAATATCAATCTTAACTAGAATAGGAAGAAAAATAAAATAAAACAAAAACTTAGAAGAAACGAAAATTTAGAGATAACTTATTTGAAATTGGTATGACAGAAATTCAGTGATATGGTGAACCATATCATAGGGCAGATAGAAACCCTTTGATACGTGGTTGGGGTGTATGTTGTGTTATGGGTCGCCTAATGACAGACTGTTGTGACCAACGTATGTATTTTGGTTATGTGTGCATTTCCTTATTTAAGAATTCTAATCCTATAATGGTACCGATTAGATAATAGATTCACCCGTGCAATCTCAATTTGGGCAATGGTAACTCAGATCAAAATAGATAAAATAATCAAATTTGCGTATAGATGATGAAAATTTTATTTCTTGGAGTAAAAGTTAATATGTTTTGGCAAGAGGAGACAAGTTAACACATTGGATTTGGGTGGATAAGGAACGAGGTAGAGAGTAGTGGATGGTGGAATTAAAAAAAAATGAATAGGATATTTAAAGAGTTTGTGGGTGCTTTTGTCCCACATAGAGTGGGAGAGAGGTTGGTAATGCTAAAAGGACAATAGAAAAAGGGATCGGAGAAAAAAACAACTCATACCTTTCTCGGCCTTTTGGCTAAGATCAAGTGTAGTATCTGTTCTTATCAGTTTAATATCTGATATGTGAGTCATTGACTCACATGATATTAAATTAATTTTTTTAGGGGGAAGAACCGTCACAATAGCTTGCTATTGGGTTTTTCAGAGTGTCGTCCGTGTGTTGCACTACAGCAAGGACCTGGCCTACCCCACCAACTCTATTAAGAAAATTTCTTTTTTCATTGGATATGATATTTTAAAATTATAAATACTATTTATTTAAATTTTAGAATATGAAAATGAAGACAATATGAATGATATAGTTATCTAATTGAATTTTTAAAATATTATAATTTTTAAATGTAAAAATAAAATTTATTTATTAAATAACAAAAATATATGTTGTATAATTAATTTTTAAAATTAAAAGCTGTGAACAACCCGTGATTGAGATGTAGTTATTTATAACTGCATGTCCATAGTCCAAGATGAAGATGGCCCTTGATGAAATAAATTAAGTTATAATAACTTTCGCCTCTATTAAAGAATATAAATCTAATTATTTAATCAACTATCTTCATATTTTAGTTTAAATAATATATATATATTTTTTGTAATTTTTGTAATATGTATAAGTTAAATATGATTTATGTACTATAGGCCAACCACCATTAATTTATGATATTTGATTCAGAGAGATCTTAAAATTAATTTATTAATGTGTTGATAAGACTGCAGTGACTAACTTATTTTTTCTAATAAACCATAATATATTCAAATGTAATATGTCATAATGCCTTGTTAGCATTATGTATTCATATGCCAGGAATGATGTTGGAGGGAAAGATCCCGCAGGAGTTGAGTAACTTGAAAAGCCTTGTTAGCTGTATGGCAAAACAAAGATTCCCAAGTCCTTCGCCAAGTTGAAATCACTCAAGTTCCTGTAAGCATTTCTAGCTTAACTAGTGAGTTATCTATATAATTCATCCGAACATGTTTTGTAGGTTTATCTTTGTAGGTTTGATCTCAAATGCGGAAGCGTAATAATAAAAAAAATTTGATTAACATCCCTTACACAATAACCAAAACGTACTCAAAACATGAAGGAATAAACTAACTGGGAGAGATACTCGGAATAAGAACTATAAATATAACTATGAAGTCTTTAGGTGTCCCCTTCGCCGTCTTCCTGCGGAACGGGCTCGAGAACAACGTCTTCCTGATCTGAAATGGTTAAATAAGGGATGAGCTACACCAGCCCAGTAAAGACATCACACTATCTCACCGCCACGGAAGTAAAGGTGGGTAGAAAACAAAAATGACCAATTGAGCATAATTTATAACAAATTCGTTTATTAACATAAGAACCTTTACTGTCCACTTACCTCGGTGAGATCCATGAAAACAACTTATGAAAGCAATAATAACATTATCATCATCATGAAATCATATAGACTTTATAATATAACACTTACCACGCCTTTGCATTTCAATCATTAAACAACATATTTTCCTCATTTACTAGCTTACTAGTATCCATGGGGATCCATAGGGCTTCACCGCTACCCGTGAACTGTTAACATTACAACCTGATTCCACAGCCGTCCCCGTACCTCGTCTGGTATGGGCACCAAAACTATGAACCTCAATACCCCGTCCGGTATGAGGGTGAAACAGGTCATCCCCATACCATGTCCGGTATGGGCGCCAAAACACATAAGGTCTCCATACCCCGTGCGGTATGAGAGACTACGTTCCCGGTAGGGTTCCCTACGGACTCGGTCCGTCCACCATCTCCGAGGATATCTAGTCAGGCTGTCCACATTATCCAACTTGCCTTTTTCCTTGATCTCAATCATCCAATCATACACAATATGTAAACCAGTAATTGACACCAAACAAGACAACACAGTATCGGGTTTACCATAATACAAACCATAATAAAAGAAACCATGATTCATGCATACGAGACCATAACATAATTATATCAAACATCATGCTACATTTAATACTGAAAATTAGATCAAACAATAACAGATCGACACTGTATCAGACTCGGGCTCCACTGGCAACCTTAATCAATTATACATCTATAAAGTCACACAGTACATTTTAATTATTTATTTAGCTTTAATACCGTAATAGGAAATAGGGTGAGGGGTCCTTACTTGCTTCGGGGTCTGAATTCGGCTCTATAGTGCGCCTACAGGCTGTTCCTAATTTCTCTGAATTTTTTTCGAAAAATTAAAACGCACTACCGGTACCTGCACATGTCCCAAAAATCCCAAATCAGACCTAGGGCCCCTTTCGGCGAATATCAGAATTCCGGCACAACGGCTCCGCCGTGCCCCGGCCACGGCGTCGCCGTCTGCGACGGTGATGCACCTCGGGTTGGCCATTTTTGGCCGAATTCGGCCAAACTTGCATTGTTCCCTACAATAAAACAACTCTAGGACCCTCGGTGGGCCAAAAACTCACGAAAAACTGAAACTTACCAGCGGCGGTGCTCTCGAGTGCGGCTCTGGTGTGAGTCGCGTTTTGATGTTTGGCTCCGATCAACCTGTAGAGAAAAGAACAGTGATCACAGTGGTATAAAGTTTGCATCGAACGGAGGCCGGGAGGGGCCTCATCGGAGGCAAAAACAGAAGGGGGTCGCGGCAGCGACGCTGGACTTCGGCTGGGTTTTCCGACCGTTTGGCTGGTAGTTTGGCTATAGGCGGACTCAGCATCGAAAAACGAGCCATAAGGAGAAAATTTACCTCGATCGGCGGTCAAAAACTTCCTCGGTTTGGCGGTGGGTAGTGGCGGCTGGCTCCTCCAGCGTCTGGTTCTTCTTCTCCGGCGAGGCACTGGCGGCTAGGGTTTTGTGGTCAGGTGTGGGTGGGGTTATTTATATCCTTTGCCTTTTAATCTCAACCGTCCATCAAGATTAAATCTGGACCGTCCGATCCGATTTAATTGAGATTAAATTTGGACCGACCATCGCGATGCAATCTGGGCCGTCCGTGCGTGATTAAATTTGGGCCGTCTGTGCATACGTTTGATCTGAGCCGTCAGTGTGCACGGGAACGGATCTGCACCGTCCGATCGTGCGCACGCGGATCGCCCACGTGGTCCATCCCGTGTCACCGTTTTTTTGCCACGCGGCGTGGCCTGGTTGGCCGGGGCTGCTGACCGGGCCACTGACGTGGCTGCTAACGTGGTTGCTGACGTGGTACAACTTTTTTAAATTACGTTTTGACCCCCGATTTTTTATTTTCTTTTCAAAAACACTCACAGAATCAAAATTTTCATCCATTTTTCCCAAAATCAATTTCAATTAAATACAAATAATATTTTTACCAAATTTTATCATTATTATTATTTTTATTTTCATTAAATTAAATTAAATAAAAATCTAAAAAATTTAAATAAATAAATAAAAAATAATAAGATAAAATAAGAAAAAAACACTTGGGTGTTACAACTCTCCCCCCCTTAAAGAAATTTGGTCCTCCAAATTTGCCTCTTACTCTTGGACGAACAAATGGGGATACTGGGCTCTAAATTCTGATTCTAGCTCCCAGGTAGCCTCCCTGGGCGTGTGGTTCTGCCACACGATCTTTACAAAAGATATTTCCCGGTTGTGGAGTATTCTGCTCTTTCGGTCCGTGATACCGACTGGTACTTCTTCATAAGACAAGTCCTCTTGGAGTGGAAGCGGTTCATGAGCCAAGACATGAGAAGGGTCCGGGTTATACTTACGTAGCATGGATACGTGAAACACGTTGTGGACTCTGGAGAGCTTTGGAGGCAGTGTTAGTCTTTAGGCAACATTACCAATCCTGTCTAAGATTTCAAAGGGTCCAATACATCGGGACTTTAATTTTCCCCTCCTACCGAACCTACTAATTCCCTTGAAAGGAGTGACCTTAAGAAACACCCGGTCGCCTTTCTCAAACCCTAAGTCTCTCCTCCGGGTATCTGCATAACTCTTCTTCCTACTCTAAGCTGTCTGAATGTTCTTCCTGATTTTAACTATTTTGGACGTGGTCTCCTCTATCAACTCCGGGCCGAACAATCCTCTATCGCCCACTTCCTCCCAATAAATAGGTGATATGCACGGGCGCCCATATAACGCCTCATATGGAGCCATGCCGATGCTAGCTTCGTAGCTGTTGTTGTAGGCAAACTCTATCAGGGGTAGATGGTCGTCTCAATGGCCCCCAGAGTCCAGGACACAAGCTCGAAGCATATCCTCAAGCGTACGAATTGTCCTCTCTGATTTTCCATCAGTCTGGGGATGGAAGACAGTACTAAGAGACATATTTGTTCCCATAGCTTGCTGGAAGCTACTCCAAAATCGAGAAGTGAATCTGGGATCCCTGTTGGATACTACTGTTACTGGAACCCCATGTAATCTGACTATCTCCCGGATATACATCCTTGCCAACTTGTCCAATGAATCGGTCATCCTGATGGCTAGGAAGTGGGAAGACTTGGTAAGTCGGTCAACGATTACCCATATGGCATCATGTCCTGAACGTGCTTTGGGTAGCCCCGATACGAAGTCCATGGTGATATGTTCCCACTTCTACTCCGGGATCGGTAAAGGCTGAAGTAACCCACCTGGGCGCTGATGCTCTGCCTTGACCTGCTGACATACCAACAATTTAGATACAAAGTCGGCTATGTCTCTCTTCATCCTATGCCACCAAAACTGGGGTCGCATGCTTTGGTATATTTTGGTGCTTCCTGGATGCATGGCAAACTTCGAGCTATGGAACTCCGTCATAATGTCTCTTTTTAACTCACTGTCATCTGGGACACACATCCTGTCTTGGAAACGAAGTAATCCATCGGCAGAGATTCGAAATTCTGAGATCCCTCCCTGTTCTGCATCCTTCTTACGGGCTACCAGGGCGGGGTCAACTGTCTGGGCTTCCCTTATTCTCTGGATTAACTCGGGCTGGACTATTAGGCGGCCCAAACATGTGACTCTCTTCAGATCATGAAGTCAAACCTGTTGCGTGGCCCCAATTGGTCTGCATTCTGAAACCATCAAATGGGCTAAGATACCTGCACTTTTCCTGCTGAGAGCATCTGCTACCACGTTGCCCTTACTCGGATGGTATAAGATATCATAATCATAGTCCTTAAGGAGTTCCATCCACCTTCTCTGACGCATGTTGAGATCCTTCTGAGTAAATATGTGTTTCAAACTCTTATGATCGGTATAGATCTGAAAGGTCTCTCCGTACAAATAATGGCGCCAGGTTTTCAAGGCGTGAATGATTGCGGCAAGCTCTAAGTCATGGGTAGGATAGTTCTTCTCATGATTCTTTAACTGTCTGGACCTGTATGCTATAACCTTTCCATGCTGCATTAGGACACAACCCAGGCCCAGATAGGAGGCATCACTATAAACTGTATATCCCTCCGATCCACTCGGTAAAGCCAGCACGGGTGCAGTGGTCAGCCGCTTCTTTAATTCTGAAAAACTTCTTTCGCAGTCCTCATTCCACTCAAACTTGGCATTCTACTTTGTGAGTCGGGTTAGATGAGCTGCTAGACTGGAAAATCCTTCAACGAACCTGCGGTAATAACCTGCCATTCCCAGGAAGCTACGGATTTCCTTAACTGATGTCAGCTTCTCCCAGCCAAGTACCGCTTCAACCTTTTCGAGATTGACTGATACCCCTTCCTTCGATATGATGTGTCCTAGGAAGGCGGTCTGCTCAAGCCAGAATCCACACTTACTCAACTTTGCATATAACTTCTTATTTCTGAGGACCTGCAAAACTTGGGCAAGATAGTGAGCATATTCTTCTCTGCTTTTTGAGTAGACTAAGATGTCATCGATGAACACGATAACAAATTGATCCAAGAACTCTCTGAAGACTCTGTTCATCAGATCCATAAAGACTGCCAAGGCGTTGGTTAGCCCAAATGGCATGACCAAGAACTCATAGTGTCCGTATCTGCTTCGAAAGGTCGTCTTGGGGATGTCTTCTGTTCTTATCTTCACCTGATGGTAACCTGATCGCATGTCTATTTTAGAGAAGACCTGTGTACCCTGCAGCTGATCGAAGAGGTCATCAATTCTGAGAAGGAGATATTTGTTCTTGATCGTAACCATATTCAATCCTCTGTAATCAATACACAGGCTCAACGTTCCATCTCCCTTCCTTAAAAAAGTGACTCCGGCATCCCAAGGGGACACACTGTGTCTAATAAAACCACTGTCTTATAATTCTGTGATCTGTTTCTCAACTCTTCCATCTCAATGCGGCTCATGCGGTAAGGAGCAACCGAAATGGGCTGAGTACTTGGCTGTAGGTCTATAGTGAACTCGACTTCTCTGTCCACTGGCAGACTAAGCAGTTCGTCTGGAAACACATATAGGAAGTCTCGGACTACCAGAATCTCTTAAATACAAATTTCCTTCTTGGGCTTGCCTAATCAGAGAAAACAGCAAGATTAAGGCACTAGAAGTTAAGAAAACTTACCATTAAGGAATAAGTACTGAATAATTTTATTAATTTGTAAATGGCTCCTCGTTAGGAGGATTAAATACAACTTTCTTGTTAAAGCAATCTATGGTGGCGTGATACGCCGCTAGCCAATCCATTCCTTAGATTACATCAAAATCCCCCGTGTCTAACCCTATCAGGTTTACACTCAGTTTCTTATTTGCTATCTCCACGGCACAAGCCCTATAGATAACTTCTCTTAGTAGTGTTTTTTACCCCCGGCAGTAGACACAAACAACAATGAATCAAGTTTATCAGGTGATACATTAATTTTGGAAGGAAAAGCATGTGAAACAAAAGAGTGCGATGCACCAGTGTCAAATAAAACATGAGCAATATGGTCACAGATTGCATACATATCCTGTACTACATTCGGGTCGGCGTCGGCATCCTGCTGGGTAAGGTTGTAAGCTCTGCCCTAGATAGGAGGCCTCCTTTGATTCTGGTTCCTCAGGCATTCTCTTGCATAATGCTGGGCACTGCCACAAATGCGAGAAGTGTTGTTAAGCCGGTAGCAGGGTCGGTCCCCGTGATCTCTGCCGCAGTGCTGACAGATCTTCCCACGTGCTGCCCCTGGAGCCTGAGGAGGGGCCTGGATGGCTGGTATGGGCCTCTTATTTGGTTGGGTAGGCGCAGTAGGTGCTGGCCTGCGGAACGGAGCTGAGGGTCGGGAACTCCCTCCTGGCTGAAGACGGGTGCTGAAGCTTCTTTCCGCGATCTGTGCCTTTGCAAGGACTGTTGAATATGTCTTGAGCTCTAGTACTAACAAGTGTTACCTGATCTCTGGGCGGAGACCCCACTGGAATCTCCTGGCATTTCGGCCCTCATCCATCAATGTCTCCGGGGAGTATCGGCCCAGCTCTAGGAACTTACGAGCATATTCTGATACTGTCATGTTTCCCTGAACCAGTTGAACAAACTCCGTTTCCTTTAGGTGTCGGATGTTCCTTTAATGATTGACCCAGAGAGCTTGTTGTTGTTCAATTTACTGTACCAACAAGTTAGATCAAACCTACAAAGAGAAACCTATAAAATATGTTCGGATGAATTATATAGATAACTCACTAGTTAAGCTAGAAATGCTTACAGGAACTTGAGTGATTTCAACTTGGCGAAGGACTTGGGAATCTTTGTTTTGCCATACAGCTAACAAGGCTTTTCAAGTTACTCAACTCCTGCGGGATCTTTCCCTCCAACGTCATTCCTGGCATATGAATACATAATGCTAACAAGACATTATGACATATTACATTCGAATATATTATGGTTTATTAGAAAAAATAATTTAGTCACTGCAGTCTTATCAACACATTAATAAACTAATTTTAAGATCTCTCTGAATCAAATATCATAAATCAATGGTGGTTGGCCTATAGTACATAAATCATATTTAACTTATACATATTACAAAAATTACAAAATATCTATATATTATTTAAACTAAAATATGAAGATAGTTGATTAAATAATTAGATTTATATTCTTTAATAGAGGCAAAAGTTATTATAACTTAATTTATTTCATCAAGGGCCATCTTCATCTTGGACTGTGGACATGCAGTTATAAATAACTACATCTCAATCATGGGTTGTTCACAGCTTTTAATTTTAAAAATTAATTAAACAACATATATTTTTGTTATTTAATAAATAAATTTTATTTTTACATTTAAAAATTATAATATTTTAAAAATTCAATTAGATAACTATATCATTCATATTGTCTTTATTTTCATATTCTAAAATTTAAATAAATAGTATATATAATTTTAAAATATCATATCCAATGAAAAAAGAAATTTTCTTAACAGAGTTGGTGGGGTAGGCCAGGTCTTTGCTACAGTGCAACACACGGACGACACTCTGAAAAACCCAATAGCAAGCTATTGTGACGGTTCTTCCCCCTAAAAAAATTAATTTAATATCATGTGAGTCAATGACTCACGTATCAGATATTAAACTGATAAGAACAGATACTACACTTGATCTTAGCCAAAAGGCCGAGAAAGGTATGAGTTGCTTTTTTCTCCGATCCCTTTTTTCTATTGTCCTTTTAGCATTACCAATCTCTCTCCCACTCTATGTGGGACAAAAGCACCCACAAACTCTTTAAATATCCTATTCATTTTTTTTTTAACTCCACCATCCACTACTCTCTACCTCGTTCCTTATCCACCCAAATCCAAGGTGTTAACTTGTCTCCTCTTGCCAAAACATATTAACTTTTACTCCAAGAAATAAAAATTTCCATCATCTATACGTGAATTTGACCTTTTTATCCATTACCATTGCCCTCCAAGGTCCCGATCAACTTGCCTGAAAGCAAAATGTTTGAACATAATAATGCAACAGGGTTACACAACTCGGTTCCTAGCACCCAACAACTAATCAGTTAAACATCATGAAAGATCGACCTCATCTATGTTATACTCATTCGTAAATTGGGACTTTTTACTTACTATCTTGCTTTAATTTGTATTAAAAAAAGATTATTGAATGTATGTGAGAAAATTTGTATACCTTTTTTTGTTTCCACATAAACAACAAAATAAAAAGTTTAGTTAGATATTTAATTTTATTAAAAATATTAAAATTTTAATATCTCAACTGATTCTCTGTCATTCTTATGAAAAAAAAATGTGTGTCACCTACACTACAAAGTTAAGTGCGGTTTTTAACCGTTACTAATATATAAAAATTGAAAGACACCGATCTATATATAAAATGTAACGGCCCCGGAAAATATTAAAAAGAAATGGGTATTTAAATATATCGAATGCGGAAGCGAGATCAAAATTTCATTTAACATCCCTTACACGAAAAACCAAAAACGTACTTAAAATATAAAAGATTAAACTAACTAAGAAAGAAACTCGAAAATAAAACTATGCGTATGACTACAGAGTCTCTAGGCATCCCCTTCGTCGTCCTCCTGCGGAACGGGCTCGGGAACCATGTCTTCCTGATCTGAAATGGTTAATTAAGGAGTGAGCTACACTAGCCCAGTAAGAACATCACGATATCTCACCGTCACGGAGATAAAGGTGGGTAAAAAACCACAAAAAGACCAATGGAGCATAATTTACAATAAACTCGTTTATTAACAACAAAACCTTTTATCAATAATAAAACTTTGACCATCCACTTACCTTGGTGGAATTTATGAAAACAATATGAGAAAAACAATAACATTATCATAATCATTGAATAATCTAAGCTGTAAAACATAACACTTATCACGCCTCTTGTAATTCAATCATTGTACAACATATCTTTTTCTCATTTACCAGCCTACTAGTATCCGTGGGGGTCCATAGGGGTTCCGCTACCCGTTAACCTTTAACATTCATAATCAGTTTCCAGGGCCGTCCCCATACCCCGTCCGGTATGGGCGCCAAAACCATGAACCTCAATACCCCGTCCGGTATGAGGGTGAAACGGGCCGTCCCCATACCCCGTCCGGTATGGGCGCCAAAACCATAAACCTCAATACCCCGTCCGGTATGAGGGTGAAACGGGCCGTCCCCATACCCCGTCCGGTATGGGCGCCAAAACCATAAGATCTCCATACCCCGTCCGGCATGTGAGACCACAATCCCGGTAGGGTTCCCTACGGACCCGGTCCGTCCACCATCTCCCAGGATATCTAGTCAGGCTGACCCCCATAATACAATTATCAGTTTACACAATCTTTCATTTTTCCTTTTCCTCAATCAGCATCATCAATTCACATTTAAACAAGCAAATCGTAATTCATACCAAACAGACAACATACAGTATCAGTTTTTCAGTCATTCAACCCATAATTAATAAAAACGTAGTACATGCACACAAATCTGTAAAATGAACACATCAAACCTCATTCTGCATTTAAAGCTGTAAACAGGCCAAATAACAGTAAACCACCAATCACACTAGACTCGGGCTCCATTAGCTACCTTAAGCAATTTCACACATGCATTAATTCAAGAAATACCGTTTTATCATTTTGAACTTTAATACCGTGATAGGAAATAAGGTGAGGGGTCCTTACTTGTTTTCGGGATCCGAATACGATTCACAGTGCGCCTGCAGGCTGTCCCTAATTTTCCCCTGAATTTTTCCCGGGGAACTGAAACACGCTCACAGTACCTGCACGGGTTCCAAAAAAATCCAAATTAGGCCCAGGGCCTCTTTCGGCCCAAATCGCAACTCCGGCACGGCGGCTCCGCCGTGCTCCGGCGACGGCGCCGCCGCTGGCGGCGGCGAGTCGCCTCGGGTTGACTGTTTTCGGCCGTTTTTGGCCGAATTCGGCCACACTCGCATTGGTCCTTGTCAGAAAACAACCCTAGGGCCCTCGGGGGGCCAAAAAATCACGGAAAAACGGAGCTTACCGGCGGCGGCGCTCTCGGGTACGGCGACTCTCCGGCGAAGTTTGTGTTTTGGTGATTTGGCTTCGGTCAACCTGTAGAGAAAAGAATGGTGATCACGGTGATATAAAAATTGCATCGAACGGAGGCCGGGAAGGGCCTCGTCGGAGGCAAAAACCGAGAGGGGGCGCGGCGGTGCCGCTGGGCTTCGGCCGCGTATTCCGGCCGTTTGGCCGGGATTTCGGCTTCGATTTGGCCATAGGAGGAATCAGTGGGGAAAAACGAGTCGGGGGTATGAAATTTACCTCGATCGGCGGTCGGAAATTTCCCCGGTGCGGCGGCGAGTGGCGGCGGGTGGCGGCGGTCGGCCTCTGGTTCGTCTTCTCCGGCGAGCGGCTGGCGGCTAGGGTTTGTGGTCTGGTGTGGAGGTTCTATTTATAACCCCTTGCCTTTTGATCACAGCCGTTCATTTTGTTTTAATCTGGGCCGTTCGTTTTTGATTGAATCTGGGCCGTCCGTGCGATTGAATCTGGGCCGTCCGATCGCGTGATTGATCTGGGCCGTCGGATCGCACCCACGCGGATCGCCAGCGTGGCTCCTTTTGGAGTGACGCGGTCTTGCCACGTGGCAGGCCCTGGTTGGCCGGGACTGCTGACCGGGCCTGCTGACGTGGCTGCTGACGTGGCCGCCCCTTTTTTTTTTTTTTTTTTTTTTTTTTTCTTCTTTTTCTCCTCCTTTCCGGGTGCTACAACTCTCCCCCCCATAAAGAAATTTGGTCCCCAAATTTGCCTCATTACTCTTGATCAAACAGATGAGGATATTGGGCCCTAAATTCTGATTCCAGCTCCCAAGTCGCCTCCCTAGGCGTGTGGTTCTGCCACAAGACTTTTACAAATGATATTTCCCGGTTACGGAGTATTCTGCTTTCTCGGTCCGTGATACTGACCGGTACTTCTTCATAAGACAAGTCCTCTCGGAGTGAGAGCGGTTCATGAGCCACGACATGAGAAGGGTCCGGATTGTACTTGCGCAGCATAGATACATGAAACACATTGTGAACCCGGGAGAGCTCAGGGGGCAGTGCAAGTCTGTAGGCGGTGGTACCAATCTTGTCTAAGATTTCAAAGGGTCCAATGTATCTGGGGTTTAATTTTCCCCTTCTGCCGAACCTACTAATTCCCTTGAAGGGGGTGACTTTAAGAAACACCCGGTCACCTTTCTCAAAGGCCAGGTCCCTCCTTCGGGTATCAGCATAGCTCTTTTGCCTACTCTGAGCTGTCTGGATGTTCTTCTTGATCTTAACTATCTTGGACGTGGTTTCTTCCACTAAATCCGGGCCAAACAATCTTCTATCGCCCACTTCCTCCCAACAAATCGGTGACCTGCACGGACGCCCGTAAAGCGCCTCGTATGGGGCCATGCCGATGCTTGCTTGGTAACTGTTGTTGTAGGCAAACTCTATCAGGGGTAGATGGTCGTCCCAATGGCCTCCGGAGTCAAGGACACAAGCTCGGAGCATATCCTCCAGCGTACGGATTGTCCTCTCTGATTGTCCATCGGTTTGGGGGTGGAAGGCAGTACTGAGGGACAGCTTTGTTCCCATAGCTTGCTGGAAACTATTCCAAAACCGAGAAGTGAATCTGGGATCCCTGTCAGATACCACTGTTACTGGGACCCCATGCAGTCTGACTATTTCCCGGACATACATTCTTGCCAACTTGTCCAACGAATCAGTCATTCTGATGGCCAGGAAGTGGGAAGACTTAGTGAGTCGGTCAACAATTACCCATATGGCATCGTGTCCCGATCGTGCCTTGGGTAGTCCCGATACGAAGTCCATGGTGATGTGTTCCCACTTCCATTCTGGAATCGGTAAAGGCTGAAGCAACCCCCCTGGGCGTTGATGTTCTGCTTTGACCTGCTGACATACCAAGCACTTAGATACAAAGTCGGCTATATCTCTCTTCATCCCATTCCACCAGAATCGGGGTCGCATAGTTTGGTACATTTTTGTACTTCCTGGATGCATGGCGAACCTTGAACTATGGGACTCTGTCATGATGTCTCTTTTTAATTCATTGTCGTCTGGGACACACATTCTGTCCTTGAAACGAATCAATCCGTCGGCAGAGATCTGAAATTCTGAGTTCACTCCCTGTTCTGCATCCTTCTTGCGGTTTACTAGGGCGGAGTCGATTGACTGGGCTTCCTTTATTCTTTGGATTAGCTCGGGTTGGACTGCTAGGTGGCTCAAACATGTGGCCCTCTTCAGATCTTGCAGTCGAACCTGCTGCGTAGCCCCAATGGACCTGCATTCCGAAACCATCAGATGGGCTAGGGTGCCTGCACTCTTCCTACTGAGGGCATCGGCTACTACGTTGCCCTTACCTGGATGGTATAGGATGTCACAATCATAGTCCTTGAGGAGTTCCATCCACCTTCTCTGACGCATGTTGAGATCCTTCTGAGTGAAGATGTGCTTCAAGCTCTTATGATCGGTGTAGATCTGAAAGGTCTCCATACAAATAATGGCGCCAGATTTTCAAGGCGTGTATGATTGCGGCAAGCTCCAAATCATGGGTAGGATAGTTCTTCTCATGATTCTTTAGCTGTCTAGACCCATATGCTATAACCTTTCCATGCTGCATCAGGACACAACCCAGGCCCAGATAGGAGGCATCACTATAAACTGTATACCCTCCTGATCCACTCGGTAGAGCCAGCACGGGTGCAGTAGTCAGTCGCTTCTTCAACTCTGAAAAACTCCTTTCGCAGTTCTCATTCCAATCAAACTTTGTATTCTTCTTTGTGAGTCGGGTTAGAGGGGCCGCTAGACTGGAGAACCCTTCGACAAACCGGCGGTAATAACCCGCCATCCCTAGGAAACTGCGAATTTCCTTAACTGTTGTCAGCCTTTCCCAACCAAGTACCGCTTCAACCTTTTCGGGGTTCACCGACACCCCTTCCTTCGATATAACATGTCCTAGGAAGGCGGTTTGCTCGAGCCAAAATCCACACTTGCTCAACTTTGCATACAACTTCTTTTCCCTGAGTACCTGGAGGACTTGGGCAAGATGATGAGCATGTTCTTCTCTACTTTTTGAGTAGACTAAGATATCATCGATGAACACGATGACAAATTTATCCAAGAACTCTCTGAAGATTCTGTTCATTAGATCCATAAAGATGGCCGGGGCGTTGGTTAGCCCAAACGGCATAACCAGGAACTCATAGTGTCCGTACCTGGTTCGGAATGCCGTCTTGGGGATGTCTTCTGCTCTCACTTTTACCTGATGGTAACCTGATCGTAGATCTATTTTAGAAAAGACCTGTGCACCCTGCAACTGATCGAAAAGGTCATCAATCCGGGGGAGAGGGTACTTGTTTTTAATTGTTACCTTGTTTATCCTTCTATAATCAATACACAGTCTCAACATTCCATCTCCTTTCTTTGCAAAAGTAACCCCGGCACCCCATGGGGAAATGCTGTGTCTAATGAAGCCACTGTTTTGTAGCTCAGTGATTTGTTTCCTTAGCTCTTCCATCTCGATGCGGCTCATTCGGTAAGGAGCTACCGAGATGGGTTGGGTTCCTGGCTGTAAGTCTATGGTGAACTCGACCTCTCTGTCCCCTGGTAGACCGGGCAGTTCATCCGGAAATACGTCTGGAAAGTCTCGGACTACTGGAATCTCTTGGATACAAACTTCCTTCTTGGGTTTACCATGTACCACGTCCGGGTCTGCATCGGCATCCTTCTGGGTAAGGTTGTAAACTCTGCCCTGGATTGGAGGCCTCCCTTGATTCTGGTTCCTAGGACACTCCCTCGCATAGTGCTGGGTACTGTCGCATATGCGACAGGTGTTGTTGAGGCGGTAGCAGGGTCGGTCCCCATGATCCCTGCCGCAGTACTGGCAGATCTTCCCACGAGCTGCCCCCATAGCCTGAGGAGGGCCCTGAGCGGCAGGCCTGGGTCTCTTGCTGGGTTGGACCGGCATGGTAGGCGCTGGCCTGCGGAGCGGGGCTGAAGGTCGGGAACTTCCCGCTAGCTGAGGGCGGGTGTCGAAGCTCCTTTCTATGATCTGCGCCTTTGCCAGGACTGCCGAATATGTCTCGAGCTCCATCACCAACAAGTGCTGTCTGATCGCCGGGCGGAGACCCCACTGGAATTTCCTGGCCTTTCGGCCCTCATCCAACAATGTCTCCGGGGCATGTCGGCCCAGCTCCAGGAACTTGCGGGCATACTCCGACACTGTCATATTACCCTGGACCAACTGAGCAAATTCAATTTCCTTTAAATGTTGGATGTGCTTAGGGAGATACTCCGCATGGAAAGCCGCTAGGAACTGCTCCCAAGTAACTGGTACAGGCAGGGTGGCCCACTTGAGCTCCCACCAGCGTACTGCTTCCCCTACCAGCATGTAGGAGGCAATGGCAACCCTCTGCTCAGGAATTACTCCCAAGGTCTCAAAGGCTCGCTCAGTCTCCGCCAACCAGTATTGGGCCTCTTCAAAAGAGGATTCCCCCGAAAAAGTAGAAGGGTTCAGTCTCCTGTACCTCTCTATGAAGCCAGGGTCGATCAAGGAGGGAGCGGGGTCCCGAGGTAAAGGAACTGGGGCCGGCTGAGGGTGAACTGGGGGACCCTGTGGTGGCGCCTGCTGATGGGGTGGGGGCACTGGAATGTGCTGTGGCGGTACCTGTTGGTACCGTGGCTGTGGTACCGGGTCGTACCGCGGCTGTGGTGCCGGGTGGTACTGTGGAGGAACAGGCTCCTGCCGGGGTGGCTCGGGATCAGCCTGCTGTAACGGGGGCTCAACCTGCGCTAGCGGAGGAGGTCCGGGTAACTCCCTTCTCTCCTCTTGCCTTCGCTGAGCAGCTACGAGAGCTTCCACCATCTCATATAATCTATCCAAATCCTCCCGAAGCGAATTATCTTGGGCCGCTCGGTTTAGTGGGGGCCTTCCTCTCCTCATTTCTGTGTACCTGCATTTACAAGGAATGGTTGAGTAACGACCAATCGGTGAGTATTTCTTTAAAGGACTATAGTGTAAGGGATGGGTCCGAGGAAATGCGGCTCTGATACCAACTGTAACGGCCCCGGAAAATATTAAAAAGAAATGGGTATTTAAATATATCGAATGCGGAAGCGAGATCAAAATTTCATTTAACATCCCTTACACGAAAAACCAAAAACGTACTTAAAATATAAAAGATTAAACTAACTAAGAAAGAAACTCGAAAATAAAACTATGCGTATGACTACAGAGTCTCTAGGCATCCCCTTCGTCGTCCTCCTGCGGAACGGGCTCGGGAACCATGTCTTCCTGATCTGAAATGGTTAATTAAGGAGTGAGCTACACTAGCCCAGTAAGAACATCACGATATCTCACCGTCACGGAGATAAAGGTGGGTAAAAAACCACAAAAAGACCAATGGAGCATAATTTACAATAAACTCGTTTATTAACAACAAAACCTTTTATCAATAATAAAACTTTGACCATCCACTTACCTTGGTGGAATTTATGAAAACAATATGAGAAAAACAATAACATTATCATAATCATTGAATAATCTAAGCTGTAAAACATAACACTTATCACGCCTCTTGTAATTCAATCATTGTACAACATATCTTTTTCTCATTTACCAGCCTACTAGTATCCGTGGGGGTCCATAGGGGTTCCGCTACCCGTTAACCTTTAACATTCATAATCAGTTTCCAGGGCCGTCCCCATACCCCGTCCGGTATGGGCGCCAAAACCATGAACCTCAATACCCCGTCCGGTATGAGGGTGAAACGGGCCGTCCCCATACCCCGTCCGGTATGGGCGCCAAAACCATAAACCTCAATACCCCGTCCGGTATGAGGGTGAAACGGGCCGTCCCCATACCCCGTCCGGTATGGGCGCCAAAACCATAAGATCTCCATACCCCGTCCGGCATGTGAGACCACAATCCCGGTAGGGTTCCCTACGGACCCGGTCCGTCCACCATCTCCCAGGATATCTAGTCAGGCTGACCCCCATAATACAATTATCAGTTTACACAATCTTTCATTTTTCCTTTTCCTCAATCAGCATCATCAATTCACATTTAAACAAGCAAATCGTAATTCATACCAAACAGACAACATACAGTATCAGTTTTTCAGTCATTCAACCCATAATTAATAAAAACGTAGTACATGCACACAAATCTGTAAAATGAACACATCAAACCTCATTCTGCATTTAAAGCTGTAAACAGGCCAAATAACAGTAAACCACCAATCACACTAGACTCGGGCTCCATTAGCTACCTTAAGCAATTTCACACATGCATTAATTCAAGAAATACCGTTTTATCATTTTGAACTTTAATACCGTGATAGGAAATAAGGTGAGGGGTCCTTACTTGTTTTCGGGATCCGAATACGATTCACAGTGCGCCTGCAGGCTGTCCCTAATTTTCCCCTGAATTTTTCCCGGGGAACTGAAACACGCTCACAGTACCTGCACGGGTTCCAAAAAAATCCAAATTAGGCCCAGGGCCTCTTTCGGCCCAAATCGCAACTCCGGCACGGCGGCTCCGCCGTGCTCCGGCGACGGCGCCGCCGCTGGCGGCGGCGAGTCGCCTCGGGTTGACTGTTTTCGGCCGTTTTTGGCCGAATTCGGCCACACTCGCATTGGTCCTTGTCAGAAAACAACCCTAGGGCCCTCGGGGGGCCAAAAAATCACGGAAAAACGGAGCTTACCGGCGGCGGCGCTCTCGGGTACGGCGACTCTCCGGCGAAGTTTGTGTTTTGGTGATTTGGCTTCGGTCAACCTGTAGAGAAAAGAATGGTGATCACGGTGATATAAAAATTGCATCGAACGGAGGCCGGGAAGGGCCTCGTCGGAGGCAAAAACCGAGAGGGGGCGCGGCGGTGCCGCTGGGCTTCGGCCGCGTATTCCGGCCGTTTGGCCGGGATTTCGGCTTCGATTTGGCCATAGGAGGAATCAGTGGGGAAAAACGAGTCGGGGGTATGAAATTTACCTCGATCGGCGGTCGGAAATTTCCCCGGTGCGGCGGCGAGTGGCGGCGGGTGGCGGCGGTCGGCCTCTGGTTCGTCTTCTCCGGCGAGCGGCTGGCGGCTAGGGTTTGTGGTCTGGTGTGGAGGTTCTATTTATAACCCCTTGCCTTTTGATCACAGCCGTTCATTTTGTTTTAATCTGGGCCGTTCGTTTTTGATTGAATCTGGGCCGTCCGTGCGATTGAATCTGGGCCGTCCGATCGCGTGATTGATCTGGGCCGTCGGATCGCACCCACGCGGATCGCCAGCGTGGCTCCTTTTGGAGTGACGCGGTCTTGCCACGTGGCAGGCCCTGGTTGGCCGGGACTGCTGACCGGGCCTGCTGACGTGGCTGCTGACGTGGCCGCCCCTTTTTTTTTTTTTTTTTTTTTTCTTCTTTTTCTCCTCCTTTCCGGGTGCTACATAAAAATCCTTAACAATAAACATCAAAGTTTAGTTTATGTGCAACCAAATATGATAATATAATAAACAATTATCAAACAAAAAAAAATACAATCTTACAAACAACTATTTACTTTAACGGTTGATATGTCTCTTCCTCTATAAGAAGTTGTGGGTTTGGATCAAACTGCACTCCTATGTGTATTCTCATTTGAAGATTATTTGTATTCAATCATGATTAGTGTACGTACATCAACTAATTAATAAATCTATACATTTTATATTTTATTTTTAGTTTAATAGTTGATATGTAACGGCCTCGAAAATTTAAATGAAGATGTATGTATTAAAAAATTTTAAATGTGGAAGCGAAATAAAAATTCTGATTAACATCCCTTACAAAATAACTAAAAACGTATTCAACGTACGAAAGAATAAGCTAATTAAAAGAAATACTCGAAATAAAAATTATAAATAGAACTATAAAATCTTTAGACGTCTAACTCGCCGTCTTCCTGCGGAACGAGCTCGGGAACCACGTCTTCCTAATATAAAATGGTTAAGTAAGGAATGAGCTATACTAGCCCAGTAAAGACATAACACTATCTCACTGCCACAGAAGTAAAGGTTGGTAGAAAACAAAAATGATCAATAGAGCATAATTTATAACAAACTCATTTATTAATAATAAAAACCTTTACTGTCCACTTACCTCGGTGAGATTTGTGAAAATAACATATGAAAACAATAGCATTATAACCATCATAAAATCATATACACTTTGTAACATAACTCATGTCATACTTTTGCATTTCAATAATCAAATAACAAATTTCCTCTTTTACCAGCCTACTAGTATCCATGGGGATCCATAAGGGGTCCCCGCTACACGTGAACCATTAACATTAATAATATGATACCAGGGTTGTCCCCATACCCCGTCCGGTATGGACGCCAAAACCATGAACCTCAATACCCCGTCCGGTATGAGGGTGAAACGGGCCGTCCCCATACCCCGTCCGGTATGAGGGTGAAACGGGCCGTCCCCATACCTCGTCCGGTATGGGCACCAAAATACATAAGCTCTCCATACCCTGTCCGATATGAGAGACCACGCTTCCGGTAGGGTTCCCTACGGACCCAGTCCGTCCACCATCTCCCATGATATCTAGTCAGGCTGTCCACAATATCCATTTATCAATTCACATAACCTTTTTCTATTTTTCTTGGTCTCAATTATCGAATCAAACATAAATATGTAAACCAATAATGGACACCAAACAAACAACACAACATCGGGTTCACTATAATTCAAACTATAATAAAAGAAACCATGATTCATGCATACGAAACCATAAAATAAATACATCAAATACCATGCTACATTTAAAACTGTAAAATAACTAAAACAGTAACTGACCGAAAATATATCAAACTCGGGCTCCATTAGCAACCTTAATTAATTATACATATCTGTTAATTCACGAAATGCTGTTATATTATTTATTAAGCTTTAATACCGTGATAGAAAATAAAGTGAGAAATCTTTACTTGTTTTGGGGTTTGAAATCGGCTCTACAATGCGCCTTCGGGCTGTCCCTAAATTCTCTGAATTTTCTTCAAGAAACTGAAACGCACTACCAGTATCTGTACGTATCTCAAAAAATCCCAAATCAGACCCAGGGCCCCTTTTCGGCCATTATCAAAATTCCGGCACGGTGGCACCGCCGTGCTCTGGCGACGGCACCGCCGCCCGTGGTGGCGATCCAATTCAGTTTGGCCATTTTCGGTCGAATTCGGCCAAACTTGAATTGGTTCCTGCGATAAAATAACCCTAGGGCCCTCGGTGGACAAAAAAATTACGAAAAACTGAGACTTACCGGCGGCGGAGCTCTCAGGTGCGGCGGCTTCTCCAGTGTGAGTCGCGGTTTGATGTTTTGCTCCGGTCAACATGTAGAGAAAAGGACGGTGATCATAGTGGTGTAAAAATTGCATCGAACGGGAATTAGAAAGAGCCTCATCGGAGGCAAAAACTGAGGGAAGCCGCGGCGGCGCCGCTGGACTTCGGTGGTATTTTTCAGTCGATTGGCCGATGGTTTGGCTCCAATTTGGCCATAGGCAGATTCAGCATCGAAAAACGAGCTAAGAAGAGAAAATTTACCTCGTTTGACGGTCGAAAAACCCTCCGGTGCGGCGGCTGGCTCCTCCGAGGATTGGTTCTTCTTCTCCGGCGAGGGTACTGGCAGTTGGGGTTTGGGGTCGGGTGTGGGTGAGGTTATTTATAACATTCCTCTTTAATCTCAGCCGTCCATCACGATTTATCAGGACCGTATGATCGCGGGTGAAATGGAAATAAATCTGGACCGTCCGTGCGTGATTCAATCTGGGCCGTTCGTGCGCGTGAGATCTGGGTCGTCCGCACGCGTGAGATCTAGGCCATTCGATCGCGTGCACGCGGATCGCCCATGTGGCTCCGTCCCGCATGGCTTTCCCGTGTCAGCTTCTTTGCCACACGGCATGTTCTGGTTTGCCAGGGCTGCTGACGTGGCACAACTTTTCTAAATTGCGTTTTGACCTCCGATTTGTGATTTTCTTTTCAAAAACACCCCTAGAATCTAAATTTTTACCCTTTTTTCCCAAAATCAATTTCAATTAAATCCCAAACATAATTTTACCATATTTTATCATTATTATTATTATTATTAAATTAAATTAAATTAAATTAAAACCTTATAAATTAAATATTAAAAAATTAAACTAAAATTCTAATATAAATTAAAAAAATTAAAAAATAAAAATAATAAATTTGGGTGTTAAAACTCTCCCCCTCTTAAAGAAATTTGGTCCCCCAAATTTGCTTCTTACTCTTGGTCGAACAAATGGGGATACTAGGCTCTAAAATCTAATTCTAGCTCTCAGGTAGCCTCCTTTAGCGTGTGGTTCTACCACACGACCTTTACAAATGATATTTTCTGGTTGCGGAGTATCCTGCTTTTTCGGTCCGTGATACCGACTGGTACTTCTTCATAAGATAAGTCCTCTTGGAGTGGAAGTGGTTCATGAGCCAAGACATGAGAGGGGTCCGGGTTGTACTTACGTAGCATGGATACGTGGAACACATTGTGGACCTTAGAGAGCTCTGGAGGCAGTGCTAGTCTGTAGGGAGCAGTACTAATCCTGTCTACGATTTTAAAAGGTCCAATAAATCGGGAGGTTCAATTTTTCCCTCCTACCGAAACTACTTATTTCTTTGAAAGGAGTAACCTTAAGGAACACCTGGTCGCCTTTCTCAAACACTATATCTCTCCTTCAGGTGTCCGCATAACTCTTTTGCCTGCTCTGAGCCGTCTGAATGTTCTTTCTGATTTTAACTATTTTAGACGTGGTCTCCTCTACCAACTCTGAGCCGAACAATCTTCTATCGCCCACTTCTTCCCAACAAATCGGTGATCTGCACAGGCGCCCATATAACGCCTCATATGGAGCCATGCCGATGCTTGCTTAGCTGTTGTTGTAGGCAAACTCTATCAGGGGTAGATGGTCGTCCCAATGGCCCCCAGAGTCAAGGACACATGCTCGGAGCATATCTTCAAGTGTACGAATTGTCCTTTCTGATTGTCCATCAGTCTGAGGATGGAAGGCAGTACTGAGAGACAGTTTTGTTCCCATGGCTTGCTAAAAGCTACTCCAAAACCAAGAAGTGAACCTGGAGTCCCTGTCGGATACCACTGTTACTGGAACTCCGTGCAATCTGACTATTTTCCGGATATACATTCTTACCAACTTGTCCAATAGGTCGGTCATTCTGATGGCAAAGAAGTGGGAAGATTTGGTAAGCCGGTCAACGATTACCCAGATGGCGTCATGTCCTGAACGTGCCTTGGGTAATTCCGTTACGAAGTCCATGGTGATGTGTTCCCATTTCCACTCCGGAATTGGTAACGGCTGAAGAAGCCCACCTAGGCGCTGATGCTCTGCCTTGACCTGCTGACATACCAAGCACTTGGATACAAAGTCGACTATGTCTCTCTTCATCCTATTCCACCAAAATCGGGGTCGCATGCCTTGGTACATTTTGGTTCTTCCTAGATGCATGACAAACTTGGAGCTATGGGACTCTGTCATGATGTCTCTTTTTAACTCACTATGATATAGGACACACACCCTGTCTTGGAAACAGAGTAATCCATCGGCAGAGATTCAGAATTCTGAGCTCACTCCCTATTCTGCATCCTTCTTGTGGGCTACCAGGGCGGGGTCGACTGACTGGGCTTCCCTTATTCTCTGGATTAACTCGGGCTGGACTGTCAGGCGGCCCAAATATGTGACTCTCCTCAAGTCCTGAAGTCGAACCTATTGTGTGACCCTAATTTGCCTGCATTCTAAAACCATCAAATGGGCTAAGATACCTGCACTTTTCCTGTTGAGAGCATCTGCTACCACGTTACCCTTACCTGGATGGTATAAGATATCACAATCATAGTATTTAAGGAGTTCCATCCACCTTCTCTGACGCATGTTGAGATCTTTCTGAGTGAATATGTGTTTCAAACTTTTATTATCGATATAGATCTGAAAGGTCTCTCTGTATAAGTAGTGGCGCCAGGTTTTCAAGGCATGTATGATTGCGGTAAGCTCCAAGTCATGGGTGGGATAATTCTTCTCATGATTCTTTAACTGCCTGGACCCATATGCTATGACTTTTCCATGCTGCATCAGGACACAACTCAGGGCTAGATAAGAGGCATCACTATAAACTGTATATCCCCTCGATCCACTTGGTAAAGCCAGTACAGGTGCAGTAGTCAGCCGCTTCTTTAATTCTGAAAAACTTCTTTCGCAGTCCTCATTCCACTCAAATTTGGCATTCTTCTTTGTGAGTCGGGTTAGAGGAGCCGCTAGGCTGGAGAATCCTTCAACAAACCTGCGGTAATAACCTACCATCCCCAGGAAATTCTGGATTTCCTTAACTAATATCAACTTCTCCTAGCCAAGTACCGCTTCAACCTTTTCGGGATTCACTGATACTCCTTCCTTCGATATGATGTGTCCTAGGAATGTGGTCTGCTCAAGCCAGAATCCACACTTACTTAACTTTGCATATAACTTCTTGTTTCTGAGGACCTGCAAAACTTGGGCAAGATAGTGAGCATATTCTTCTCTGCTTTTTGAGTAGATTAAGATGTCATCGATGAACACGATAACAAATTGATCCAAGAACTCTCTGAAGACTCTGTTCATCAAATCCATAAAGATTGCCAAGGCGTTGGTTAGCCCAAATGGCATGACCAAGAACTCATAGTGTCCGTACCTGCTTCGAAAGGTCGTCTTGGGGATGTCTTCTGTTCTTATCTTCACTTGATGGTAACCTAATTGCATGTCTATTTTAGAGAAGACCTGTGTACCCTGCAGCTGATCGAAGAGGTCATCAATTCTGAGAAGGAGATATTTATTCTTGATTGTAACCTTGTTCAATCCTCTGTAATCAATACACAGGCTCAACGTTCCATCTCCCTTCCTTACAAAAGTGACTCCGGCACCCCAAGGGGACACACTTTGTCTAATAAAACTATTGTCTTGCAATTCAGTGATCTGTTTCCTCAGCTTTTTCATCTCAATGCGGCTCATGCGGTAAGAAGCAACCGAAATGGGCTGGGTGCCTGGCTGTAAGTCTATAGTGAACTCGACTTCCCTATCCACTAGCAGTTCGGGTAGTTCGTCCGAAAATACATCTGGAAAGTCTCGGACTACCGGAATCTTTTGGATACAAATTTCCTTCTTGGGCTTGCCTAGTTATAGAAAATAGCAAGATTAAGGTACTAAAAAATTAAGAAAACTTTCCATCAAGGAATAAGTACTAAATGATTTTATTAATTTGTAAATGACTCCTCATTGGGAGGATTAAATACAACCTTTTTGTTAAAGCAGTCTATGGTGGCATGATGCGCCGCTAACCAATCCATTCCTAAGATTACATCAAAATCTCTCGTGTCTAACCCTATCAAGTCTACACTCAGTTTCTTATTTGCTATCTCCACGACACAAGCCCTGTAGATAACTTCCCCTAATAGTGTTTCACCCCCAGTAGTAGACATAAACAACAATGAATCAAGTTTATCAGGTGATACATTAAGTTTGGAAGCAAAAACATGTGAAACAAATGAATGCGATGCACCAGTGTCAAATAAAACATGAGCAATATGGTCACAGATAGTGTACATACCATGTACCACATCCGGGTCGGTGTCGGCATCCTGCTGGGTAAGGTTATAAACCATGCCCTTAAAAGGAGGTCTTCCTTGGTTCTGGTTCCTCGGGCACTCTCTAGCATAGTGCTGGACACTACCACATATGCGACAGGTATTGTTGAGGCGGTAGCATGGTCGGTCCCCGTGATCCCTGCCACAGTGCTGGCAGATCTTTCCACGTGCTGCCCTTGGAGCCTCAGGAGGGGCCTGGATCACTGGTCCGGGCCTCTTATTTGGTTGGACCGGTGCAGTAGGTGCTGGTCTACGGGGCAGAGCCGAGGGTCGGTGACTCCCTGCTGACTGAGGACGGTTGTTGAAACTCCTCTCCACAATCTGTACCTTTGCTAGAACGGCTGAGTATGTCTTGAGCTCCAGTACCAATAAGTGTTACTTGATCTTTGGCCGGAGGCCCCACTGGAATCTCCTGGCCTTCTTGCCCTCATCCATCAATGTCTCCGGGGAGTATCGGCTCAGCTCTAAGAACTTACGAACATATTCTGATACCGTCATATTTCCTTGGACCAGCTGAACAAACTCCATCTCCTTCAGGTGTCGGATGTGCTCAGGGAGATACTCCGCATGGAAGGCCGCTAAGAACTGCTCCCAAGTGGTTGGTGTAGGCAGGGTGGTCTGCTTGAGCTCCCACCAACGACCTGCTTCCCCTACCAGCATGTAGGAAGCAAGAGCAACTCTCTGCTCAGGAACTACTCCCAAGGTCTTGAAAGCTCTCTCAGTCTCCGCTAACCAGTACTGGGCATTTTCGAAATAGGACCCCCCTGCAAAAGTGGAAAGGTTCAGTCTCCTGTACCTCTCTATGTAGCCTGAGTCGATCAAGGAAGAAGCTGGGTCCCGTGGAAGAGGGACTGGGCCCGGCTGGGGATAGACTGGGGGGCCCTGTGGTGGCACCTGCTGAAATGGTGGGGGCACCGGATTATACTGTGGCGGTGTCGGGCAGTATGGTGGCTTGGGCACCGGTTCATACTGCGGCGGTGGTACCGGGTGGTACTGTGGTGGAGCAGGCTCGTACCGGGGTGGCTCGGGATCCACTTGCTGTAGCGGTGGCTCAACCCGTGGTAGTGGAGGAGGTTCGGGTAACTCCCTTCTCTCATCTCGACCTTGCTGGGCGGCCATGATCCTTTCTAGCATCTCAAATATTCTGTCCACATCTTCCCGAAGCGAATCATCCCGGGCTGCTCGGTTTAGTGGGGATCTTCCTCTACTCATTTCTTTGCACCTGCATTTCACACGGAAGAGTTGAGTAACGATTTATCGGTGGTATTTCTCTAAGCATTATTATGTAAGGGATGAGTCCGAGGAACGCGGCTCTGATACCAACTGTAACGGCCCCAGAAATTTAAATAAAGATGTCTGTATTAAAAATTTTAAATGCGGAAGCGAAATAAAAATTCTGATTAATATCCCTTACACAATAAAAAAAACGTATTCAACGTATGAAAGAATAAACTAATTAAAAGAAATACTCGAAATAAAAACTATAAATAGAACTATAAAATCTTTAGGCGTCTAACTCACCGTCTTCCTGCGGAACGGGCTCGGGAACCACGTCTTCCTGATCTGAAATGGTTAAGTAAAGAATGAGCTACACTAGCCCAGTAAAGACATCACACTATCTCATTGCAACAGAAGTAAAGGTTGGTAGAAAACAAAAACGACTAATGGAGCATAGTTTATAACAAACTCATTTATTAGTAATAAAAATTTTTACTGTCCACTTACCTCGGTGAGATTTGTGAAAATAACATATGAAAACAATAGCATTATAACCATCATAAAATGATATACACTTTGTAACATAACTCATGTCATTCTTTTGCATTTCAATAATCAGATAACAAATTTCCTCTTTTACCAGCCTACTAGTATCCATGGGGATCCATAGGGGGTCCCCGCTACACGTGAACCGTTAACATTAATAATCTGATTCTAGGGCCGTTCCCATACCCCGTCCGGTATGGACGCCAAAACCATGAATCTCAATACTCTGTCCGGTATGAGGGTGAAACGGGTTGTCCCCATACCCTGTTCGGTATGGGTGCCAAAACCATAAACCTTAATACCCCGTTTGGTATGAGGGTGAAACAAGCTGTCCCCATACCCCGTTCGGTATGGACGCCAAAACACATAAGGTCTCCATACCCCGTCTGATGTGAGAGACCACGTTCCCGATAGGGTTCCCTACGGACCCGGTCCGTCCACCATCTCCCAAGATATCTAGTCAGGTTGTCTACATTATTGGTCTGGATCAAACTGCACTCCTATGTGTATTCTTATTTGAAGATTATTTGTATTCAATCATGATTAGTGTACGTATATCAACTAATTGATAAATCTGTACATTTTATATTTTATTTTTAGTTTAATAGTTGATATATCTATTTCTCTATAAGAGATTATAGATTTGAGTCAAATTGTACTCTTATATATATTTTTATTTAAAGGTTATTTGTATTATATTATAATTGATCTATGTACATAAAATAATTAATAAATGTATGTATTTTATATTTCGTGTTCGTTAAGGAGATAATGTATCTTGATTTTAGAGAGTTACACTCTAATTTGTATTAGTTTCTTATGTAATGAAAATTATAGTAATCCTGACAATGGGCGTATTTTTGTTAATGATGCAGACATATATGTATATTTATATATACGATAAGCTATTGTTAGAATTAGATATATGGAATAGAACTTATGTCTTAATTGTCAAATAAAACCAAAATGCATGCACATAATACATCTATATGTGTATATCTATTAATTGATCAACACGATATGTATGAAAAATCAACAATTTTATTTTGTTTGACAAATTAATAAAACTTTATATTAATTATGTTTCAAAAGATTTCTATTAATTAGAGACTAGATATTCAATTGTTCAATATAAGAACCAAGTATTATAGAATAACTATTTAATTAAAAAAATATAAAAAGTTAATTACAAATAATTGTGTGCGTTTTTAAGAAATTATACTGATTAATACTCTGTAATTATTCTATGGAGCCATGGCATATGCAGAATAATATAGCCAAAAAATACATTTTAATGCAAAAAGTATACACAATAGCATGTATATTATTTTTATGTGGCACTCAGGGATGAGAAACAGTCTGTAGCAAAACCTTGTTGAGAGGTTGCCAGCAACGTCTATCCCACATCTCTTAGAGAATAGTAATTAGAACGGTTTATATATTCTTTGCCCCTTCGCAGGGCGTCCTATCAAATTGGAACGATGCAGAGAAGATTGGTACGTTTCCTGCGCAAAAATGACATGTACGAGAAATGGTCTAAATTTTTTCATTTCCTGTCCAACTTTCTCATTTATTTATAAAATTTCTCGTTAAAAATATTATGAGAGTGAAGAAAAACCTCCAAAATTTTGGCGGGAAAATTAGGAAAGAGCCAAAGGCTTATACCAGTTCAGTCTCTTTCTCGTATCCTTTTAGCTCTGGAAATTCTCCATGGATTCCGATTCAGACTCTGATGGTTCTCACGTCTCCGCCACTCCTCCGAGACAATCAAATCTTCTTCCTCCTCCTCCAACGCCACTGCCATTACCCATAACGTCATCTCCTCACCCCGCTCCAAAACCCCTTAACCCGCCCCCAATTCCTTCTGCTCTGCCCTCATCCCTGCCTTTCCAGATCCGCCGCCCCTCTGATCAGTCCCGTCTCGTCCCTACCGGCGATTCCCTCCAAACCCTTCCCCCCGGCTTTTTCTCCAAGGTCCCTTCCTTCTCCAAACTTCGCAAACACTCTCTCACTTTCGAAAACGACGCCCCGCTACCGCTGCCCCGACCCGAAATCGTTATCGACCGCTCGGAACCCCGTCCGGTTCGCCCAAACCCGCTCAAAGTCCGCCGGAGGCAGCACCCTAATTTGATCGGCAGCAGCTTGGCTGACCCGCCTGTCAAAATTCGAAACTGCTCCGGCGCAAGTGAAGGTAATTTCGTGAAGCTTCAACTGAATGGGAAAAGACGGGGCAAGTATCCTAGCAAGTGCAAAGGCAGAACCAAAAGCCAAAACAATTATGCCTACAGAAAAACGAGGAGCAAGAGAAAAGCAAAAGCCGAGAGCGGAATTGAGACGGAGAGCATTTGTGGCGAAGATGGGTTTGCTGGAGAAATCCCGCAACCGAAGAAGAAGAGGGAAGAGCGAAGCGTTCGTCTGTTGCAGGAGGCAGTCTCGGCGGCGCGAGACGAGCCGTCCGATGATAATCTGGTGAGGTTGCTGAACGTAGTGTACGGTCATCATTCGTTTCGCGGCGGGCAGATGGAGGCGATCAAGATGGTTCTCTCGGGGAGATCGACGGTGCTGGTTTTACCCACGGGTGCGGGGAAGTCGCTGTGCTATCAGATTCCAGCCATGATTTTGCCGGGGATCACGCTGGTTGTCAGCCCTCTGTTGGCGTTAATGATCGACCAGTTGAAGCAGCTCCCTGCTGTGATTCCTGGCGGCCTTTTGAGCAGCAGCCAGGTAGAGGATTGATGATGCCCTCTTTCGTGGTTTATCCCAGCTTATTATTGATAATAATTTAAACAAGTTTAATTATTAACATCAAACATGAAATGTGTAGTTACAAATAAAGTATATTTTAAGATTATGAACCATACCCCATGAGCTTAAAATCCGAGAATCGATGAATGCTTTGACGAAAAGCAAGGATAGAACTGAAAGATGAATCCTATTAAAGGCTTCTGACAAAAGATATAAGCCCAATAAAAGTTTCTATAAAAAGATATTCTTTAAATTTTCCATCAGATTTTGAGCCATACAAGCAAGTATAAAATACTTAGGAAGCCACCATGGGAGTGAATTATATGCCTTGACAAAAAAGTCAGCTCACTGGAAAGGAAAAGAGCCGAATAAGATTGTTTATGGAGTGTAAAACATATGGTTCCTCAAATCTTTCTTTCTTTTCTTTTTTCAGATAATAAGCCATACAATGCAAGTGTAGAATCAATACAAACTAATATCGAAGCCAAATCTGTTATTTGACCAAAAAGTAGAACGTGAAAATGAATTCTAAAAATAAAAGGCATAAAAGCATTTATCACTTGAGAGCATCCAAAACCACAAATCATAAAAGGGAGAAATCACGGATTAGAAGCAGAAAAAAACTTTAAAAGAACGCAGGCTCTATGGAGTAAACACAATCCTCCAATGCCTCTTGATTCCTAATATTAACCTGATGATAAGAATAAAAAGAAAAATAATAATTAAAGACAAAAGAAACTTCGCAATTATAACACCAACACAAGGTGGTGTTTCTTAAAAATAATTGGAATCGACAAAAAAAATATATCAATTGCCAATAAACCAAACAGCCATCATTAACATAAAAATATCAGGGTCACATACCGACACCAAAACAAAATGAATGAATTTCACATTATTGTGCAATTACACTTTGATTCCAGTTTTGGAGGTTTTATACTGTCTGGCTTACAAGTAAGTCCAACATTTCGTACTGCTGATGCATCGATATTTTCATCATTCTCAGTCTTGCTAGGACATGGCTCTGCATCTGTTTCTACATACCAGGGCCTGGACTTTAGTGATTTTGAGGAGCCTTTAGCTGCAGTTCTACCAGGTTGGTCCTTTCTGTCCGTATTGGATTTACCTAATATAGTGACGGTTGGCCAAGAACCTTCCAGTGGTATTGTATCAGTTGTTTCTTCAAGTGTCGGGCTACTTCCCTTGCTTCCTCCCCGACATTCTACTAATACCGTTGATTCGTCAAATACATACCAATTTGTCAGATAACAAAGCTTAAATCCTACTACTATAGTTTTAGAGCTAAGTTCTGGCACATATTTGATACAAGCATGAAATAAACAATTGTCTATTGTGAGGATACAGTGAGGCCGCAAATTGTTGGTTTCATTTCAGCAACCAGACAAATGCTGATATGCATGGGAACTACGAGTCCAACAATTAAACAAACAAACAATAAATAGATACCCGTCTAATAATGCTCTAATTGGCTTCACCTAAGAAGATACAAAGACAGATGTACTCACAATTGCTAAAAGAAAACAAAGATGGAGTACCATCCAAAATTATGCACATTTGGGACATCCACATGCCGCCCATTAGCACCATCCCACCTTTGAACAGACCTCTGCAAGATTCACAAACCAAGACCACTACTTAAAACACACAATTGAATAAAGAACATTTATGATATTTGCAAAGTAAGGCAAAGTAATTGTCCAGCTAGCACTTTAATGCTGGTCTATCTGAAAGAAGCAAGTAAATCCATGACATCAAATAAAGTTACATTGAGGATTTAATATTGCCATGTGATTACTTTGGAACTAGAGATTGAAACATTTGAAATATTATGAATATGGGGTAATCAACTTAGCATGTTGACTTCCTATGACTATAAAGTAGGTTACACTGACAGGTCCATGAAAATGGATAACCAAATTCATGATGAACAAGCAAAGTTTACCTCAAATATCATGAGCATTATCTGCGGCATTGAGATCCTGAACAGAAGTAGCCATGTCCTTGCCTTCGGTGGTAGGAACTGAAGGCTCCTCAACTTCATTAATATTGTTATTCAGCTCCAGAGATTCATCATCCTCAATGAACCAGGATTCTCCAGATAGCAGTTCTCTGTTTCTATTTCCGATATAGTCAAAGAGCTGATACACAGGGACCTCCCTGATTTCTACTCCCATCAAGACTAGAGTTGGGCATGGCGTGTTCTTCAAGAGAAGACTCTGCAGTGATAGTTGTTGCCCAAAAGCAGAGCTTGCAGGGTTTGGGAAGTCTTCTACATTTTCATACGAATCACGATCTTCATAGTGCAGGAATGATGCAGCTGAATTGTCCTTTGATTGACTGCTAACCATATGGCTTGACAATTCAGAGGTGGAAGGATCAATTGACTTTGTAGTCTCATCACATTCAAAAATGTCTGCCTCAAGAGCCACAGCAGCCATACTTTGAACCTAGATGCATTTCTTCCACTTCATTGCATTTGGTAGCACCAACAGAAACCTCTACATTCTGGTCAGCTGTGCCTGTTGCACTTAACTGCCGTTGTACACGGCTCTCTGTCTGTCTAGCTGAGAAATCAATCAATGAAGATGCAGAAACAGTGCCATATCCAGTGGAGCTCCGCAATAAATGTCCTGCCCTGAACAATAACACCAAAAGATGTAATACATAATCCTAATTAAATAAATAATAATTCTTCTATCATTACTTCAAAAGATGTGGATTAATAACACCAGAGCAGAAGCGCCCCTAAACAAATTTGTATATACATGCAAAAACATGGTATGATCCAACAACTCTTTAATCACGCTGAAAATACATTTCCCAATTTGTTCGTGAGGATGAAAAATGCACATAATCATTCCTTAAACCATGGTGATCTAATACACACGATCAAGAGACAAATCTAGATTTCTTCTTCTCAAAAGGATTCATGAATCGAGAATTATTGTCTCTATTTATCAGAGGCTTCAAAATAATTAATTTCCGGATCATTTATAGTTGTCAAATTCACTGTATATATAGCCACATCAGCTTTTGGTGTTCTAATCAACCAATGCAATTGAAAGCATGTCAACGATCAACATAAGGCTTAGATAAGCAGTTGAATGAGCCACATAAAACAAGCGCATCAATCAATGGATAAATGTAATTAAGTTACAATCCACATGTTTCAAAAATTGCAACTCAAAGCATTGGATATTTGGAATACTCACATTATATATATATAACATACGAACACCTTAAATTCAAATTCTACTGGACTGGAACACAAAAGAAAAAGATAAAATATGAGATACTGAGCGGTAAGATACCATTTGGCGAAGAGAGGAGTAACAGGCTCTTTTTGGAGCGGAACTTGGAGTCAGCAATCTAGACGATTTCTTAGAAAATGCTGGAGCTCTATTATTGGGGAAAGCACCAAGTCTTTTCGAGACTGAGAAATCTGAGCCACATACCGGGACAGAAGTTAGCGAGTCTATTTCATCAGCACCAGATGAAGCTATAGAACATTTACTTTGAGAGCTAAACCGATCTCGATTATGACTGAGATGAACTGATCACTTCGAGAAGCAGAAGGAGACATAAAATGCCTACTATATTTGCGGGAGGGACATTGGAGAAAAAGCTGGCGCGAAGGATTTGGAAGGAATCGCCGGTAGGGATGACGCGGGATTTTTCGGAGGGAAGGCAATGACGATGATAGAGCAGAAGGAATTGTAGTCGGGTTAAGGGGTTTTGGAGTGGCGTCAGGGGAGGACGTTATGGGTAATGGGAACGGTGTTGGAGAAGAAGGAAGAAGACCTGGAAGTGTCGGAGACGCGAGAGACTATCAGAATTAATGGAGGATTTTTCAGAGCGGATAACGGGAAAAAAAAAATTTGGACCATTTCTCGATTTATGCGTGTCATCCTTGCGCAGGGGCCATGCTAATCTTCTCTGTATCGTTCCAATTTTATCGGATGTCCCCGAAGGGACGAAAGTTTCTTTACAGGCTTCCATATATAAACCGTAAATCATTTGTTTACAAAGCGGTGTGGGATAGGGGCAGCGGCTCCCTGTTTACCCCTCTCGACAAAACTTTGCTTTTAACTTTTTCTGATTCCGAAGTGCCATATGAAATTAATATACCTGCTCTAGTGCATACTTTTTGCACTAAAATAGGTTTTTTGTTTACATATTCCATGGCTCCACAGCATAATTAACTTTATAAAATGTACAAAATTAGTTACAAAAATGAATTTCACAACCCAAGTATATGCTTTAGAATTCATTCAATCGATCGTAAACATATATATATATACATATATATATATATATTGTTTAAAGTAGCTTAAGTAACCAAGATGGGAGTAACAAATAAATCAATAAATAAAAACAAAAAAAAAAAGTTGACCTAATAATTTTAACATCCTTTCATTTTAGCACTTAATTTCATGCCTACTAGCAATAATACACTGCGACATTCTCACATTATATTCGCCCTTGAGTTAATTTTAATTTATTTTCATTTACTTATTTATTTATTATTATTTTTCTTTATTTCTTCCTTTTATTTTATTCTCTGTCGGTATAAATTTAATTAGTATTTTTATTTCTTCATTTTTGCTAAAAACTTTTGTCATCCGTACATATTGTTTGGATAAAATCCAAAATGTTGTGTCAGTGTATATATTTACATGAATGTTGATAAACATACAAACCAAACAATGTGGGATGGTAAACCATTCAAGTGATGCAAATGATGCGGAACAGATGTAGTTTCTCTCTTAGATAGGCATGGAAGATTCAAATTCCTCCAATGGTAAACCGCTGGATAAGTTAAATTACTCCTTAGAATATGTTTATCCTATTACCAAGGGACGTGGGTAATTTACTTTGTTGCGAAATTAGATTGTTGAATATTGTTAATAATGTGGTGTAATAATTAACATTTTTACCTCTTATTTAAGTATTACAATTTTAAATCTTATTAAAAATAAAAAATTCGTTATTTTATTAGTGTATTATAAATAAACTACAATTAGTGTATAATGTTTAATTTAATAAAACCTTGATCTTAATTTATTGTTGTATTGATGATAGTACAATAATCGAATTATATTTCATCCCGACAAATATATCAGAAAAAATAATTTAAAATATATTTAAACAAAAAATATAAATCATTACGTATTTGTATAAAATATTTTATAACATATTCAGATAAAAAATATAAAGAATATTTTGTAAATAATATATTCTAATAAAAGATATAAAGAGTATTTTCTATCAGACTAAATTTTTTTATAATATATAAAGAATATTATTCAGTAGTTATTTATTTTTTTATTTTTTAAAAAGAAAACCCTGTAATAAGGTGTGGATTAAACCTATACCCATGTTCTGACCATTAATTTTAAACATGAAATATATGGGTTACAAATAAACGGTATTTGAAGATTATGAACCATACCCGCAAGCTTAAAATCCAAGAAATAAAACTGAAACATGAATCCCGTTAAACGCTTCTGACAAAAGACATAAATAAAGCTCAATAAAACTTTAGATTTTTCACCAGATTTTGACCCATACAAGCAAAGTGTAAAATAAAATATATAGGAAGCCACCGTGGGAGTGAATTTTATGCCTTGACAGAAAAGTCAATTTAGTAAAAACCCAAAAAAGATTGTTTATGAAGTAAAACATAAGATTCCTCAAATGGAAGCCAAATATTTGTTTTGACCAAAAAGTAGAGCGTGAAAATGAATCCTAGAAACACTTGCATGAAAAAGGAATAAAAATTTGAATAATATATATATATATATATTTATATATATGTATTTTTTTTTTTCCAAATGATGAGCTATACATATAGGCAGGTGTTAAGTCTTTGTCAAACCCAGCAGCATGAGAATGAAATCTAGGGTTTGATGAAAAGCAGAATGCTTTCTGACAAGGAATGAACAAATATCAACCTTCAAAGAAAAGCATTTATCACTTGAAAGCATCCACATCAATAAATTAGAAAAGAGAGAAATCGTGGATTAGAAGCAGAAACAATTAACAAGAATGGAGGAGGCTTTATGGAGTAAACACAATCCTCCAATGCCTCTTGACTAATATTAATCTGATGGTAAGAATAAAAAGAAAAATAATTAAGTTAAAAAAAAAACTTTACAATTATAACACCAGCCCAGGTGGTGTTTCTTAAAAATAATTGGGATCGACAAAAAAAAAAATTACCAATTGCCAATAATCCAAACAGCCCTTCAAACAAGAAAATCATTAACATAAAAATACCAGGGTCACATACTGACACCGAAACAAAATGAATGAATTTCACATTATTGTGCAATTGCACTTCGATTCCAGTTTTTGAGGTTTTGTACTGTCCGGCTTATTAGGAAGTCCGACGTTTCGTACTGCCGATGCATCAATATTTTCATCATTCTCAGTCTTGCTAGGAGGTGGCTCTGCATCTGTTTCTACACGCCTGGGCCTGGACTTGAGTGATTTTGACGAGCGTTTAGCTGCAGTTCTACCAGGTTGGTCCGTTCTGTCGGTATTAGATTTACCTAATATAGTGACAGTTGGCCACGAACCTTCCAGTGGCACTTCAGTTTCTTTCTCGATTGCTATGCTTGCCGCCTTATAGGCTAGATCATGAACGATAGAGCTGCAGAAAAGTATTGTATCTGTTGCTTCTTCAAGGGTCAGGCTCCTTCCTTTGCTTCCTCCACGACATTCTACCAATACTCTCGATTCATCTGCAAATATGTACCAATTTGTCAAATAACAGAGCTTAAACCCAACTACTATGTTTTGAGAACCAAGTTTTAGCACGTAATTTGATGCAAACATAAAATAAATAATTGTCTATTGTAAGGATCCAGTGAGACCACAAATTGTTTTTTTTATTTCAGCAACCAGGAAAATGCAACAACTAAATAGACAAATAACAAATAGATATCCATCTCATAATGCACTATGTGACTTCACCTAAGACTCAAAGACAGATGCATTCACAATTGCCAAAAGAAAACAAAGACGAGTAGCATCCAAAATGATGCACATTCACGATCTCGACGTGCTGCCCACTAGCACCAGTCCACCTTTGAAAACACTTCTCCAATATCCATAAACCACCACTAAATGCAGAATTGAATAAAGGACATTTTGATATTTGCAAAATAAGGCAAAGCAATTGTCCAGCTGGCATTTTAATGCTGGTCTATCTGAAAGAAGCAAGTAAATCCATGACATCAAATAAAGTTATGTTGAGGATTTAAAATTGCCATTTGATTACTTTGGAACTAGAGATTGAAACATTTGAAATATTGCGAATACGGTAAAATCAACTTAGCATGTTAACTTCCTATCGCCTAGGTTACACTAACAGGTCCATGAAAATAGATAACCAAATTCATGATAAACAAGCAAAGTTTACCTAAAATATCATGAGCATTATCTGCAGCATTGAGATCCTGAACAGAAGTAGCCATGTCCTTGCCGTCGGTGGTAGGAACTGAAGGCTCCTCAACTTCATTAATATTGTTATTCAACTCCAGAGATTCATCACCCCTCAACGAACCAGGATTCTCCAGATAGCAGTTCTCTGTTTTTATTTCTGATATCATAGCCAAAGAGCTGATACCAGAGACCTCCCTGACTTCAACTCCGTCAAGACTAGAGTCGGGCATGGCATGTTCTTCACGAGAAGACTCTGCAGTGATAGTTGTTGCCCCCAAAGCAGAGCTTGCAGGGTTTGGGAAGTCTTCTAAATTTTCATAAGAAACATAACTTTCATAGTTCAGGAATGATGCAGCTGAATTGTCCTCTGATCGATTGCTAACCATATGGCTTGACAATTCAGAGGTGGAAGGATCAATTGACTTTGTACTCTCATCACAGTCAGAAATGTCTGCCTCAAGAGCCACAGCAGCTGTCTTATTTTCCAAAGCCGGCACTTTCACTTCTGAACCTAGATGCATTTCCTCCACTGCATTGCATTTGATATTACCAGCAGAAACCTCTACATTCTGGTCAGCTGTGCCTGTTGCAAGACCCAAAGCTTGAAGGGCATTAGGTGAAACTCCAGAGCCTGATGATAAAATACTTTGAGGTTTTAAGTTCATTTCATATCTACAATTCTCTATTTCAAATTTCTTTCCACTTAACTGCCGTTGTACACGGCTCTCTGTCTGTCTAGCTGAGAAATCAATCGATGAAGATGCAGAAACACTGCCATACCCAGTGGAGCTCCGCAAACTGCTCGAACTGTCTCTTGCATAAGAGGCATCATCATAAGGTCTAGTGGTGGCAGTGAATGTCCTGCCCTGAACAACATGTCCCTTGCTACTGCTCGACCTCTTTAGCAACACGGATATGCCCGCACCTTCTGAAGAATCAAATTTTAAATCCACATGCTCATTAGACAGCTGTAGTCGCTGACCTTCAATGTCCCTGACAGGTAAGCTATGACAAACAGTAGGTTGCTCAGTCCCTTCCTGATAGTTGAGCCTCTCTTCAATACCTTCTGCCAAAGACCTAGCAATATAATTTTCTTGCAAGTAATTCTGATTTTTCTCTGAAAAGGAAGTATGCCCTTGCTTAACATTCTCTTCAGGCTGAGAAGCCACTGGCTCAACCAATTCAGTACCTTGCGGCAGTGACTCAGTCTCAGGCATTGCAGGCTCCATTTCATCAAATAATTTGTTTTCTTCATAAGTTTTAACAGACAGCATTGAGGAGTCCTCAACTGCTATTATTGTGTCAGAAACAGTGTCAGCCATAAGATCATGTTCCCTCTTGCAAGCTGGACAAAGATAACTATCTACTTCTGGTGGTTCAGTTATGCAAAATCTGCCTTGACATTTAGAACAAATTTCCATGTTTGCATCATTAATACCTTCTCTAGAATCACCTCTGGAACATAAAACAGTAGATGTTGAACAAATTTCTGCATTAGCACCTTGAGCAGAGAACTCCTGAGAGTTACCAGCATCTTGATGAAAGTCATCAAGCTGAATATTAGGTGACCTATCATCTCTATCATGCCCAGCTTCTTCACTTAATGCATCTACCTTGTCAAAGGCAAATACTTCTTGAGCATCAGAATATCGTATTATCTCAAATTCACTTGTCAAGTCATCCTGGTGGTGATCACTCCCTTCGGTATCTAGTACAGCACTTGTACCTTGATCAGAACTTGCATTACTGCTGGTTGTGACAGAAGAATTCCTTGAGATCAAAGAACGATTTGCAGAACTACCCTTTCCAACATAAAAGGTGGTACTGGGAACACTAGACAAGAGAGGCCTGAACATATTCGGAGGACTTTTCCTTTGATCCTAATAAAAAAAATAATCCTCCTATCATTGCTCCAAAAGATGTAGATAAATAACACCAGAGCAGAAGCACCCCTAAAAAAATCATATATACATGAAAAAATATGATATGATCCAAGGACTCTTTGATCACACTGAAAATACATTTCCCATTTGTTACTGACGATGAATAATGCACATAATTATTCCTTAAACCATAGTGATCTAGTACACATTCTCAAGCTACCAATCATATTAGACAAACCTAGATTTCTTCTTCTCAAAAGGATTCATGAATTGAGAATTCTTGTCTCTATTTATCAGATACTTGAAATTAATTAATGCCCAGATCATTTATAGTAGTCAAATTCATTGTATGTAGCCACATCAGCTTTTGGTGCTCCAATCAACCAATGCTATTGAAAGCATATCAACAATCAACATAAGGCTTAGATAGGCAGTTGAATGAGCCACATAGAACAAGTGCATCAATCAAATGACTAAATGTAATTAAGTTACAAAGCACACGTTTCAAAAGTGGATGCACGTTAAAGCATTGGAGACTTGAAATACTCACATTGCATATAGAAAACACACGAACACCTTGAATTCGAATTCTATTAGACTGGAACACAAAAGAAAAAGATAAAGATGAGATACTGAGCAGTAAGTTACCGTTTGGCGAAGAATAGAGTCAAAGGATCTTTTTGGAGCAGAACTTGGAGTCAGCAATCTAGAAGATTTCTTAGAAAATGCTGGAGCTCTATTATTAGGAAAAGCACCGACTCTTTTTGAGACTGAGCAATTTGAGCCACGTACTCGAACAGAATTTATCGAGTCTATTTCATCATCACCAGATGATGCCATAGAACCTTTACTTTGAGAGCTAAATCGATCTCGATCATGACTCTGAGATGAACTGACACTTCGAGAAGCAGTGGGAGACATAGAATGCCTACCATATTTTATAGCTGAATCTTTACCATTTCTGGATGCTGGTGAGGAACCCCTCACATATGATGCTGGTCGATCTGTCAGAGAAGTTCGAAGATTGGGTGGTGCATCTAAAGAGAAACCAGGAATGTTTGACCGCCATGCACTGATTTTTGGTGAAGCAGAATTCCCACGACTTGTACGGATAGGAGAACTTCCCCTTACCCCAGTGGAAGCTGCCGTGCTTGAGCCTGTACTCGCCCTCCGGGGAGTTGGAGTCAGATATCCAGGAGCAGGCGTAGAAGGTTTATTTGGAGGAGGAGATGGCCTTCGCGTTGGTGTAGCAGCACGTACACTAGGGGTTGGACTAGACTGAGGGGCAGAAGAGGGCCTTCCCCTTGATTGAAATGTACCGCTAGTAGACCTGGGTGATGGGCTCAAGCGATTTGGACTGGCGCTGCCCCTGCTACTTCTGTAACTCTTCTCCATCTTCACATAAATGTAGAAGTAAATGTAACATACGACGAACAAAGAAATATAAACATTTCTATACGTATCTAATAGAAGGCACTTGCAGTTTCAGTTACATGTCCATAAAGATATCAGATAACCTACCGTTGATGATCTTGATATGGAAATGGGCTGACTCCTAGGTCTGCCCCTGCGTGCAGTAGTAACTGTTGGCGGTTCATCGTCCAGTGAAGGAAAAAGAGGGGTGTCGGGGGGAGTTAATAACCTTCAAATCAAGCACACATTTCATCAGAGCAAGAATATACAGTAGTTATGCATGAGATAACGAAGGTGTAGACCACGTAATTCAACAGTGACTACCATATTCGACCAAGTCAACTTGACTTTACCTAATTTACCGTTTCTAACGGTGCACTGACTAAGCTATAGGTCATACATTGACTTACAGTTATTTGATACAAGTTACTTTATCTTTTTCCTAAAATGCAATATATCATATCTATTTTTGTTGAATTGCTTTTTAAGCTAGATTCCTTGCGAAGAATCGTGAACTATGATCAAGATAAGAATGCAATATCTGACGACACATCCCATATGCATATTATGTTAGACCTTCCTGTTCAATTGAGGCTATGAACTATTGCTAATGAAGACAAAAATCTTGTGTAATACCAGAACAAGAAAAAAATTATGACCCACCAATCATAATCATTCTTTTCTCCATCTACGTTAAGCAGTTCGCTAGTCTCTCCTCGAACAGGAATGGAAATCCCAAGTTTGAAATCAGAAAAGTGCTTCAATTTTGTAGCTGCAAATGGGCATGCAAATCAAAGAAAAGAAATGTACCACAGTAAGCAAAAGGAGTCAGAGAAATGTAAGTTACACTAATTCACTGCAAAAACCTGAAGTATTGAATGGGATTAAGAACAGAATATTACAGAAAGTGTCTTCAAAGTCATCAGATGACTGAAGCAAGAAATTATCTCTTTCCCTGGAGTGCATCTCGTTGAACAGTGCGAGATCATCATCTTTTTCCTTGACGAGCATTCCGCTCTCAAAACTGCGGCCACGTTTATGATTATCGCCCCTGAGCTCCCTACTGGGAGAGCATCTGAGAGCCGGCGATGGAGGCATTATGCTAGGCCAGTCTACAACTTAGCACTGATTATAAGAGGCTCACGCTGAATAATCGAACTGCCCTTTTCCCAAATCCATGGCCCCATAATTTACATCCAACTCGCGCGCGCCAACAGAAATCACTTAAACGATTTCCTAAACTTAAATTCGAACAGATATTATCCCAATGTTCGAAGAAGTGATGAATTCCGCTTGCAGTTAGCCGGAAACCAGAATAATTATACCACCAAATAGTAAAAGATAAGCATGCAATTGACTCCCCCAGTCACATATCAAGGTAATATCTTAATCCCGCCGCACAATCCAAACAAAGATACTCGACAAAATCTGTATAGGCGATTACAGAATCTTGAAACCCTAGATTATCGTCAAATTGACGATCCCCACGGTGACTGCATAATGAGTAAAAAACCCTAATTTTAAGCGACGAAAATTGAGGTTTCACTGACCGGTAATCCTCCAGTGAGTCCAAACTTTCAAAGCAAAATCCACGAGTTGCTTGCAGCGCTGAAAGTACTAAAAGCCAGGAGTGAAGTGAAAATGGTCGGAGAGCATAGAACGGAAGCTCTCAGGATCTACAATTCGAAGAGATATAAAAAGAGTTGAAGGCGAGTTACAAAGCGACAAATGCAGCATCCGACACTTGGATCTAAGCGCATTTAATGTTGACTGTACAAATAAGAAAACGAAAAGAGTGTAACAGTACAGATCGAGTAGCGAAACGACCGAGAGAGAGATCGATTCAGGATTGAATAGATTGAAGCAACTGAAATTCTCTTCCGAGAAAATGAATTGAAGGCAACCAACCTCTTTTTCCTCCTTGTGGCTGTGGTGATTTTTTTATTTGCTTGTTTCCTCCGCAGCAAGCTAAAGCTTTCGCTTTCTTTTCTTTTTTTTTTTTTTTTTTGTTTTTGTTTTTGTTTTTCTCTCTTACAAATTCTTTTAGTTCATGTCTTTGTATTGATTATTTAATATTAAATTAAGACTTTTGAATTAATAATTTATTCCTTAATTCCTAGTTTGGTGTTTTTGACTCCTGTACACATATATATATATATATATATATATATATATATACACAAACAGACGCAGTTAAGCAGTTGTCTGAGTGAGTAGTTGTGACTCTTCACTTCTGGGCGGTAGATATAATTTATTATAATTATAATTATAATTATTTACAGGGGATAAGAGTGAGTAGCCGTTATCATATTTTGCATAGCCTTTTTCCAAGTAGTTGATTATTATTATTTTTTTTTTTAATCATGTTTACTACGTGATTTGCACGTGGGAATATGCAAATGAAACTTGAACTTGGCTTCTTCAACGTCAAGCTTTTCCCACTACTACTTTTTTAAATAATACGGACGTGGTTAATATAATTAACTCATTTAATTTATTATTAGTAAAGTTCATGTAATTTTGTTAGAACTTATGAGGGGGAGAAGTATAATTAATATTTGTAAAATTTAATATGCAGTTCTCAATGTTTTATAATCTATTTATAATAATTATTAGATTTTGATCAACTCTATGATTTAGTACATAAAATAAAAAAAAATATATATTATTAAATTTAATTATAGAGTTAATAATTATATGCACAAATATTTTACATATTAAATAAATACTAAACTGCATTAACTTGGTAATCCCTCTCTCTCTCTCTCTCTATATATATATTATATGTATATGTATATATATATAAAGAAAACTGGAAATTGACAGGGGTCAAATTGGGTTTTGACTTTCACATTTTCCTCTTTACAACATTTCTTCTAAGTTCTCACATCTGTTCTGTTGACTTTTAATTTAATTTTATATTATATTTATTTGATTCAGTTTTTTTTTAAAAAAAAAAAAATTTACTATTTTTCTCAGTAAAATATTTCTCCTTTTTAGGCTAGTTTACTACAACACGGCCTTGTTATTTATTGCATGCAGCATTAATAAAAATTAAGAAGGATTAATTCAGATAATGTAATATTTATATATGAGATAACGATTTGAATTACAATTTTACTGCTTAACTCTATTAAAAAAATGCATTATTTGTAAATTCCAAATTTGGTATTTCGAGTACATTTATTATTTAAAAATAAAAATAAAAATAAAACCCTTTTTAGTAAATAAAAATTAAATTTATATACGCATGCATATATATATATATATTAAAAAAATTAGTATAAAAAACATGTGTCGAATTGAAAATAATTTTAAAAAAAATAAAAAAAAAACAAATGATAATATTATTAGTGGTTTTAAATAGCTTTTTCTACATGTATTTAATAAATAAATATATTTACTTCTTTTAATGCCTAAATTCTATTTTTATTATGACAGCAGCGATAGGCTTTTTAAAATTCTGAAAAACAAAAATGTAATCTCATCGCACAAAACTCTCCTTTGAGAATATATTTTATATGTAAAACACAATATATGTTTGATTTGACAAATATGCATCTGTATACATTATATAATATACATATAAAAGTAAATATGGTTTACCAACAAAGTAATATATGTGCACGTACGTGTGTTACATGCATATATATAATTATGAATATACATGCATATACTCGAACAAATTCAAATTATAACATATATGCCGATAGAAAACATATTTATACATCTAAATGAATTTAATTTTTTTTTTTTAAAATAAGAACATACTTATGCCCTTTTCCGTTAAGATTGCACTGTCATCTTTTACATTGTTAAAGCAAATGAATTGAAGTTTAAGGAAATGTTATACTGTCAGCGACATGATATGGACACCATATCTATAGATTCATTCACTAACACCATATAATTCATTCCATTAAAAAAAAAGGTTAAACACCTAATACTATTCGTAATTACCTTCTTCTTTTTTTTTTTCTTTTTCAATCTTTACTACATATATATTGTAATATTCATAAATATGGTGAGAAATGAAAATACCTATTCTTGTTTACTATCTCTTCTTTTTGTCCTTTCCGATTTTTACATATATATATATATATATAAGGTTACCGAGTGATATGAAACTTCGAACACTCCATTCAGAATGCAAGGGAGTGAAACCTCCAGATTAAACCATTCAACAAAAATACAGTTTCTAAACCATTTGAAGCTCGTGGCTCTTCCAGATTAATGATACCTATCTATCCAAATACATACATATATATATGTGTGTGCGTGTGTAGTCAACTACCATAGAAAAAATTAAAATAAAGAAGAATGACACTCAACTCAAGCAACTTGACTCTGCAGGTTCTTTGCATTTATTCTTCCGACGGATCTTCATCAGAGCCCTTTCCAAATCCTAAATACAATAAATATTGGGTTAGCATGACAGAACGATAACGAAAAGTGTATAGAGAAAATAGTCCACAAATGAGATTGAATTATCGTATGAGATAAAACAGCTTTCCATTAAGGGATTCATATGCTTATTTTCCTTCTTGCACTTGCCAACGTGCAAAGACCGGTCCATAAGAATTAATGAGGCTATCTAATGGAGAATATTGTGATTATTGATTAGCTTACATGCTATTAAATTAGCTTCATTGTGTTGTTGATGCCTCATGGAGAGGCATCCAAGGTAATAAGAAAATAAGACTTATGCCTTTGGCTACCTTTTGGACTATTTGCAAATAGAAGACTTGAAGAGCTTTAAGGGGAAACAATGTAATTTTCATAGGTTCGGGGATTTTTTTTTTTCAGATCCTGAATTTTTTGTTAAGGAGTCATTCACTATATTCTAGCGAGAACTTTGGAGATCTAACTAATATCTTGCGAGATTTGTAAATACTTCTATATACGGGTTTACACTCGGTGTTCTTGAATATATTATACTTAATATATTTAAAGAATGAAAATAATAGCAATTACAAGAGACTTCTTTAAGACAAAAATTTATTTAATATTAGGATCTTATTTTGCATCATTCTACCTCACTTACTTAAAAACTCAATCTCGAGTTTTTAAGTCGCAAAATATCAGGATTAAAAAGGCTCTGACATGATTTCTCAAATCTTCGAGAAGTCAAGACTTGTGATCATCTCCATGAAGAAATTTAAAGTTAATTAAAACTTTAGATTCTAAAGGATCACGAAACCGACAAGGTAAAATGAAATCATCACAAGAAATGTGCCCAATGTGCTTGCCATGGATTAGAACAGTTACAATGAAAAGCATGACATAGAATAAAACCACTGCAAGAACGAAATATGGTAGGGAACAACTACTTATACAACAAAGGGTGATTTGAAATACCCAAAGCTTCTCATCCTCTAACAAGACTAGTTGCACACTTAAGCTCAATTTTGTATTCTTGGAAAGCATCCCATAATCTCTTAACTTTCAAGAACAAGTCCACTTCGCATTGAATATTCTGCTAACAACAATTACCACAGATGCAATGATTCCAAAGCATCTTATATAATTCGGTAGATTATAGGATGAACTGAAACAAAAAGTTGATTGGACTCCATGTCAAAGTATTTTATCTGCTCTGAAAGTGAATATAGGGTGTCAGCATGACAAAGGGGACCTCAAAAACAGCAAAAAAATCCTTCAAAACCTTAGGAAGCAATCTAAACCTATGAAATATTTGCCCAAAAGGACCTAAACCAATCTAGTGAAGATGTGAAGAGATCAACAATAGAGCAGGATTTGGACTACAGTCGCAGTCCCATATATGTGAGATAAAGCCACCAATTTCGGGCCAAGAAATGGTTAGGCTCGTGGCATAAGAGACTTTCAGAAATGGTGGCTGTAAATCAATGGTCTATGTTCTCCATGGCTGCTTGGAAGGCATAGATTTATCATGGCAATGATGATACAAGAATCTAGCAGCAACTGATGCATTTTCTAGTGATTTCAGCTGCTATAAATTAAGTTATAAGCCACTCAAACATCCCTAAGTCTAATCATGGAGGCAGTATTAGCCACCCCCTGCTGCAGAGCCATTTAGCTGCTTCAGTTTTTGTCTGTCACGTCTTTCTTTCTTTTTTCAAAAAGATGGTTTTATCTTGCATGGAAGGGTATGAAAATGTAGACTTTTTCAGGGTAATGGATTTATTTAAGAAACATGACAATAGAGCTTAGCTCTAATACCAACTGATATAAGACAAGAAGTCTTAAAACTAACTTGTTCAAGGGAAGAGAATAGAAAATAGAGGAACAGAGGTGAAGAACCAAAAAACAAAGGTATATAACAGAAAATTAGGGACAAATGAGAAGAAATATTGGGAAAAAGCGATGGAATGTGCTAAGTTACACAGAGTGATAACTAGAAAAGAGAACAATAAAAATAGTTGGCCAATCTGTATGCAAAATAAAGTCTTTAACTTACCCATGCGCCTTACCCAAAAAGACAAAAAAGAAAAAGACAACTTATCCCAGAGTAGCAAACTCCAAGAGAGAGCAAAAACCTTTGAGAAACACTTGGTGAAAACAATGTTTTGAACAGAAGGAATGCTTACGGGTCCAAAAGGCAAAGGAGGTACATGTAAAAGTGACCAAAGATTCCAATAACAAATCTCTATGGTCAAGACCCATAGAAAGACAACACAAGCTTAACCAAAGAAATCATGTCAACAACTTCAAAGTTACTGATATTTCTAGGGGAAAAAACATCCTCAAGTGAGGACCGCTTCGTTTTAGAAGAGGGGATAGCAACATTAAGACTCTGGGACAAGTTGTATAAAATGAGGGATATCAAAGGCCAACAGATATTGTCAATCCAGAGTCCTAAAAGGATCAGTTCAAGGCCCCTTAGATCCTTTGCAATAGTGATTCGGCCAACCAAACACCACAGTTACCTTCTTATTATAATTGTAGCAAATATATATGTTGTTAGCACAAGATAGTAAAATGAAAATGATATTTGTAGCAAATATATATATATATATTTGGTTAACAATACGCAATTTGTCAATTATTCGTTATACAAAAATATTCAAAATTTTATACATTTAAGAAAATGTATTTCTATTTATGTGTTATTTTTCAACTTAGATTATGAGAGTCTTCAATATCATCTTTATATCATCATATATTATAACCCCTAGATCCAGATCATCAAACTGTATGACATGCACGTCAAGTATCAGAAGCAGACCCTATACCCACATCATAATTTATAGTTCTAGATCATATCATATAAAACAAAACGATTTCAGATATTTTCCTCTCTAGTTTCTGGTTAAACCATGACTTCAAAGTCCAGCAGACCCAGATTTTAAATCCCTAATCGCTATTCCCCAAATTACCCCTTTTTCCCCTACATTGCAACTTCACTCCGAAAATAAATCTAACAATATTAACATTACCGTAAACCTCAAAAATTACCTGAACCCCCTCATCTTGAGATGTCCTCACGGTCCAAAGACCCTCCAAATCGAAATATCCTCTAGCCTTCTCCTCAAGAGCATGCACGATCACTTTACCTAAAAAAATAAACTAACTGAATAATTAGGCATAAAGCTATCACAACCTTTCTTGAGAACGTCAAATTTTGCTTCATCATCAGTGTACATTAAGCATGATACCATTTTCAACAAAATCTTCATACCACTACAAAAGGCTATATCAAAATGTCAAATTTGCGTTAGAAGATAACACCATACAAACCAGAATCAACTACGATCCACTTTCCTCCCTCTTGCCCCTCCACAGTCGGTAGTACTAATTGCTTAGCCCCTTTTTGCTTTTGTTTAGCCTACTCAATAAGTCAGAGACAAATAAACAAGTTAATACGAGTGTACAAATGGCTCAAAGAAACCTGTTTGGAAGCTTATTTACAAATCAAGAAGAAAAACTGAAAAAGAACTAAGGGGAAAACTAAAGATTAAAACCTTAAACTCAAGCCTTACAGCTCAGATGTTTAAAAATTGAAATTCTTAGGACTAAATGAATTTCATTAGCCACGGATTCAAACCGAATTGAACTATTAACATTTCCTTACTCCATTTTTTAGTTGAGAAAGCTAATTCTTTAAGAAACAAAAATGATAGGAACAACAAGTAAATCAATTCCAAAGTGGAATATTTTGCTTTTAATTTTTTTCGCCAACCCCCAAATTGCATATTAGGGTATTGAAATCTGGAGGAAAAATCGAACATGCCTTGTAAACTAGAGCCTGAGCGATGTTCCTTACGTGCCATGGTGACCTACCAGTAGCAATCACCATGAAATCAGCAAAATGACACTGGTTTTTGGTAGGAATCACAGTCACGTTGTCTGCTCTCACGTCGTTGAGAATCTTCTCCACCTCTTGGAGACTCAATATCTCCGTATTCTTGTTAACAATGGTTGACGAAGAAGAGAAAGTACGGTCCAAACCAGAAACCCCTAGCTTCCATGATTGCCAGAGATGAGATTGGGAAGATAATGAGAAATTGTGGGATCTCGATCGTACAGCCGCCCACATGGAGTTCGTATTGCTAAGAAATGGGGTGCCTATTCCCATTTTTGCATCTGCATGTAAAAATTCTGCGCTGTGATGTGCGGCGTGAAGGTTGTGTCAACCATGATCCATACGTCGTCGTATAGTCGATGTTGTCTGTACCTTGGCCTGTTTATTGAAAATGATCAACATGTAATTGAGCATTTTTTTTTAATGAATATAATAGTTGAATGAGATGACGTAAAATTTGATTAGTAGTGCTAACATAATAATTAATTGTATTTTTAGATTAATAAATTAAATATTATACATTAATTACCATAATTTTATTAATAAAAATAATAAATTATATTTTTAATTTATTAAATTAAATACTGTATTTATAGTTCCAAGAATCTATAAATTCATATATTAAAACTTTAAAAGTTTTGATAAAAAAATATATCTTAAAATATTTTTATGATAGTGACAATGATTACTAGCTTATTATGACTAGCTCTTTATTGAACCTATTTAATGCATTTTTTTTCTAAATATATTAAACGATAATTTTAATAAATTCAAATTATTATGCATTAAATATAACTATTTTTATATTTTTTGAATAATAATTACTTTTAAAAAATGGAATTTATATCTTTATTTTTTTAAAAAATATAAATAACTAACTTTTTAATAAAAATGTACATTATGATAATTTTATATATTAATAATAGTATAAATATCATATTTATTATTATTTTTTGACAATGTGATAATATATAAATGATATGCGATAATTGTTTGACATAGACTCTATAGCAATGAGGCATATATATTTTAATGCAACTGGTTTGTGTTTTTCAAGCATGTTCATAATATCTATGTTATTTTGTCAAATAATACAAAAATTTTAGTTGAGTTTAGTGGTGACGTTCGCGTTAATAATCAATAAGTATTGAAATATGTAATATTTATTTTCTAATTCAACTATAATTTTCTCTTCGTGGTAGCCCCACAGTTGTTTTTCAATTAGTAATTATTTTTTTTAATTAAAGTTTGATTGAGCTTACTAACAACAATATGATAAATGACATAAGTAATAAATGTAAAGACTTGTATATTATGAAAAATAGTTGGTCAACTATAAATGAAATATATAGTTCTATGATTTTAGCTGTAAATGCATTGGTAAAACTATGGTATACCATACTAGGTTATTTATCAAATAGAATACTTGGTTTGTTGAAAAAGCAATTAAAAGTTTTTTATTTTATTTTAAAAAAAGTCATGCTATGGTTTTATTTTAATTAAACAAAAATATTTATCTTTTGTATCTCATACCAATTTGTCAAATAATTCTATTGAATTGAAACATTATGGTATATGAAGTTCCTATCATATATCGTCATTATATCACTTTTGTATAATTATAATGGATGGTTGCTATATTATACATAGGTTTTTCTACTCAAACATATTCATTTATATATTCGTAAGTTAAGTTACGTTTAAGGCATCATTTTTTGTTATAGTAATTAAAAACTAAGCCATGTAAAGGTATTTCTTTTGCTGCAAATTCACACCATAGCTCAATTATTATTATTTTTTTCAAATGCAAACTAGGCATCATGTTCTAATTCTAAAAGATCGATCACTAGTTTTTATGTATGACTAATTATTTAGTTTTACGGAGGTCGGATAAGCAGACCATTATCTCGAGATCTTTGGTAAAAATAAAATATAAAATATTTGCTACTACCACATCTGAACTATTAATAGTTGATGTTAATTTTAGCTTCAAATTTAGTAGTCTAACTAATATACTTTGCGATAATCAAGTATAATTTTCATTATGAATAGTAAAATAATCTTAATTTTTTAAAAACATTTATGATTTTTTCAACACTATAGTATGTATTAATTCATATATATATATATATATATTTGTCATTTCAATTGTAATTACAATTTATTTGTTAACCTTATCAGTTGATGAAATTGTATAACTATATGATTCATCAAATAAAGGTAACATAGTTATTATTATTTTTTTTCATATCAGGCTTATTAGTTAGTCTCGTAATATTTTGTATTAAATAACTAAATTAATTATTAATCTTTATTATATAGTATCCCTTTATTGTTCATTAAAATTCAAATATTTATTTATTATATTATGAAATAGATCAGTCGATGAAAAATAATTATGCATTATTTTTATACCGACATTAACTTAAAATAAATAATATATTAATTATAATTATCTAAAAATATAGAAAAAATGAGTACGTACACCAATATATGCCATAAAAAGGTAAAACCATGACGATCATATTGCCTCTAATCTAATTTTTAATGAACATACTGAATACATTATTGATTACTATTTTATTTATAGTCTTATTGTGTCTGGTATAATCAAGCTCTTGCTTATTTAGTCTCATTATCAGTAGCTAATCTTTTTACCAAACTTATTTAATCTATTTTATTATTATTTTTTAAATTATTATATGAGATAATTGTTAAAGACATTATTAATCCATCTCAAGAGATAATTTCGTGTTTAATTATTTTAGTTAGTTATTAATTAACTATTAAACTAATTGCCAATACATCTCTAATAACAAATTTTATGTAATCAGAAAAATCAATAGACAATAGTATTTCTTCCAAATTGTCATAATAGGCAGTTTTGTATGATATATATATACATATATATATATATATTATAATCTCTTTTAAGGAATGCTTGTTTTGAGTTGTTTAGATTAAAATTTTGTTCTATTTCAAAAGTAATAATAATATTTCTTAAATACTTTTCATAAAATATTATTTAAATATATTAAGAAATATTTCTATTTGATAATATTAAATATAAAGAAATATGAAAATATAATTAATGCGTATTTTAAATATATTTATTTACAAGTTAAAATGTATTTATATATTTATATTAATTTTTTTAAATATACATATTTAGCAAGAAATTAAAACTTGTTAGTAAATTTTATTTGTTTTTATTTCATACAATTTCAGGCATTGATAACACATCGGATAAGTATATTTAACTAAAATTTTATTCAGCTAAAAAAAATTTCTACTGAATATTATTATTTTTTGTTTATACTCTATTTATATTTAATAATATAACTGTCACGTGAAATAATTTATTAAAAATTTAATTTTAGTAGATAAGTTAAATTAATGATTAATTTAAAAATAGAGGATTAGAGATTTAATTATCAGACTTATTACTCTAGATCTTCGCTCTCACTGTCTAATTATAATTAATATATTCATGAATAATTTGGTAAATTTCATTGCCAACTTCAATTTTTTGTATTATTCAAAAAAAAAAAAAAAACACTCTCTTCTAACAACTCTCCATTTTCCATTTTCAAAGAATCTTTGAAAAAGAAAGGAAAGAAATCTGCATTTCCAATTCTCCCAAGGCCAATGGCGTCAATTTCTCTGTTCCGGCACCGATCGCCAACTGCCTTCAGTAACCTCCTCCGCTTCATCTCCCCCTATCACAATCGCAGCCACTTCTCTGTCATCGCTTCCAAACACCAAAATCCCAACAACGTCTCCAGAAAACCCCAACCGGACAAGAATATCCTCCGTACCAAACACTTCTTCAAGTACTCCTCCCTAGCTCCGGTTCTCTCCCCACACGACAAGCCCTCCCTCGCCGACTCACAAGCAATCGGCACCGTTGCGGCTGCCCAGGCCAACTTCATGCGCGTCATTGTTCAGGAGGGACAGGAACTTCAAGGACCTTCTGGAACCTCCACATCATCGAGAATCGGAGTTGAGCTGTTGTGCGTGGTTAAGGCTGTGCTCAAAAAGATAAAGAGGCGGGTGCTGGTTGGGGACAGGGTGTTGGTTAGCTCAATTGATTGGGTGGACCGCAGGGGCATGATTGAGAATGTGTTCCAGAGGAGTACAGAGATCCTCGACCCTCCGGTGGCGAATGTCGATCATTTGCTGGTGCTTTTTTCCATGGAGCAGCCAAAGTTGGAGCCCTTCGCACTCACAAAGTTCTTGGTCGACGCTGAGTCCACTGGCATCCCCCTCACACTTGCGTTGAACAAATCGGAGCTGGTCGATGAGGAGGTAGCAACATATTACTTCCTTCTGTTATTGATATTGAAAGTTTTGTTTAGTTAAACCCGATGCTGCTTGGTTTGATAGCTTTGGCGTATTTGTAAAATTTTGTATGTGAAGTAATGTTATCATATTTGATTTCACTTATTAATCTTGTCGTTTCTTGCTGCTAATAGCAGATGGAAAAGCAAATACATTCTCTTCTTTTATAAACATTGCTAGGATTAAAGTGCCAATAGTGCTACAATGGAGATTTACAGAAGACACGGGACATTATGTTCATTAGCTTATTGATAATATATATTTTACCTTATGTTTGGAATTTTTAAAATTAAATCCATATGAAATCTGTTTCAAAATGATTTCATATAGAACTGAGTTAATGTCATTTCAATTTTTATCAAGTTTAACGGAATTTGGAGGAATAAAAGTCTGAAATATGTTTTGCATTTTTATTTATGTATTTGGAATATAATGTCTGTGCCTCCTTTTAATTCCAAAAGATCAAAATTCATTTGCAAATGAATTCATTGTCCAATCCAATTACATAGAAACTGAAATTTTGATGTTAGTATGTTTCTGACAAAGCCTTACTTCTTTTAATGTTAACATAAGAAGTATGTCAGGAACTCTAAATATGCCTGTTTTCTACTTTAAAAAATGAACGTCTTCATGTCTTTGCTTGTCTGATGCTTTACTGTTGTTTATGGTTTTGTTTTCATGTACAGACCCTTGTTTCATGGAAGTCTAGGTTGTGTAGTTGGGGCTATGAACCCCTTTTCTGCAGTGTTGAAACAAAATATGGGCTTGATTCTGTTGCATTTTATTTGAGCGATCAAACCACTGTGATTGTTGGTCCAAGTGGAGTGGGGAAGTCTAGCTTAATTAATGCTTTGAGGAGTGAGCATCGCACCTCTGGTGCTGCAGAAGAAGATAACTGGTTTGAACCTGTGAGTTCGATTTCTCTCTTCTCCTAAACTTTTTCTTCTTTGTTGCTTTAGCAGGTAGCTGGAAGTACCTTACAAATTCTTCTTACTATTCTTGTTTTTAGATTTTGGGAAGCAAATGGTTTGAGGAACAGCGAGTTGGGGAAGTTTCGACGAGGAGTGGGAGAGGGAAGCATACTACTCGCAATGTTTGTTTGTTACCATTATCTGGAGGGGGTTATCTTGCTGACACTCCTGGGTTTAACCAGCCTTCTTTGTTGAAAGTGACCAAACAATCTCTTGCCCGAGCCTTTCCTGAGGTTACTTCTCTTAGTCTCATGATCATCAAATGCTTTACAAAATTTATTTTGCTTGATTCGTTTCACTTGACTCATTACTAATCTTTCAGATGCTTGTCCATGCATATTTTTCTAAAATGAGTGTGCTTCCATTCTCTTCAGATACAGAAAATGCTCAAAGCCCGTGAGCCTGCCAAATGTGCATTCAATGATTGCTTGCATGTTGGTGAACCAGGCTGCATCGTGAAAGGGGATTGGGAAAGATATCCTTACTATTTCCAACTTCTGGATGAGATCAGAATCAGAGAGGAGTTTGAGTTGAGAACGTTTGGAACCAAAAAAGAAGGTGATGTAAGGTATGTGGCAGTGATCATGTTTTAAGGAAATGATCTTCCTAGCTCTAGATTTTGTTGTAGTATATATATCTTTAATGAGTTTATATGTATACATATACATAGATATATATATATATATAGGATGCAGTTCATTCCCTATTGACAAAAAACAATAGATAAGTTTTTGGTTGGCGGAGTGAGGTCCGTATATCATGTACCTTGAGTAATTTTGCTTTGCTTTCTGAGCAGAATGATGTCTACATATGTACAAACATAGAACCTCGTGCCCATTTCTGTTGTTTCCTTAATTATGGGATAGAACGTAGAGGGTTTCGATTGCTGGATCCTATTTCTAATAGTTTATTTACATCTTGATATGTCAATTTTTGAAGAATACTATATTTTCATCACTGTCAAAATTCTATCACTCATTCAATACTACTTCATCCTTCTTTATGTGACCCTTTATTGAGTTGTTTTCCAATTTTGATATAAGTTGTTATGAGTTCAAAGATAATCCTTCCTCTCTTGCAAATAGGTTTAAGAATAAAACTCGTTCTGATGGATTTATTGAACAATAGAAGGCACGTATTATAGCCATGGGATATTTTTGTAAATATGACATTGAATATGAAGAAAGTTTTGCATTAGTAGCACGATTGGCTTTTGTGTATATTGTGTTAGCCATTGTTGTTGTCAAACAATAGCGTATTTTTTAGATGGAAATAAAAAATGAGTTTATCAATGGTGATGCGATATGAGAGGAGAGATTTATATACATTATTGGTGTAAGACAAAGCAAGTTTGAAGACAAAATTTACGAAGATTTTATTAAAAACAAAACTTGGGGATCTCAGATATCTCAATATTTGAATAAATTTTGTGAATATTTTATCTAATAACTGAGGTAGATACCTTATTTATAGGTACTAAATACATGAAAAAAATAGGAAATCTAGAAAACCCAGTAAATAAGATAATAAGTGAAACAGAAAGGACTATAGAAATAGGAAATATAGGAAATAGGAAAACAAATCATCTATTTTCTTTATTATGAAATTTTCCAAAACTTAGAAAACGAAATTAAACCTTCATATTCTTTTTAATTAACCTCCCAAAACGTTTATGTTCTTTTAATAATTTTGTCTCATATTTCCTATTATTGAAATATGTCCACTTTAGGAGTTTTCTGTTCTGCATCATTCTCCCCCACTTGGTGAAAACTCGGTCTCAAGTTCTTAAGTGTCGAAGTAGAAAGAATATTAAAATTTGAACATGTCTTCCTAACAATTGAAGTTTGCGACACTTGAAATTGTAATGAGACAACATGAATGCTTTTGAAATCAAGGATTTTGAAAACATAATGAACCAATTAGGAATGACAAAATCCATAAAAGGACGAACAACGAAACTTTCCTTGTTGCTGTTATGAGCCAAATAATATGTAATGTAGTATCTTCAGGTAAAGCAACAAGAACATTCAACCTCAACAACATTATTGCTTACAATTAAATCAAGAAATCCATTGCTAGAAAATTCAACTTAATCAGCAAGAATAACAACTTCATTCACAATTTCTTCTATCTCAAATAACTCACCAAAATCATTAGTTAACTCTTGATCATTAGGTTGCAGTTCTTCCATGAGATTTTCCTCTGTAGCACCCGGAAAGGAGGAGAAAAAAAAAAAAAAAAAAAAAAAAAAAAAAGGGCGGCCACGTCAGCAGCCACGTCAGCAGGCCCGGTCAGCAGTCCCGGCCAACCAGGGCCTGCCACGTGGCAAGACCGCGTCACTCCAAAAGGAGCCACGTTGGCGATCCGCGTGGGTGCGATCCGACGGCCCAGATCAATCACGCGATCGGACGGCCCAGATTCAATCGCACGGACGGCCCAGATTCAATCAAAAACGAACGGCCCAGATTAAAACAAAATGAACGGCTGTGATCAAAAGGCAAGGGGTTATAAATAGAACCTCCACACCAGACCACAAACCCTAGCCGCCAGCCGCTCGCCGGAGAAGACGAACCAGAGGCCGACCGCCGCCACCCGCCGCCACTCGCCGCCGCACCGGGGAAATTTCCGACCGCCGATCGAGGTAAATTTCATACCCCCGACTCGTTTTTCCCCACTGATTCCTCCTATGGCCAAATCGAAGCCGAAATCCCGGCCAAACGGCCGGAATACGCGGCCGAAGCCCAGCGGCACCGCCGCGCCCCCTCTCTGTTTTTGCCTCCGACGAGGCCCTTCCCGGCCTCCGTTCGATGCAATTTTTATATCACCGTGATCACCATTCTTTTCTCTACAGGTTGACCGAAGCCAAATCACCAAAACACGAACTTCGCCGGAGAGTCGCCGTACCCGAGAGCGCCGCCGCCGGTAAGCTCCGTTTTTCCGTGATTTTTTGGCCCCCCGAGGGCCCTAGGGTTGTTTTCTGACAAGGACCAATGCGAGTGTGGCCGAATTCGGCCAAAAACGGCCGAAAACAGTCAACCCGAGGCGACTCGCCGCCGCCAGCGGCGGCGCCGTCGCCGGAGCACGGCGGAGCCGCCGTGCCGGAGTTGCGATTTGGGCCGAAAGAGGCCCTGGGCCTAATTTGGATTTTTTTTGGAACCCGTGCAGGTACTGTTAGCGTGTTTCAGTTCCCCGGGAAAAATTCAGGGGAAAATTAGGGACAGCCTGCAGGCGCACTGTGAATCGTATTCGGATCCCGAAAACAAGTAAGGACCCCTCACCCTATTTCCTATCACGGTATTAAAGTTCAAAATGATAAAACAGTATTTCTTGAATTAACGCATGTGTGAAATTGCTTAAGGTTGCTGATGGAGCCCGAGTCTAGTGTGATTGATGATTTACTGTTATTTGGCTTGTTTACAGCTTTAAATGCAAAATGAGGTTTGATGTGTTCATTTTACAGATTTGTGTGCATGCACTACGTTTTTATTAATTATGGGTTGAATGACTGAAAAACTGATACTGTATGTTGTCTGTTTGGTATGAATTACGATTTGCTTGTTTAAATGTGAATTGATGATGCTGATTGAGGAAAAGGAAAAATGAAAGATTGTGTAAACTGATAATTGTATTATGGGGGTCAGCCTGACTAGATATCCTGGGAGATGGTGGACGGACCGGGTCCGTAGGGAACCCTACCGGGATTGTGGTCTCACATGCCGGACGGGGTATGGAGATCTTATGGTTTTGGCGCCCATACCGGACGGGGTATGGGGACGGCCCGTTTCACCCTCATACCGGACGGGGTATTGAGGTTTATGGTTTTGGCGCCCATACCGGACGGGGTATGGGGACGGCCCGTTTCACCCTCATACCGGACGGGGTATTGAGGTTCATGGTTTTGGCGCCCATACCGGACGGGGTATGGGGACGGCCCTGGAAACTGATTATGAATGTTAAAGGTTAACGGGTAGCGGAACCCCTATGGACCCCCACGGATACTAGTAGGCTGGTAAATGAGAAAAAAAGATATGTTGTACAATGATTGAATTACAAGAGGCGTGATAAGTGTTATGTTTTACAGCTTAGATTATTCAATGATTATGATAATGTTATTGTTTTTCTCATATTGTTTTTCATAAATTCCACCAAGGTAAGTGGATGGTAAAAGTTTTATTATTGATAAAAGGTTTTGTTGTTAATAAACGAGTTTATTGTAAATTATGCTCAATTGGTCTTTTTGTGGTTTTCTACCCACCTTTATCTCCGTGACGGTGAGATATCGTGATGTTCTTACTGGGCTAGTGTAGCTCACTCCTTAATTAACCATTTCAGATCAGGAAGACATGGTTCCCGAGCCCGTTCCGCAGGAGGACGACGAAGGGGATGCCTAGAGACTCTGTAGTCATACGCATAGTTTATTTTCGAGTTTTCTTTCTTAGTTAGTTTAACCTTTTATATTTTAAGTACGTTTGTTTGGTTTTTCGTGTAAGGGATGTTAAATGAAATTTTGATCTCGCTTCCGCATTTGATATATTTAAATACTCATTTCATTTTAATATTTTCCGGGGCCGTTACAGTTGGTATCAGAGCCGCATTTCCTCGGACCCATTCCTTACACTATAGTCCTTTAAAGAAATACTCACCGATTGGTCGTTACTCAACCATTCCTTGTAAATGCAGGTACACAGAAATGAGGAGAGGAAGGCCCCCACTAAACCGAGCGGCCCAAGATAATTCGCTTCGGGAGGATTTGGACAGATTATATGAGATGGTGGAAGCTCTCGTAGCTGCTCAGCGAAGGCAAGAGGAGAGAAGGGAGTTACCCGGACCTCCTCCGCTAGCGCAGGTTGAGCCCCCGTTACAGCAGGCTGATCCCGAGCCACCCCGGCAGGAGCCTGTTCCTCCACAGTACCACCCGGCACCACAGCCGCGGTACGACCCGGTACCACAGCCACGGTACCAACAGGTACCGCCACAGCACATTCCAGTGCCCCCACCCCATCAGCAGGCGCCACCACAGGGTCCCCCAGTTCACCCTCAGCCGGCCCCAGTTCCTTTACCTCGGGACCCCGCTCCCTCCTTGATCGACCCTGGCTTCATAGAGAGGTACAGGAGACTGAACCCTTCTACTTTTTCGGGGGAATCCTCTTTTGAAGAGGCCCAATACTGGCTGGCGGAGACTGAGCGAGCCTTTGAGACCTTAGGAGTAATTCCTGAGCAGAGGGCTGCCATTGCCTCCTACATGCTGGTAGGGGAAGCAGTACGCTGGTGGGAGCTCAAGCGGGCCACCCTGCCTGTACCAGTTACTTGGGAGCAGTTCCTAGCGGCTTTCCATGCGGAGTATCTCCCTAAGCACATCCAACATTTAAAGGAAATTGAATTTGCTCAGTTGGTCCAGGGTAATATGACAGTGTCGGAGTATGCCCGCAAGTTCCTGGAGCTGGGCCGACATGCCCCGGAGACATTGTTGGATGAGGGCCGAAAGGCCAGGAAATTCCAGTGGGGTCTCCGCCCGGCGATCAGACAGCACTTGTTGGTGATGGAGCTCGAGACATATTCGGCAGTCCTGGCAAAGGCGCAGATCATAGAAAGGAGCTTCGACACCCGCCCTCAGCTAGCGGGAAGTTCCCGACCTTCAGCCCCGCTCCGCAGGCCAGCGCCTACCATGCCGGTCCAACCCAGCAAGAGACCCAGGCCTGCCGCTCAGGGCCCTCCTCAGGCTATGGGGGCAGCTCGTGGGAAGATCTGCCAGTACTGCGGCAGGGATCATGGGGACCGACCCTGCTACCGCCTCAACAACACCTGTCGCATATGCGGCAGTGCCCAGCACTATGCGAGGGAGTGTCCTAGGAACCAGAATCAAGGGAGGCCTCAAATCCAGGGCAGAGTTTACAACCTTACCCAGAAGGATGCCGATGCAGACCCGGACGTGGTACATGGTATGTATACTATCTCTGGCCACATTGCTCATATTTTGTTTGATACTGGTGCATCACATTCTTTTATTTCACATGTTCTTGCTTCCAAAATTTGTGTACCACCTGATAGACTTGATTCATTATTGTTTGTATCTACCGCTGGGGGGGAGACATTACTAGGAGAGGTTGTCTACAGGGCATGTGCCGTGGAGATAGCAGATAGGAAATTGAGGGTAGACCTGATAGGGTTAGACACAGGGGATTTTGATGTAATCCTAGGAATGGATTGGCTGGCGGCGTATCACGCCACCATAGACTGCTTTAATAAAAAGATTGTATTTAATCCTCCCAACGAGGAGCCATTTACAAGTTAATAAAATTATTCGGTACTAATTCTCCCTAATGACAAATTCTTTTCTTCTTAATTCCCAGTGCGTTGATATTGTATTTTCCCTAACTAGGTAAACCCAAGAAGGAAGTTTGTATCCAAGAGATTCCAGTAGTCCGAGACTTTCCAGACGTATTTCCGGATGAACTGCCCGGTCTACCAGAGGACAGAGAGGTCGAGTTCACCATAGACTTACAGCCAGGAACCCAACCCATCTCGGTAGCTCCTTACCGAATGAGCCGCATCGAGATGGAAGAGCTAAGGAAACAAATCACTGAGCTACAAAACAGTGGCTTCATTAGACACAGCATTTCCCCATGGGGTGCCGGGGTTACTTTTGCAAAGAAAGGAGATGGAACGTTGAGACTGTGTATTGATTATAGAAGGATAAACAAGGTAACAATTAAAAACAAGTACCCTCTCCCCCGGATTGATGACCTTTTCGATCAGTTGCAGGGTGCACAGGTCTTTTCTAAAATAGATCTATGATCAGGTTACCATCAGGTAAAAGTGAGAGCAGAAGACATCCCCAAGACGGCATTCCGAACCAGGTACGGACACTATGAGTTCCTGGTTATGCCGTTTGGGCTAACCAACGCCCCGACCATCTTTATGGATCTAATGAACAGAATCTTCAGAGAGTTCTTGGATAAATTTGTCATCGTGTTCATCGATGATATCTTAGTCTACTCAAAAAGTAGAGAAGAACATGCTCATCGTCTTGCCCAAGTCCTCCAGGTACTCAGGGAAAAGAAGTTGTATGCAAAGTTGAGCAAGTGTGGATTTTGGCTCGAGCAAACCGCCTTCCTAGGACATGTTATATCGAAGGAAGGGGTGTCGGTGAACCCCGAAAAGGTTGAAGCGGTACTTAGTTGGAAAAGGCTGACAACAGTTAAGGAAATTCGCAGTTTCCTAGGGATGGCGGGTTATTACCGCCGGTTTGTCGAAGGGTTCTCCAGTCTAGCGGCCCCTCTAACCCGACTCACAAAGAAGAATGCAAAGTTTGATTGGAATGAGAACTGCGAAAGGAGTTTTTCAGAATTGAAGAAGCGACTGACTACTGCACCCGTGCTGGCTCTACCGAGTGGATCAGGAGGGTATACAGTTTATAGTGATGCCTCCTATCTGGGCCTGGGTTGTGTCCTGATGCAGCATGGAAAGGTTATAGCATATGGGTCTAGACAGCTAAAGAATCATGAGAAGAACTATCCTACCCATGATTTGGAGCTTGCCGCAATCATACACGCCTTGAAAATCTGGCGCCATTATTTGTATGGAGAGACCTTTCAGATCTACACCGATCATAAGAGCTTGAAGCACATCTTCACTCAGAAGGATCTCAACATGCGTCAGAGAAGGTGGATGGAACTCCTCAAGGACTATGATTGTGACATCCTATACCATCCAGGTAAGGGCAACGTAGTAGCCGATGCCCTCAGTAGGAAGAGTGCAGGCACCCTAGCCCATCTGATGGTTTCGGAATGCAGGTCCATTGGGGCTACGCAGCAGGTTCGACTGCAAGATCTGAAGAGGGCCACATGTTTGAGCCACCTAGCAGTCCAACCCGAGCTAATCCAAAGAATAAAGGAAGCCCAGTCAATCGACTCCGCCCTAGTAAACCGCAAGAAGGATGCAGAACAGGGAGTGAACTCAGAATTTCAGATCTCTGCCGACGGATTGATTCGTTTCAAGGACAGAATGTGTGTCCCAGACGACAATGAATTAAAAAGAGACATCATGACAGAGTCCCATAGTTCAAGGTTCGCCATGCATCCAGGAAGTACAAAAATGTACCAAACTATGCGACCCCGATTCTGGTGGAATGGGATGAAGAGAGATATAGCCGACTTTGTATCTAAGTGCTTGGTATGTCAGCAGGTCAAAGCAGAACATCAACGCCCAGGGGGGTTGCTTCAGCCTTTACCGATTCCAGAATGGAAGTGGGAACACATCACCATGGACTTCGTATCGGGACTACCCAAGGCACGATCGGGACACGATGCCATATGGGTAATTGTTGACCGACTCACTAAGTCTTCCCACTTCCTGGCCATCAGAATGACTGATTCGTTGGACAAGTTGGCAAGAATGTATGTCCGGGAAATAGTCAGACTGCATGGGGTCCCAGTAACAGTGGTATCCGACAGGGATCCCAGATTCACTTCTCGGTTTTGGAATAGTTTCCAGCAAGCTATGGGAACAAAGCTGTCCCTCAGTACTGCCTTCCACCCCCAAACCGATGGACAATCAGAGAGGACAATCCGTACGCTGGAGGATATGCTCCGAGCTTGTGTCCTTGACTCCGGAGGCCATTGGGACGACCATCTACCCCTGATAGAGTTTGCCTACAACAACAGTTACCAAGCAAGCATCGGCATGGCCCCATACGAGGCGCTTTACGGGCGTCCGTGCAGGTCACCGATTTGTTGGGAGGAAGTGGGCGATAGAAGATTGTTTGGCCCGGATTTAGTGGAAGAAACCACGTCCAAGATAGTTAAGATCAAGAAGAACATCCAGACAGCTCAGAGTAGGCAAAAGAGCTATGCTGATACCCGAAGGAGGGACCTGGCCTTTGAGAAAGGTGACCGGGTGTTTCTTAAAGTCACCCCCTTCAAGGGAATTAGTAGGTTCGGCAGAAGGGGAAAATTAAACCCCAGATACATTGGACCCTTTGAAATCTTAGACAAGATTGGTACCACCGCCTACAGACTTGCACTGCCCCCTGAGCTCTCCCGGGTTCACAATGTGTTTCATGTATCTATGCTGCGCAAGTACAATCCGGACCCTTCTCATGTCGTGGCTCATGAACCGCTCTCACTCCGAGAGGACTTGTCTTATGAAGAAGTACCGGTCAGTATCACGGACCGAGAAAGCAGAATACTCCGTAACCGGGAAATATCATTTGTAAAAGTCTTGTGGCAGAACCACACGCCTAGGGAGGCGACTTGGGAGCTGGAATCAGAATTTAGGGCCCAATATTCTCATCTGTTTGATCAAGAGTAATGAGGCAAATTTGGGGACCAAATTTCTTTATGGGGGGGAGAGTTGTAGCACCCGGAAAGGAGGAGAAAAAAAAAAAAAAAAAAAAAAAAAAAAAAAAGGGCGGCCACGTCAGCAGGCCCGGTCAGCAGTCCCGGCCAACCAGGGCCTGCCACGTGGCAAGACCGCGTCACTCCAAAAGGAGCCACGTTGGCGATCCGCGTGGGTGCGATCCGACGGCCCAGATCAATCACGCGATCGGACGGCCCAGATTCAATCGCACGGACGGCCCAGATTCAATCAAAAACGAACGGCCCAGATTAAAACAAAATGAACGGCTGTGATCAAAAGGCAAGGGGTTATAAATAGAACCTCCACACCAGACCACAAACCCTAGCCGCCAGCCGCTCGCCGGAGAAGACGAACCAGAGGCCGACCGCCGCCACCCGCCGCCACTCGCCGCCGCACCGGGGAAATTTCCGACCGCCGATCGAGGTAAATTTCATACCCCCGACTCGTTTTTCCCCACTGATTCCTCCTATGGCCAAATCGAAGCCGAAATCCCGGCCAAACGGCCGGAATACGCGGCCGAAGCCCAGCGGCACCGCCGCGCCCCCTCTCGGTTTTTGCCTCCGACGAGGCCCTTCCCGGCCTCCGTTCGATGCAATTTTTATATCACCGTGATCACCATTCTTTTCTCTACAGGTTGACCGAAGCCAAATCACCAAAACACGAACTTCGCCGGAGAGTCGCCGTACCCGAGAGCGCCGCCGCCGGTAAGCTCCGTTTTTCCGTGATTTTTTGGCCCCCCGAGGGCCCTAGGGTTGTTTTCTGACAAGGACCAATGCGAGTGTGGCCGAATTCGGCCAAAAACGGCCGAAAACAGTCAACCCGAGGCGACTCGCCGCCGCCAGCGGCGGCGCCGTCGCCGGAGCACGGCGGAGCCGCCGTGCCGGAGTTGCGATTTGGGCCGAAAGAGGCCCTGGGCCTAATTTGGATTTTTTTGGAACCCGTGCAGGTACTGTTAGCGTGTTTCAGTTCCCCGGGAAAAATTCAGGGGAAAATTAGGGACAGCCTGCAGGCGCACTGTGAATCGTATTCGGATCCCGAAAACAAGTAAGGACCCCTCACCCTATTTCCTATCACGGTATTAAAGTTCAAAATGATAAAACAGTATTTCTTGAATTAACGCATGTGTGAAATTGCTTAAGGTTGCTGATGGAGCCCGAGTCTAGTGTGATTGATGATTTACTGTTATTTGGCTTGTTTACAGCTTTAAATGCAAAATGAGGTTTGATGTGTTCATTTTACAGATTTGTGTGCATGCACTACGTTTTTATTAATTATGGGTTGAATGACTGAAAAACTGATACTGTATGTTGTCTGTTTGGTATGAATTACGATTTGCTTGTTTAAATGTGAATTGATGATGCTGATTGAGGAAAAGGAAAAATGAAAGATTGTGTAAACTGATAATTGTATTATGGGGGTCAGCCTGACTAGATATCCTGGGAGATGGTGGACGGACCGGGTCCGTAGGGAACCCTACCGGGATTGTGGTCTCACATGCCGGACGGGGTATGGAGATCTTATGGTTTTGGCGCCCATACCGGACGGGGTATGGGGACGGCCCGTTTCACCCTCATACCGGACGGGGTATTGAGGTTTATGGTTTTGGCGCCCATACCGGACGGGGTATGGGGACGGCCCGTTTCACCCTCATACCGGACGGGGTATTGAGGTTCATGGTTTTGGCGCCCATACCGGACGGGGTATGGGGACGGCCCTGGAAACTGATTATGAATGTTAAAGGTTAACGGGTAGCGGAACCCCTATGGACCCCCACGGATACTAGTAGGCTGGTAAATGAGAAAAAAAGATATGTTGTACAATGATTGAATTACAAGAGGCGTGATAAGTGTTATGTTTTACAGCTTAGATTATTCAATGATTATGATAATGTTATTGTTTTTCTCATATTGTTTTTCATAAATTCCACCAAGGTAAGTGGATGGTAAAAGTTTTATTATTGATGAAAGGTTTTGTTGTTAATAAACGAGTTTATTGTAAATTATGCTCAATTGGTCTTTTTGTGGTTTTCTACCCACCTTTATCTCCGTGACGGTGAGATATCGTGATGTTCTTACTGGGCTAGTGTAGCTCACTCCTTAATTAACCATTTCAGATCAGGAAGACATGGTTCCCGAGCCCGTTCCGCAGGAGGACGACGAAGGGGATGCCTAGAGACTCTGTAGTCATACGCATAGTTTATTTTCGAGTTTTCTTTCTTAATTAGTTTAACCTTTTATATTTTAAGTACGTTTGTTTGGTTTTTCGTGTAAGGGATGTTAAATGAAATTTTGATCTCGCTTCCGCATTTGATATATTTAAATACTCATTTCATTTTAATATTTTCCGGGGCCGTTACATCCTCACTCACCAATTCATTTACCCTTTTATCCTTTATTTGTTCCTCATGTTCTATTGACATCTTTGATATGCGAGGTTTTTGTGTAACTAAAGATTCAAGAACTTCTCTACTTCTCTTCATCTTTATTTCATGCATATTAATCTTATTACTTAAATCTTGGATAACTATTTTTATATCCCCCAAAACTTTATAAGAATAAAAGGTGCCCTTGCTCTTGTGACTTCTTGTTTCTTGCAGGTGGAGCATTTGTTTTCACTATTTTAGACATCAGAAGATAATATTTGATTTCCATTATATAACATCTACCATATAAGTAATATCTTTTGAGAGAATTTTGAGCCCAGATAGCATCTTTGTAAAGTTCATAGGTCAGAAAAGCTTGCAACCTTGTAGAATATCGATTGGTTTTAATTTTCTTCACATATCTATGTTGATTATACTTTTGTATAAAGCGTATCGTAGATTATCATTTGTAACTGAACCATATACTCGATAAAATATAACTAAAAGAACTCTACTCATTTTTTTAAATCCATCCAATTTTTCTCTGGCTCCAAACATGCTTTGTCCAATATCAGTTTGCGAAAGTGAATTAAGAATAAAAAATTGAGCCAACTAACCTCAAAAAGTGAAAGGGCAATTCTAAAAAGTGAATATCAATTTGCTGTGGGACTTTGGGGTTTTGCTGATTTGGGACTTCTGAGGCTAATGCTGGAGGTGGTATCAACCACCTCTGAGCGGTGGCCAATGAACAAGCTCACTTGCTTTCCTAGTCTAGTTTTTTTTTTTTCTTTTTTTAATTTTTAAAGAAGAATAAGGAGAGACAGAATGTATATGGAAGAAGCATTTGGAGAATTTTGGGAAGTCAATTGTTGAAAATTTAGGGAAACGTGACGAATCGATTAAGGCTCTGATACTAATTGATGGAGGACATGAAGAGTTTGAAGATAAAATTTAGGAAGCTTTTAGTAAGAACAAAACTTGAGGACCTCGGATCTCAGTAATCAAATTAATATCTCAATATTTGAATAAATATCATGAATAGTGTACCTAATAACTAAGTTGATACTTTTTTTATAAAATTTAAAAAATATAATAAATAGGAAAATAAGTGAAATAGAAAGTATTAGAGAAATATAGGAGATCTAGGAAATAGAAAAACAAAGCATCCTATTTTTCTTTATTATAAAACTTTCGGAAACTTAGAAAAGAAAATTAAATCTTCCTATTCATTTTGGTTGACTTCCCAAAACATTTATGTTCCTTTGTTAGTTTTGTCTCTTATTTCCTATTGTCGAAATATGTTCACTTCAGGGACTTCCTATTCTACATCAATACTCCTCCTAGATATTCTCATCTCTCTCACAAGGTTTGAAAACTTCAGCAAAGTTTCTACGGATTGGAACAAACATCAAGGATCTGGCTTGCCAAATTTAGCTGTATAATTGCCAATTTTGCTTTTGTCTCTAGATCTCCTGATTCTACTTTCTTTGTTCACTCATTGATCGTGGTCCTTTTGTTATTTTATGTTAATAATATGATCATAGTTGGTGATATTACATCCTATATTTCAGAAATCGACAATATCTTAGTCAACATTTTAAAATAGAAGATCTCAACTCTCTTAGTTTTTCTTTGGGCCTTGAATTCTCCTCCAATTTTGATGACTATTATATGCTTTTGATTAGCTTTCTTGTGCTGATATCACAATTTTCAAAACTGTTGATACACCTCTGGAGTCCAGTGTGAAACTCACCCCCATGAATGGAAAACCCCTTGATGGTCCAAACATGTATAGCAACTAGCTGGCAATCTTGTTTATCTCACTGTCACTCGCCTGGTATTCCTTATGCAGTTCATTTAGTCAGTCAGTTTATGACCACTCATCACTCGTGTCACAATTTAGTTCATCAAATTCTTTGCTATGTAAAGGGCAAAACTTTTTCTATTAGCTTCATTTTCTAACTAGTTTGTAATTAGGGTTGTCTGTATATTATGATGTTGATTGGTTATTTTTTAAAAAATGATGTTGATTGGATGACCAATTCCTACTTATCTTACTCTAGAATTAGATATTGTTTCTTTTTCGGATGTTCTTTTTATTTTTTTGGGTGGAGCAATAATCAGTTTGTCATTTCTTGCCATAGTAAAAAATCTGAGTATCGTGCTGACGCTGATGCTATTTTTGAACTATTTTGGCTCCGTTGGTTGCTACAAGATATGTATACCATGCATTCCTCTGCTACGATTCTATGAACAGGTGTTTTTGGTGAACCCTATAAATACGTTTCTCCAAAATACTATCTTTGTTGAAGTTAACAATTATATAATGATTTATATTCCTGTTATCTGAGGGAAAATGATAATAATATTATTATACAATATAATTAAATTAGAAGGTGTACATGTGGCACTGTGGGAGCACAATATCAGCACCCAGAATTTTGGACTTTAACTACTATGTAAAAGTATCTCCCCACATTTGTATGTGTTTATCTGTAACACTTGAATGCTAACTGACCTCGAATTGACTGAATTCTAAATAATGAATTTGGCAGGTACAAAATGGGAGACATGGGTGTGCAGCAAGCTGAGCCCAGGCTGGAGCCTAAGAAGCATAGGAGACAATCACGCAAGAGGATCAACCAATCGATTCTAGATGAGTTAGATGAGCTTGACGACGATGATTTGGACTTGGAAAATGATCCTATTCTGAGGGCAATTAGGAATGAAGACCAGAAATAGCAACACCAACTTGTGTGATCGCATCCAATGTAAATAAAATACACTCTGCTTCTCTCTCTCATTTTTTTTCTTTTCCGGAAAATAGAATCTCTTTTTGCAATGGTATATTTTGAAAAGTTAAATCGGATTACAAGAAATGCAATTCACATTTGTTTCAAGTTAGGGTTTGTACAAATGAAAAGTACTTGTTGTGTTTCAAGTACTTTGTTATTGTTCTTTTAACACTTTATGAATTATTTATATTTAAAATATCTAATAGTATTTTTACAGTTTTTAGGCACCGATATATATTCAAAGTATTCAAGGTGTGTAAGAGTATTTTGGTTGTGTCGGGAAAAATTTATAGTTATTCAAAATATTTGCATTGTTTAAGAATATTTTGAATATTGAGATATACTTTTAAATTTTCTGATTCTTTATATTTATTTAAATCTCAAATATTTACAGATAATTTATATATATTGCCAACACATAAAACTATAACTGTTTATGGGCATTAGAACACTAAAACATATTCATATATTTTTTAATAATTGGTGCATTGCTATTTTCTAATATTTAAATATTTTAAACATTTTGTCACACGGCATATTTAAATATATTTTTCTTTTATTTGATTTTTTTATTATTTTTTAAACATAAAAGAGAGAAAAATTGCCCAAAAAAAACTAATTTTGCCATATTATTAAAATAAACTGTTTATGTGTCTTAAATTTTGGCGATATTTATCTATATTTTGAGAATAATTTATTTGAATTTTCTTTATATTTATCATAAGAAATATTTGATATATATCTTATAGAATTTTTATTTGTGAAAAGCTCTGTTAACTTATTTATAAATAGATTTACTAACCTATTGGTGATATACTTTCAAATTACGTAGTGAAATTCTTTCTTGCCGATCTTACCTGTGGATGTAGGCGCATTGCCGAACCACATAAAATATTTATATTCTTTTCTTTATACTTTTATTTTGGTGTGATTGTGCATGCTTTAAGAATTAATTTTTTCCAACAATTGGTATCAGAACTCGGGTTTCAGTTGAGTTAGAGAGAGAAAACAGATCAATCAGGGAAGAAAAAAAATTAAATTTGGTTTTTTTTGGTTACTTGAAGAAGGCGAATCGCACAGAGAAACTAAAATGACGAACGACACGACTTGAATAGACGGAACGGTCCATGCTCAGATTCGTTCGACTAAATCGATGAGGGAGAAAGTTGGGTTATATGAGTGGTGACCAACGAAATCAGACTTAGAATGGAGAAGTTTGGACACGCGACGACTCACACGAAGAAAATCGACTTGCTTGAAGAGGAGGGCCAGAGAAGAGAAACTGAAGGCGGATCCGTGACGTCCGACCCTGTCTGTGCGCAAACCAGAGCCAAAAGAGAAACTGAAGCCGGATCCATTGAATCGCACGTTTCTGTGTATGTTTTTGGTGTTTTTTGGCAATAGCAAGAGGTGGCCGGTGGCCACTCATGTGACATCGCGTGGCAGCGAGTGGAGGTGCATGATGGCGCGTGCTATATTCCGGTGGTTACGTTTAGTGATTTTCTGTGTAGTGGTGACTCCTTGTGAGTGTTTTTTGCTTTCTGACAGTGTTTTTTTTTTCTATTTAGTTTTTTAATGCACAGTGTAGGGATTTAAGATGATATCCACAAAATATAAGATAGAGAAGTTTAATGGTAGTACAAGTTTCAATATGTGGAAGGTTAGAATGAGATTGTTCCTGGTGCTATAAGGTTTATAAGGGAGGGGGGGTAATTGAAGAAATATATCCTGAGGGTATGAGAAAGTCAGAAAAGTCAAGTATGTAAGATAGAACCTTATGTGCGATTTTTATGAGTGTCAATGACAATGTTCTGCAAGAAATTACTGAAAAATTTTTAGCTTTAGCAACGTGGAAGAAACTGGAAGAGTTGTGCTTTGTAAAATCGTTGATGAACTGTCTTTATTTGAAGAAAATGTTGTGTAATTTTAGAATGAATGAATGTACATCCATTAAACAGCACCTTGATGAGTTTAATTCTTTAATTATGGACTTGAATAACGTAGATATTAGGATTAAAAATGAGAATCAAGAATCGATTGTTTTGTGTTCATTACCATCTTCTTTATGAGACTTTTGTTGATACTCTACTGTATGGAAAAACTAGTATTTCATTAGATGATGTTAGTAACGCACTAATATTGGAAGAGTTACAAAAGGGAAAGATTTGGGGGGGAGGGGGGGAGGGAGGCGAACAATTGAAGAAAGATATCCTGACGGTATGAGAGAATCAAAAAAGTCAAGTATATAGGATAGAGCTTTATGTGCAATTTTTATGAGTATCAATGTTCTGCGAGAGATTGTTGAAGAAATTTCAGCTTCAACTGCATGGAAGAAATTGAAAGATTTGTGGTATGTAAAATCGGGCCTTTATCTGAAGAAAAGGTTGTATAATTTCAGAATGAGTGAAAGTACGTCCATTAAACAACACCTTGATGAGTTTAATTTTTTAATTATAGATCTGAATAACATTGATATTAAGATTGAAAATGAGGATCAGGAATTGATTGTTCTGTGTTTATTACTATCTTTTTATGAGACTTTTATTAATATACTACTGTATGGAAAAACTAATATTTCATTAGATGATGTTAATAATGCACTAAAATTGAAAAAATTACAAAAGAACTTTACTGAATATAGAAAAGAAGGGGAAGATTTAATAAGTAGGGGAATGACACAGAGAATGAGCAAATCAAAAGCTATAGATAAAAAGGAAAACTGTTTTGAGTGCGGGGAGAATGGTCACTTTAGGAGAGATTATCCTATGCTGAAAAGAGGAAAGGAGCAGGAGAGTTCTGCTAATGTAGTTGATAGAGATAATTCTGATGATAGTGATAACAACAGTGTTGGAGTAGTTTTATTTGTGAATTTGTATCATATAAAAAACTCATGGATTCTTGATTTTGGTGCTATATTCCACGTGTTTACATAGACACTGGTTTGTTACTTACAAGCAAATGAGTGGTATCGTATATATGGGAGATGACAGTTCGTAATCTATAGCTGGGATTGGTAATATTAGATTAAAAATGTTTGATGGTATCATCAGAACTATTGAATGTTGACATGTTCATCAGATGAAGAGAAATATGGTTTCTCTTTCTACATTGGCGACTCAGGATTATAAATATCATGCAGAGAATAGTACTTTTAAAGTGTGTAAAGGCTCCGAGGTACTCATGAAGAGTAGTTTAGAATCTACACTGTATGTTTTTCAGGGAAATGTAGTTTCAGAGGAAGCTACTATAGCATCAGGAAGCAGTAATCAGAATCAGTTGTAACATCTACATTTGGGTCATATGAGTGATAAGGGATTATCTGTCTTTAGCAGACAAAGTTTGTTGAATGAGTATAAAGAAGGAGCTTTGGGTTTATGTGGACACTGTGTGTTTGGCAAACATACTAGAGTGAAGTTCAACAAAAAGGCAGTGCAAAATATCAGAGGTAAGTTGGATTATATTCATTCTGACTTATGGAATCCATACAGAGTTTTATCTAAAAGTGGTGTTAGGTACTTTATGACATTGATTGATGATTACTCTAAGAAGGTATGAGTATTTTTTTTTGAAATCCAAAGAAGAAGTATTTTCAACATTTGTTAGATAGAAGACCATGATTGAGAAGCAAATAGAGAAAGATCAAGTTTCTTAGGACTGACAAAGAATTGAAATTTTGCAATCATGAGTTTGATGATTTTTGTAATACCTAAGGTATAGTGAGACACCACACTTGTGTTAGGATACCACAACAGAATGGTATTGTAGAACACATGAATAGAATGCTTTGTGATAGAGCACGAAACATGTCTCATTAAGATGTGAGACAAATTTTGGGCTGAAACTGTAACAACCAAAAAAAAAAAAGTAACTTTTATTTTATTTTTATTTTTTATTGGAATTTTATGTAACACCCCAAGTGTATTATTATTATTATTATTATTTTCAATTTATTTTATTTTGTAATTATTGGAATTTTATTTGATTTTTTATTTAATTTAATTTAATTTGATTTAATTTAATGAAAATAAAAATAATAATAATGATAAAATTGGGTAAAAATATTATTTGGATTTAATTGAAATTGATTTTGGGAAAAATGGGTGAAAATTTAGATTCTGGGGGTGTTTTTGAAAAGAAAATCAGAAACCGGAGGTCAAAACACAATTTAGAAAAGTTACACCACGTCAGCAGCCACGTCAGCGGCCCAGTCAGCAGCCCCGGCCAACTAGGACATGCCGCGTGGCAAGAAAACGCTGACCAGGGGACGGGCCATGTGGGCGATCCGCGTGCGCGCGATCGGATGACCTAGATCCGTTCCTGCGCGCACAAACGGTCCAGATTCACGCGCACGGACGGTCTAGATTAAATTAGGCACGGACGGCCCAGATTGCATCGCGATGGACGGTCCAGATTTAATCCCAATTAAATCGCGATCGAACGGTCCAGATTTAATCTTGAAGGACAGTTGAGATTAAAAGGCAAAGGGTATAAATAACCCCACCCACACCTGACCAAAGAAACCCTAGCCGCCAGTGCTCATCGGAGAAGAAGAACCAGACGCCGGAGGAGCCGGCTGCTGCCGCACCGGGGAAGTTTTCGACCGCCGATCGAGGTAAATTTTTTCCTCCCTGCTCGTTTTTCGATGCTAAGTCTGCCTATGGCCAAACCGGAGCCAAACCACCGGCCAAACGGTCGGAAAACCCAACCCAGCGGCGCCGCCGCGCCCCCCCCTCGGTTTTTGCCTCCGACGAGGCCTTTCCCGGCCTCCGTTTGATGCAAATTTTATACCACTGTGATCACCGTTCTTTTCTCTACAGGTTGATCGGAGCCAAACATCAAAACGCGACTCACGTCGGAGGAGCCGCCGCACCCGAGGGCATCGCCGCCGGTAAGTTTCGATTTTTCGTGATTTTTCAGCCCACCGAGGGTCCTAGGGTTGTTCTATCGCAGGGACCGATGCAAGCGTGGCCGAATTTGGCCGAAAACTGTCGAAAACGGCCAAACCGAGGCGAATCGCCGTCGCTTGCGGCGTCGTCGTCGCCGGAGCACGGTGGAGTCGCCGTGCCGGAATTGCGATATTGGCTGAAAGGGGCCCTAGGTCTGATTTGGGATTTTTTTGGATACGTGCAGGTACCGGTAGTGCGTTTCAGTTTTCTGGAAAAAAATTCAGGAAAATTAGGGACAGCCTGTAGGCGCACTGTAGAGCTGTATTCAGACCCCGAAATAGGTAAGGACCCCTCATCCTATTTCCTATCACGGTATTAAAGCTAAATAAATAATTAAACTGTACTGTGTGACTTTATAAATGTATAATTGATTAATGTTGCCAATGGAGCCCGAGTCTGATACAGTGTTGGTCTATTATTGTCTGATTTAATTTTCAGCATTAAATGCAGTATGATGTTTGATGTAATTATATTATGGTCTCGTATGCATGAATAATGATTTCTTTTATTTTGGTTGGTATTATGCTTAATCCGATACTGTGTTATTTTGTTTGGTGTCGATGATTGGTTTACATGTTTGTGTATGATTGGATGATTGAGACCTAGAAAAAGGGCAAAAAGGTTATGTGAATTGATAAGTGAAAAATGTGGACAACCTGACTAGATATCCTGGGAGATGGTGGACGGACCGGGTCCGTAGGGAACTCTACCGGGAATGGGGTCTCTCATACCGGACGGGGTATGGAGACCTTATGTGTTTTGGCGCCCATACCGGACGGGGTATGGGGACGGCCCGTTTCACCCTCATACTGGACGGGGTATTGAGGTTCATGGTTTTGGCGCCCATACCGGACGGGGTATGAGGACGATTCTGGAATCAGGTTATAAATGTTAAGGGTTCACGGGTAGCAGGACCCCTATGGATCCCTATGGATACTAGTAGGCTGGTAAATGAGGAAAATGTGTTGTTTAATGATTGAAATGCAAAGGCGTGGTAAGTATTATGTTATACAGTTCATATGATTTCATGATGATGATAATGTTATTGCTTTCATATGTTGTTTTATGGATCTTACTGAGGTAAGTGGACAGTAAATGTTTTTATGTTAATAAACGAGTTTATTATAAATTATGCTCCATTGGTCTTTTTTGTGTTTTCTACCCACCTTTACCTCCGTGGCGGTGAGATAGTGTGATGTCTTTACTGGGCTGGTATAGCTCATTCCTTATTTAACCATTTCAGATCAGGAAGACATTGTTTCCGAGCCCGTTCCGCAGGAAGACGACGAAGGGGACGCCTAAAGACTCCGTAGTTATATTTATAGTTCTTATTTTCGAGTATCTCTTTTAGTTAGTTTGTTCTTTTATATTTTGAGCACGTTTTTGGTTTTTGTGTAAGGGATGTTAATCAAAATTTTTATTACGCTTCTGCATTTGACATTTTTAATACACATATTTCATTCTAAATTTCCGGGGCCGTTACATTTTATTTGATTTTATTTTATTTATTAATTAATTTATAAGGTTGTAATTTAATTTAATTTTATTTAATTTAGATAAAAATAAAAATAATAATAATAACGGGTAAAATTATTTTTGGAAATTATTTGAAAATGATTTTGGGAAAAAGAGGTGAAAATTTAGATTCTAGGGGTATTTTTGAAAAGAAAATCGAAAATCGGGGGTCAAAACGTCATTTAAAAAAGTTATACCACGTCAGCAGCCCCGACTAACCAAGACACACCGCGTGGCAAGGACGCTGATGTGGGAGGCCACGCGGGAAGGAGCCACGTGGGTGATCCGCGTGCACGCGATCGAACGGTCTAGATCTCACACGTGCGGACGTCCCAGATCTCACGCGTTCGGACGACCCAGATCCCAACGCGTGCGGACGACCCAGATTTATTTTCATTTTAATCGCGATCGGACGACACAGATTAAATCGTGATGGACGGTTGAGATTAAAAGGAGAAGGTTATAAATAACCTCATCCACACCCAACCCCAAACCCTAGCCGCCAGTACCTTCGCCGGAGAAGAAGACCCAGTCACCGGAGGGGCCGCCGCCACTCGCCGCCGCACCGGAGGATTTTTCGACTGCCAAACGAGGTAAATTTTCTCTCATTAGCTCGTTTTTCGATGTTGAATCCGCCTATGGCCAAATCGGAGCCAAACCACTGGCCAATCGGCTGGAAAACACCGTCGAAGTCCAGTGGCATCGCCACAACTTTCCTCGATTTTTGCCTCCGATGAGGCCCTTTCCGATTGCCGTTCGATGTAATTTTTACACCACTGTGATCACCGTCCTTTTCTATACAGGTTGATCGGAGTAAAACATCAAATCGCGACTCGCGCCGGAGAAGCCGCCGGTAAGTCTCAATTTTTTGGGATTTTTTGGCCCACCGAGGGCCCTAGGGTTGTTTTATCGCAGGAACCAATGCAAGTTTTGCCGAATTAGGCCGAAAACAGCCAACCCGAGGCGGATCACCGCTGTGGGCAGCAGTGCTATCGCTGGAGCACGGCGGAGCCGCCGTGCCAGAATTCTGAAATTGGTCGAGTAGGCCCTGGGTCTGATTTTGAGTTTTTTCGGGATACGTGTAGGTACCGGAAGTGTATTTCAGTTCCGAGAGAAAAATTTAGTGAATGTAGGGACTGCCCGTAGGCGCAGTGTAAAGCCAATTTTAGACTCCGAAACAGGTAAGGATTTCTCACTCCATTTTCTATCACGGTATTAAAGCTCAATAAATGATAAAATGGTATTTTATGAATTATGTATAATTAATTAAGGTTGCTAATGGAGCCCAAATCTGATGTATTTTTCGGTCAGTTGTTGTTTGATCTATTTTACAGTTTTAAATGCAATATGGTTTATTTTATGGTTTTGTATGCATGAATCACGGTTTCGTTTATTATGGTTTGAATTATGGTGAACCCGTTGTTGTCTTGTTTGGTGTTTATTACTGGTTTACGTGTTTATGTTTGATTGGATAATTAAGACCAAGAAAAATAGAAAAAAAGTATGTGAATTGATAAATGGATGATGTCGACAGCCTAATTAGATATCCTGGGAGATGTTGGACGGACCGGATCCGTAGGGAACCCTACCGAGAACGTGGTCTCTCATATCGGACGGGGTATGGAGACCTTATGTGTTTTGGCACCCATACTGGATGGGGTATGGGGACGGCCCGTTTCACCCTCATACCGGACGTGGTATTGAGGTTTATGGTTTTTGGCGCCCATACCGGACGGGGTATGGGGACGGCCCTAAATCAAGTTATCAATATGAATGGTTCACGTGTAGCGGGGAACCCTATGGATCCCTATAGATACTAGTAGATTGATAAAAGAGAAAAATCTGTTGTCTGATGATTAAAATGCAAAGGTATGATATATGTTATGTTATAAAGTGTGTATGATTTCATGATATTATAATGTTATTATTTTCTTATGTTGTTTTCATGAAGCTCACTGAGGTAAGTGGACAGTAAAAGATTTTATTATTGATAAATAAATTTATCATGAATTATGCTCCATCGGTCGTTTTCATTTTCTACCAACCTTTACTTCTGTGACAGTGAGATAGTGTGATGTCTTTACTGGGCTAATATAGCTCATTCCTTATTTAACCATTTCAGATAAGGAGGATTTGGTTCCCGAGCCCGTCCCGCAGGAAGACAGCGAGTAGACGTCTAAGGATTTTATAGTTTTATTTATAGCATTTATTACTAGTATTTACCTTAGTTAGTTTATTCTTTCATACGTTGAATACGTTTTTGATTATTGCGTAAGGGATGTTAATCCGAATTTTTATTTCGCTTTCGCACTTAGAACTTTTTAATACATACATTTCATTTTTATTTCTGGGGCCGTTACAGAAACTGTGAATACTACTAGTTTCTTGGTTAATAGATCTCCATTCACAACTATTGAAAGTAATACTCATTTTGAGATATAATCTGGGTCACGTGTTGATTACTCTCAGTTGAGAGTGTTTGGTTGTCATGTTTATGCTCATGCTAGAGATGGTAAGATTGAGTCGAGGGCAAAGAAGTGGATATTTTTAGGGTATGCATATGGAGTGAAATGTTATAGGTTGTGGTGTAATGATCCCAAGTCTTCAGGGTTGATTATCAACAGAGATATGATATTTAATAAGTCTGCTTCATTAGACAGTCAGAAGGGGATAGTATAATCAGATCACAGTGTCAGAAAACAAGCAAAATTTGAAGTTCAGTCAAATGGTCCAGAGAATGAAGTACATGATCTTAATCAAGAAGGTGATAGTGTACCTGATCAACAACAACCATATAATATTGCAACAGACAGGGAGCGAAGACAGATTAGACAACCACAGAGGTATGAGAATTTGGTTGTATATAACTTGTCAGCTGCGGGATCAATTGATTTGCAGGAACCAGGAGTTCAGATCCTGGTCAAATGATTGGTGTTGTATGTGAAGAACTTGATGACATATGTCTTTTTGTTCAGGGATCAGATAGCAAGTTTAGGTGCGGCCTAAACTTGGCTGAAGTATGTGATACTCAATAGTGCCCCAGTGGAGGCATATTGGCGAGACGGTGCGACAAAATGGTTAGCTGCTTTGATGATAGAGAAAATTCAAATCAAGGAAAAAATTTGTTGATGTGTCTTAAATTTTAGCGATATTTATCTATATTTTGAGAATAATTTATTTGAATTTTCTTTGTATTTATCATGAGAAATATTTGATGTATATACTATATAATTGTTATTTGTGACGAACTCAGCTAATTTCTCTATAAATAAGTTTGCTAATCTATCGGTAATATACTATTAGATTACATAGTAGAATTTTTTTTTGCAAGTTTTACCCGTGAATGCAGGTATACTATCAAATCACGTAAAATACTTGTATTTTTTTCTTTATACTTTTACTTTATTATGATTATGTATGCTTTAGAGAATAATTTTTTCTAACATAAATCTATTATAAATTATTAAATTTCTACTTATGTATCCTTTTTAATTGTTTTATTACAAATTTTATTTTATGACATATTGACCAGTTATATAGAATTTACAAATAAGAGAAAATTAAACTAAATAAAATAATTTCAAATTACCAGAATGAAGTATGTTGCATTTTGACCACAATGGTTTTTTAGTAATTTTGTTTTTAAATTTAAAAAATTCAAAAATAATTTTTATCTATATTTTCTTATCATTTAATTTATGTTTTACAATTTGCATGGTTTATATATAAAATAAATTAATCACTGTTATTAAATTTTATAAAACTAATTATATGAAGCAAATTTTAAACCTTACAAAAAATTACCGTCAATTTTTTATTTGCAATTATAAAACAATCATGGGGTTTACATAAATTAAAAACGAAATATTTTTAAAATGTAATACATTTATTTAATTATTTTTAAATCAGGGTTTATTTATTTAAATAAAGGTCGAGTTTACGGTTCTAGCATAGGCCCAACTCCACACAAGAACGGATTAGGGTTTCTTCTTATCAACCCTTTATAAAACCTATCCCTGCCGTCCCTCTCCTTGCTTCTTCTGCTAACCAGACCTCAGTTTGAGGCAGAAGTATAGCAGTAACAGCAGCCGCCATGGTACCTCATTTCCCTTCTTGGTACTATTTTTTGATTTTTTTTTTTTTATAAATATTTTCTCTTTTAATGTGATTCTATTTGCTTGGTTTAGGTGAAGTATTCAAGGGAGCCTGACAATCCGACAAAGTGTATGCTCTATTTTCTACTTCTCTTTTTCATGTTTTTATGAAGGTATTTCTTGTTATGCACTCTGTTGTTGTTATTAAGATCTTTGTTAATATTGCAGCCTGCAAAGCGAGGGGCTCCGATCTCAGGGTTCATTTTAAGGTATTCATATATTTCTCGATTCTTTTCTTATTTGCGAATATCTGGGCAGTATTTTCCCCGTATTTTCAAATGAAACTTGAGTTTTCTTTCCAATGTTGAGCTGTTGGGATGGGATTTTTTAGGAACCTGATGAAAAAAGCAGGGGCCTGTTGCCTCTTTATGAGCAGGTCTCTCGTAAACGTCAGGGAGATCGAGTTGGCATCGTTATTGGGTGAACCTCTGTTTGTTTTCTGTGGCTGATGGTTCAGTAAATGATGGCATACCCGCAGTAACATTCTGTTTCAAATTGACTGCTGTTCTCTATATAAAAGAGTAACACATCAGTTGAAGTACTACCTTGAAGTATATGTTCTCATTTTTGACGAGATTTCTAGTAGATCTTTTGTTGGTTATGTTGATAAATAATATGATCGGCAAGTTAGAACGGCTGACCATTCTCATGTGATGGATAACAAAGATGACCTAGTAGTGATTAGGATTTGCTTGAATTTATTATGAACTAGAGTGGATTTGCGTATGTTGTAGGGGAGATAATGGTATTTTTCTGCCTCTTGAAGCTATTGATTCAGTTGCATAAATGTTCTTTGAAGTGTGTTTTGGGGCAAAGAAGGTGGTTATTAGTTTAAGCAATTTGGCTCTTTTGCTGTTGATTCAGCGATTCGGTGATTCAGTGGATATTTGTACTTCAAACACCTGAAGAAAAAAGCAGGGATTTGTTGCCTCTTGTGAACAGGGCTCTCGTTAACTTCAGGGAAATCATTTGCATTGTTATTGGGTGAACCTCTGTAGTTTTAAGTTGCTGAAGGTTCAGTAAATAATGCTACATATACTCTTCTGCTAAATCCTTTCCTATGAAGCAACATGGTGCAACCATCTACCATTGTTGATTTTGGATATAGTTTTTCTTTTATTCTCTGTTCCTAACTAACTAGATTTATTGTGCTGCTTCCATTTTTATTGTGATCGATTGAACTGAAAGTTCTGCTTATATATGTTGCCTGTACTGTGGCTTGTGGAATGTGGATTCTAAATGCAAGTTTCGGAAATTTGGGGCCTCTGTCAGTATTTTTAAAGTTTTTCTACTACAAACCTGAAGAGAAAAAGCAGGGCTTTGTTGCCTCTTGTGGATAGGGCTCTCGTAAACTTCAGGAAAATTACTTGCAATGTTATTGGGTGAACCTCTGTCGTTTCAGTAACTTAAGGTTCAGTAAATACTGCTACATCTGTACTTCCATAGGAAGCAGTGTGGTGACATAATCTTTCCTCATGGATTTAGGTCTAGTTTTTCTGTCTCTGTTTCTAAATAATCGGATCTGTGATGCGGCTTCCATTTTTTATTATGATCATTTAACTGTAATTTGTGTGTATATATGTTGCTTGTATTGTGGATTGTAGAATTTGGTTTCTGATCAGTTCAGCTATTTGGACTTCTGTTGGTTAATTTGGTAATGCAATGAGTTCTTTTCACTCCAAAGCTGAAGAAAAAATCAGGGCTTTGTTGCTTCTTTTGGACAGGGCTCTTTTAAACTTTAGGGAAATGCTTGCACTGTTAATGAGTCAATTCTGTTGTTTTTTGTGACCAAAGGTTCAGTAAATAGTTCAGTCTAAAGCTTTTTCTAGGAAGCGCGTGGTGGAATGATTTAATTTTCTTGTTCTTGTTTAGCTTTCTGTAGTTTCTGTTTTTAACACATTTTTTATTCTGTTAGATGGACTCCTGTGAGTTCTGTTAAGAACTGAAATTACTTCCTTTGTCATGGACCTGTCCTTTCTGTAGCGATTAACATATCATGCCCTCTCTTAACTGTCTTCACAGAACACAAGGGAGACTGCATTCGCAATCAGAAAGCTTCCTTTGGCCAAGGCGAAAAGGTACTTGGAGGATGTTCTTGCTCACAAGCAGGCTATACCTTTCCGACGATTCTGTGGTGGTGTTGGACGCACTGCTCAAGCAAAGAACAGGCATTCTAATGGTCAAGGTCGCTGGCCAGTGAAATCAGCCAAGTTCATTCTTGATTTGCTGAAGAATGCGGAGAGCAATGCTGAAGTATGTTCTTTTTTCCCTTTCTTTCTTGTTATATTCTTAATTGAGTATAAGTATTAATGGGCTCAAATACATTTTTGGTCTCTGTTTTTTGTTTTGTTCAATTTGGTTATTGTATTGATTTTGTCTTTTAATTAGTCCCTATATTTTTTAAAATATTCAAATTAGTCCCTCTCTGTTATTGGTCTCTACCTCTGTCAACAACTAAACCATGTGTCACCTGGCAATTTTTATCGAACACTTTTCCGTGCTAGACATCATGCATTGTTTGACGGGAGATCTGATATATGAAGTTATTAAATTTGAATCAGTCTAAACTGGTCCAAATAAAGAAAAAAACCAAACAGTTCTCTCTTCAAATATCTAAATCCCCAATCTCTCTTCTGTATATCTGCCTTTACATAACCAAAATATGTAAACTGCACTGCAACAACAATAACTGACAACACGATTCCTTTTAAGGTCAGTCCTTTAATGGCAGCCAGAAACAAATCCTCCATTTTTTATCGGACCAATATTGATCGTCAGTGCCAGATTTCCACATCCTCATGTAGCTCAATCTCCACAGAAAACCTCACCCAGATCCAGAAGAACCCCATAAATCTTTTCCTTCTTCCACTGTCGACACTAATGAAAGGAGTAGCTGGAGCAGCTACAAGAAGGATAAAAAAATGAAGTCTGAGCGACAAGAAAGATAAGCCTGGAGGAGAGATGTGTTGTTCAAGCTGGTTGCTAGAGTATTGACAGAGAGTATGGGGAAGAAGAATAATTTTAATTTTGTCCGTCCAAATTTAATGACTTTAACATGTCAGAGGCCATGTCAGACAACACATGAAATCGTCAGTGGAAAAATGTTCAATAAAAAACTGCCATGTGGCAAGTTTGATGACACATGGCAGAGTTGAATAATGATGTTAGAGACCAACAAAAGAAGAGGGACTAATTTAAGTATTTTTTAGAAGTACAGAGATCAATTTAACTTAAAAAGTCAAAGTAGAGACCAAATAGAACAAAAATAAATAAATGCTGGGATCAGAAATGTACTTAAGCCTTAATATTTATGTAAGCAAAATTGTATGCTTAACAATGCTAAATAAAAATTTTCAGGTGAAAGGTTTGGATGTAGATGCACTCTTTATATCACACATCCAGGTAAATCAGGCACAGAAACAAAGGCGCCGTACTTACCGTGCTCACGGAAGAATAAACCGTATGTTGTGAAAGCCTGTTATTTTGTGATTCAGTAAATCAAAATCGGTTATTATTGTTGATGGTAAATGGTCATTCTTTGTGCAGCCTATATGTCTTCTCCATGTCACATTGAGTTGATTTTGTCCGAGAAAGAAGAGCCTGTGAAGAAGGAGGTAATTTGATTGAATGAAAGTGTGTTAAAAATTTTACAGTACGAAGGTATATATATATATATGTTTGTCATCTCTTATTTTCTGACTCTGATTTTGCAGCCCGAGACCCAGTTGGCAACTAGCAAATCCAAGAAATCTCAAGCTCTGTGAAGTGGTGCCTCTTCATAAGTCATCCTTAATTTTAAGTTGGGTCAAGGGCCTCCTTTTTTTGTGTTTTGTTGATTAAAGGGAGGAATGTTGCTACTATTTGATGATATAGTTGGTTGAGCTATTTATTTAGATGTAATGGATGGTTTTTTCTTTTTCATTCAAAACCATGTTTGGGTAAAATTCCTTTTGAGATTTTGATTGGAAACCTATTCTTGTTTAGGAGTTGATTAAGTTGCTTAGAACCGATGAATATGTAATACTAGATATTAATATCATTATTATATTTAGTTATCCTGGAAACAAAATGAATTATTTTATGAACTTCGTTTGAATTTTTTTCAAGTATTTATTGTTCAACACATTGCAGGTTGTCTGAAGATTATAATCAATTGAAGGAATTAGTTCTTGGAATCATCAATCCTTTTTGCCTTCATTCTCACACAATACCCTTTTATGGTAGTTGTCAATTCTGGAGTTGAGGTGTAAATATTGTTGCCTTATGACCTCCCAATTCTTTTTTATTCAGTAAAATACTTAAAAGTTTTGGTTTTTGGTCAGTAGATGCGAAGAATAGTAGAGTTAAAAGAAAAGGACTATTTTAAGATTTCAGTTGTACAGGAAGGTTTTTTACTTTTTATTTTTAAAATCTATTTGTATTTTGTTTATAAATTATACAAGTTAATTAAAGATGATAATACTAATAAGAATAATTATAAATTTGAAGATTGAGATAAGTGAGTTGAATAAAAGTGGCGAATAGAGAATAAAAAAAAATTGCGAGTTGTAGAAAGAAGAGGATTGGAATTTTGATTTTCTCTAAATGCCTTTATCCTCTGTTTGGATCATAGTGAATGATAGAATTTTAATGCATTGTACTTGAAAAAATTGTGTTTGTTTCAACTTTCAATTGTAACAAATGATATTTGACTGATAAATTTATGATGAATTTTTAAACTATTGAATTGATGTTATGTGATCGGTATGCCTTTTTTTTCCCCTTATACTCCCATCTAATATAATTAATTTCATTTTTATCTTTACAATTAAAAACCTTATTTTCTCTTATTCCTCAATCAAGACGCACGCATGGAGGACAAACAGCTCCAATCTTCTTCTCTGATCGATATTTGCTTGTTTTTCTTCTTTGATTGCTTCCAAAGGTTGAGTTCTTGATTCTACTTCTGATTTGCATTCTTCACATTCTCAATCGGTAAGTATTTTTGTATTTTTTTCTTTGATTTTTCCAGCATCAATTTTTTTCGTTTTTTTTTATTTGCATGTATTTTTTTTTCATTTTTTCTTTGATTTGCATGTATTTCTTTTGTTCTTCACCTTCTAATCTTCTTTGAACAATGTTCTTCTTGGTTATGGTAAACTTCCTCTGTTTATTTTTTTCTTTTTTCAAAGCTTGAATCTGTGGTGGAAGAGGAGTTGTTACCCATTGTTATTTTTGCAAGTTTATATGCTTTTTGTTTAAGAACTCAACATTTTAAGAACTTTTACTCAAAATCCTTGCATGAACATACTCCATTCTTGAAATGATCGCTTAGGTTAGTTAATCCGGCCTTAGATGCCTTCGTTGATTAAATCGCCGTAGGAACGGAGATCTTTCTTAGAGGGCTAGAATATCTAAAGCTGAGCTGGAGAATATTCAATGCCTACTTTGAAATTTAGAAATGACTCTCTTGCTGCATAAGAGAAAAGGCTAGCCGTGAAGAATAGAGAACTTAGTACAGCTGAGTAAGCTTTTTCAAGCAAAAGTCAAGAATTTCTTGGATAGATTTTGAAGATCAGAAGACTGGTGTCTACTAAAATAGTAAGCTCCAAAAGATTAAAAAAGACTATTAGGAACTCTTTATAGTGTAGCTCTGATGGCAGAATGAAGAGTTCAAATTTAGAATGAGACTGTGGCTTTCTATCAGAATAGAACCTGTTAGGGAAGTCTGATGAAGATCTTTTGGGGGGATAAATTTCTTATTTCAAAAGCCTATTACAGATAGAGATTTTTTCATATTGCAAAGGTATGCTGCTAGAGGAATTTACTTAGGATGAGATCAGGCAAACCATTTTTTCCCTCAATGGGAACAAGGCTCCTGGGCTTGATGGTTATACAACTGACTTTTAAAAGCGAGACTGTAGTAATCTTGGTGGTGAGATAGCTAGAACTATTTCTAACTTTTTCATGAATTGCAAGCTCCTTCATGAGGTGAATGCCACTACTATTTGTTTGCTTGGTCCCAAAGTGAACCCTAAAACAATGAGTGACTATAGGGCTCTTTCCTCTTGTCAAACTCTCTACAAATTCATTTCCAAGATCTTAGTTAATACACGATCTCTGACAATAATTTCGTGCCTATAAACTCTTAAAATAAGCTTGGTGGCAGAATGACAATCCTCACACACCCTCAAGTTCTTGATAATGTGAATTTGAGTGCCTGGTTTTGTGTTAAACAATCCAAAAACAATTGCAAGCTTTTCGCTCTACCTCTTCCAAGAGCCTTACTCTTCTTAACAACTCAACCACACAACCATAATGCTCTATTTTTGGCTCAACACCATAAATCTTTGCATTAAATTAAATATCTTTAGACCTTTATCAACTTATCCTGCGTGAGCACAAGCATTTAAAACACAGACAAGAGTAATCCCATTTGGTTTCAATACCCTCTCCCTCTGTATTTTGAAGAAGAGTTCAACAGTATCCTCGCTCTGCCATGCATATCTAGTCCTCCCATCAATGCGTTCCAAGATAAAAATTCATTGTCCTTCATATTCTCAAAAACATCCCAAGCCAAGTCTGTAACACCCCATCTATTATTATTATTATTAGTATTATTTTATTTTGATTTTTTTTTGTAATTTTTAAATGAACATATGAATTTTTATATGGTTTTAATTTAGTTTAATTTAATTAAATAGAAATAATAATAATAATAATAAAAGGAGGTAAAATTATTTTAGGAATTTAATTGAAAGCTTCTTTTAGAAGACTTATTTTCGATATTGTTAGTACATTTAAGTTATTATGTAAGGGATATTAATCAGAACCTTTTATTTCGCTTCCGCACTTATATTCTTTATATACATTTTCTTTTTAAATTTCCGGGGCTGTTACAGTTGGTATCAGAGCCGCGTTCCTCGGACTCATCCCTTACACAATGATACTTATAGAAACACCAAACCAATGAATCATTGCTAAACCATTCCTTGTGAAATGCAGGTGCAGAGAGATGAGAAGAGGAAGACCCCCACTAAATCGAACAGCTCGGGATGGTTCGCTTCGAGAGGATGTTGACAGAATATTTGAAATGCTGGAGAGGCTCATTGCTGCCCAACAGGGTCGAGAGGAGAGAAGGGAACTACCCAACTCTCCCCCACTGCCAAAAGTTGAGCCACCATTGCAGCAAGAGAATCCTGAACCACCTCGGTACGAGCCTGCTCCTCCACAGTACCACCCGGTGCCACCACCGCAGTATAATCCAGTGCCTCAGCCGCAGTACTGCCCGACACCACCACAGTATAATCCGGTGCCCCCACCATACCAGCAAGTACCACCACAGGCCCCTCAGTTTATCCTCAGCCTGGCCCAGTTCCTCTTCCGCGGGACCCAGCTCCTTCCATGATTGACCCAAGCTACGTAGAGAGGTACAGGAGACTGAACCCATCCACTTTTGCAGGGGAATCCTCCTTTGAAGATGCCCAGTATTGGTTAGCGGAGACGGAAAAGGTTTTCAAGACCTTAGCGGTGGCTCCCGAGTAGAGGGTCACTCTTGCTACCTACATGTTGGTGGGAGTAGCAGACCGCTGGTGGGAACTCAAGCAGACCACCATGCCTGTTCTAGTCACTTGGGAACAATTCTTAGCAGCCTTCCATGCAGAGTACTTTCTAGAGCACATCCAAAACCTGAAGGAGATGGAGTTTGTCCAGTTGGTCCAGGGAAACATGACGGTGTCAGAATATGCCCGTAAGTTCCTAGAGTTGGGCTGATACTCCCCTAAGACGTTGATGGACGAGAGCAGGAAGGCCAGGAGGTTCTAGTGGGGACTCCGCCCAGAGATCAAGGAACATCTATTTTTACTGGAGCTCAAGACATACTCAGCTGTCCTGGCCAAGGCACAGTTAGTTGAGAGGAGCCTCCACACCCTCCCTCGGCCAGTATGGAACCACCGACCCTCAGCTCCACTCCGTAGACCAGCACCTACTGCGCCTGTCCAACTGAACAAGAGGCCCAGACCGGTGATCCAGGCTCCAATGGTTGGACGTGGTAAGATCTGTCAGCATTGCGACAGAGATCACGGGGACCGACCATGTTACCGCCTCAACAATACTTGTCGCATTTGTGGTAGTGCCCAACACTATGCGAGAGAGTACCCAAGGAACCAGAATCAGGGAAGACCTCCTATCTAGGGCAGGGTTTACAACCTCATCCAGCAGGATGCCGATGTCGATCCAAACGTAGCACATGGTATGTACACTATCTGTAACTATTTTGCTCATGTTTTGTTTGACACTGGTGCATTGCATTCATTTGTTTCACCTGTTTTTGCATCCAAATTTAATGTATTGCCTGATAAACTGGATTCAATGTTAATTGTATCTATTGCTGGGAGTGCAACATTAATAGGAGAAGTTGTCTACAAGGCTTGTGCTATAGAGATAGCAAATAGAAAACTGAGTGTAGACCTGAAAGAATTAGACACAGGAGATTTTAATATAATTTTAGGGATGAATTGGCTAGCGGCGTATCACGCCACCATAGATTGTTTTAGCAAAAAGATTGTATTCAATCCTCTAAATAGGGAGTCATTTTACAAATGAATAAAATTATTTAGTACTTATTACTTGATGATAATTTTCTTACTTGTCGAGTGCGTTAACTTTGCTATTTTCTCTAACTAGGCAAACTCAAGAAAGAGAATTGTATTTAAGAGATCCCGGTAGTACGAGACTTTCTATATGTATTTTCGGATGAGCTGCCCGGACTACTAGTAGACAGGGAAGTCGAGTTCACCGTAGACTTACAGCTTGACACCCAACCTATTTCGGTTGCTCCTTACCGCATGAGTCGCGTTGAGATGGAGGAATTGAGGAAGCAGATCACTGAATTGTAAGACAGTGGTTTTATCAGACACAGTGTGTCCCCTTGGGGAACCGGAGTCACTTTTGCCAGGAAGGGAGATGGAATGTTGAGGCTATGTATTGATTACAGATGATTGAACAGGGTCACAATCAAGAACAAGTATCCAATTCCCAAAATTGATGACCTCTTTGATCAGTTGCAGGGTGCGCAGGTCTTCTTTAAAATAGACCTGCGATCAGGTTACCATAAGGTGAAAATAAGAACAAAAGACATCCCCAAGACGGCCTTTCGAACCAGGTGTGGACACTATGAGTTCCTGGTCATGCCATTTGGGCTAACCTACGCCCCAGCCATCTTCATGGATATGATGAACAAGGTCTTCAGAGAATTCCTAGATCAATTTGTTATCATGTTCATCGATGACATCCTGGTCTATTCAAAAAGCAGAGAAGACATGCTCACCATCTAGCCTAGGTTTTGTAGGTTCTCAGAAGAAAGAAGCTGTGTGCAAAGTTGAGTAAGTGTGGATTCTGGCTTGAGCAGACCGCCTTCCTAGGACACATCATATCAAAGGATGGAGTATCAGTGAATCCTGAAAAGGTTGAAGCGGTGCTCGACTAGGAGAAATTGACATCAGTTAAAGAAATCCGTAGCTTTCTGGGAATGGCGGGCTATTACTGCAAGTTTTTCGAAGGATTTTCTAGCCTAGCGGCTCCCCTAACCTGACTCACAAAGAAGAATGCCAAGTTTGGGTGGAATGAGGAATATGAAAGAAGTTTTTCAGAACTGAAGAAGTAGCTGACTACTGCACCTGTGCTGGCCTTACCGAGTGGATCAGTGGGGATATACAGTTTACAGTGATGCCTCCTATCTAGGCTTGGGTTGTGTCCTAATTCAGCATGGGAAGGTCATAGCTTATGGGTCCAAACAGTTAAAGAGCCATGAAAAAAATTATCCCACCCATGACTTAGAGCTTGCCGTAATCATACACGCTTTGAATACTTGGCGCCATTATTTATACGAAGAGACATTTCATATCTATACTGATAATAAGAGTTTGAAACACATATTCACTCATAAGGATCTCAACATGAGTCAGAGAAGGTGAATAGTTCAAAGTTTTCCATGCATCTCGGAAACACCAAAATGTACCAAAGCATGCGACCCCAATTTTGGTTGAATGAGATGAAAATGGACATAATTGACTTTGTGTTTAAGTGCTTGATATGTCAACAGGTCAAAACAGAGCATCAACGCCAGGCAGGCTACTTCAGCCTTTACTGATTCCGGAATGGAAGTGGGAACATATCGCCATAGACTTCGTGACAGGGTTACCTAAGGCACGCGCAGGACATGACGCCATCTAGGTAATTGTTGACCGACTCACCAAGTCTTTCCACTTCTTAGCCATCAGAATGACCGATTCCTTGGACAAGTTGGCAAAAATGTATATCCAAAAAATAGTCAGATTACATGGAGTTCCAGTGACAGTGGTGTCTGACAGGGACCCTAGGTTCACTTCTCGATTTTGGAGTAGCTTTCAGCAAACCATGAGAACGAAGCTGTCCCTCAGTACTGCTTTCTACCCTCAGACTGATGGACAATCAGAAAGGACAATCCGTACACTTAAAGATATGCTTCGAGCTTATGTCCTTGACTCTGGGGGCCATTGGGACGACCATCTGCCCCTGATAGAATTTGCCTACAACAACAACTACCAAGCGAGCATTGGTATGGCTCCGTATGAGGCGTTATATGGGTGTCCATGCAGATCGCCGATTTGTTGGGAAGAAGTGGGTGATAAAAAATTGTTCAGCCTGGAGCTAGTAGAGGAGACCACATCAAAGATAGTTAAGATCAGAAAGAACATTCAGATGACTCAGAACAGACAGAAGAGTTACGCGGACACCCGGAGGAGAGATTTAGCGTTTAAGGAAAGGGACCGGGTTTTCCTCAAGGTCACTCATTTCAAGGAAATTAGTAGGTTTGGCAAGAGGGAAAAACTGAACCCCTGATTCATTGGACCATTCGAACTCTTAGACAGGATTGGTACTGCTGTTTACAGACTAACACTACCTCCAGAGCTTTTCAAGATCCACAATATATTTCATGTGTCCATGCTACGCAAATACAACCCGGATCCCTCTTATGTCTTAGCTCACGAACCCCTCCCACTCTAGGAAGACTTATCCTACGAGGAAGTATCAGTTGGTATTACGGATAGAAAGAGTAGGTTGCTCCGCAACCAAAAAATATCCTTTGTAAAGGTTGTATGGCAGAACCACACACTAAGGGAGGCTACATAGGAACTAGAATCAGACTTTATAGCCCAGTACCCCCATTTGTTTGATCAAGTGTAAGAGGCAAATTTGACGGACCAAATTTCTTTAAGGGGGCGAGAGTTGTAACACCCTAATTATTATTATTATTAGTAGTATTATTTTATTTTTATTTTTTTGTAGTTTTTATATGAATATATGAATTTTTATATGGTTTTAATTTAGCTTAATTTAATTAAATAGAAATAATAATAATAATAATAATAATAATAATAATAAAAAGGGGTAAAATTATTTTAGGGATTTAATTGAAAGCGATTTTGAGAAAAAAGGGGTAAAAATTTAGGTTTTGGGGGTATTTTTGAAAGAAAATTTAAAAATCGGGGGTCAAAATGTAATTTAAAAAAATTACGCCACGTCAGCTGTCTGGTCAGAACCTCCGGCCAAACAGAATGCGCCGCGTGGTAGAGACGCTGATGCGGGAGGCCACGCAGAAAGGAGCTACGTGGGCGATCCGCGTGCGCGCGGTCGAACAGCTGAGATCCGTTCTTGCGTACACGGACGGCCCAGATCAAAAGCACGCACGGACAACCCAGATTACACGCGCACGGACGGTCCAGATTGTATCGCGTTGAACGGCCTAAATTCATTTCTTTTTTAACATTGATCGGGTGGCCCAGATTAAATCGCAATTGACTACTCAGATTAAAAACGGAAGGTTATAAATAATCTCATCTACACCCAAATCCTAACCCTAGCCGCTAGAGTCCTCGCCGGAGAAGACAGAAATTCTGCCATTGGCTCAGAATTCGATTCTAAACCCACCTGTGGCCAAATTGGAGCTAAAACACTAGCCAATTGGCTAGAAAACGCCGCCGCAGGTTTTCTCAGTTTTCGTCTCCGATGAGGCCCTTTCCGATTCTCGTTCAATGTAATTTTTACACCATTGTGACCACCGTTCCTTCCTCTACAGGTTGATCGGAGCAAAATACCAAATCGCGACTCTGGCCGAAGGAGCTGCCGCACCAGAGAGCCCCGCCGCCGGTAAGTTTCAGTTTTCGGTATTTTTTCGGCCCACCGAGGGCCCTAGGGGTGTTTTCTCACAGGAACCAATGCAAGTTTAGCCGAATTCGGCTGAAAACGGCCAGAAACGGCCAACTCGAGGTGGATCGCCACTACTAGCGGCGGCGCCGTTGCTAGAGCACGGCGAAGCCGTCGTGCTGAAATTTTAAAATTTGCCGAATAGGCCTCGGGTTTGATTTTTGAGTTATTTGGGATATGTGTAGGTACCGTAAGTACGTTTCAGTTCCCGAGAGAAAATTCAGGGAACCCAGGGACTGCTTGTAGGCGCAGTGAAAAAATCCAGTTTTCGACTTCGAATCAGGTAAGGACCCCTCACCCTATTTTCTATCACGGGGTTAAAGTCTAATAAATGATAAAACTGTATTTGTATGAATTAAATAGATATACATAATTATTATAGTCGCTAATGGAGCCTGAACATGACATATTTCTATGTCAGTTCCTGTTTTATTTTACAGTCTAATTGCAGTATGGTATATGATTTATTTATTCTATGATTTTGAATGCATGAATCACTGTTTACTTCATTATAGCTTGATTTTGTGAATTCGATGATATGCTTGCCTTATTGGATGCTCGTTACTTATTTAAGTATTCATGTTTATGTGGGAAACAGAAAACTAAGAAAAAAATAGAAAAAGTATGTGAATTGATAAATGGATAAGTTGATAGCCTCACTAGATATCCTAGGAGATGGTGGATGGACCAGGTCCATAGGGAACCCTACCGCGAACGTTGTCTCATACCGGATGGAGTATGGAGACTTTCAATGTTTTGGCGCTCACACCGGACGAGGTATGGGGACGGCTTGCTTCACCCTCATACCGAACGGGGTATTGAGGTTTTATTATTTGGTGCCCATACCGGACGGGGTATGGAGACGGCCCTGGAAATTAAATTTGTTAAAAGAATGGTTCACGTGTAGCGGAGACCCCTATGGATCCCCACGGATACTAGTAAGCTGATAAAAATGGGGTAACTATTGTTTGATGATTAAAATATAAAAGTATGACATGTATTATGATACAGATTATGTATGAATTCGTGATATTTATGATGTTACTGTTTCCATGAGTCGTTTTTATAAATCCCACTGAGGTAAGTGGACGGTAAATGATTTGATTATTGATAAATAAATTTACTTGAAACTTGTGCTCCATTGGTTGTCTTTGGTTTTCTACCAACCTTTACTTCTGTGACAGTGATATAGTGTGATGTCTTTACTGGACTAGTGTAGCTCATTCCTTACTTAATCATTTCATATCAGGAGGACTTGGTTCCCGAGCCCGATCTACAAGACGACGGCGAGTAGATACCTAGATGTTTATTAGTTTCTTTTATAGTCTTTCATTCTTAGTATTTTCCTTTAGATGACTTATTTTCGGTATTATTAGTACGTTTAAGTTATTGTGTAAGGGATATTAACTAGAATCTTTTATTTCGCTTCTGCACTTATATTCTTTATATACATTTCCTTTTTAAATTTTCGAGGCTGTTACAAAGTCAATGCGCCCACATTTAACATACATGTCCGCTAAATCAGTCCCTAAAACTGCATCTAATTTGATAGAATTTTTTTTTTGCATAAGCATGAATCTACCTGCCTTGATCAAGTGCCTCTACATTAGCACAAGCAACCAGAACACTTGACAAGATAAATTTTTTAGGCCTAACTTTTTTTCTTTGCATCTCATTGAATATCTCCAATACCTCCTTGTAACACCTTGTTAGCACTGCTTTTTTACTACTTACTGATTTTTTCTTCCACCTTGTTAGGAAAAATTAGGGGAGGTGGCATTGGTGGCAAATCTTGCTGAACCTGGCTACACACTCGAACTGTCATCCCTTGTTCCATTAGTAGGTTAGGTTAGTATGATTAATTTCTTGTAGGATTTAACTATCAAGATTATACCATATTTAGATTTAGCTAGTTTCTATTTGAAACACTAATGAATTAGACATAATAGTAAATCTATTTAGGGATGGCAATGGAGTTAGTTCTGTGTGGGTTTTGCCAAAACCGAATCCGCCCCAAATTTTTTAAAAAATTGATTTTCTTTGCACTGTGTGAGAGGGAGTGGAGCCGATAATTAGGGAAACTATAACTTGCAGATGAGGGTTATGTGAACTCTGTTAACATAGAATGAAGTTAAATAAATATTACTAGAAATTTATTCCCCAAACAGGTGAAAGTGTGTGTTAATTAAAATGTATACTATGGCTTGCTTTGATTTGGAATAATTAAACTCATTGTTTCTTTTTGTTTCAGGCATTTGGTATCATTTCTGTTCACACATTAGATAAGAAATATGGATATTTTGATACATGCAGTTATTTTACTATGCCAGTTTATCATACTTCATGGGCTACTAATTCATAAAAAAGCGCGAGATAAATTATAGGCTCACTCATGAATTAAGACTAGAGGGAGAGAAAGCTCGAGATAAGCTTATGCAAAATTTGTTATCAAGTGATTTTTGTCGTCATATAATTAGGATGAAAGCTTCATCTTTTATGAATTTATGTCTTTTACTGGTTATAGATGGTGGACTCAGGCATACCGTTCGTGCAACTGTAGAGGAATAAGTACTTAAGACATTTTATCTATTAGGACACAATGAGAAAATCGAGTCATATCTTGGGTTTTTCAACGATCCAGAGAGACGACAAGTCGTTATTTTCACAATGTGTTACGATGTATAGTACATATGACCGATAAATTTATTAATAAGCCAAATTGATCACTAGTCCCTCCGGAAATAGCCAACAATCCCAAATTCTTTCAATTTTTTAAGGTATATATATAAGTTATATACGTTTAATTAATTATTTTAACACGAGTGCATATTTAATTAATTAGTTAATAATTAATATTAAGATTGTATTGGTGTGATTGACGGAGCACATATACATGTTAAAGAGTCCAGAAAAGATGCTCTACGGTTTCGCGGGAGAAAAGATTTTCCCACCCAAAACCTGTTAGCAACTTGTACATTTGATTTGAAATTTTCACACGTCTTAGCTGGGTGGGAGGGGACCACATCAGATTCAAGAATAATAAAAGATGCATTAAATAGAGTTGATGATCCTCTAATAATTCCTGAAAGTAATTAAAATATATTTAATTTCGATATGTAATATATACTTTTGAAGAAAAATGTTATAACTTAATTTATTTATTGCTTATAGGTAAGTTTTACCCTGTCGATGCTGGGTTCATGTTGCGTAGTGTACTAATTACACCACATAGAGGAAAACGCTACCATTTAAGTGAATACTCTATGAATCCACCGCACAATGTTTGTGAACTATTTAATCTATGACATATTTTCTTATGTAATGCAATTGAACGTGCCTTTGGAGTTCTAAAGAAATTTTTTCCAATTATCCAAATATCGACTGAACCTCATTATCAGATTAAGACTGTTAATACCATCATATTTGCTTGTTGTATTTTGTATAATTATTTAAGGGGAGAGGATCAAACTGATGAACTTCTTCGAGAGGTTGATGAAGAACTCCGAAATGTCTATCTAGACGAACGAAGTATTTGTAATTTTAGGGACAGTACTGAAGAAATAAAAAAAGGCGAAATAATTAGAGATGCAATAACAGCTGATATGTGGGTTGATTATATTTTGTGTAATTTATGATATTTGTATGGTGTATGATATTTGTATGACTTATGATGTCTGTATAACTTAAATATTTTAATTGAATGCTACAATTTAGAATTTATTTTGTTGTAAACATATTATATTTTTTTTGTATATAATTATATTTGGTATTTTCATATGTGTTTTCGACAATGGTTAAGAGGGACAGAAATGCAGACACAGGAAGTAAAATGATCCACTAGTCAGATCATATGGATGATGTCCTAGTATACTCGTTCTAAAATCAGCATTTGTGTAGTCGTAGATCGGGTGGAACATTCACATCACACGCTATTGATTGTGTGCGTGAAGAAGTGAGGAATGCATTTTCAAATTTAGACATTAATAAAGAGCATATATACAACTGCATATGTTGTTTATATGTTTTCAAACATGGAATGAGTGGTTTTACATGGAATCCAACAACTGAACGATTCAAAGCAAAAGATGAAGTTTGGGAGCAACTAATAAAGATAAATCTCTTACTTTATCATAAGTTTGCCATTTTTTATATTGTTCAAATATTAATATAATTATTCATACTAGGATCAACCTGAAGCAGTGGAATTGAAAAACAAATGCGTGCGAAATTACATGAAAATATTAGAAATGTATGGAAGGGATAGAGCTAATGGGTCTACAAGTGAGACATCCCTAAACCCTCGAAGATAAAGGAAGAGGAATGGTGATGAACATGGTCTGGATGCTACAAGTGAGACACCAATTACCTAAGATTTAAGTGGGAATTTTAATTTTCATGGTCTGGATAGTTCATATGGGGCTCCAACACCCGAAATTCCTACTTCAAAATCCGAACATGAGATGTAAGAATCTTTAATGCGAAAGAAAACGAGACATTTAACAATGGTCTATGAAGAAGAATATCTGGCTAAAGTTCGAACTATTTCAAATTCAGTTAAGGAACTACTAATAATTTCAAAAGCGCATGTTTTAGCAGAAGAACTATATTAAGAGGTTTTTCGTATGGGATTAAATCCCCTTCTATGAACAAAATCTTTTATGCTGCTTATCGATGAACTAAACATGGGTAACGCTTTAATGACTTGTCCTCCTGATCGACATAGTTTTTTCATGACCAATTTGCTTAATTTATCAGGTAATAAAACGAGACATTTGACAACGGTCTATGAAGAAGAATATTTGGCTGAAGTTCGAACTATTTCAAATTCAGTTAAAGAACTATTAACCATTTCAAAAGCGCATGTTTTAGCAGAAGAACTATATTAAGAGGTTTCTCGTATGAGATTAAATTCCCTTCTATAAACAAAAGCTTTTAAACTGCTTATCGATAAACCAACGTGGCTAAAGCTTTAATGACTTGTCCTCCTGATCGGTGTATTTTTTTCATGACCAATTTACTTAATTTACCAGTTAATGACTAATATCACATATCAAGTTTGAATATTTTTTATTTGTTATTTTGTTGGTTTTGTTTTTTTGCATTCTTCGAATTTTCAAGTAATTGAAAATGGAGGTTGTTGTTGACGAAATGCAAGACTATATTATGGTTTTAGGAACCATTGTCAAACTGATGTTGGATGTTTAATAGATGAATTTTATTATTTTGATGGACTAATTTATGTTTTGAATTGATTAATTTATGTTAAGTTGACTAATTTATGTTTTGGATTGATTAATCTATGTTAAATGAATTAATTTCTTCTATCTTTCTTTACTTCTTTGTTGACAATATTTTACATTTTTGAAACAGTTTTTGTTTATTGTGATATTTATTTAATTCTCAAGTAATTTAGTAAAAAAATATAAATATTTTTTTATTATTTAATATGAATACGAAATATCTACATATGTATATATGTACTATATATTTTTGTTAAAAAATAAATTTAAAAGTTTGAAACTAATTAAAAAAATATATTATTGGACACATAAAATTTTATTGATGATTAAATAATTTTATTTTTATTAAAATTGAATTAATATGATAATATAAATAATTATTATTTATTTTATTAAATATAAAATTTTAATTTGGTTATGTATAATAATTATTTATTTAAATATAAATATAATTATATTGGTAAACAATTTATTTATTTTTTCATTATATACTTCTTTTATAATATATACTATTATATATAATAAGTAGAGATAAATTATTAATTTGACTGAAAATATAATCATATCATTTTATTATCTTAATTAAAATATGTTATTAACATACATTAATATACCATCATCTAAATATAAAAAAATTTTGTCATTTTAATTCTGTATTATTACTATTCAATTATTGTCATTACTATATATTAATTAATTATTACTGAAACTTATCCGAACAGAATGATAAAGTTAGTTGTCGTCTGTTGGGATAAAAAAAAAGAAGAATAATTTTTATGCAAAAAGACCAGTCAAGTGCTAGAATATAATTATCAGAAAGGAAAAACGTGAGAAATTAGATACAAATGGATTGGAAAAACATAGCCAAAAATAAAAAGGTGCCCGTTGACAGGTTGAGTAGGTCGATGGTTGGAAGACAATCAAGACCCAGCCCAAATGAGTATTGATTAGGCCAGACTTACCCATTTGCTTATTCCTGGATTTTGGGCCAGGATTGGGCTTCGAGCTGAATTGGACCAAACCAAGCCTTGGTCCCTACCGAGTTAAGCTAGGTCGAAGTTGTTCAAACATGTATTTCAATCTGCTCTTAGCGTGATCCCACATGGATTGTGAGGTTATTATATAAGTTTGACTAAATTGAACCCTGAATTTCTTAAAATAGAGTGGAAACTAAATTGAATTCGATTAGTTAGCAACTGAACAGAACTGGTTAAGTGGAATAATCAAAAATCAACTTTTTTCAGAACATACATTTGAAAACAAAGTACAGATTTTAACACCAAGTCGTTAATGCAGAATTATAAGGAGTTAGATATTTTATACATATGGCCCGAAAAGTTCGAAAACTCGTCATGATATATGCCTCTAAATTTTAAGTTTTTTGGTTAAACATATTTCGCAAGCGAAGCCAACGACTGAATAATAATAAAACCAAAACAACTAATATAATGAAGATCAGTTAAATGTGGTTTCAATTAATTGACTCCAAATTTACACTCTTAGTCAATTGGGACGAAAAAGAACCAAGTTGCACCTTTTCTCAACGAGGACAGAATGGCTAAATGCATGTAGAGGATCCAACTACCTGTTAGATCTGAATAGTTTTATTTTATTTAATCTAAATGTATGTATGTTACGTCAAATAAATATGCACTATATCATATAATCAATTATAAAAATGCTTGAAAATGTAAAATACTTTTATTTTATATTCACTGATAGCAAATAACTTTAACTAAAATAATTTATTTATTCATGATAAATGAAAGAATATAAAATATCAATCTTATTCAAACAGTGTGTGTGTGTGTATATATATATGTTGAATTAAATTATTTCCTATTATAAATATAAAAATAAATTATTTTATATTTTATTGCTAATAAAATTTTAAAGTTAAAAATTAATTTAATTGATATGTGCATATTTATTTTTAATGACGTAACATGTTATATAGTAGATAAATTAGCAGAGCATTAATTGAGTGATCAAACAAAATCTTTAATTGAGATTGAACTATGTAATCAGAATATTAGGTTCTTAATGGCACAATTGTGCAAGGGTTGTGCCTTTCAAAATGCATTTAACCAATCCAAAACAATAACAAAGTTTACCTAAAATATGAAGATTGAACTATATAATCAACCCATTTTATTTTCATGTAATGATATGATTATTCAAGATTGAGTACGTCCAACATATATTTATGCTAGAAGATATAGCTCGAAACAAAACTAGAAAAAGCGATAACATCCGCCCAGTCAGGGAAAAGGCTTTTCAACTTGTTTGTTCCATCGACCAGAACCTGGTCCAATACAGCCACATCCACCCTCAAATCTTCAGTGCTGCTAGCCTACAATTCACCTTAAATCAATCAAGTAATTGTTTGGATGACAAAAAACAAACTTGTAGGCGAACCAGGGATCAATTTTAAAGGAAGATTTATTGGTTATCTCTTTCAATATCTTAGCTCATTCACTATTAGTACTCTCTCTATCATAAATGGGGCCACTTAAACTATCCAATAGAATCAAGAGGAAGGCCAGTGCTGTTGCAGGGATGGTGTTGCCAGTTCTAGGGCCCTGCTTCGTGTGCAGTTTGAAGATCGAAATGATATTAGTGATAGAAGCACAGAGAGTTGATGCATTCGGCAAAGAGAACCTATCAAAATGTTGATAGTCTCTAGAGGCAACCAGGTGTATCGAAGAATGTTGGGGCCAAAATTTCTAAATCCAAAATAATTCTAGTGCCAGGATGTGGAATATAGAGAGTACACTTTCAGAGAATGAGCCTATACTTAACAAGCCTAGGCATTTGGACAGAAAAATCAACTTTAACAGACCTAGGCCTTTCTTTATTAAAGATTGCAAATCCATGACAGAAGCACTTTAAGCACCGAATATAAAACATTGTTTAGACATGAAGACAGATAAGCAGTTTGGAATTAAAGGTCCATGTCAGCAAGTTCTTTCATCTATTAGCTAAACTTCCATAGGAGCTACTATCTGCAAAGTTTGGTGGTGAAGAGGAAATAGGCCTACAGAATTACTAACTATTACATACTAGTGTGCTAGTTAGCATAGCATAAGGTAGAAAAGAAGAATGAGAGGGAAAGAAAACTTGAGCAATTGTCAAGTGAAACGGAGAGGTGAAAGGAATAAATGAAGAAGTCAAAGGTTAGAAGAGTGTAGCAGATAACAGAATCATAGGAGAAATGTGCTTCAAAGTCTATTCCAGAACAAATAAGGTTGCATCACATCAACTTAACTTTTAACAGCATTTTTCTCCTGACATAATTAAGAGATTTATGGTTCCAAACTTCTGTGTATTTTGTTTATTCATCCTTGTTAGATGAAAATGATTTAGGAGATTTTACAGATATCTTTGTCCGTTAATTCTGTGCAAATTCCTTATACGTAATTATATTCTCCTGGCGCTGCACTAATGGATTCTCTTTTTCTTCTGAAAAAAAAAAAACATGAAAAGACTTTACCTCTAACCAAAAGGTCCAGTTCTTGTTGCTGCCTCCGCTAAGTCTACAAATATACGATGGTGGGCCACCATCAGCTGCTTCTGGAGCTGCAAAAATTTCCAGGCTTGTTAAAGCACATGAAATAATGGATATTCTTGCCAAATTCAAACAGAAGCAGTAACTTCTTAGGTACCTGGAATTCTATTATCTGCAAATGACCAACCAGATAAAGGGCCGGTAATGTTAAGAACTGTAACCCAAATCTCCTCCAAGGAGCTGAAGGAAAGACAACTTAAAATTTAAGTAACCCATGGCCATTAGACTATAAAGCCTCATAAAAATCTCTAGAGGTCATTCTTTTCCAACCAAAAACATGTGAAATAAATACAGCAAACCAAAAGAGAACCAATCTTTCTTACCAATTACATTGAAATTGCACACATGAAATATTAGAGTTACCAAAATCAAAATTCGTAATAAATAGTCAAGATACAATCCTTTTTTTTCGATATTGTTTGGGCCCACACAGAACTCAAAGCAATCATGTCTTATGGCAATCGTTTATTCCACTGGTAAAAAATCATATGAGTTTAATATTGTAGATTAATAGGTTAAATCTGCAAATAGCACATGCTTATATTCTATCACCATAACTGTTAACCCATTGATTAAGTGACCAATTATTTTAAAACTTAATCTGATAGAAAATGTTTCAACTTTATCATTTATATTCTAACATGCTCAAGGTGTATGAAATTATAACAAGAACAAAAACCTAAAAGTATGCCAGCTGAGCAAATTAAGTGCCTTCAAGGGAAAGCTCAAGTTTGAGCAATAATTGGAGAATAATTAAAGAAGTGGCTAGAATTCACATAGTTTGAACAATTTTCCAAGCCTTCACTGGACAGATCAATTTTGAACAACAACTGGATAATAACTAAAGAAGGCCAGGACATGGATTTTCCATCACCTAATACTTAGCTAAAGAAATATCGAAGATCACACTTATGCAAAATGCTGAAAAAATAATACATTCAGTGACCTAAGCTTCCATATCCCATGTTTGATCAGTGCTAGATACATCCTAATACTCAACGAACCAAATTTATGCAAATAAATATCACCCAATTGGTCAAATATGCCTCTAGCTTAACTCACCCTAGGGAAAGTTCCAAATAAACTCTTCGACTTCCATTACTTGACATTTCTTGAGGCCTGTAATTAAATAAGAAGGGAAAAGAGGAATATCGCTTTGAAATCTCATCACTTCTAGCAGGAAACTTCAAACCTCTGATCAAAAAAGATGCTGGATAAAGTGCCTGTCACAGAAACAGTGTTAGAAATTGTTTAACCACAACTTTCTGATTTTCAGACAAATATTTTCACAATTGGTTGCAACTAATGACAACTTCATCTAATTTAGTTTTTGGCATGCATATAAACATACTTACTAGCCTCGGATTGAACAAAAACAATATTGTTTTATATGTTCTTTAAGGATAACAGCCTGAAAATCACTGAAGAAAGCAAGAACCCCTTATGCAGTACAAGGACCACCTATTACAACATAAACCTCAAATATGATATATTAAGGAGGGAAATGCACGTGTCCACCGCATGTGCGTGTTTGTGTACGAAAGAGAGAGAGAGAGAGTTGTAGTATTGTTATTGACATGTAGGTTACCATGGAATCTCTCATAATGGAAACAATTCAGAGCTTTGGCAGAGGTTGGAATCCTTGAAGGGGAACGCCTCATATATATGCATTACAGGGCAACTCTACAGCTTGTTGGTAAATAAAAAAAACTTTTGGGTAGAAGTTTACTTCCTTACTTAGTAGGAGCAGAAAGAAGAGGATTAGCTCCATGCAAGTACACAAGTAACAAGCTTTTAGAAGGATAAATAGTTTGATTCAAGCAGAAATATGTTCTTCCAGAAAAGAAAGTGAACAAACTTTTAGCCTGGAACTTAAAACCACGTACCAACCAGCTCTCCCTCTGGGAGATATTTGCAGTTTGGAAAGAGATTCCTGAACTAATGTGCAATTCCTTTGCCATTTCAGGTGCATACTTGGAAAGAAACAACAAAGAGTTGGAATCAACCACGGCAAATTCATAGCTTGAGTCGATAATCTGATTTGCACCTGTCAATCTCGGGAGCAAAACAGTCACTTCAGAGGACAGTGAAACCCAAAATTTAAAATCACCAACTAAGATGACTTTGAATAATGTTATAACATGACAATGCACTCCTGAGAATGTATCATGAGCAGAAACAATCTTCTAGATGGATAAAGTTCCAAACAACATTGGAGTATCAACTGCATATTCTAGTACCTCCAGTAACATAGGTATGTTGGAAAACAACTCTCTTAGGTGCATCTCTGCTATAGGGAAAGAACTGCAATGATAGTGCCAAGACAAGCACACAAAGATGCAAAAAGAATTTCAAGATGGATGCCCTGGCTAGCCAATGACCACAGACAGGTATTAGAGGGCCAAAACACCAACCGGTTACAAGTCCAATGATTGCTGCTACAACAGCATCAGGAAGGTAATACCCTGCAAGCAGATATTAATCAAATGAAATAATCACAACCAAATATGGTAATCAAATGAAGATAATTACAACCAAATATGTTAGATCATGATTGCTATATAGGAGAAAGGACTAGTCAAAGGTTCCTTTTTCTTTTTTACTTCAAGCCCATATCAAAGGGTACAAAACCTGAGGCATGCCACTATCTTGTAGACATAGAAGGAAGCAACTGGCCACCTGAACTGAAGGTTGCCGGTTCCTAGTCTTGGCAGAATAATTCAAGCAAATCAAGTCATGATGTTTGATCCAGTACAAGTTTGCCAGTACCTTTGCTACCATGTTTTCCTTGTTACTTTGATAATACTTAAAGATCTCCAAGAGTGAAGTACTCAAAGCAACTTTGGCATACTTCCCCGATTAATTCCATTATAGTAGGATGAGTTTATTACTCAAATTGACATGACAACTACTTCCCAAATACTACAAACTATCTTATACTAGGAATAGCAATTATGGAATATTAAACAAAATAAATTGTCATTTGACAGGTGGCAAACAAGTAAAATTAAAGTTTCCACAAAACTAAATTTAAAAATCAATTTTCTTTTGCCTTATTAAATCTTCCGCAACTTCATTAGCAGCAAGGGATGCATTGAGAATTGGCTGCCTGCCAAAGAAAAAACACTTTATATGGTGGAAATAGTATCACCAAGAATTTTTCTGAATCATCTTTTTAGTACAAAAGAAAGAAAGCAAAGTCTATACTAGTACCAATTTTACCATTAAGGTGGTATCCCCTTCACTAATATCCCAACAAGCTTGAAATAAACCTAGAGAAAGACAATTAGGCCTTGACCTTAGTTTTGCTAGATAGCAGACAGCTATTTTAATCTCTCCTCCTTCAATGGTCTCTCCAACCAACTAGCTTTTCTTTCTTGTAGTGGGAACCAATCTAAGCCCTAAATAAATGGGCAACCATATTTTCCTCATAAAGTTTTCTAATAAAAATCAGTTTTTTCAAACTCAAGAGAGGACAGGTCCAAAATGATGTCATTACCTTGCACTCCTAGCTCCTTTATCATAATTTACGCTATCTGCCATTTGTCACTATGGAAAAGCTCAGTTGTAGCAGGACCATCCTTAGCCCATATAACTCTACATAGGACTAACTAATCTCTCCCTTAAAAAAAAAATCCTCAAGCTCCTCTGCTTAGCAGATAATCTTGAACGCTCATCTTCTGGAAGAGACATTTCACACCTTGGTTTATCGAAGTAATCAAATTGATTAAGAAGCTATTGTTTCTTAACTCTCACATCTCCAAAACATTGTTCCACGCCTTGAACTTCTCCTTAATATACTCAACAATCTTATAACCTTGTACAACCCCCCTCCCCCCCCCCCCACCCAAACCAACCTCATTGAAATCCGTCCACCATTCTTTCAGTAGTTTGAAAAATATATCCTGTTGAGTCCACATAATCCTAAATCTAAAAAGTGAACGGCCCATTTCCTTCTTCATGACTCCAGCAGAAAGGAAATTGATTAGACTCATGACCTCGACATTTATTACCTTGGTGTCCATGAAAGACAAAAATATATCAGAATCTTTTGAAAGATATAGGCAAGCTAGTATGTAAGCCTACAAACACACAAAGAGATCCCAACCACAAGTTGGGCTTGGCAGAGGAAAATGTACTTATCAATAAGGAGATGTATCAAAATTAGTCGGAAACTTAATTATCTGTCTCATATAAGGTTCAGTGTTCCTCATGTAGTACATGTAATAAGTCAGTTCATGTACAATTTTAAAAGATGCACCTACAGGAGGTATACAAAGTATAAAATTACCTGAAAGGAACTCCAGAAAAGGCATCATGTTCAAAATTAATATCGGACTGGTACAGGAAGCCTATATTGATGCTGACTATATTAGATCAATAGTGGATGGAGCATCTATAATAGGGTACTACACCTTCTTTGAAGGAAATCTTACTATATGGAGAAGCAAGAAGTAAAATGTGGTAGCAAGATCAAATGCAAAATCAGAAATTTTGAGAGTAGCACAAGGAATTTGCAAGCTGTTATAGTTAAAGATTATCTTGGAAGATTTGACGATTAAGTGAGATGGTCTGATGATACTTTATTGTGACAACAAATCTGAGATCAACATTGCCTACAATTCGGTATAACATTGTAGGACCAAGCACATTAACATTGACGAACATTTTATCAAATAAAAATTAGACAATGGCTTGATTTGCACACTCTATGTGCCCATCAACTCTCAACTTGCAGTATGCTCACTAAAAATCGCAATCCAGCACTTCAGATAATTGTTAACAAGTGGGCATGTACAATGTCTCTTCACCAATTTGATGGAGAGTGTTGGAAATTTTATATTTACAATACTTTTATAGAAGGATATATTCGTAAAAATATGCTTATCTAATTAATTATTTAGGATCCTTTTCTTCATCCTAAAGTTGTGTATATAAAGGGCCAAATTATTCTCCTGTAAGGCCTGCATCATCAGAAGGTTGTGCTTCACACGCTGTAGATGGGTGCTGAGGATGATGACTGATTTTAGCCTCTATCCAATGTCGTGAATTTCTACTCCACTTTTTAACCAATGCCCCGTTCTCCTGATTCTTCCTCAATAAATGCTTTTGAACGACACTCTTTTTTGTCCAGTTCTGGTTTCCCCTGTTCAGAAAACCTGTCTGGGCCTCCATGTCACAACCATCTATGGAGTCAGTCAAGCCCGTTTTGATTTTTGGTCTTAGTAGCCCATATGCTTGTTGTATTTTTGGTAGTGAATCTGCTTAGGCCGCTCTACATGACTTATGAGAGCTGTCCAAGGTTTATTTGTTGAGGTATGGGGTCTTGATCCTGTGATAGAAAAATGGTGGTAGAAGTAAAGGAGATAGGTGAAAGAGTTGAAAAGTAGAAGAATTTGATAAAAGGAGCTGAAAGGTAAACAATGAAATAAGAGGAAAAGAATTAGAGGAGACGAGAAGCTAGCAGATGAGGTGAAGCTAAGCTGAAGAGAGCAGACATTTCCTGGCCATAATGTTCAATGGGTTACAGAGGGACCAAAAGGGAGATTAGGGTTGTCATGTGCATGCACCACCAAGAGAAGGAAGAGCACTTTTAGGCTATTCTTTTAGGAAAGGCTATTGCAGATTTGTAGTATTTTTCTATTTCCCATAGAAGTGAGAAAACATAAGGATTTAGTTAATTTTTTAAAAATGACGGACCTGATCACAATTAATCTCAAAACATAAGGACCTTCACATAATTTATCTTTAAGATCAAAATTTGCACCGAATCGATCATATTGACTTCTAAATACAAACCAGAATTAAAAAAAGTTCAGAAAGACTAACCATATGGGGGTGGAACTGCTCCCATCATGCCCATCTTCTCTATAAAAAATTGTATAAGAAAACCACCAAAATAAACTGCGTATAAAAGGCACGGTACTAGAGGCATCACGTAAAATATTGCTGACCTGGAAAAAACAACTTTCAGCATATCAGGTCTTAATTTTTTTTTTTTTTCATATGATTAATTAACTTTTTCATATAAGATCTGGATTTTGATGCTAAAGAAATAATAATAAGCACAAGCAAATCAGGACGAACTTTATTTCCATAAAATTAAAAAGATTCTATTCGAGATTAGCAAATTAAAAAAGATTCTTGATGTACAATAACTTACTGTGCCACAAAATCAATAGCTTCCCCCAATAAAAATAGTGTATTCATATTGTTAATATGCTAACAATATTTTAAGACTCTCTTGACTTGACACTACCAAGAAGCTAATGACATAGATTTTCTTTTTTTAAGCAGCAAATGATATAGATAATTCTTCTATATAAATAAATTTGATATAAAGAAATAATGCACTTTAATGGTTAACATGCAAAACTTAAACCTAAATAATTGAAAGCCATACCAGAGTGATTGATGGCCAAAAGACCTGACAGATAGGCGGAAGGAGATCCATGCAGGAAGCATGAAAGCTGACAAGAGGAAAGTCAAGAATCCACCACTCAGCCCAGCAACAAGATAAGCCTGTTTCATAAGTTGATTAACCATTGTAACTTACATGATGTATAACATACACATCTTAAAGGTTATATTTTATCTGACAAGTATTCATTGCACTACATACCAAAGTAAACAAAGCATAAAATCCAAAAGCTCCCCAAAACCTCACTTCTTCAGATAGTGGCTGCAAGATAAACATAAGATTTCATGTTTTCTATGACAAACTTGGCCTCATCAACATTACTAAGGAACAATCAAATCAAAATTCTACCTCTTTTGATGTCCTAACATCCTTTGAAGGTGGGAAATAACTCAAAACAAGTCTTGGGAGTAACAAACCAACAAGCGAGCAGGGAACGAACAGCATAAAAGCCAAGTATGGATTTGAGAACCTGCATTTTGATTCCACCATGTCAACATGTCTCAGCAATACTTACAAGTCCTAGAGTAACCTATTTCAAAATTAGAAAAAAAAAAAAAACCTATGATCCATACATATATAGAACTATATGAAAACAGCATAACAAGAAACTAGTTTTATTGAAAAAGATCTAACCAGCTCATACTATAACTGGAGAACTGCAATCTGAAGACTGAAAAGGCAACGGGAAACACAATAGCAAGTATAATCCCGGATGCATGAAGCATTACTCCTGCAAATTTAAAACTTTGCTTCTATTATGAGGAAATTCTGTAGATTATGGAGTTAATATAAAAAAATTGTAACATGGAAAAAACACCTATGCAACCTAGATATGGCAAAACTAACAATAAAGATGGAAAATCGCAACTATTCAAAATACACAAATCAGCAGAAAGGTTTCTACCTTTCAGAAAATCCCAGAAGGTTGCATACCAAGACCGTAACCCAGGATTTAGCAAACACAAAAAGAATGGCATAGCAAGGAAGATAGCAAGAGGAGTAGTATGAAGTACCAAAGCTACCTTTTTTGAGTAGAATACCTGAAAGATTAACAATCACCACAGAAGAAATAAAATACCACTTAAATAATTGATTTATTTGTCATCTAAATAGAAGCCACAAAAAGCACAATTTCCCCGCCTATTATAGCATACCATGAACCAAGTTAAGTAATCAAAGAAAACAGCTCGTTCCTCTTTGTTATAATCAGCATTAGCCACAAGGGATCCTCTTTCATGGACAATCTTGAGCTTAGAAGAATTGGTGAATGCCTTGAGAACACTGAATAAATTGTCTCCACGTGCTTGCATGCTTCCAGGTCTGGTTTAATGAGGTTCCATCAAACCAACATGCTTAAGGGCAAAATATATCAAAATCAAAATCATATAAGTAAATATGTACCAAAGTAGCAGAAGTAAAGCATACAATAGTCTATCCACTGTGTCATAGGATGTATGGTAATAATAACCACCAAGAAGAAAGATAATATCCAGGCCAGGAATACTGCCATAATCTTGGGAAAATATTCTGTAATCTGTGTCACCAGGAATAACAGGAAAAACATCCTGGAAAAAAGAGCATTAGACTGTTTAGTTATTTCACTTAAAGCCAGTCAATACAGCAGCATAAGTAAGGCATGGCAACAAAGGAAGAAAAGGTCTAGGGAAGGAAGGAACAGGACTGAATTTGAGAGGCAGAATAAATGGATTTCACAATTAAAACCTAATAACAGAGTGTAAATATTATTGAAGCAATATTTGAGATTATGAGACAGCGGATCTTATTTCATCATTCAAGGACAGAATAAGAGTCAACAGAAAATATCAAGTGATAAGTGACACCAATCAAATGGTTTTAGACTAAACTAACAATGTGAGGGGTTGGGGGGAGGGAGAGAGAGAGAGAGAGAGAGAGAGAGAGAGAGAGAGAGAGAGAGAGAGAGAGAGAGAGAGAGAGAGAGAGAGAGAGAGAGAGAGAGAGAGAGACCTGAGCAGCACTATGTGCCATGGGATACACAGCTGATTGAGCATATAAATGGGAAGGCCAAGAACCAGGTCCAGATTGACAGACTAAATCTACACTTTCAAAAGAGAACAACTCAACAAAGAGATCTTACATCACTTTATGACGCAATTAACAGGACACGTAAATTAAACATAAAAGAACAAATTCTAGACTAATCCACAAGTAGTAAATGAATGATTCGAGACCAGACTATAGGAATGACATTCATGGTGCCAATACCTAAATGATATTCTTACACTTGTTATTTAAAAAAAAAAAGCTATGGACTCACTTCATTTAAAAAACTAGAGGAATGAAAAATATTCTAAATGAATTTTTTATGCTATAAATGAATTATTCGAGACAAGAAACACCTTTTCCAGACAACATCAAGCAACTTAACTACTAAGATAAAAGAAAGTTGATATGTTCTATTATCTTCAAATTTTTAAATTTTGCAGAAATAGCAATAGGTATAGCCTACCAAGACCTCCTGTCCCAGATGCTTCCACATCTATAAAAGCACCAACCGAATCCTTCCATCTATTTGTCTTCATGAAGCCATGTGCACCCTAAAAGTCATAAAAGAACTCCATACAATAAGCTTTGAAATGTAAAAAAGTCCAAACAATAGCAGTGGCAATTAACTAAACAACTTATGGCAGTACAGATTGTAACAACTTGATCATTTCTTAGGCTTGAGTTTCCTCGCTGTGGCAAACCTAAGGCCTTTCTTTTTTTGTGTCTCAGGGATTTTGTTATTGTTTTCTTGCTGCTAACTGTTAATGACTCAGTTAGTTTGTGGAAATGACTTTATGAAGGAAAAAGTGAAATTTTTTTCTGTTGTTTGAGTAACGTTGCAAAAATATTTTCCATTTTTGGCATGCATGTAGGTATCATCAAAGTTCAGCAAAAAAGTTTTTGAAAGGGTGGTTATATTAACACCACATCGAGGGGTTTAACCCAATTATAGCAAGGTTTACAAACCAATTAAACTATCAATAAGGTTCCCTAAGTTCTCAGCAAAGAAAAGAGGATGGCCCTTAATCAGAATGTAGAGGGTCTTGAACCAAAACTAATATAGGATCAGTACCCCCAAAAGCCCGCCCTTTTATTCCTTTCCTTTCCAAATAACCTAGAAGGTAGCCAAGAGGATAGGAGATAAAAGCTTCTTAGGCTTATTGACTCAGATGCCTTGCCAAGCCCAAATTTAATCAGCCACCAACCTTGCTGTCATAATAATGACAGTAAACCTCCTAAAAAATGTTCGAATTTCCAATTCTAAATGAGTCACTAATAACTCTATGGAGGTGCACTAGGCACCAACACATGCACTAGTTTTTGTTTTTGAAAATTGGGTTTTAAAAATAATATGGATGGAAAAATATAAGATGTCCGTTAAGCGACATACGCTTTATAATAATAGCTAAATATTTTTGGATTAAAAAGGAAACTGAAACAAATAAAAAATGTTCGTACAAAATTAAACTAAATGCCATTATCAAGATACCAACACAAGCAACAAACTTTATGAGTATGAAAGTAAAGGCTACGAAAATAAGGACCGGATCCTAGGTCATTTAAGAAACTAAGCTAATGACCTCTTGATTTTCATAGCCTGTATGCTTCCCTGTCAAACAGTAATCCCTACAAACAATCAAATGAATTCATGTCCCGCCACCAAGCATATGCAAAAATGCCAAATAGAGATCATCACAAGCATAATCCATCTCGCAGCTCATTGTCAACATTCTACTTTCCAACAAAATATAAGTTAATCAAACATTCATAAAAGAGTTCCAACAAGCATGATTTATAGCACTCCTATTCATTTTTACACCTATATAATCAATCTAACAGAATGATTAAGAACTAAATGAAACTAGAAAAGCACAGACATTAAGAGAGAAAGAAACAGAAAAGGCTAGCCTGGTTAACCTTCTAAGGAAAAGGTAAGTTATAACCAGTCAACAGTTTGATATGCGGACACATCCTTTCCCTATATAAAAAATCTACCATTCATCTTGATAACAAGAAAGGGAAAGGAAACAGCTCTTGTTGAGATGACAAAAGCAACTTCCCCCAATATGCCTGTATAGAAGCCAATTTAGATTTTTCTGATAAGGAAAATCAAGATGAGAATTCAATTCCTACAATCTAATTCATCAAAATAAATTTATTGGTCTTACTATTAATACAACCAGTTTGGACGATAATTACGAAATAGAGGCAACAAAAATGAAAGAAAACACAGCAACAGAAAACCAAATTCAAGGGAACTTTCACATATCATAAACAACTTTTGTGAGAAGAAACTGCATAAAATCCTTACGCTATGAGAAAAAGAAACTGCATAAAATCCTTCACTTTTAACATCATGCCAGTTGGGATTGCAAGCTGAAACATTATTAAATACACAGTAATACACCACAAAGATGCAAGGCCAAATTTAAGACGTCCACACAGGCGCACAGAACCAATCAGGTGCTGGTAATTTTGTAAAATGAGATAAAATTAGGAATAACAATCAATTGAATTATCAATTTTTTCTTAACGTATGCTGTTTATACCCCGCCCATGATCCATCAACAGCAGCAGGAAAAAAAGAATTAAGGAGATGCCCCATTTATAATTCATATAGAAAGATGGTAAATAACAGTAAGATAACAAAGGAAGCTGTAAGAGATACAAGAATTTTATTGCATGAACAATGGACTTCACAGAACAGTGTCAAGCACAGAAGAACTTAACCAGGAAAAAAAACGGAAGAGAAGCATTGCATGAAAAACAGAACCTTGCTAGATGTTGATTTTGATAAATTACAAAAACCAAACAAAAATCTGAAAGAACACTAATTTCTAAAGTGACCTCCCTAGTCAAAAAGATATCTATGCAGAAATTCATGAATTTGATATCAAAAACAGAAACCTAGAAATTGCGTAATTTTGGAATAAATAATCCATTTACAGATTTTTTTGGTATATAATATATTAAAATAATATATTACCAACAAGAAAAGTTCTTCTGCACCATTGAAAAGAAAAATAATAGGTCGAGTAGGAACCCAGCCAGAATCTACACTAAGTCTTGCTAATTCCAGCAGAGATGCTGCAGATGCAGAAAACAAGATATTATAATTTGATTAAACAAGAATAGCCAGTATAACATCCAAAATTTGATTTAGATGCAGAATGTACCCACCAACACAAGAACCACAATCACCAGCACCAGGTGAGCCAAGTGGACTGTCAAAATGTGCATTCAGTAACACTGAGGGGTCAGTATCTTGTGAATCCAACGATGATATCCTGCCATTAAATAAAAGTTAAGTTTAATAAAAAAGTAGCAAGGTAAAAAGAATAATCCCTGTCAATACACCTAGAGATACACATCGATTACTGATCATAGTTGTGGAGAAAATATATATAAACTGGAAATTTGGAATACAATAATTTGATCTCTTAAGCTTTTAAAGTAAAAGCATTGGGATTGCCTCCAACATTTTCACCATAGTTTTCTTTTTTTTCTTGATGGGAAATAGTTGGGCAAAGGAAACTTGAACTTCGAATGCCCTAGTTGAGAGATGCACATATCGCCCAAGTCTGTGGGTGTAATTTTTCATGGTTGTTTACCATTTTCATTTTCTAAAAGTAGCAGAAGAGCAATTTTTTTGCTCAAATGGTATCCAAATTTTCTGACTTAGGTTCAAGCATAATCAAAATATTGGTAACGTTGCCAACAAAATACGTATGAAGATGTTTGTTTCTTAACCAAATGCTATAAAATAAAAGAAGGCTAATGGAAGCATATTCATTCTCTCAATCAATTATCAATTGCACTTCACTGAAATAACCACCACCACCACCAAGTAACCGAGTGGCTATCATTCATGCGTAAACTGTAATACATTCTATGATTCTCCAATTTTTACTTCCTCAATAGGATTCTAGATTTTTTATCATATAGGGAAAAATATCAAATTAATAAAGAAAGAGCACACAAGATCAAAGGACAAAGTATTCTCCTAAAACCATAGAAACCAAAAACACACAAAAACATTGTGCCTCTTAATTGCTATGTCTTGAAACATCATGAAAACGGAGGAAGAGAATAATGCTGTGTTGTTTATCATATGAAGTTTTACATATATATAATTGATTTCTGTACAAAATAACTAGCTATGGGCAGTTAAAATTTCAAAGGGAAATATTCAAGGGATGCACACCTTATACGCGAAAGATATTTACAGTACAAAAAGAAAGTAGATTAATTTTGAACTATGAAAGTACGGATGATAGCCAATGCTGCTCCTCAAAATGATCATAAATGTCTCACATACCCATCTTGCAAATCAATCCACGAAATTATACTGTCGAGACCTTTTGTAAAAGCATCAGCTAACTAGTCTCAAGAACCACTTAGTATATGTTCAAAATACCACTTACATTTTCCTTGATGAAATGTCTATTAATCTTAATGTGCTTTGTGTTGCCACTAAAAGCAGGTTTGTGGAATTGCCGATTATGCTTGTGGTCAGAGTAAAATGTTAGACCTTTCCCATCTAACACCTTCCATCCATGCAATAAATTCTGCAGCAATGCTAATTCACACACCCTAGGTCTTAGTTCTATATTCATCGGCATTAAACTTTGTTACTGCAGACTGTTTTTTACTTAAGTAACCAAGGTACTTCATACAAATTTATAATAGCCCAGTGTATACTTCTTGTCATAAGCTGAGGAATGAAACATAAGCTGTGGTCCCGTCGGATATCTCGACTAGGTAAAAGACCTTTTTATCCTCCTATTTTTCTCAATTTTTCACATCAAACCTTAGAATGTAAATGAAGCAGCACCACTTGCATGCATGTTATGCGATCACAATTAATAATTACAAATCTTTTTTCTTTTGAATTTAATAGCGAAAGAAACTGCCATTTAAAGATTTTCCAATTATTATGTTATTCTCTCAGGTCATGGACTAAAACCAACAAATATATCCAAATAAGCTAAGAAAGACACCTCATAATTATATTTGTATGATTTCTGTATCCAAGTGATATGCTGTAGCCCAAAAACATCATACTGAAGGAGCCACTAACCAGAGTCTCTTCAACATCAACTCTGCAAAATAACAATTTACAGTACATCAGTGAAATAGTGGAACTTCCTCGTGGTTACAATACATTAAAAGTGCACATTAAAATTAACTACAGATACCTACTAATTAGATGTAATAGGACCAGCCCACTAAAAACGGAAAATCATGACTTCATATTCAAAAAGAAACCAGCAAAAAAAGGCTATAAAAGAATCACACCAACCTTATATTGGATCCAGCTCTCTCCTTTAACATTTCTAACTGCCCTTTAATATACCGAGCAGCTTCTGTCAGTCCCGGACGTCCCTCCTACATTAACCACCAAGAATCTTCAATTAAATAATATGAACGTTCGGTTTCCAAAATCACATATAAGTTCCTTTGTTTTCTTTCACTTCCCAAAGTCCAAAGAAAAAAAAATCGGACAGAACCACAAAACAGGAATCATAGCAGGGAAACTAATAATAACAGAAGGAAGGAACTAATCATGATGCAAAATGAAATATCTGACAGAACCAACCAAACAGGAATCATAGCAAGGAAATTAATAACAGAAGGAATGAACTAATTATGAGGCAAAATACTATTGAATTGTTTATTTACTTGACGACCACCGATCTCTGCGGACAGGAATCGGACATGTTCAATAGCTCTAGCCTCAGAAAAACGATCGAGTGGTGCGTCGACGCCTAGCGACCTAATGAACTTATGGTGAATCACGCAGTAGACCAGTGCCGCCATTAAGCCATACATGACTGCGATAGAGAACAAAAATTTGAAACCAGTGACATCCCTGGGACCGATCTTTAACGCCATTTTTTCTCAGCAAATTGCGGATAACCTCAATCTCTTCCACTTCTTCTTCCTTTATGAGCTTTGGAAAAGCTATATAGAGTCAGCGGGAATCGGAGAAGAGAAATTTCATAAATGGAAGAAAACTCCCTCCACTGACGTTTGTTTCACGGGAGTCGTTTTGTCCTGGCTTTTCCTTTTTCCACAACGAGTCAAAATCATAAAGAGTTTATAATTACGCTTTGTACGAGGAGATAGCTCAGCAATGAAATGAAATGGAAACCAAATTAAAATAAATAAAATGAAATTAAAAATTATATTTTAGGTTAATTTTTTAATAAATTTATAAATTATAGAAAGTTTATATTACCACAACAAAAAATTGAATGTATATATTTATTTTACTAATAAATGAAATAATATATTCTAAATTTATATTGATATATAATATCAATTTTATCTTTTTAGGAAATACTTTAAATATCTTCTGCTTAAAGTAAATTTAAATAAATTTTAGATTTTCAAATATAACTTTATATAGTAGCATTATTTGAATAAATAAAAATAAAATTAAATAAAATAATTTTTACTCTATTTAGACAGGCTTATAATGAACAATTTTTATAAAAATATATATTATGAAGAATATATTATGCACAAATAATAATTGAGATATATAATAAATAGTAAATAAATAAAATAATTATTATAAATAATAGATTGTAATGGTATTGATTAACATATTATGTTAAGTAAATTAATAAATTGTGCTATATAATATTCTTTAAATATTTTGAGTAATATTTAAATCATATTTTTACATTTTAAAATTATTATAAACAATAAATATTTTGTTTTTTAACTAATTGAAAACAGATAAACAGTAAATTGTTATTAGAAATTTTAAATATATAATAGAAATATATAACAAGTTTAACAAATTAAAGATAAATTAGACTTTAATTAGTTATATAATTATTTATTTAATTATGGTTTGTATTTAAAAATTATTAGGATTTTGTTAGTTACATAATTATTAAAGTTAGTGTTTGTTTTTAATTTGTATTTAAAGTTTAGTGTATATATGTGGAGTCTCGTTTAAGAATATATATATGTTTTATTTAGTGTTTTTTTTTTTTTTTTTTTTTGCACTTTTGAGATGCAAAAGAAGGAAAATTAAAAATGAACGAAAAGCAAGTAAAATATGTATTGCAATGATGGAATTACAATGTCATGCATATATACACATATATATACACATATTATTTGCAGCTATTATTATAAATCATGCATGTTATATGTATAATTTGCACCTTTTATAAAAGAAAAAATCAAAATGTGGGTCATTCCCATTAGTAAAACATTTATCAAATTATTATTTATATCAAAAAATTTATTATATTTAAAAAATTTAAAAAGATAATTATTATATATATTATCATATTAATTTTTATTTTTATGTATAAAATTATTTAGAATATGATCAACTACAAATAAAATTTTATATTTTTTAAAAATTTAAATAAATAATTATTATGCTATCACGTTAATTTCATTTATATCTTTAAAATTATTTTAAAAATTTAGAAAATCAAAAAATTAAGACTTGTTACATTTTCAGTTATATTTTTGTATACATAATAAATTGTTGCTCCTATATTTATTGTAAACTTAAATATTTTGCTAGTTATTTAAAAATCTCAATTGGTGTAGAATGTAACATCCAACCTTTCCTTTTTTATTTTTATTAATTATTATTATATGAATATAATTATTATTTATATAATTTTAATTTGATTTATTTAATTTTAATTTAATTTAATGAAAATAATAATAATAATAAAAGGGGTAAAAAAATTGGTTAGGAATTTAATTGAAAATAATTTTGGTAAAAAGTGATAAAATTTTGGGTTATATGAGTATTTTTGAAAGAAAAAACGGAAACTAGGGGTCAAAACGCAATTTAAAAAAGTTAAGCCACGTCAGCTATCCGGTCAGCAGCCCCAACCAATCAGGACGCGCCAGGTGGCAGAGACGCACGGACGACCCAGATTACATTGCGCACGGACGACACAGATTGAATCGCGCACGGACGGTTCAGATTAAAAGCGATGGATGGTCTAGATCAAAAGCGGATGGGTATAAATAACTCCATCTGCACCAAGACCCTAACCCTAGCCGCCAGAGCCCCTCGCTGGAGAAGACAGCCCAGCCGCTGGGGAGCCGATCGCCGTTATTCGCCGCCGCACTGGAGCAATTTTTGACCGCCAAAAGAGGTAAAAATTCTACCTTTTGCTCATAATTTGATTCCACCCACCCATGGCCAAATCGGAGTGAAAGCACTGGCCAATTTGCTGAAAAATGCCGTCGAAGCTCAATGGCGCCGCTGCGAGGTGTTTCGATTTTTGCCTCCGATGAGGCCATTCTCGATTCTCGTTCGATGTGATTTTTCCATCGTTGTGATCATCGTTTCCTCCTCTATAGGTTGACTAGAGCAAAACACCCAACCGCAACGTGAGCCGGAGGAGCCGCCGCACCGGAGAGCCCCATCGCCGGTGAGTTTCAGTTTTCTACGTTTTTTCGACCCATCGAGGGCTCTAAGTGTGTTTTCTCACAGGAACTGATGCAAGTTTGGCTGAATTCGACTGAAAACAACCAACCCGAGGCCGATAGCCACCGCCGGAGCATGGTGTCGTCGTTGCCGGAGCCGTCGTGCCTGAATTTTGAAATTGGTAGGTCCTTGGTATGATTATTGGGTTATTTAGGATATGTGTAGGTACCGTAAGCGCATTTCAGTTCCTGAAAAAAATTTCAAGGAATCTAGGGACCGCTCGTAGGCGCAGTAACAATCTAGTTTTTGGCGTTGAACCAAGTAAGGACCTCTCATCCTATTTTCTATCATGTAATTGAAGTTTGAATAAATGATAATACTGTATTTTGTACAAATTAAATAGATATGCATAATTAATTAAGGTTGCTAATGGAGCCCGAACCGGACATTATTCTCTGTCGATTCTTACCTGATTTAGTTTACAATTTAAATGCATTATGGTATCTGATCTATCTATTATATGGTTTTAAATGCATGTATTACTATCTTACTTGACCAATGTGTGATTTTGGAATTTAAGATATGATTGTATTACCGGGTACATGTTTATTGTTTATGTGATTATGTTCAACTTGGTAACAGAGACTAAGGGAAAACAGATAAGGTGACAGCCTCACTAGATATCTTGGGAGATGGTGGACGGACCAGGTTCATAGGGAACCCTACCGTGAACGTTGTCTTATATCGGACGGGGTATGGAGACTTGGTCATTTGGCGCTCATATCGGACGGCGTATTGGGACGGCCTGCTTCACCCTCATATCGGACGGGGTATTGAGGTTTAATGTCTTGGCGCTCATATCGGACGGTGTATGGGGATGACCCTGAAATTAAGATTGTTAAGAAGAATGGTTCACATATAGCAGAGACACCCCTATGGATCTCCATGGATATTAGTAGGCTGGTGAAAACGAGAAACGATGATAATCAGTTATTGTTAATGAATACGAATTTATGATATGTTTTATGTTATTGATTATACATGAAATTATGATCTGTATGATGTTATTGTCTTTGTAGGTTGTTTTCACAGGTTCTCCAATAGTAAGAAAAATTGTAGCACCCGGAAAGGAGGAAAAAAAAAAAAAAAAAAAAAAAAAGGGGGCCACGTCAGCAGCCACGTCAGCAGGCCCGGTCAGTAGTCCCGGCCAACCGGGGCCTGCCACGTGGCAAGACCGCGTCACTCCGAAAGGAGCCACGTTGGCGATCCGCGTGGGTGCGATCCGACGGCCCAGATCAATCGCGCGATCGGACGGCCCAGATTCAATCGCACGGACGGCCCAGATTACAACGAAATGAACGGCTGTGATCAAAAGGCAAGGGGTTATAAATAGAACCCCCACACCAGACCACAAACCCTAGCCGCCCGCCGCTCGCCGGAGAAGACGAACCAGAGGCCGACCGCCGCCACCCGCCGCCGCACCGGGGAAATTTCCGACCGCCGATCGAGGTAAATTTCATACCCCCGACTCGTTTTTCTCCGCTGATTCCTCCTATGGCCAAATTGAGGCCGAAATCCCGGCCAAACGGCCGGAATACGCGGCCGAAACCCAGCGGCGCCGCCGCGCCCCTCTCGGTTTTTGCCTCCGACGAGGTCCTTCCCGGCCTCCGTTCGATGCAATTTTTATATCACTGTGATCACCATTCTTTTCTCTACAGGTTGACCGAAGCCGAATCACCAAAACACGAACCTCGCCGGAGAGCCGCCGTACCCGAGAGCGCCGCCGCCGGTAAGCTCCGCTTTTCCGTAATTTTTGGCCCCCCGGGGGCCCTAGGGTTGTTTTCTGACAAGGACCAATGCGAGTGTGGCCGGAGCACGGCGGAGCCGCCGTGCCGGAGTTGCGATTTGGTCCGAAAGGGGCCCTGGGCCTAATTTGGATTTTTTTGGAACACGTGCAGGTACTGTTAGTGTGTTTCAGTTCCCCGGGAAAAAATTCAGGGAAAATTAGGGACGGCCTGCAGGCGCACTGTGAATCGTATTCGGATCCCGAAAATAAGTAAGGACCCCTCACCCTATTTCCTATCACGGTATTAAAGTTCAAAATGATAAAACGGTATTTCTTGAATTAACGCATGTGTGAAATTGCTTAAGGTTGCTAATGGAGCCCGAGTCTAGTGTGATTGATGATTTACTGTTATTTGGCCTGTTTTACAGCTTTAAATGCATTATGGGGTTTGATGTGTTCATTTTATAGTTTCGAGTGCATATATTACTGTTTTATTAATTATGGGTTGAATGACTGAAGAACTGATACTGTATGTTGTCTGTTTGGCATGAGTTACGATTTGCTTTCTTAAATGTGAATTGATGATGCTTATTGAGGAAAAGGAAAATGAAAGATTGTGTAGACTGATAATTGTATGATGGGGTTAGCCTGACTAGATATCCTGGGAGATGGTGGACGGACCGGGTCCGTAGGGAACCCTACCGGGATTGTGGTCTCACATGCCGGACGGGGTATGGAGATCTTATGGTTTTGGCGCCCATACCGGACGGGGTATGGGGACGGCCCGTTTCACCCTCATACCGGACGGGGTATTGAGGTTTATGGTTTTGGCGCCCATACCGGACGGGGTATGGGGACGGCCCGTTTCACCCTCATACCGGACGGGGTATTGAGGTTTATGGTTTTGGCGCCCATACCGGACGGGGTATGGGGACGGCCCTGGAAACTGATTATGAATGTTAAAGGTTAACGGGTAGCGGGACTCCTATGGACCCCCATGGATACTAGTAGACTGGTAAATGAGAAAAGGATATGTTGTATAATGATTGAATTACAAAAGGCGTGATAAGTGCTATGTTTTACAGCTTATATTATTCCATGTTTGTGATAATGTTATTGTGTTCTTATATTGCTTCATGAATTCCATCGAGGTAAGTGGATGGTAAAGGTTTTATCATAAATAAAAAGGATTTGTTGTAAATCATGCTCCATTGGTCTTTTGTGTTTTTCTACCCACCTTTACCTCCGTGACGGTGAGATATCGTGATGTTCTTACTGGGCTAGTGTAGCTCACTCCTTATTTAACCATTTCAGATCAGGAAGACATAGTTCCCGAGCCCGTTCCGCAGGAGGACGACGAAGGGGATGCCTAGAGACTCTGTAGTCATACTCATAGTTTTATTTTCGAGTTTCTCTCTTAGTTAGTTTAATCTTTTATATTTTAAGTACGTTTCTGATTTTTCGTGTAAGGGATGTTAACTGAAATTTTGATCTCGCTTCCGCATTTGATATATTTAAATACTCATACCATTTTAATGTTTCCGGGGCCGTTACAAAAATGGTAAATAATTTTATTTTTAAATAAATGTATTAGTTTAAAATTTGTGCTCCATTGGTTATTTTTTATTTTCTACGAACCTTTACTTCTGTGACGGTGATATAGTGTGATGTCCTTACTGGGCTAGTGTAACTCATTCATTATTTAACCATTTCAGATCAGGAGGACCTAGTTCCCGAACCCGATCTATAAGAAGACGGCGAGTAGATGCTAGATGCTTATTAGTTTCCTTTATTTTTCTCATTTCTCGTATTTCTTTCAGAGAACTTATTCCGTGATGTTGTTTAGTACTTTTAAGTTATTGTATAAGGGATGCTAACCTTAATCTTTTATTTCGCTTCCGCACTCAGATTATTATATGTATTTCCTTTGAATTTCCAGGGTCGTTACATAGAAAGTTATGAACTCAATTGATATCTCACTTTGAGTTCATATACATCATAGACGACTGACGATCATTGCTAAAGTAATTGCTGAATGTGGACGTTACATGAGTTATGAGAAATTGTAACTAGGTAGCACACGAATTTGTTTGTGTTGCTTGTTTATATTCTAGTTTTCATATTTGAGAGGTGTTTTATCTATGTATTGATGTATTTATTTTTTAAGTTAATGATATTTAGATATATATATATATATTTTTTTAAAAACTAAACTATGTTTTTTTAATATATTATAAAGTTCTAATTATATTTTTTATAAATGAAAAATCTTGATTCAAAATTATAAAATTGCTTCAAAATATATTTCTAAATATGGTAGGGTTATGAATTTTATAAATATAATATATTGGTATTGTAACGACCCATAACTTGAAATAAAATAAACGATAAATTGAATGCGGAAGCGGAATAATATAATTAGGGTTTACATTTCTTACACAATAATTTAGAATACTTAATAGGGCTACTAGAATGACTCTTCTAAAAGAACAAACAAAAAATCAAGAAATAAATGAAAAGTAAACAATTAGGTATCTTATGACGACCTTCACTAGCCTTTAAAGAGAGTCCGAGTGGTGAACTATTCACAACCTCCTTGTTGATCGGGATTTGGATCTTGATCATCTTGATATGAAATTGTTAATGAAAGGGTGAGCTACACTAGCCTAGTAAGAAGAATATCACACTACTCACCGATATAAAAATAAAGGTTGGTAAAAATCATAAAAATAACTAATTGAGCTCTTAAATTAAGTAAATTCATTTATCATAAATAAAATCATTTATTGCATACTTACCGTAGTGAGATTTCTAAAACTGACCTATAAAGGCAATAACACAAATAATATCATAATCTATAATAACTGAGAAAGTGAGAGATATATTTATATATATATATAAAGAAACAAATAAATGAATAAAATAAAAGAGAGAATGAATAATGAAAAGGAGAGTGTAGATTAGATTAGTGGAAAGAAAATGGACAGGTAGGATCCGTGCAGATGGGGAGAGGGGATAGACGGCCAGGATGTGTGGTAGGTGGAGTATAAAAAGGGAAAAGGAAAAAAAATAAGAAAAAGAAAGAAAAACAGAGGAAAGAAAAAGGGAGAACGGGAAAGGGAAGAAGGAAGTTAGTGATGGAAGATTCGAGAGAGAAGGAAGCTGGAGAGGGAAGGAACGAGAAAAGCGAGCGGGAGAAGGAGGAAAACGCCGGTGCAAGCTACGAAAGTGCAGAAAAATGGAGACCGCAGGTATGGTGAATTAAATATTGAATATAGGATGATGAAATATGAATTTGTTTTTGTAAATACTGAAGGAAGATATAAACAGTAAAAGAAATGAAAACTTGGAAATAGTGATATGATGAAATTAGAAAGCGGAGGGAGATCGCGGGTGATGGAACAGTCGGTTGATGTTGTGAGTGAAGGGAGATGAAGGAAGCCGCGGTGGAAAAGACTGATAGGTACGGAAAGGTGTTGTCGAGAAAGAGTGATGAACTAGAACAGGAAGTAGAAGAAATGAGAAATGGGGGAGTGAAGACAAGATTTTAGTTACAGTGAGAGGAAGGAGAGAAAAGGAAGCAGAGGAAGTGAGAAATAAGAGACAAAAGATAAGGTGTCGGTTACAGTTAGAGGATTGGGGATGGTGGGTGAATAGGTGTAAGAGAATCCGTGGGAGGAGAGGCGGTGTGCTGTGAGAGGTTGATGATGATAAAGAGAAGGGTGCAGGGAGCCGAGGGACACAAAGAGAAAAGCTGAGAGGGACAGAGAGTGGAATGGTTGGAAGGAGTGACGGTGATAGGTGAAATGCAGAATGAGGTGAGTGGAAGGAAAAAAAAGGGATTGGGATGAAAGTTAAGGGGCAGTGAACATGTGCATGTAGGGGTTGCATGTGTGAGTATTTGGTGTGGATATGTGTTTGTGTGGGTGCGTTTGGTGTGTATGTGTGTTTGTGTAGGTGTGTTGTGTGTGTATGTGTGTTTGTGGGTGTGTATTGGGGTCTATTATTTAAATATGCTTATAGATTAGAGAACTGCATTGTAAGAATGATTGGTTGGTAATAACTGAAGTTGGAATGATAGGCGTGTGGGTTAAGTATGCGTGTATGTGGGGCATATGGATTATGGACAGGGTGTAGTGACAATAGTGTTGGTTGGGGGGGGGGGGGGAAGGGGGAGGGGACTCCGATACTGGTTGTCGTCACTTAGAAATGGTAAGTCGATCGCCGATAGTGGTGATAACTGCAAGTTGTCAGATTGGTGTCTAGTGGAGTCGCCGATGTTGGTGACGAAAGAAAACAGTAATGTTATGTGTGTGGGTGGATAATTAGGGGTAGAGCGGTGGAAAAGTAAAGAGTGGTCACCGATACTGGTGACGGATGGGGGTTACAGTGTGAGTGAGTAATTAGGGTAGGGTTGAGGGGAGGGTATCAGGGGGTGACCACACCTAAACATGGTAGTACAATAGAGGTAGATGAGTAGTATTGAGGTTGGGGGTAGGAAGGAAGCATGACCAAGGTAACGAGAAAGGAAATATAGAAGAATAGGTTTGTGATTAGGTTTCCATACTACATTTGAAATTTAAATTCACTATACTGAGTTAGATATATTCATTCTCTATTACTTGCAGATGAAATAGGACTGGAGACTGGATCGAAGTTGCAGGTTTCCGAACTTAGCATTTAGAGGAGATGGAGCAAGGTTTACTACTGGTAGGACATAATAGTTATGTGTTTGGTAGGGGTGTAAACCATATGTAAAAATAAGGGCTTATGTAATTCGTAAGCTACTATGTTGATGTGTTTGCTGTTGAGAGTTTCTATAAGAACTGAGTAATTAGTTGCAATACTTTCTTTTAGGTGTGTAATTGATTTAAAATGAGATACGAGTGTTCTGTATACTAATCTATTTGAGACAATAAAAAAAATGGAGCGTTACATAATCTTATATTCAATTAGGCAGAAAAATAACTTTCTCTTTTTATTTGCTTACTATTATTCCAGAGGGTTTATAGGGATGTCCCACTATGCGTGAACCCATAACAAAATTTGTCAACTAACTAGTTGTCTCCATACCCCGTCCGGTATGAGCGCCAAGAATACCATCCCTTAATATCTCGTCCGGTATGAGGCGACGTTTACGGTAGAGTTGCCTATGTACCTGGTCTGTCCATCATCTCTTAGGATGTCAAGTAAGACAACCATTTTATTCATTCATTTAACCAAGCAATTTTTCGTTTACATTTAATTTTTAGTTTTATAATTTAACTGTAAATCACGCAAGACAAGCAATATATGTATCAAGAAAATAAAACTGAATCATCTTACCAATTCCAATATATTATCATGCATTTAAAATTGTAAAATCAAATAATCATTAAAAAAGGACAAACAGAAATAAATAATCGGTTCTGACTCCATTAGTAACTTGTAATTAATTATCAAAATTTTTTAAATTACGCAAAATACCGTATTATTTATAATTAGACTCCAAATCTATAATAGGGAATAATATGATGGATTCTTGCCTGAATTTGTGTTCAAAATACTGAACTTTCTACTGCACCTATTGACGATCCCTGAATTTCCTAAATTTTTTTACGGAGATTAAAACATACTTCACGTACCTAGAAATATCCCATAAAATTAAAAACTAGTGTTAAAAACCTTTTCTGACCAATTTTGAAATTCTGGCATGGTGCACCGCCGTGCTCCGGTGACGGCACCGCCGCTCGCGATGGCAATTTGCCTCGCACTGGCCGTTTTCGGCTAGTTTTGACAGGTTTTGATCAGTTTTATACTCATCCTTACGAAAAAACACGTTAAGAGGACTCGATTGGCCGAAAAAATTTTAAAAAATAAAAACTTACTGGCGACAATTTTTCGGTGCAACGGCTCCTCCGGCTCATCTTCACTGCTGTGCGTTTTTCTTAAGTCAACCTGTAAAAAATAGAATGGTAAACACAATGGTGGAAAAATTACATGAAATAAAAAATGAAAAGGGGTTCATCGGAGGTGATTTTTTATTTTTTTGTGGCGGTGCCACCGGACTTTATCGCTGTTTTTGGCTCATTGTCGTTCCTTTTGCTCCGATTTGGCCATGAAAGTGTTCAAAATCAGATTCTGAATGAATAAGAGAATTGTTACTTTCTTTGATAGTCGAAGGTGGCTCCGGCGTGGCGAGGGGCAGTGGTCAGCTCCTTTCTCCGGTGACTGGTTCTTTTTCTACGACAGGAGTTGGCGGCTAGGGTTTGGGTTCAATGTGAAGTGAGATATTTATATCCATCTATCTTAAATCTGGGTCATTTATCACGTTTGATCTCCATTGTCCGATCACATTTAAAAAGAAAATGAATCTGGATCGTTAATCGCAATTTGATCTGGATCGTACGATCGCCTTTAAAAAGACAACGGATCTACACCGTTAATCGCGTTTAATAGCGACTCTCCGAGCGCGCTTGAGGACGGAATGGATTTGAGCCGCTCATTACGTTTAATTGCGACCGTCTGATCACGTCTAAGGAGGGAACGGATCGGGACCGTCCACGCGAGCGGGAACGCATCCGAGCCGTCCGATCGCGGGCAAGTGGATTGCCAGCATGGCCTCCCACGTGGCACTGAGTCAGCGTGCCTTACCACGCGTCATGCTCCGGTTCGTCGGGGTTGCTAACTGGGCAGTCCTACGTGGCACATTTTTTAATTACATTTTGACCCCTAGTTTTTTATTTTTTTTTTCAAAAATACTATCCGAACCTAAATTTTCACCTATTTTTTTCAAAATTATTTTCAATTTCATATCCACCTATTTTTTTCCTAATTTTACACTAAATAAAAATTTTTAATTTAAAAATTATATTTATATATATATTTTTAATTTTAAAATTAATTTCATGCCAAATTTTAGACCCGACTATTACAACTATTCCCACCTTAAAAGAAATTTGATTCCTCAAAATTTTTCCTCTATCACTTAACCAAACAGTTGGAAATACTAAGTTCTGAAGTCTAATTCTAGCTCCCACGTAGCATCTCTCTGTGTGTGATTCTGCCATAAGACTTCAACAAAGAATTTTTCGTTTGCGAAGTACTCTATTCTTTCGGTCCACAATACCAACCGGTACCTATTGATAGGACGGATCCTCCTGAAGTGAAAGGGGTTCGTGGGTCAAGACGTGAGAGGGGTGCAGGTTGTACTTGCGTAGTATGGACACATAAAACATATTATGAACCCTGTATAGTTTTGGAGGTAGTGCCAATTTGTAGGCGGCAGTGCCAATTATGTTTAATATTTCAAATGGCTCAATAAACCAGGGATTTAGTTTTTTCCTCTTACTAAACCTATTGATTCCCTTAAAATGAGTGACCTTAAGGAACACCCGATCACTTTTCTCAAATTTTAAATCCCTCATTTGGGTATCTGCATAACTCTTTTGTCTGCTTTGAGCTGTCTGAATGTTTTTCATGATCTCAACTATTTTGGCTGTAGTCTCATTCACAAGATCTGGACCGAACAATTTTCTATCACCCACCTCTTCCCAACAGATCGGCGATCTGCATGGGCGGTCATATAATGCCTCGTATGGAACCATGTCAATACTTGTTTAGTAACTGTTATTGTAAGCGAACTCTATTATGGGTAAATGACATCCCAATAGCCCCTGAAGTCAAGAACACAAGCTCGAAGCATATCCTCCAGTGTGCGGATCGTCCTTTATAATTGTCCATTAGTCTGAGGGTAGAATGTAGTACTAAGGGATAGTTTTATTCTCATGGCTTGTTGAAAACTAGACTATAACCGAGAAGTGAACTTGGAGTCTATGTCGATACTACTGTCACTGACACTCCATATAACCTGACTATCTCCCGGATATACATTCTTACTACCTTATCTAAGGGGTCGGTTATCTTGATGGTTAAGAAGTGGGAAGACTTAGTGAACCGATCAACAGTTATCCAAATGACATTATGTCCTGAGCGTGCCCTAGGCAATCATGTCATGAAATCCATTGTAATGTGTTCTCACTTCCACTTCGGAATTGGTAATGGCTGAAATAGCCTGTCTGGGCGTTAATGCTCTGTCTTGACTTGCTGACATACCAAACACTTGAAAATAAAGTTGGCCACCTCTCTTTTTATCTCGTTCCACCAAAATCGGGGTTGCATACTTTAATACATCTTAGTACTTCTGGGATGCATGACAAACTTTAAGGTATGAGCCTCTGTCATGATGTCTCTTTTAAGCTCACTCATGAAACACATACCCTGTCCTGAAATCTAAGTAACCCATCGGCAGAGACTCGAAATTTTGGATTTACTCCCTATTCTGCATCTTTCTTGAGGGCTGTTAGGGTGGAATCGGTAGATTAGACTTCCTTTATTCTCTATATCAACTCAGGTTGAACAGTTAGGTAGGTCAAACATGTAACTCTCTTTAGGTCCTGAAGTCATGCCTGTTGTGTGACCCATATTATCCTACGTTCTGAAACCATTAGGTGAGTTAATATACATGTACTTTTTCTGCTGAGTGCGTCAGCTACCATGTTGCTTTTGCCCGTGTGATACAAGATGTTGCAATCGTAGTCCTTGAGGAGTTCTATCTATTTTTTCTGATGCATATTGAGATCCTTTAGGGTGAATATGTGTTTCAAGCTCTTATAGTTGGTATAGATTTGAAAAATCTCATCATACAAGTAATAGCGTCAAGTTTTTAAGGCACGGATAATCGCGGCAAGTTTTAAGTCATGAGTGGGATAGTTTTTCTCATGACTCTTCAATTGCCTGAACCCATACACTATGACCTTCCCATGCTGCATTAAAATACAACCCAACCCCAGGTAGGAGGCATCACTGTAAACTGTATATCCACTTGTCCCACTCGGCAAGACCAACACAGATGTAGTAGTCAACCGCTTCTTTAGGTCTGGAAAACTCATTTTACAGTTCTCGTTCCACTAAAACTTGATGTTCTTCTTTGTGAGCCGAGTCAAATTAGCAGTTAGGCTATAAAATCTTTTGACAAACCTACGGTAATAACCTATCATCCCCAGAAAGCTACGAACCTCTTTGACTGAAGTTAATTTTTTCTAGCCGAGCACTGCCTCAACTTTTTCGGTGTTCACTAACATTTCATCCCTTGATATGATGTATCCTAGGAAGGTAGTTTGTTCGAGATAAAACTCATACTTACTCAACTTTGCATACAACTTATTTTCTCTAAGAACCTACAAAACTTGAGTCAGATGGTGAGTGTGTTCCTCTCTACTTTTTTAATAGACCAGAATATCATCGATAAATACAATGACGAACTGATCCAGGAATTATTTGAAAACCTTGTTCATCAAATCCATAAAGATGGTTGGTACGTTGGTTAGTTCAAATGGCATGACTACAAACTCATAATGTCCGTACTTGGGTCAAAAAACTATTTTGGAAATGTCTTCTGTCTTGATCTTTACCTGATGGTAGTAACCTGAACACAGGTCTATTTTGGAGAAGACCTTGGTACCCTACAACTGATCAAAAAAGTCATCGATCCTTGGGAGAGTGTACTTGTTCTTGATCGTGACCTCGTTCAGTCCTCTGTAGTCAATACATAACCTTAACGTCTCATCCCCATTCCTTACAAATGTAACTCTAGCACCTCAAGGAGCCACACTATATCGGATGAATCCACTATTCTGCAATTCATTAATCTGGTTCCTCAGCTCCTCCATCTCCACACGACTCATACAGTAAGGAGTAACCGAAATAGGCTGGGTGTATGGCTGAAGATCTATGGTGAATTCAACTTCTCTGTCCACTAACAATCTGGGTAGTTCATCCAAGAATACATTCGGGAAGTCTCAGACTCCCAGAATCTCTCGAGTACAAATTTTTTCTTAGGTTGCCTAGTTAGAGAAAATAGCTGAGTTAAAGCACTTAATAATATGAAAAATTGCCATGAGCGAATAATGTTTAAAGAATTTTATTAATTTATAACTGACTCTTCATTAGAAGGGTTGAATACAAGTTTCTTATGAAAATAAGATACGGTGGCGTGATACGCCGCTAGCTAGTTCATTCATACGATTACATCAAAGTCCTTCGTGCCAATCTTTATTAGGTCCACACTTAATTTTTTATCTGCAATATCTATGATATAGGCTCTATATATAACCTCGCCCAATAGTGTCCTACTCCCAAGAGTAGACACGAACAATACAGAATCAAGTCTTTTAGGTAATACATTTAAGTTTGGTATAAAAGCATGTGAAACAAGTGAATGTGAGGCACCAATATCAATCAAAACACGTGCAAGATGATTACAGATAGTGTACGTACTATATATCACGCCTGGGTTAGTTTCTGCATCTTACTGAGAGAGATTATAAGCCCTGCCCTAGATAGGAGGTCTGGCTTGGTTCTAATTTCTTGAGCACTCTCTCGCGTAATGTTGGGTACTCCCACATATACGGTAAGTATTGTTGAGGCGATAACAGGGCCGGTCTCCATGATCTTTACTGCAGTGCTGGCAAGTCCTACTGTGTCCTATTGTTAGAATCTGAGGAGGAGCTTGAGCCACTGGCTTAAGTCTCTTGTTCTGCTGAACAGGTGCAGTGGGTGCTGGTCTGCGGTATGAAACTAAGGGCCTGAGATTCCCTATTACTAGAGAAAAAATATGAAGGTTCCTCTCTACTAGCTGTGTCTTGGCCAGAACGGCCAAGTAAGTACTGAGCTCGAACATATACAGCTTATGTCTAATCTCAGGATGGAGGCCCCACTCGAACTTTCTTGCCTTTTTGTCTTCATCCATCATGCTCTCAGGGAAATACCGACCCAACTCTAGAAACTTTCAGGTATATTCTAATACAGTCATATCACCCTGGTCTAGGTGTGCAAACTCTATTTCCTTCAGATATCGAAAATGCTATGGGAGGTACTCCTTATTAAAGGTCATCTAGAACTGTTCCCAAGTGAATGGAACGGGTAGGATGGCTTGCTTGAGTTGCCAATAGCAGCCTGTCTCTCCCACCAGCATGTAGGTGGCAAACATGACTCTCTGTTCGAGAATACCCCAAAAGTCGTAAAGGCCTTCTTTGTCTCAACTAACCAGTACTCGACCTCTTCAAAGGAGGATACCCCTGTAAAGGTAGATGAGTTTAATCTTTTATACCTCTCAATGTAGACTGAGTCCATCATATGAGGAACTGGGTCTCGTAGAAGAGGGACTAGATTGTGCTGGGGATGGACTGGATGGCCCTGAGGTGGTACTAGATGATAGGTAGGGGCACTAGATTATACTGTGGTGGTGTTGGGTGATGTTGTTGGAGCACCGGACTATACTGTGGTGGTGTCGGGTGATATGGTTGGGGCACCGGACTATATTGTGATGGTGCCGGATGGTATTGTGGATGAGCATGGTCGTACTGGGGTGGCTCAAGATTCTCTCGGTGCAAGGGTGACTTAACCTGAGACGGTCCCTAGGTTTCCTGAATTTTTATGTGGAGATTAAAACACACTTCACGTACATAGAAATACCCCAAAAAATCCAAAATCAGTGTTAAATACTTTTCCAGCCAATTTTGAAATTCCAGCATGGTGGTACCGTCGTGCTCTAGTGACGGCACTGCTGCCCGCGATGGTGGTTTGCCTTGGACTAATCGTTTTCGGCCAATTTTGGCCGATTTCGGCCTTTTTTATGCTCATCCTGCGAGAAAACACATAAGGGGTCTTGGTTGGCTGAAAAAAGTCGAAAAACAGAAACTTACCGGCGGCAGAATTTTTTGGTGCAACAGCTCCACTAGCTCACTTCGCGGTTGGGTGTTTTTGTTCGGTCAACTTGTAGAAAACAGAATGGTGAACACAATGGTGAAAAAATCGCACCAAACGAAAAATGAGAAGGGACTTATCAGAGGTGATTTTTGAATTTTTTCGCGGCGGCGGCGGCGCCAGACTTTACTGCAGTTTCTGGATTATCCGTTGTTTTTTTACTTCGATTTGACCATGGGGGTGTCCAAAATCAAATTTCGGGAAAATATGAGAATTTTTAACTTCTTTGGCGGTGGGAGATGGCTCCATCGCGGTGACAAGTGGCGACTCCCTTCTCCGGCGACTGGTTCTTTTTCTCCGACGGGGGGCTGGCGACTAGGGTTTGGGTTTGGTGTGAAGTGAGATATTTATACTCGTCTTCCTTAAATCTAGACCGTTCATCGCGTTTGATATTGATCGTCCGATTACATTTAAATAAAAAATGAATTTGGATCGTTTATCACGATTTGATATGGACCGTACGATCGTATTTAAAAAGGGAATAAATCTAGATCGTTCATTGTGTTTAATCACGACCGTCCGATCGCGCCTGATGAGGAAACGGATCCGGACAGTCTACGCGCCCAGGAACACATCCGGGTCGTCCGATTGCGGGCACGCAGATTGCCAGCGTGGCCTCCCGTGTGGCATCGAGTCAGCGTGCCTTGCCACACGGCAGACTCCGGTTCGTCGGGGTTGTTGATTGGGCAGTTCTACGTGATACATTTTTCTTTAATTGTGTTTTGACTTCTAATTTTTTATTTTTTTTCAAAAATACATCTTGAACCCAAATTTTCAAATCTTTTTCTCAAAATTATTTTCAATTTCATCATTCACCTATTTTTTTCTAATTTTACATTAAATAAAATTTTAAAAATTTTAAGAATTATATTATATATATATATTTAATTTTAAAATTAATTACGGACCAAATTTTAGAGCCTGAGTATTATACGTAATATATTAAAAAATCCATTGTATTTTACCAAGTTTATGGAATTTGTTATTAATTTAATTGAATTAAACAATTACTTTTATTTTCAAATTCTACCAAGTTGTTTATTAAACAGAAGCTATTTTGATGTCTTCTAATTTAGAAATGTAAATTTTTTAAATAGTTTTTATTTGTTCTATTTCTCAAAAAAAAAATTGTATTTAATTTATAAATTTTAGTTTCTTCAGATTTTAATTAAAAAAAAATTATTTTTAAAGAACATACAAAAAGAAATCTCGTGAAACCATTCTTTGGCATCTTCGTATTTCAATATATATTTATTTTTTAAAATTTTCAGTTTTGAATGGAAGTTGAAATGGAGAGCGTAAAAGCCAGGAAAGAATAGACTGTGGATAGTAGCAGTTCTATCAAGATCCAACACATCTTCTTCCCCGAAAAAATGTATGGAAAGGCCACTTGTACTATCGTCATCGTTCTCTTCCTCATCGTCGCATACTCAATCTACATCGGCACCGTTGATTTGAGACCCTACTTCTTCCCTTTACTGCAATCACCGCCCGGACCGTCCTCCTCCTGTTTGACAGACCATCCTCTACGGGTCTACATGTATGATCTCCCTCGGAAGTTCCATGTCGGCATGCTGGATTCCCGGAGCTCCGACGTTATGCCCTTGACCGCCGAGAATTTCCCTAGCTGGCCTTCCAACTCCGGGATAAAGAGGCAGCACAGCGTGGAGTATTGGCTAATGGCTTCTCTTTTTGGTGATAGTAGTGATGGTGAAGAAAGAGAGGCCGTTCGGGTTTTGGATCCAGACTTCGCAGATGCGTTCTTTGTGCCATTTTTCTCGTCTTTGAGTTTCAATACACACGGGAAGAATATGACGGATCCAGAGACGGAAGTTGATCGCCAATTACAGGTAGTTAGTTGATTGATTTGCTGTTTTTTTTTCCTTCGAGGTTATGTGTTGTTTCTTCGTTTCAATCCGTTGTGCAATTATTTCTATGTACACTTTCTTTGTTGATGATAACGAATTTAGAAAAAATAAAGGTTTCATTTTCCTCTTTAAGTTGTATAACAAAATAAATATTGCTAATTGAACTACAATTAAATAAAAATTGGAATTTGAAAAAGTTGTATCTTAGTTTTATCAATGAAATCAAGAGATGGGATCCATCGAGAGTCATTATCATTCAGTAGATGAGATTTGGAGGAGATGCTAGGATGTTCTGATGGTAGTTTAATCTCCTGTTGCTGTTGATGATTAAAAGATTGTTGATAGCTTTAGAAACTCGGTTCTGCAAAGACGTGCTTGAGAATTGGGAAATAATGGAGTCAGTTAAGTAAATGATTCCGAAAATCTTTCTGTTTATTTTGTGAATAGGTTTATTTCTTGAAGTGGAATGGTTATGTAGATTTCACTGTTCAGATCCTAGTATCACAATTGTTTCGCTCCTTAAAAGAACATAAATAGTGAGCATTCTTCCAACCGGCAAGAGGGCCAACATTGTTAACGGTTGTGCTTCCTTTGCTGTATGATTAGATGCTTCTCTCTATAACCTAGAAACTACTTCTTTTCCCTATTCCTGCTTTTTTTATTGGGTTCTTTATGGTATCTGCTTCCCTTGCCGCTGAGGTTGAATATGGATTCTTTCCAATTTTGTTTAGGTTGAATTAATGGAATTCTTGTGGAAATCCAAGTATTGGCAGAGGTCAGGAGGCAGAGACCATGTAATTCCTATGACTCATCCAAATGCTTTCAGATTTCTTCGGCAACAGGTGAATGCGTCTATTCTAGTTGTTGTGGATTTTGGCCGCTATCCTAGAAACATGTCATATCTGAGCAAAGATGTGGTATCTCCATATGTTCATGTAGTGGACTCCTTTCTAGATGATGATCTGCCAGATCCTTTTGAATCTCGCAAAACACTTCTTTTCTTCCGGGGAAATACAGTCAGGAAAGATGTAGGTTATTAAAGAAATAGACACACGTATAAATAAATAGAAATTTTTATCTATCATTTTCAGAAATCTCTGGCTTATTAAAACATTTCTGAGGGTTATTCTTATTGCAGGAAGGCATAATTCGTGTCAAATTGGAGAAGATGTTATCTGGATATGATGATGTTCACTTTGAACGGAGTGTAGCAACAACAAAGAACATTAAAGCGGTAGGTAATGTGTTTCTAAATTATCTGCTGGAAATGTGTATTCACATGCAAGTCCTAGAAAGTGGGTATATGTAGGTTGCTCATTTCATAGCCTGCATATTTCGAGATCACCGGATGTCTTTCATTTTCCAGTTTCGCTTTCCTGACAGGAAAGGATATTGTGGTTGCAGCATAATAAAAAATGAAAATGTCAACTGCTCTCTAAACAGGATCAACTTCACTTTATTTCTTGTGGATAACGTGGCAATATAAGAACATTTGCATCACAATCTGTCATTAAGTCTGAATAGCTTGTCTTCCCTGGAAGAATTAGAAATATCCCGATCGATTTGTTTTATAAACACTCTTTAGCATCATCTTCCTATTCCTCATTTCTTCTTCTGCTGTTATACCAGTCTACGCAAGGGATGCGTTCATCAAAGTTCTGTCTGCATCCTGCAGGAGATACTCCTTCATCTTGTCGACTATTTGATGCCATCGTGAGTCATTGTGTTCCGGTCATTGTGAGTGACAAGATTGAGCTTCCCTTTGAGGATGAAATTGACTACTCTGAATTTTCAGTATTCTTCTCTGTAAAAGAGGCATTGCAACCTGATTCCCTGGTCAATGAGCTTCGGAGATTTCCAAAGGAGAGATGGGTTGAAATGTGGGGGCGGCTTAAGAACATCTCTCATCACTATGAGTTTCAGCACCCCACAAGAAAGGATGATGCTGTCAATATGTTATGGAAACAAATAAAAAACAAGCTTCCACAGATCCGGCTTGCTGTACATAGAAATCGGAGGTTGAAAGTTCCAGACTGGTGGCAATGAGGATGGCAATTTCTGGAGCTTTTACTCCTGGAGCACTGTACATTCACAACTCGATATTGATAATCACAATCTTTCCAGAAATAGCTGCAAATATTGCTGGTGAACCTGGTAGAATCTGTTAGTTTTCTTTGGATCTATACACCTTTCTCCTGCAACAAGTCACTGATGAGGATATATTCAGTTCCCTGTTTGAGCGACTGCTGCTGACTTATTTTTCTTCAAACATTTACTTTAATTGGTGCAGAAAGTTATTTCTCAATTTTCTCAGTAACATAACAGCATAGGTATGTACCCTTCAGGAATTCAGTTAATGCCATCTGGTTGTAATCTTTCTTTTGTAATATGTTCTAAAGATTTATTTTTAGACACTTTTGATTTGTTCAATAGGACATATAGCTATAATTTAATAGCTATTAGTTAGGAGCAAATAATGTTGTAATAGAATTATAATTATATTATAATATTTGTGTTCATTAGTATTGAAAGTTGAGATAGAACTATAATAAGCTATAGATAACTATAGATTAATAAAATTTTATATAATTATTCTAATTGATAAAATTATAGATATTATGTTTAATTTTTATCGTATAAAATATAAATTTTATAAAATTATAAATTTTCATATAAATTATTCTAAAAATCTCTTAATTATTGAAATTATGTTATATTTTTTTTCTTTGTATTTAATTTTAAAAAATAATTTAATTAACTAAAAAATTATAACCATCAGATTCTATCAGAACCATAAAAATTTCAAATGGATTCAAGTTTAAAATAAGAACAAATTTAATTAATTAAAATTCACCTTTTTGAATAAGTTCAAATAATATTGAAAGTAAATTAGTGATTACAATTAATGCAAAAATCCTGTTTTGTGTTACCTCAACATTATATCAAGATCACAACTTATTCCCTAATTACTTACAATTACAAAATAATTTTAATTTAATCAACCAAACATCATAATAATTTTTTTTTTCTTCACATAATGTCTATTATATTTTTAACATATTATTGCCTTATATTATGAACAAAACATATCATTAATTGCATAGTCAACATAACATCAGTGCAACCTTTTCATAGTGATGCTTGGTTATTTATGGTTTTAGATAATTACTTAATCTTATGCTTATTAAGTAGTAAATAATTAAATTAAAGTTATTTTTTTAGTTGTAATAAAAAAATTAAGTAATTATCAAATCATATAGATGATTTTAGTTTTATATATTTTTAATATTAATAAAAATATGATAGATAATTTTTACTTTTGTTACGCAGCATTTTAAGTAGTAAATAGAATTAAGTGTCAATTAAATAGTTAAGCAAAACCTTAATTACATATTTTATCAAAGAAAATAAAATATTAGACTAATTGCAGTTTTATTGAAAAGAGTGAAGTCAGAATCGGATAGAAAGAACCGTAGGAGAAATAAGTGAGTCCTCGCAAAATATCGTTATCCTATCCGTTGCATCCTCTCGAGCAGACAAATATCGCTATTACTCTCTCCTATTTCTCCTCTGCTATAAACTTGAAATCCTGTCAACGTAGGTGTCTGTCTCTGTTTTTTCTGGCCTCTGCTGTTTCTCTTAATTCACCAAGAAGCTTCGTCAACGGTATTTCGGTATGTGAATCCGGTCATGGATTTCTAATGGAACTTCTTAAATACCAGATCTGTATCTTGTAAGATGGTTTGTAAGTCGTTTCTTTGGATCTAATGTCTACTAAGGTAGCTTATCTGTTACTATTCATGCTTGCTTCTGCTGATTGATGTCCATTTCCTTGTATTCTTGCTGTAGCACGTAAGATTTTGTAGTTAAAGGTTTCTTTCAGTGCTTTGAGTAACTTATCTGTTACGATTAAGCCTAACCACAGTGAAAAACTATAATTTGTGGTTATTTTAATTTTTTGAACTTATATCTCTACGTGCTTACCTTTTATATTGGTGTCTAGCGGCACTTTAAATGCAGGTGATATGAATGTCGTTTTCACACTAGCAGCTAGATTACAATACAATTAATTGTTTATGTATTAACTCGTCGAGCAGGAAGGGTGCCTATCATCCTTCTTTTCCTATTTTAATATTCCAAGCTTATATTTACGAAATTGAATGAAATGTGGGTGATTTTCTTTGGTGTTTAGCCAGACTGTTATTTGGGATAGTGACTGTTTAGTTATCTAGTTTCACTTTGTGAAATTTAGTAGTTTAGTTTGAATTACTTTTTTGTTTTCTGCTTCTGCATGCTGAACTAAGTTTTTGTGTAATTTTGTGCGGGAATCACTATGAATTAATAGATACCTATATTTTTCTATACATACAACCTTTTTATTCAATTCTCTCTGTCATTCCCTGTGCAGGCTTATCCACATTAATGGAGACGTTGTCTTCTCTTTGTACATACCATTGTGGTCTTCTGCCACGGAGCTCTGCTTCCCCTGTCAACTTTTGCACCTTTGGGTCAGTTTCTGTTCTTGGGTTCTTTTTGCCAAGTTTCAAGACTCAAGAGTTGCCTAGCTGTAGTCGAAAGCAAAGCTTTAGAGTGACAAGGGCTTGTGTTGCTGTTGAACAGAAGACCCAGACTGCATTAATTAGAATTGGTACCCGAGGAAGGTACCCTTTGTTTCCATTTATCTTAGCTTCAATTACTATTTTGGCTTTGCTTTTTGTTTAGGTAGCTTGTTCAGGTTCTGCAGCCACGTGTGAACTATTGATGTTAGGGTTTAAATTCATTTTGTTTTGCCTAGTTTGCTAACTGCAGTGTCACTTCTGTACCTCTTGATTCGACGGTCACATTCTGATAGTTGATCTCTCTATCACTATTAATTTACCACAACTTGCTTGAAATTCATATATTGGATTATCTTCATATGTGAAATCTTCTATGTTCTTCACTTGGTTTCTTCTTCTTGATTAATGTTGTGTGAGAAATGCAAGTACTTGGTAGAAGTCTTAAAGAGAGAAGGTTCTACGTGCGAGTATGTTCCTTATCACATTTAGTTTTCTAAGAAATTCTTGCATCTTGGGCTCCCTAGCCATGTCGATACCTCACCAAAATAGTTCTTGGTGATTGAATGAAAACCTTTGGCATTGTTCAAGTTAGAGTTTTCTGACTTCTTGATGTTAATAGGAACAGTGAGGGCAATGGATTTTCATTTTATTTGTATAATTTAGAAATTAGGTTATTTGTTTGTCTCTGTGCAATTTCTCTTTTTCTTGGGTAAGAAGGTAGTGTTGGTATACTAGCCTTGCAATTCTATGTGTAGCAAGGAAGTGAATGAGGTTCAACTTTTTTCAATGTTTGAACTATGATTGCCGACAGTTGATGGTTTCAAATAACGTGTGCATTATTCAGTATAGATAAGCGTTGGTTTTTATGTTTTGCTAGCTTTAGAGTAACTAGAAGCATTCTCATGTGAAGCACAAGGTGAAACTTTGGGGTAAAGATTCTTTTCGCAATGTATTTGAGAGAAGGGATACACTCGTGAAGGAGTTCCATTTTATTGTACTAAATAGGATTTTTCAAGTCTTTATATCTATAAAGAATATGTTTCTAGAAACTTAAATAAGCTTGACTTTTTCAATCTTTTGATGACAAAAATAAACTTGGAGGTAAAGGTGAAGTAGTTCAATGGATAAAGGAAGGGATGATAATACCAAGTCCCCTAGCATTGCTAGCCACCATCACAGATGTAGCTTTTTGTGTCTTTGATGTCAACACTTGGTAAGCTTCTTGAGATTGATAATGAATTAAGGAATGACATCAATGATTATTTGAAGCTCTTTATTGCGAGCTGATTCAATGGGGCTCTGAATTGGATGGTTCAGATTTCACTTCTTTGAATTATTTAGAGAGCAAATGGATGAAGGAGCCTTCGTAGAGGAGATATACATCGCTTTAACCATGTGCAATGAGAAGAAATTCCTTTGCTTGCGTACTTGGTTTCTTGATGGCTTCTCTTTAGAATTTCTTGATCATTGTGAAGGGTGACATTTTAGAAATGGTTGAGGAATTTCTTAGAAATTGTGAGTTCGTTTCTAGTTTGAACTTTACCTTCTTCGTCTTGATTCCCGAAGATGTAGGTGCTATGGATGTTAGAGCATCAAGGCCATCAATTTAGCTGGGTGTGGCTATAAGTTGGTAGCTAAAGTCCTCAGTGATTGGTTGAGCCATGCCGTGGGCCAAGTGGTTGGGGAAGTGCATCAAGCTTTTGTAGAAGAGCAACAAACCCCTAATGCCTCATTAATTGATTAATGAAATGGTCATTTACTTATGCAAGAAGGGGAAAGTGGGTCTCTCTTATGCAAGCTTGACATCAAGAAGGGTATGATCGCTTGTCTTGGGGTTTCCTTTTTTATTTGGAGCAGCATATAAGGTTTGTGGGTAGGTAGTCCTAGGGTGATCATTGGTACATGTCTATACTTTTGTAGTGTTGATCAATGGGGTCGTCCAAATTTTTTCAAGTCCTCCAAGGACCTTAGGCAAAATGGTTCTTCCTCTTCTTCTTTGTTATGGAAGCTTTCGACAAAATTGTTTTAAGATTTAGATTGGAAAATGTGTTCCATGATTTGACTATCAGGGAAGGGGAGAGCAAACTCTAGGGACAACTTCCATTTTAGAAATGATCAGAAGAAGCAGTGAAGACAGAGCCTATCTCTCTCTTTCTCTTCCTTTCCTTTGGCAGAGCTACTACTACAGGCCATTCTCCACCGGTTTCTTCCTAGTGCTTGATGGGTTATCCGAACTTGAGTGGACAACTTTAAAATGATCCTCACTTATGTCCTGCTCCTCACTTCTGTCCTTTCCACCTTATACATCCCATCTTTTGATTTCATCTTCTTTCAGTTCACTTTTGAGTGCTGACTGTCAACATGATGTTCTAAGGTGTTCAGGCATTTCAGTTAAGAAGAAAGTCCATCTGAATAAATTGTCATAGAATCATCTGATCTGGGCTTTAAAACCTACTTTTTAACAGTCTTCTTAATAGGCTGGAGTTGATTTTGCCCTCTTTCAGATCTGGTCAATTTTTAAATTTTTAATAAAAATTATTTTAAAGTAACTTTATCGTTGAAAATAATTTTTGAATATATGAAAATTTATTTAAGTAATAGAAATATTTTGTTAATAATTGGTACTAATAAAAATTATATAAAATTACTTTATTAAATAATAAAATATAGAAAGTTATTTTAAAATTATTTAAAAATATTTTTTGTCCATCTTCACCATGGGGAAAAAATTAAATAAATTATTCAAATAAATAGTTTTTAAAAAATTATTTAAAGGTTTTTGAATAAATTATTTTTTATAGTTTTCATTGACATCAATTATTAATTCATCTAATAAATTTTATATATTTTATTATTTAAATAAGTTGTTAAAGCTATTATGGTGATTTCTCGTTGCTGTTAAATTTATCACCAAAGTTTATCAGTAGGATGTAAAATAGGGAGTTTCCTGAGCAGCTTTTGAAAGTAGGGTGGTCTTTTATATTATATCCGTCATCTAGGTGACGAATACCAAATTTTGAAGGGAGGGAGGGGTTTGTATAATTTTCTCAAACTAAAGGAAAGATCAGTCAATCATCTCCATAAATCAGGATTTTCAAGAAAACCTATGAATATGGACAAAAAGGAAAGAGAACATCAAAGAAACTAGGCCCAATCTAATTATATGTGAGGACACACTACATGTATATATATCAATATGTGTGTATGTTGGGACAATCAAACATATGAAATTGTTCATTACTGTGTACAGATGAGATTGAATAAATGGATGTGATACAATATTTTGATTTTCATCATTTTGCTCAAAATGTTAATGTGATTATATTTTCTATATTCATGTAGTTATCTATAACTATGTACTCATAAGCTGATGGCAGTGATGAATTCCTTGGTGCCATTTATTTAATTTAGACTCTTCAAAGAATTTGTTCAAACATCATGAACAAAAAGAAATTATGTTAATTCTTTGAAATTAAAAAATCAGCAAGGCTGTGGCATGTGAAGCAAGTGATATACTTCTTCTTTTGCTCTTGCATTACCTGAGTAACATTTCTTCCCCTATAATTCTTTCATCAGTTGTACTCGATTGGCTCTTTTTGTTTGTTGTTTATATTCTTTTAAAATGTAGGGCAGCCCACTAGCACTTGCTCAGGCTTACGAGACACGGGACAAACTCATGGCAATACATCCGGAGCTAGCTGAAGAAGGGGCTATTAAAATTGAAATAATAAAAACAACAGGTGATAAAATCCTAACCCAACCACTTGCAGACATAGGTGGGAAGGGACTGTTCACAAAAGAAATAGATGAAGCACTAATAAATGCTGAAATCGACATTGCTGTCCACTCAATGAAAGATGTTCCCACTTATTTACCAGAGAAGACAATTCTTCCTTGCAACCTTCAACGTGAGGATGTCCGAGATGCATTTATTTCCTCTGGTGCAGCTTCCCTAGCTCAGCTTCCAGCAGGCAGTGTTATTGGTACTGCTTCACTGAGAAGGAAATCTCAAATACTTCATAGATATCCATCTCTCAGCGTAAGTTACTCTGACTATTACATTTTACATGAGATTGCTTTTATTTTGCCAGAGTGCAATTTCCTTATGGAAGTGTGAATAGTCAAGGTCACTGAATGTTAACAAGGAATATAAGACTAGCTCCATCACAGTATGCCCTTCTTCATCTGTCCTACATAGACAGCTATAAGATTGCAATCATGATATACAGACTACATAATATGAGATTTCAAGGGATACAGCTGCTTTATTTATGATAATAAGATGTACAGAGATTTGTCAAGCTACATGCTTTGTACGAGTGATAGCATTTATGTAAATTAGTATTTTTCCCTTTTTGCAACAGAATGGTTTTTAGGTATGGAAGTTTTCCCCAGTCTTAGGACATGACCATCCTTTGCAAGGAAATGTTGGTTTCTTAAATATAAGTGTCTTCAATCTGCTATTTCACTTTTTTTTTTTTTTTTATTGGATTGGTTTTGGTTGAATGATTGATTACATGCTATAATTAAATGCAAACAGAAAAAAATATTTCTCTTCTTTTATGGATTTCTTTTGGTACTTTTTATGTATTGGTTATTCATAGGTCTATGTTTTTTTTCCCTCTAGTAACAGATTTAATGTTCAATGAGATTGGGAAAGCCTGTGTGAAACAAATGTTTGCTTGTGAGAAAATGTTCCAGGGAAGGATCCTCTTGTGGAACTGGTGTACATTTTTTTCTTCTTATTTGCAGATCCATTTAATCTGGCTGGAAGAATAGAATTTATTTTACAAATTACATTCTGTGTGCTTGTTAGGGTTTATGCAAAGCATTGTTGACGCATATTTACATCTGCCAGGCTACAGGTAAAATGAAGGAGGTTCAATACATGTTTGTGCATACTTAGCAGCATTATCTCTATCTCATTTCTTTTTCAAATAAAAAGTCTATCAATGATATTAAATCATTGGCACTAAGGAGATGCCACCCATGTACTAAAATATTCGCAAATTAGCGAGTATATCTATGATATTTCAAAAATCCTCCATCCTATTTCTTATCTGCATTCATCTGGTTTCTTTATTTCTTTGTTTCTTATATGTGTTTTTGTTTTTATTTTTTTTCCCATTTACAGGTACAAGAAAACTTCCGAGGAAATGTTCAGACACGGTTGAAAAAGCTTCATGAGGGGAAGGTCCAAGCAACTTTATTGGCATTAGCTGGACTTAAGCGACTGAATATGACGGAACATGTGACTTCTATTCTAACAATTGATGAAATGCTTCCAGCTGTTGCTCAAGGGGCAATCGGGATTGCATGCAGAAGCAATGATGATAAAATGGTAAGTTTGAGTCTTTTTTCTTGTCTTCAGTTGTCATGTTAAATGATCTTGTTTGTCATGTAAAGTCAAATAGGCTACTTGTCTGGCCTACTCATGTTAGGTTCATGGTGATGGTGAAATGACTTGACAATGTTAGAGCCTGTGAAGTGGCAGGCCTAGTACTTTGTTTGTTTTCTCATTCCATCAGAATTAGATATCGGATTAAAGAAATTTGATTTGTTAGTTTCTCTTAGACTGGTGACTAGAGTTGGTAGAGGTGGCAGGTCCTTTTCTGTTTAGGGAGAGTTTTACTTGTCCAAATGAATATTGGAGCTATTAGAATTTGAAGCATCTAAATGCAAACGATCTGCAAATCATAGGCATACTGTTGCAAGTACAAAAATGGCAGAATACAGAAGAATAATTAACATTATTGATTTCATGAGCTTTTCTCAATGGATTTTACCTAGGGGGACCCACTTTCCCCTTTGCTTTTCATCGTGGTTATGGAAGTTTTGAATAAAATATTGATAAGAGTCTGAGAATGTAACTTGTTTGGAGGATTAAGAGTGGAAGTGGGGGATAATGTGGAGGAGGTGATACACTTATTCTTTGCTAATGACACTATGTTATTTTGTGAGTCGGATTGGGAGTATTACTCAATCCCAAATATGTTCTAACGGGCTTTCAAGTGGGTATCAGGACTCGGTATCAACTTGACTAAATCAGAGATGGTGAAGTTAGGGAGTGACAGAGGCTCGGAAGGCTCGGCAAGGGTTTTGGGTTGCAAAATGGTCAGATTACCTATCAGATACTTGAGTTTGCCTCTTGGTGCAAACTATAAGAATGTGAAGACATGGAATCCAATGGTGAATAGGTTTGAACAAAGACTTGTAGGGTAGAAGTAAGACCTTTCATAAGGGGAAAGACTCACTCTCATTAAAAGTAAGCTGAGTAACTTGCCTATTTACTATATATCCATATTGACCATTCTGGCAAGTGTAGCCAAAAGACTACAAGCATTTCAAAGCAAGTCCCTTTGGGGAGATGCGGAAGATAGAAGAAGATGTCATCTGGTTACATGGAACGAGCTCAAGAAACCACTTCCCCTTGGTGGTTTGTGTCTAAGGGTAGTGGTGGAAACGAATGAAGCGTTGCAAGGTACGTAGTTATGGAGGTTTATGATGGATGAGGGAGCTTTCTAGAGAAGGATTGTTACAGCAAAATTCGGTACTGAAGAGAAAGGATGGTCCACCAAAATGGTATCAAGATTGTATGGTTAGAGTTTGTAGAAAAAGATAGGGGTAGGAAGGGAAAAGTTGCAGGCTTGTATTAGATGGAAAGTTGGTAGGATAGAATCACATTTTGGGAAGATCAGTGGATGGAAGGAGGCATCCTCAAAGATCAATATCCCCAAATTTTCACCATAACTCAACAGAAAGCTATAAAGATATACGATTGTTACATCAAAATTGAAGGGGGAGGGGGGAGAAGGAGTGATAAGTTTTGGTTTCAAAGAACTTGAATGATTGGGAAGTAGATGAATATGAGAAGATGTTGAGCACTCTTTTATTGATAATGTTGGATGATAGTAATGATAGAGCTTAGTGGAGCCTTACTAAGAATAGATCCTTCACGGTCTCGTCTTTCTACAAGCAGTTGCTTGTCCAAGTGTGATGATAATGGTATTAGAATCCCAGATAGACTAATTTGGAAGGTAAGAGTTTCTCCACAAGTTTAATTTTTTGCGTGGGAGACTAGTAAGGCGTGTATCTTAACAATAGACAAATTTGGAAGGGGGAGCGGGGAGAAGGAGTGATAAGTTTTGGTTTCAAAGAACTTGAATGATTGGGAAGTAGATGAATATGAGAAGATGTTGAGCACTCTTTTATTGATAATAGTGGATGATAGTAATGATAGAGCTTAGTGGAGCCTTACTAAGAATAGATCCTTCACGGTCTCGTCTTTCTACAAGCAGTTGCTTGTCCAAGTATGATGATAATGGTATTAGAATCCCAGATAGACAAATTTGGAAGGTAAGAGTTCCTCCACGAGTTTAATTTTTTGCATGGGAGACTAGTAAGGCGTGTATCTTAACAATAGACAAGCTGAGGAGAAGGGATACGTTTTTGATGAATGTTCGTCATTTTTGCAGAAGGGTAGAGGAGAATTGTAACCATGTATTGTTGTAGTGTTTGATGGTGTACAAGTTGTGGTCTATGGTTTATGGGCTGTTAGGTATCAATTGGGTAATGGTAAGATCAATGAGAAATGAGATCTGGGCATGGAGGGACATCATGAGCAGGAGTAAACATGCAAACATGACATCAGTCAATTTTTTGGATAGTGCGGAAGGAGAGGAGCAGAAGAGCTTCTGATGGGGTGGATGATGTGAACGAGTTTGATTTACTTGAAAACAGATGATTCTAGACCCTTGGATTTTTGTTATTGGGTTATACTCCATCGTTGATGCAGGATTTAGGGGACCTAATTGATAAATCGATAGATTTATAAATAGTTTTGTATATGAGTTGGCACCCATTTGGTGCCGATATTAATATAATACTTTGTATTTTTTATTTAAAAAAAAAAATGTTAATTTTTGTTGACTTGTGGTGAATATTTGCTGGCGAGAAACCGCAGGATATTTCACTCCATGAGCTGCAGAAGAGGTAATGTTCTTGGTCATCTTATGGGCCAAAGCTCATGGGAATTATTCCGATGTAGCGAGGAAGCTGTAATTGGAATTGGGAGGTGGTCACTTATTTTCTATAGGTGGCTTTGGCTGCTTTGATTTTTCTGCAATTGTTTCTTTTATTTACATTCTTTGAGGATGTTTTATTCTCTATTTATGTATTTTTTTCTCCCTTTTCCTAATAATACTTTTTTTTCTACAAAAAGACATTCTAATTACATTGTTCTCGCTAAAAAACTTTTGTCTTTATTAATCCAATGAAACCTAGGATAAAAACAGTTCACATTCTACATAATATGGTTCTCACTAAAAAGTTTTTTACATAAACAACAACGAAGAGAGCATTATAAAAATTAATTTCTATTGGATTATCAAGATGAAATAAAAAACTAATAAAAATGTTGCAAAATAAAATATCTTTGCAAAGGTTTCCTCTAAGGCTTCCTTCGTCTTTGTAGCTTGTACTCAAAGGAAAACAAGTAGAAATTTAGATTATTAGGTTAAGCAATCATAGGAAAAATAAAATCAAGCACTAAACTTTCGTAGCCACATTTGGAAACTGTTAATGTGTCTTGAATTTTGGTAATATTTATTTATGTTCTGAAAGATAATTTATATGAGTTTTCTTTATATTTATACTGGAAAATATTTGATATATATCTTAGAGAGTTTTTGTTTATGAAAAACTCTATTAGTCTTTTTATAAATCGATTTGCTAATCTATTGGTAATGTACTCTCTTTTAATCATAGTAGAATATTTTTCTTACTGATCTTACCTGTGAATGTATGCACATTGGCGAACCACGTAAAATCTTGTGTTGTTTTCTTTTTTGTTTTTACTCTGTTTGTGATTGTGCATGCTTGAGAGATTAATTTTTCCAACAAATGGTATCAGAATCCAAGTTTTGTGAGAAAACTTGCTAAGAGAGAGAGAGAGAGAGAAAGAGAGAGAGAGAGAGAGAGAGTGTGTGTGTACAAATCTGATATGATCAAGCCCCATTGTAGATTAGATCAGAGAAAGAGGAAATAGAGGCGACATCCACCATGGGCGGTGGATCATATTAAATCTGCGCGAGGAGTGGTGGGTTTTCAAAGAAGAAGAATCGACCTCCCATGCGGTTTGGAACTAGAAGGTCTGCAGGCGATGATGGCTGACAAGGGTGTCTAGAAGCTCGCCGAATCTGTAAGGAGGAAGGAGCTGCAGATGGTTCCGTTTCGGCCAAAAATAAAAGAAGAGGCTCGCGATCTGACCGGAGTTGCAGTTATGCACAACAAATGGACGGAGAGAAGCCATACGAAGCCGTCTGTGCGCGAAACCAGAGCCGGAGAGGGAGAACGCGCGTCGGAGAAGACGAACCAACGCGCGACACCTAGTTGGCATGAGGCCCGATTTGCAGTGTTCCTGGCAGTTTTTCGGTACATATTCACTAGATTCGTGCTGAATCCGTCGAGTCGCACGATTCTATGCGTTTTTTGGTGTTTTCTAGCATCTGGCAAGTGGCAATTGGTGGTGGCACATGAGAGCTCCAGCGATGCGGATGTGATTGTGCGTGGAGGAGCGTGCAGCAGTGACTCATCGTGAGTGGTTTTTTTTATTTTGTAGCAGTGTTATTTCTCTCTGTTTGGTTTTTTAGTGCATAGTTTAAAAATTTGAGATGACATCCATAAAGTATAAGATAGAGAAGTTTGACAGTGGTACAAGTTTTAGTTTGTAGAAAATTAGAATGAAATCGTCCCTGATTCTACAATGCTTATGGGGGGCAATTGAAAAAAGATATCTTGAGAGTATTAGAGAGTCGGGAAAGACAAATATATAGGATAGAGTCTTATGTGCGATTTTTATAAGTGTCAATGACAATATTGTATGGGAGATTGCTGAAAAGATTTCAACTTCAGCTGCGTGGAAAAAATTGGAAGAGTTGTACTCTATAAAATCGCTGACGAACTGCCTTGATTTAAAGAAAAAATTATACAATTTCAGAATGAGTGAAGGTACGCCCATTAAACAACATCTTGATGAGTTTAATTCTTTAATTATGGATTTAAATAACATAAATATTAAGATTGAAAATAAGGATCAGACATTGATTGTTTTGTGTTCATTACCATCTTTTTATAAGATTTTTAAAACTAATATTTCAGTAGATGATATTAGCAATGCACTAAAATTAAAAGAGTTTTAAAAGAACCTTACCGAGTATAGAACAGAAGAGAAATGTTTGATAAGAAGGGAAAAGACACAGAGAATGGACAAATTAAAATCTAGAAGTAAAAAAAGAAACTGTTGTGAGTGTGGGGAGAAGGGTCATTCTAGGAGAGATTGTTATATGCTGAAAAGAGGAAAAACAAAAAGAGTTCTGCAAATATAGTTGATATAGATAATTCTGATGATAGTGAGAATAACAATGTTGGGATACTTCTATCTGTGAATTCGGATCATATCAAGAATTCCTGAATTCTTGATTTTGGTGCTACATTTTACATGTGTTCACATAGACATTGGTTGGTTATTTACAAGTAGATGAGTGGTACCGTATATATGGAAGATGACTGTTCATTATCTGTAGCCGGGATTGATAATATCAAATTAAGAATGTTTGATGGTATCATCAGAACTATTGAGTGTTGGCATGTTCATTATCTGTAGCCGGGATTGATAATATCATATTAAGAATGTTTGATGGTATCATCAGAACTATTATGTATTGGCATGTTCCTCAAATGAAGAGAAATCTAATTTCTCTTTCTATATTGGCGACTTAGGGTTGTAAATACTATGTAGAGAATGGTACTCTTAAAGTGTGTAAAGGCTCCAAAATACTCATGAAAGACAGTTTGAAATCTAGATTGTATGTTCTTTAGGGAAATGTAGTTTTAGGAAAAGTTACTATAGCATTAGGGAGCAGTAATTAGAATCAGTTGTGACATTTACGTTTGGGTCATATGAATGACAAAAGATTATCTGTTTTGAGCAGACAGAGCTTGTTGAATAGATATAAAGAAGGAGATTTGGATTTCTATGAACATTGTGTATTTGACAAGCATATCAGAGTGAAATTCAACAAAAAGGTAGTGCACAAGATTAGAGATAAGTTGGATTATATTCATTCTGACTTATGAGGTTTATACAGAGCTTTATTCAAAAATGGTGGCAAGTATTTCATGATATTGATTGATGATTACTTTAGAAAGGTATGAATGTATTTTTTGAAATCTAAGGAAGAGGTATTTTCAACATTTGTCAAATGAAAGACTATAATTGAGAAGCAGACAGAGAGGAAGATTAAGTGTCTTAGGACTAACAATCGGTTGAAATTTTGCAATCGTGAGTTTGATAATTTTTGTAGTATGGAAGGAAGAGTGAGACACCGCACTTGTATTGGGACATTATAATAGAATTGTATTGCAGAAATATGATGCTTTGTGATAGGGCACGAAACATGTTGTCTCATTCAGATGTAGGACATAAATTTTGGGCTGAGACTGTGAATACTGTTAGTTTCTTGGTTAATAGATCTCCATCCACAACTATTGAGAGTAAAACTCCTTTTAAGATATAGTCTAGGTCACATATTGATTACTCTCAGTTGAAAGTGTTTGGTTGTCCTGCTTATACTCATGTTAGGGATGGTAAGATTGAGTCGAGGGTAAAGAAGTGCATATTTCTAGGGTATACATCTGGAATGAAAGACTACAAGTTGTAGTGTAGTGATATTAAGTCTTCAGGGTTGATTATCAGAAAAGATGTGATATTTAATGAGTCTGCTTCACTAGACAGTCAGAAGGGGAAGATCATAGCAGAATCAGATCACGGTGTCAGAAAACAAGCAGAGTTAGAAGTTTAGTCCAATGGTTTAGGGAATAAAGTGCATGATCTTAATCAAGAAGGTGATAATGCACCTGATCGACAACGACCATATAGTATTGCAACAGACTGGGAGAGAAAACAGATTAGATGACCTCAGAGTTATGAGAATCTAGTTGCATATAACTTATTAGTTAGGTCAGTTGATTTGCAAGAACCGGGGAGTTTAGATGTAGATAAGATGATTGGTGTTGTGTGTGAAGAACTTGATGGTAGTTATCATTTTGTTCAAAGATCATATAGCAAGTTTAGGTGCGGTCTAGACTTAGCTGAAGTATATGATACTCAATAGCGTCCCAGTGGAAGCATGTTGGCAAGACGATGCGACAAAACGGTTAGTTGCTTTGATGATAGAGGGAATTCAAGTCAAGGGAAAGATTTGTTAATGTGTCTTGAATTTTAGTAATATTTATTTATATTCTGATGGATAATTTATATGGGTTTTATTTGTATTTATCATGAAAATTATATATCTTAAAGAGTTTTTGTTTGTGAAAAATTTTGCTAGTCTCTTTATAAATAAGTTTACTAACCTATTGGTGATATATTCTCTTTTGATCATAGTGAAATATTTTTCTTACTGGTTTTACCCGTGAATGTAGATACACTGGCGAATTACATAAAATCCTGTGTTGTTTTATTTTCTACTTTTAGTTTGTTTGTGATTATGCATGCTTCAGAAATTAATTTTCTCAAGAGAAGCTATTAATGTATACTTGTAATGAATTAAATGCTGTAACTAAAACATTTTAATTAATGATGTATATCAACTTGGAGAAATAAGTATGAAATTACCTTTTTTTTCTTGATTGAGAGTTAAATATACTATTGTTTACCAAGAAAGCTCCATATTTTTGTTGCATGTTGACTCAATGAACCTATAGTAGTATGCTTCATCTCTATAAACGTTAATTTGCAGCTCGACAGCAGCAAATTTTGAGATTGTGGGAGGATGGTAGTTTTGTTTGTTGTTATTTCATCTTCACTGTAGACTGGAGATTCTGTGATATGTGATTCAGTTTTATCCTCTGGAGACAGATTTGTGACATATGTTATTCTGTGATATGTGATTCAGTTTTTGCTATTGAAAGTGGATTTTTATAACCTACCAATCTGTTTGGATATTTTATTCGAAATGTTTGGCTGAGGGTGACTCTCCTTCGATTATATTTTGATGGAGTGGTCTGGACTTAGGAAAGCTATATCGTCTTGCCTCAAGCCATATCTTCTTGCCTCCCAAGTCCTACCGCGCTGGCACTTCTTTTAATGATATTCTGGTTTATGGAATTGCACAGGGTCATTCATGTAAGCACTACGAAAATGCATCTTTAATTATTCACTAAGCACATTCTTGCCAATAAATTCCAAAATGTGCTTCTTTTTGTGAAGACCACTACTTTTGATAGACTGTACACGAGGAATATACTTGAAAACTGAATTTGATCAGCTGAACCTTTGATGTCGCATGTGTGCTAAACTTTGAGAATGCTTTTGATTTTGTTGTTTGGTGATGGTTCGCTTGCACACTGTCTTGCAGAGTCTATATCGGTAGGTTTCTCTTGAATCTTATCTTTTTTTCTTTATTATTTTTCCTTTGCACAGGCAAGATACTTAGCCTCATTGAATCATGAAGAAACAAGATTAGCAGTTGCATGTGAGAGGGCTTTTCTAGAGGTCTTGGATGGGTCTTGCCGTACACCTATTGCTGGATATGCTTGCAAGGACGAGCATGGTAATTGCATATTTAAAGGATTGGTGGCTTCTCCAGATGGTACACGTGGTATGTCTATTATCCCCGAGAGAAGATTTGCCTTTCCTATAGCTTACTGTTTCATTGCAAAAGCAGCTGTTGTTATTATTCTTTTCCTGATTATGCTACTTGTTCTTGGTGCACTTTGTATCAGTTCTTGAAACTACTAGAAAGGGTCCATATGCACTTGAAGATATGATTTTGATGGGCAAGGATGCGGGCAAGGAACTTCTTTCTCAAGCAGGACCTGGCTTTTTTGGTTTTTAAATAATATAGCAGTAGTGTGTGGACAATGGGAGGAACTCTAGGCATCATCTTTGATTTTTAGGGATTTAACCAATGATTTTTTTGTCATTCAGCTCCGGTCGTAATTGTATTGCTGAGATTTCAATTTTTCTGTTTACTTTTTGACTCTTATATTGGTAAATCTATTTTGAGCAGATTTGAAGGAACATATATTCCACTTGCATGTTTTGTGGTCCTTTTGCCCTTTATCTTTGTTCTGCAGATCTCGAGGGAATGTCACCGCAATGCTGCCTGCTAAATCACCATTCTGAATTCTTTATGCTCATCCCTCACACCCTCCAGAGATTACCCCAACAACTCCCCCCTCTCTTTCTATCTTTGGAAACTGAGAAAGGAAAAGCAAAAGAAAAGAGCCAAAGTCCAATGATAGATATGTTGCTATTGAAGAAGCTTGATACAACCCTGCAGACCAAGAAAATAATTTGGTTCCCAAATGCAGACTTGAGTCAGATTCTGAAGGAGACTGAAGCTTTGGTGGTGACTATCCTATGTGCAGTCTAAGGCAACAACAAGCTTATCTATTTCATAGAGAAGTACTTCCAAAGACCCACAGAGTTCAAGCATTTGAAAGAGCAACCCAATTGGCACTATCAGCTTTACTATTTTTTTCTCTTTTTTGTCGAGGAGAGGGGGGGGGGAGGGAGGGGAGAGGAGGTTGGAATTCTGGTTTTGTGCGCAAAAAGAAAAAAAAAAGAGCAATATGTTTGAAATTCTGAGGAGGAAATAAGAAAGTTTATTGCTGTCATATGTTTACTAGTTAATGATGAGATGTGCTCAAATTTTACTTTTTTTAGGGACTTCTTGTAGCAGTTCTTATCTTGGATCATATATATATATATATTACTTTATTTTGAAGATTAGTAGGCTTTGGTGTATTGTGCTTGAAAATTTAGAATGAACAGTGAAGAAAGCAAAGAAAGCTCTCCTGATCAATTACAGAAAAAATAGTTCTTTGGCTTGGCTATCATACTCAATAAAGCTTATTTGCTTGCCTCTTCCAACTTCACCACTGGCGTATTTAAGGTTGGTGGTCTATCATTACTCTAATTACTTCCATATTGTATTTGTATATCTTTTCATCCAAGCAACTTCCTTTTAGTTTCCTGGGAGTTTGCATGTTTTCCTGTTTAATTGTATCTCTTATCGGGAAACTGGTGTATTAAATAAGTCACCGAACCAACATATATTTGTACCTTTTTCAAGTAACATGACATTGCCAAGGCTCAGAGAAAGTACCACCCATGTAGAGAAGAGATTCATGAAAGATAGTTAGTTCAGACCTTTGACCAAAATAGTAAGATCTGGAACCAACAGTATACAGGCTTCTTCTTTTTTCCTTTATCCAAATAATTCGGATAATAGCGAAGGAATGTGGGGTGCAAGCTTCTTCCTAGCTTTGCATAATGGAATCTTACACTTTCAACTCTTCTGTATAATCCACACAACTGAGGTTAGGAAGACTGAGTGCTGAATCCTGATATGTTGTTTTTATGATTGAGTTTAATAAACACCTCGTTGAAATCTATATTTCATGAGTTTAAAAGTTAACACCAGGCAAAACACGGTCGGTTAACTAGAGTTTTAAATTACTTCATTTTTATAATGCAGGAACAATCAATCTCCAGAGCTTGAAGGATGTACAGGAACTCATTTACTCGTTGTGGCTGGGATAAAAAAATGTGGAGTGCGTTTTTGGTTAAGTGGCATTGTTGGTTCCCTAAAATAACCTTACTTGCCAAAAAGAGAAGTTTGCCATTAAATTCGTTTATGGCATGGCACACACTGGCCGATCCTAAAGCTGCAGATGAGATTTGAAGTACTCAGCATTAGTATAATAAATATCTATCGTATGCAATATTTATATCAACAGGACACTGCATATAGATATACTGTTGGGCTGCATCATAAGGGAGGAGGGAGTAAGTGGGAATTTGAGTCAGTAGGATAATTTGAAATTTATTTTGAAATTTTAGTGATCATGAAAAACTTATGACTTGTGCTTGTAAGAAAAATAGTTTCGGAACTAAAAGTTTAGTCATAAAAATATAGTTGAAATCTTACAGCTGCGTTATTCATATTCTTTACGGTCATCAATTTTAAAAATTTATGACTTGTTTAACTCTAACCTACATCATGCAATTTTCGAGCTATGAAGAGTTAAGAGTCGTGTAGATTATAAATAAAATAAGTTGGTTACAAAAAATTGACAAAAAGATAATAAAGTTGTCACAATGCTAATGTCATAATAACTCTTTCCTTTCTTGTATACACTTGTTCTTCGTTTTTTATTCCTATGTCTAAACATCATATAATGGTTTTTAATTTAGGGTTTATGAAACTTATCTTTTTGTTCCAGACGTCTCTTTTTTTATGTCCTCTCTTTTTTCTCTTTTATTCGCTTTTTAGAGTTTTTGAGTCTTTTAACAAACTGAAATAATTAACTTTCTATAAATATACACATTGCTGCTCTTTTATGATTACAAAAAGACTTAACAATTTGTAGTAAATTATAAAGTAACTTACAAAATACAAGTACAATTTTTCTTTAGTGCATAACTAAATAGTAATTATTTATTCTTTTGGGTTGGGTATTATGCTGAAACTTGCACAGAAACCTCCTTTTGGAAACCTACGGCTCAACTTCTTTCCATCTTTTGAAATAATTTGTTAATTAGTTTAAATTGAGATTTCCATGATCTGCTCTGATCACACCAAGGGTTACGAACATGTTTACCAAACCAAACCAAACCACCAGCCAATCTTGCACCCAAAGACCTGTTTTTGAGAAAACTCGTAAACTATAAATAATCTTCTTCCTTCTGAGCTCGTGAGAAAAAGCTTTTGCATTTCTTCTCGACCACATCATTTTTCTTTCTTCCGTGCGCCCGCTACACTTTTTTTGAAGTCTTCAGCACCCTTCCACCATATCGAAATTGAAGTCTTATTAATTTTTTCTATTCAAAATTAGTTCAGATAAAATTTCAATTGACGAATAAAATTTAATCTATTAACTTAAATATTACGCATTAAATATATTAATACATAATATTTTTTTATTTATCTACGTATAAATTAATACTATATTAAATGTATGATATTAAAAAAATATTAATTTAGACTGGATCGGATTTTTTCATTTTACTTTTTCCTTCAACATTCAAAAATAGGGTCTATGTTATGGAATGCCCAATCACCACCACGCTCCCTTCCTCTCTTCTTCTTCAATCCAATCCTTGGCTTAATGTCCAATTCTTGGACTCACCCTCCTTCGTTTCTCTCATAGCTCTAGCCTTTGCCCTTGAATGGAGAGGAGGTGGCCTCCCGAACCCCATCGCAGCTACCATCGCCTCCTCTTAACCCTCGCATGACTTCCATAAGCACAACAACTAGGTTTTTCCGAGCATGGAAACATTCTCTTCCCTCTTCCCCAAAACTCATTTTTCCTCTTTGCCTAATTGCTCTATTCTTGGTCATTATGTAAACTAGAAATTTAGTTTTGAGGCTAATTTAAAGGTGAAGGTACAATTTTTTCTTGGTTTTGTTATTTTTTAAATATTGATTTTATATTTTATCGATTCGTTAGATACTACGTTATATTTAATATAATTTTAATTAATATATAAAATAATTAAAAAAATGTGTGTAAATAAATTTAATACATAATATATTAAATTAAAAGTATTAATTTTTATTAACTAACGAAAGAGACTAAATAAATTTTTTTTAACTAATTGACAAAAAAAATTAAGATAAAGACTAATTAAACAAAAAACGAATAGGACAAACATCAAATTATTATTCTAAGCTAGAAACAAGCATCTGATCCCTCTGCGTGAGAAGGAAAAAGAAAAGAAGGGTAAATTAGTCATTTGGTCTCCATTCGTATAATATCCTCTCGCTAAATCCGGCACCAGCATACGCTGCCTCTCCTCTTTGATTCGTTTTGAGTTTTAGTGAGACACTCGTATCTATTTCTCTTTCTCACATGTGAATATTTTCTGTAATTGGTGAATTTGGGATTAAGCAGCTCGGAGCTGGAGATGAGCGTGGTTAAGACTCAAGGGAACTGCATCGCCATCTCAACTCTCTCTCCTTCATCTTCCACCAACCGTTGCGCACACGCTTCGTCTTCTGGTATTCTCTCTCTAAATCTCTCTTTTGCATTGCTTCGTTTCTTCCGTCCGAGTCGATCCAAATCAATGTCTGTTGTGGTCCAATTTCATGAAAAGATTTTTTGCTCACCAATCGGTCTATTCAATCGCCATTTCCACTGTTTCATTTCCTGCAAGCGTCAAACCGATTTCCCCTATCCGCTCCCGCTCCTCCTCCATTGATTTTCCGCATTTTCTTCCTCTTGTTGATTCCTTTTGTAATTTTTTTTTTTAAAAAAATTACTGCATTCGATGAATTATTTCATTACTTTACTGATATTAAACTCTTGCGATTTTTTCTTTCTATTATTATTTGTAAGAATATAATTCCATTTGGTTTATTGATATTTTCATCCTCATTTTTTAAGGGAAAATTGTAGAAACTCTCTGTTTTCCAATCTCACTTATTTGATATCTAGATTTGAACATAATACTTATATTTTAATCAATTTCATTTGCATTTTATAATAATTTTTTTTCGATTTCTTAGTATAAAAATAAAACATTATTTGATCTATAATTATATTTCTATTTTAAATAATTAATTATTGAATCAAATATAATTTTTAATATTTCTTAAAATATTTTTCTTTTTTTTTTTCTCACCTACTTACCTTACATTTTAAATAAAATAAAAAGTATTTAAAATTAAATTATATTCTGCTAGTAATTAAATTTCTCTATGGCAAGCAAATCCTTTACATTCATTGCATGTAATGTAAAGATGAATGTTTATGTAAATATCCACCACCAGATCCGGTGCGTTTGGTCAGTCTGCTCTGCTGGTTGCTTGAAAGTTGGAAACCAACTCAACTTTTAGAATTATTATTAAAGAATTGAAATAGTAATGTTCATAAATATATATCATAATTATGGGTACATTACAACATAATTATATTATATAGTTCGTAATTTTTCAGATTAATATCTCTGGCTTATTTTTACTAGCGTCACAACTTATTGGTTTGAATAAATTAATATTCTGAATTTTAAAAAACTTAGATTTCCTAAAAATTAAAACTAAATAATAATATTTAAACTACAAAAAATTACACTGACGGTATTATTATTATTATTATTTAGTTAATTTTAAATACTAAAATGGTTAAAAATAACGATCTAATTACCCAATAATTAATAACAGGACAAGAGATGGGGAATTTTAATGTACATTTTAGACAACGAGTTAGTATATAATCACTGTCCGTCAATCTCTGGTGAGTGGGTCCCAGTTTTACATCGTAGGGTTAATGAATGAACTGGTTGTTTAGTTTGGTAGTTGCTGAACCAAAGGTGCACGAACATTTATTAAGTTCACGATGACCGGTCACAATCCAGTGGGGGCCCCACCCCGTCTTCGATAATTAACGCGAACTGAATTGCATAATTAAATTTGTACGAAAAGGAATACCCGTGTTTTGCTGCCATTAAAAAGCCTCGTCTCTCTCTCCATTCTTATCTACTACAGAAAGCGATATATATATATATACATATGTGTGTGTGTAATTATATCATTTATATATATATATGTACAGACATATTATATATAGCTTCATCTTTACGTAATTTTGTACGGTATAAGAGTTATTTACTTGACGCATGTGAAGACATGGTGTGTCCCTAGAAAGAGAATAAGCTGATAGAGTAATGTGATATTTATTATATAAATCAATTTAAAATTATTAAATTTTTACACTAATTAATTTTAATATATTTTTTTTAGAATTATTTTATTAAATATATTAGTGATTAATAAAAAATCTTTTATCTTAGAGTTAAAAGGTCGTCCAAATCCAATTTTATGTTGGAGTTGAATGCTATATATAGTTTTATTTGCCTTGACAAAGAAGGGGACGCGCTCTGTTAGCGCGTGTGATGCAGATGCCGACCATAATGGATTAAGTGACCATGTGATTGTTTGAATAGGGTCTTGCTTTTCACAGCTAAGTGCGTGTCTAGACCGCATCAATAATAAGATATGGTTTGTCGGAGAAGCAAGCGAAAAGAGACATGCATGCCTGGGTTTACTGCTATGCGCCTATACGCACAGCACTGTCTGATTATATGTCTCTTCTAATTGTCCTTTTTTAATTTTTAAAATGAGTAAATACATTGTCTCTATCCGCATGTGTATACTCACAGTATCTGCTTTTAACATTGCTTCGTTGGTGGCTCCCGCCATTTTCTTTAAATGCAAAAAAGCTGAGGCATTCCTGCAAGAAAATGTTTTCTAATTTTTATTTTTTGACATATATATGTTAGTTATAAAGTATACAAGTTAAGTACCAATGAGGAGAATAATAAAGAAAATGATTATGGAATTAGAACAGTTCTGTTTGTGTGTTTTTTTTTTTTATGTAATAATAATTAAAGAAACACTAGAATATTTTCATGTAAGAAATTGAGTTTTGTTTCCTCCAACACGTAAAACTTGTTGTGTCAATTTTTGTTAGTTTTATCTCATTGCTTACTTTTATGAATTTTAGTTGAGTTCGAGGAAAAAAGAAATTTTTTTTGTCTCTCTTTATAATTTGCTGATCTGCTTGCTTTGGCACTTCATCAATTCTTTCTCAGTGTTTGTTTAAGCGGTGGGAATAATGTGGGTGATCAGGATTAGTTTGTGAATAACGAACTCTGGTTGTCTTATGCAGATGAGTCAGCTTGTGCCACTCCAAATTGGATTGGTAAAGGCCTAACTTGTGTTTGCTTCAAGCGCAAGGGAGCTTATGAACGACTCTCTGTTAACTTGACACCAGTGCAGGTGAGGAAACTAATTCCTGATGATACAAATATTGAAAAGAGACATGCAATTTTTTTCCTTTCTTGATTTTTGCTGTGAAATTATAGATTGTATCTGAAAAGCTTAACCTCATAGGACATGACTCAGTTTATTATTTATATTTTAATATACTTCCTCACACAAAAGTACATCGGGCTGAATATGAGATCCACATAGGCATATTATTCTGTGCAAAATTAAATTTTAACAAGAATAGGTAACCAAATTTGATCACTAGACTTTCTACACTCGTATCATATGAAATAGTTTACTACAACCAATTATCCAAAAAGAGCTCAATCTATTATTTCTATTCCAATATTTACTTCCTCAATGACCAAAACCAAAAATGTTGTATTTCCTTCTTCATATTTTACTAGGTTGATTTTGTGAATTTTACCTCTTACATAAGTTATGTATCTGGTTGTCTGACAGCAGGCTACATAATGCCTTCCTTAGCTGCAGATAATCTATTTTTCATATGAAGCTGAACAAGCTCTTGCTCAAAGTTGGCTACTTTACTCAAATGTCATGTTGCTTGTATAATTTACAAGTGGAGATTGAATGCTTGTTCATAAAAGTTTGTGTTTGATTATATGGCATTTGGATCTATTTTTTATTGTTTCCGGTTCTCTTATATCTATCATGACTGTTATGTTTATTAATACGGCTATCTCAAAATTTCAGGAAGAAAGACTGAAAAGATTGAAGCACCGAATGAAGGTTTACTTTGATGCTTCCAAACCAGACCATCAGGTGTAGTCTCACGTTCATTGATGTTTTTTCCTGAATTACATGAGTTAAAAAAAATTTCATTCAGGATAAGGCTTGAATCTGATGGCCTGGCATTTACAGTTCCTAATTATATGCATGAGGCCATAAAGAGATGCAAGTGTCACCCTTAGTTTAGATGTGCATTCATTTTGTGGTAAAATTATTTATTTTAGAAAATTTATAAAATATTTTCATAAGAGCAGGAAGCATTGAGAGCACTATGGTATGCTACGTATCCAGGTCAGGAGCTCCATGGTTTAGTATCTGAACAGTGGAAGGAAATGGGATGGCAAGGAAGGGATCCATCAACTGATTTCAGGTTTCTTCATTTCTTAATTTTATGGAATATATTTTTACCTTTGTCCACTGAACTAAATTTTGCTTCATGGACAGAGGAGCTGGATTCATTTCTTTGGAGAATCTGTTGTTCTTTGCTAAAACATTTCCGGTAAGATCCCCATCTGGGATTAAATTTAAACATCAAAGATTTAGTTTGCCAATCCAACCAGAAGAGTCCTTTGGCTTTGCTCTGGGTGAAAATTAATTTGCCTGGTATTTTGGTGCTTCAAGGTATAATTGTCACTTGCTATTTATGTGTAATAAATACAACATTTTCTGGAAGAGATAAATAAATAATTTATGAGCCCTTGGCTGGCTTACGCTTTACCTCGCAACCCTGCTACTGAGGGTTGAGTATAACAATCTACTTTTGCCAGACTTCATTTCAGCATTTACTGAAAAAACAAGGGGGGAAGCGAGCAGCATGGGAGTATCCATTCGCAGTTGCTGGTGTAAATATTACATTCATGATCATGCAAATGCTTGACCTTGATGCCTGTAAGTTTCTTTAGCAGGATTTAATTTGGATATGGGGATAAGATCCTGGCCTTCCACCTTATGGTGGAGGGGCCCCGACCCCCTCCTTTTTATGCCTGTAAGTCCTGAATGTAAAAATTATATTCCCCTGATAGACAAATATTAAAGTCAATTCAAATTTCAGACATTTAGAGAAATAATTCATAAGGTAAACAGACACAGCCACAAGGGCTCTTAGACATTTGGATGAACCCAGTGTGATTTTATTTTGGTTGTCAACATTGCTAATTCATGTCAACTTGTTTACAGCAAAACCCAGGACATTTGTCAAATCAATTTTCTTGCAGATGTTGTCAGGTAAGAACTAAGAGCCAGAAACTGCATTTGAGTAAATTATTTTACATCATAATGTTATATATAGGAAACTTGTGGTCTCCTGGAAATCGTTCTGCCATGATGTTCCATTAACAACTTTGTGTCAACTTGACATGGTTTTTGATGGCTATGTTTGCAGAAAATGAATGGGCATTTGACTTACTTTATTGTATGGCTTTTATGGTCATGGACAAAAAGTGGCTAGAGAGAAATGCCACGTATATGGAGTTCAATGTAAGGAACAAATTTATCAATTCCACGAAACTTGATCTCAACATAGCTCTTGATTTTTTGAATGTGAAATTTCAAACCTGATCAGGAGTCAAAAATAGGGTATTGACTAAGTAAAGTATTTTTCTGTAGGATGTCCTGAAATCCACCCGGACTCAGCTGGAGAGAGAACTTCTTATGGATGATGTCCTAAGAATTGAAGATATGCCTTCTTATAGTCTTCTATGTTAGCAAAAGCCAGGTAGAAGTTCAGCAGGAGCCATGATTTGTTCAATCCGTTGATATATTTATCAAAATCATGATTGGACATTTTCTCTTATGCTTTCCCACTTGCTGGATTCTATCGTTGCAAGTTTGCAACTCTATTGTTCTCAAGCTATTACTGGGGATTGGCGGAACTCAAAGAGAAGTATGAAAAGAGTTTGTGAGATTCCATTTTTAGAATTTTTATCTGCTTCTGAATAACTGGTTCAATTTTCTAGAAACTGAAGGCATCTTTGGAACAAATCTAGAATCTATCAATAGAATTGTTTACAAATCCCATAAATAGTTGAACCAGAAGATGTGAAATTTAGAACACATTGTTCCAATTCATGTGAGATTCTATATGAAGTCAATTTTTATAATTTTCTAATAGAATTTTCATCATATCCTAGTTAAACATACACAGAATGTAATTTAGAACAAAATTGAATCATTTAAAATTTCACTCGAGGGTTAGAGTTGTCTGGTACAATCTGTTGTGCAACAAATAAGAAAATTTATTAATTTGTACAGGAGATTAATTGATCTTTGACAGAGACTTCCGGTGCAAAGCATGACAATTGACAAAAGCCTGAATTTTGTAGGGCATAGCAGAGAGATGTCTTTTTGTTCCAGGTTCATTGTTCATTTGGTCATAGGACAGACAAGTTTGGCTTCTCTCTCTTTATTACTCTTACATGCTTATATTGATGGATTCTATCAGTATCATAATTTCCTTTCAGTTTGCTTCTTTTTCTAAGCAACCAAACAGAGCATAACACAATATTATAAGAAAATATTCTAGATCATGGGATCATCAACCAATGCTCTAACAAAGAAGTGGTCCCAATCTACAGCATCAACCAATCTCCTAACAAAGAAATTACAATACTATTTTATGTTTTCCTTCTTCCCTTTGTTTGTCCTCTACTTTTTTTTTTTCTTGCTTTCTATATAAATTATAAAGTAGAACAGCCAGTTTCTGTTGCTTCTTTATCAGTATTAAGTTGCGCAGAAACTAAAGATAATAATAATAATAATAAATAGAGCATCTCTTCTATCAATATGCTATGAGTTAGTTCTGGACGCTCTTGGTATCTAACTTTTGATCTCCCAACTAATTTAGACACATTGAAAAGTAAACAAGTTGGGAGTGTTTAGTTGAAAGTGATACAGTAACTGCTGTCTAATCATATTTACAACTTCTGGAGGCTGATCTTTTTTGGACCATGGCAGAGTTATATATATAGAAGAGGTTTGTAAGGATATTGGGGCTATGTTTTGGATGAAGGAGAGGGAAATGGAACTGGAAGAGTAGAAAAGAAAATTGACTTTTTCCATCAAAATTTTGGGGAGGAAGAAATTAGGAGATTGCATTTGACTCCATCGTTTCATTTACATTTAGAGATCGAGTGAAGGCTTAGAGTGGCATGCGGCGTATTTCATTTTTGTTTTAGCTCTCCTCACTAAAAACCCAAAAAAGAAAAAACAAACAAACACCATTTCGTGAATTTTCAATAGTAGTTTGCAATTATGTCTTTTTATTAGATAAAAAAAAATGTAATAATCAATTTACCTTTAATTTTTAATTAACTATAAATCATACTCTGTATAATTTTTAACTATAAAAACAATTTTAATATTATATATAATATTATTTTCTAGAATTTCTAAACTATAAAACTAATATGTTAATATTAGTTATAAAAATATATTGTATAAAGGATAAAAAAAATTTATATTATCTACTCAAATTTTAAAATGTAAAGTAAAACTAATATAATAATTATAGTTATGTAACTCGCGAATGTAAAAATTTGGTCTAAGATAATTTAATATATGTGGAATAATAAATTAAAATAATTTAAATTTTATTTTTTAAAAAATTGAATTTTAATATATATTTAAAAATATTTTTAAAAATTAAAGTTAAAATAAAAATAATGGAGGATCTATTTAAAAAAAAATATGAAAAACTCGAGTAAAAACGAAATTAATAAAATTTTGGCCACATGGACCACCACGTCAGCAACGCGGCCGGTCTCCGTGCGCCATGTGCCAGACATGTGGACACGCGTCCCCGCGGGCGATCTGTGTGCCAGCAGATCCAACAGCCCATATCGCATTCCGTGCGTACGAACGATCCAGATCAATTTCCTTTTCAAACGCGATCAAATGTCTGAATTTGATCAAATCGTGCGATTCAGATTAATTCTCCAAATAAGAGCAATCCAACGCCTGAAAATGGATCACATCTTCTCCTACGGACGACCCAGATTTAATGAAGAGGATTATTGAAACTCTTCTTCACAGGGAACCATAACCCTAGCCGCTAGAGAGAAGATTAAAGAAGAAGAAAAGGGGCGCCAGAAATCCAACCAGTCGCCAGATAAGAAGACCGGTCACCATCGCCGCCGTACTAAAGCCATCACCGACGCCGAAAAGGTAAATTTTTTTTTCTTTCGTTCGAAATTGAGTTTCGAACCTCTCCACACCCATATCGGAGCCAAAACGCCAAAGGGTGAACCAAAAAATGCGAGTAGAACTCAACCGAGCCGCTGCTGCCACGAACTAAAAACTCCTCCGATAAGTCCCTTCTCATTTTTCGTTTCTTTCACTTTTTTGGCCTTCGTGATCCTTTCTTGCGATTCAAATTACTGTTTCGTTCATTAATTGTTTGACTGATTATTCTCACTTACTGACTGATTCGAAACAAATGTCATAATCATATTTTTCTTGAGTTGCGTATTATCTTTTTGTATAATTTACTATTAATATGTAAATATGAAATGTTGGTATGTAATTGGTGATTGGTTGATGATGTAGATATATGTATGAAATGCTCATCGGGTATATTAGAGAAGGGTGTATGGACCCGGTACATAGGAAAAATTCTACAGTGGATATTATCTCAGTCGAACGGAATTGAGAAGTTCTATACTGAAATGAATTGAGAGGTATAGATCACCCTCATATCGGATAATGTATTGAATCGGTGGTATATTTGGTATCTATTACCAAATGGAATGTAGGAACGGTCGATTAATTGATAAGTTAGATATTGGGTCCATGTGTATGGAGGATCCCTATGAATCCTCAGAGGTACTAGTAAGCAGGTAAGAAGGCAAATTTTACTATTATCGCTCATTTAAACATGTAATAAAATACTATTTTGGTTATTGTTTTTATTAGATCGATTTTGGAAACTCATAAGGATAAATATGAAAATAACAGTTTTTATGTTAAATGAATTTATTTAAAAAATGATAATGACTTCATTGGTTGTTTTTCAATTTTTACCAACTTTTGATTTTTCGTATCGGTGTTAAGTGTAATATTCTTACTGCCTAGTGTACCTCATTCCTTTTATTTAATTATTTCAAATCAGGAAAACCAAAACGCAAATCTTGAACAGTAAAAATTTATAAATAAAAGATGTCTCCTACATTCCATCAAAGTTGTCCAGCGGAGGTTAACTCTATAAGATTTTAGTATATTTTTTTATTTATTCCATTATTAAAACTTATTTAAAGGGACAGTTCCGTAATCCTATTAAGTATCTAAATTTATTATGTAGGAAATATAAACTCTAAACCTTTAATCATTTCTGTCATTACAATATATATTTATTTTTTTAAGATTTTGAATTTTTACAATAAATATATATGTATATATGATATAGAGATAAAATTTTAAAGATTATCTATTCAAATTTTAAAATGTAGAAGAATTAATATGATAGTATACCTAATATTTATTCTAAAATATAAAATAAAATTTAATTTTTAATTGACTATAAATTATACTCTCTATAACGTTTAGATATAAAAATAATTTTGATAGTATATATAATAGTTAATAATTTTAAAATTTTCAATTACAAAAATAGAATTTAATTCTTATTTAACTACAATTTATTTACATAATTAATTTTTAAAATTATAACTCATGCATAACGTAAGATATATACCTAATAAATATATATATAACAGTATCCTACTGTAAATATAATAAAAATTAAAAATATATATTTAATATTTTTTAACAAAAATATATTATTTGTCTTAAAATTTTCTTTTGTTACAATTTAATTCACAAACTTATAAATTATTAGAGATGTAATTCTTTTTGTAAAATTATAAAGTTTTTCATTTAAATGTCAAAATGTTCTTACCAATGTTCGTTTCTTATAATTTACAAGTTAAAAGTAAATGAGTTACCTACACAAGAATTTTTTTGTTTTCTTTTCAAATTTCAAATCTTAATTTACATTTCATAAAAATTTTATGTTTCTAAGATATTCTCTGTCTTACCGGGTAAACAAAAAAATAAAAATAAAATTTATATTGTCACTGCCATTTATGAATTTTAACTCGTATAAATAAAAGGTTTAAAAATTCAACAGTTGCAGTCTATATTTCAGACTACTAAAATAATAAAGTCATGAAAAAAGCAGCCTAACCCAAGTAGTAGAAGTGAAGAAATGATAAAAAGAGAGGTATCTTCTTTTGTACTTCATAGAGTTCAAATACGAGAAGAGGCAGTTGGTGTATCCATCTATACGAGTTAGGACCATTAGCCATACAAGTAGATGAGCCTTGAACCCAAAGTTTCAATATACCTAACCTCTCTCTCTCTCTCTCTCTCTCTCTCTCTCTCTCTCTCTCTCTCTCTCTCTCTCTCTCTCTCTTATCAGCCTTTCTTGTCTTTGAAGCAAAAACTGATACCCAATGCTGACAACTTCTCATTCTCTATCTCTCTCTCTCTCTCTCTAACAATTGTCTTCTAATATCCAAACGCACACAAAGAGACACTAAGTTGGAAGATCTAGATGGGTTCATTTCAGACATCAAATGGTTTAGACACTTCATGTGGATATTTACTTCAAGAACTGCAGGCAATGCATATTAGCAAATTTCTTTCACTTCAGAAGTTTAACATGTCTGCGTGTATTGTTTTTCTAATGTAATGTTAATGAGACAGATGATATGGGATGAAGTCGGAGAAGATGAGTTTGAAAGAGAGAAGGCTTTGCTGGATTTGGAGGAGGAGTGTTTAGAAGTTTACCGGAGAAAAGTTGATCGAGCAAACATGTCAAGAGCTCGCCTGCATCAGGAGTTGGCAGAATCTGAAGCTGAATTCACCCATCTTCTTTTATCCCTTGGTGAACCATCACTTCCTGCCCGGGTACATGATCTATCAAACTCTACATCTAGCAGCCTCTTACAGCCTGCACTTCAAATACAACACATATACACGTGTAAAACCCAAATAATAATTTTACAATGTTCTCTCTGATGAACCTAATATTATAAAAGCTCAAAATCAATTTCTATCATCATTGAATTCTGTGCTAAAGGTCTATTGTAAGCTACCCCTTACGTTCTAGAAAGTTAAATGAAAGGATCTGTTAGAATCTTTGCAGCATATGCAACAATAAAGATTGTGAGTCATGCTGTGGTGAGAGTTTAGTCTGTCTAAAACAGAATATGCGTAAATGACACGATACTTTATACTTGCCTGAGTCATATAAACTACTGTTTGTACAGCCAGAAAAGACGGGAAGGACGCTCAAGGAACAGCTAGATTCAATGTCACCTGCTTTGCAAGAAATGCGGTTGAGAAAAGAGGAGAGAGTGAACGAGTTTCGAGCTGTGCAAGGGCAAATTCAGAAAATTTCTGCACAAGTAGCAGGTCAATCAGAATATGACGATTCATCAACAAAGATCATAGTGAATGAGAATGATCTCTCTCTCAAGAAATTAGAGGAATATAAAACTGAACTTCAAAGACTCCACAATGAGAAGGTATTTCACTGCTCTTTGTGTTAGTAGCAAGCACATTTTCATTATATTCATCAAAACTGAGAAATTAAGGAACTCCTACTTCCATTTTCTTTCCATGGATGGAAAGAATGACAGGCTTCAGAGAGTGGAAAAGTACATAAGTACAATCCATGATTTATCTGCAATCCTGGGGATTGAATCCTCTATGATCATAACTAAGGTTCATCCAAGCTTGAATGAACTGTACGGAATATCCAAAAACATAAGTGACAGTATATTGGCCAAGCTAAACAGCACGGTGGAATCTCTTGAAGACGAAAAACAACAGCGGCTTGAGAAGGTGAACTCTAAATACCATTCCTTCCCATATGTTCCTGATCTTAGCCTTCTTTTGACCGCATCTTATTTAAATCCAGTTGCAATAAAACATACAAGTTTGTCGACTGTGCTCATGGCATGTATTCATGGAAGTAAAAACAAAGATCAACGTGAAAAATCGGTTGTTGAGCTTTTATTCCATTTATTCAAGGTGCCACTAACATGTTAGGTAGAAGATCATCATGACAAACTCTAATTTACATTTTGCAAGTTTGGCAGCTTCACCATCTTGGTAAATCCTTAAAGAACTTGTGGAATCTTATGAACACACCCTTCGAAGATCGTCAACCGTTTTCCCATGTAACTAATTTACTATCCATCTCATCAACAGAAGTTTCTTATCCTGGAAGCCTTACTATAAATAAAATCCAGCAGGTAAGATACATAGTATCTAATCTAACTTCAGTATATCAGAAAACATCTAGACTAAACAGTAATTAAATTGTTGCAAGGCTGAGGCTGAAGTCAAGAGACTAGATCAATTGAAAGCAAGCAAGATGAAGGAACTTTTCCTAAAGAAGCAGAATGAACTAGAAGAGATATGCAATAAATCACACATGTATATACCTTCAAGATCGGAGATGGAAAACATCATAAACCTCATAAAATCTGGTGTGACTTAGTGAATACTGAGCTTTTTTTATAGAAAGACTTGTGTTGTTTAAATCTGAAGTGTCGTAATCTGATCAAAACCGACAAAAGGGGGGATTGACCATGCCAATCTCCTCATGACCATGGATGGACAGATATCAAGAGCAAAGGAAGAAGCCTCTAGTCGGCAAACAATAATGGAGAAAGTAGAAAGATTGATGTTAGCACGTGACGAGGAGCGGTGGCTTGAAGAATATAGCATGGTTAATACTCTCAACATTGGTCCAAACATTACTAGCTTTCACTTTAGACCACTCATGCCTGTTTGACGGATTTTTTTTTCAGGATGAGAATCGATATTCAGTCAGCAGAGGTGCTCATAAGAATCTGAGACGTGCAGAACGGGCCAGGGTAACAGTCAACAAAATCCCAGGTAAAATAGGAAATTTCTTGTGTTAGATATTTGCTCGATTCAGTAGAAGAAACCCAAATCACTAATACAACTGATAAATCCTATAAAATGATTATATATAAAAATAAATAAATAAAACCACTGATGCTTTCTGTTAAAGCAGTTAGTTTATCCATCCAATGATGTTTCTATTTTCATACAATGATCCATTGCAGCAGTGGTTGAAACACTTATAGCAAAAACAAAGAGCTGGGAAGAAGAGAGAAAGAAAGTTTTCCTATATGATGAGGTGAGAATCTTTTACCTGAAGGATGTAGATAGAACTATGTTTATTTTATTGGGCACAAGTAGCTGAATAGTTTTTTGCAAATACGGGAGCATTATCTACAGTTACCATAAACTAATAATAAGAAAAATAACATTTTGCTTTTCTAGGTACCTCTCCTTGCAATGTTGGAGGAGTACAACATGCTGCGCCAGGAAAAAGAGGACGAGAAGCTAAGACAACGGGTTAGTATTGTTTGAAACTGCTATCGAAATAGAATGCCATTCATCAGTCTCTATTTTAGTCCACGTATATAGCTTTCTCATCAGAATGTTAACAGAGAAGAAAATTTCACATTCAATAGCATCTTTTATGTAATCTGATACCTGATCAGATGGCGTTTCCTCAGCAGAAGAAAAAGGTTCAAAGCCAAGTAATTACAGAGCAGGATAGTTTCTCTATTTCAAGGCCAACCACCAGTAGTCGGCATATTTCAAGTAGGAGCTTGAACGGAGGTTTCAGCAATGCAACCACTATAAACAGAAGGCTGTCCTTGGGCATCGAAAAGTTGGAGTCCAATGGCAAAATTTCAACAACTCACGACATATCCTTCATCAGAAAAGGAAGAGCAGTCCAAGGATAAAAAGTTCCAGCTCAGTTACAGCTTGTTTCTCATCTTAGAGATGAAACTGCCTCAGTGGTCTCAGTGTTTTCTGGCCCCATATCGCCTTGAGTCTTGTGGAAGACTTGTCAAGATCAGAACCAGAAGTTTTCGAAATTTCTTTGCTTGAGGATGATGTATCTTCTAGAAGAATAAATCCATTTTTACATCAGTTTCAGTAAATACGTTGTGTATCTAATTCCTGTATTGACCTCATTTATATAGACCCCTTCAGAATCTTGATAACAAATACAAATAAATTGACATTCAGGAGTTTGCTCTTGCAATTGTAAACATTCAGTCCTCCTGCAAAATTAAGGTTAGGCATATCATAAGAAATACACAGTAAAGAAGCTTGAATTTCCTTATGACCTGAAAAATCAAATATAGGCAGGCTGATTATATAATTGCCAAATATTTATGTTTCTGCAATTAAAGGAACCCAGATGTAAGAGAAGCACTATTTGGTAAGCTACTATTATCGATGATGCAATTGCAAATCAAATTCCAGGCATAGAAAAGGATGCTGCCATAACAATTCACTCACAGGACAAGGAAAAAGTAACTGTCCCTGTTATTTGTCCCTTCCAATTATCTTCGCTTTCCCCTTTATTGACATACCAGATGGATATAGAGATAAGATTGCTCATATCAGTTATTGGGAGAAGACCAATTTCAAAATTTATAGATGAAAATTTAGAACTATGATCTTCATTTATAGAGAAAGTGCAAATGTTTGTAGCAAGTGAACTGGAAGAGTATTAAAATGATTTTATAAACATTCGGTAAATTTTCAAAATTCACTAGAAAATTTTGAAAGATAAAACAAGAACAATAAATATCTGCAAATAAGTACGCATGCAGGTAACTTCTTTTTCTTTTCCATATTTCAATTTTAGGTTGGTTCTTACGAACATATTGAGTATCCCAGTTTACAGACTCAATTATCCTGCAAAAAGATACTAGTTGTGGACAAGAACCAAGATTATTTTAACTGTATAACAATCTACATCCCAACTGTTTTTGTTTGTATACAAAACCAACACTAAGCAAATCTTTGAACAGTCAATGGAGAATTTATCAAAAGTGCCGAGTGATTAGCGTGCTATATACAGTCTATTACAAGTGAAAGTACGTGAAATAGTTCCAAACAGAATCTATCAAATTCAATTCAATGGCTGTCTACAATGATCACAAGGCAAGGGAGATATAGGAAAGACAAGATAATCAAGAAACAAACACATAAGATGGACATTAAAGAACCTTAACACGAGATTGGAAAGGATGAAGGCTCAAGTTCTTCAAAATGAAATTTACCTATTCGGCTATTTCCCTGTGAATCTTCGACACATTTTGCCACCGTACCAAGATAAGTTTGCCAGGAATCAATCAACAATTGGAATTATCATGAAATGAAGAATTCAAGGGAAACCTATATATATTAAACTTTTTAAGTTATAATACACAACTGCAGTTAGTTGCAAACCGTACAGGCCATATCCGAAGCATATGCAATCTGCTCACTTTTCACTAAATTTTGAAAACCAAAAACTAAGAATCATTGGTCTCCGTCGGCGCTTCATTTTCAGATTTACGAAAGAAACTGTCTATGCGGCGAGTACCAGCAGGAACCGGTTTTTCAGCGATGGGCCGAGATTGGGCCCTATCCGTCACTAGCCGATCCATAGACACAGTAGGAATTGGAAGCGAGTCGAGGAGGAAATCGCTCGTCGGCCGGTGCCTCTTCACAGCGATCCTCAGATCTTCGAGTTTCAACGTCTTTCGCTTCTTCTCGGCGACGATTTCCGCGGATTTCTCAACGAGGAAGCGGAGGAAAAGATCTGCGCAGCACGTAGTGAGGAATAGAGCCTCCGAGTTAACCTTGTTAATGTCCTTATCGAGTTTCATGATTCTCTTGACCCTCGGCGTCGGGAATCCAGGTCGGACAGGTTCGGTGTTTTCCTCTTCCGCCATTGAGGATCTGGGCATTTCGGGACTAGAATTGAAGAAGAAATGAACAAGGGAAGGCGAGTCTAGGGCTAGGCAATTGGCGGGAAATTAGCATTGAACTTTTTTTGTTTTTTTCAGTTTTATTTTTTGGCGCTAAAAGTGAAGGTAGATAGTAAGCAGGATTTTGTTTCCTTTGACACATTGGTTGGTATTTTGTTCTATCTTATCTAATGTTAAGAACAAAAAAAGATTTGAAAGAAAAAAGAAAAAATATTATTCACAAAGATATCAAGTGAGTATCACCCAAGTACGCCAACTAGCTATAAGTCAATTAAATGGTTTATGACTATCCTAAGATCCTCTCAATCCTATATCTCACGGAGAAGTTTTTCTTCTCATCAGGTTTTCATACTGTCATATCTCTAAAATCATTTAATTTTCTGTTGTCAAGACATCGTACGAGATTACATAACTCATCAATTTTCCAATCCTGCAAATTTCTAATAGTCTTTACATTCCAAATCAACGCCTCCCCCACCTTAACACAATTATCCCTCGCCTTGGCCTCTTTATCATAAATAATTTTATAAATTTTGGGAAAACAATCTTTAAGTTTGCAACAGCCCACCCACACATCATGCCAAAAACTGATATCACCCCCATTCTCCAGCTATCACCTAACATAATCCATAAAAGACCCACTGCCATCACAGATTTTCTTCCACATGATCATTCCATGCAATTTGATTCTTCCCCTCTCACCTCTCTCCTCTCAATTCACCAGCTCCCTCCACATCCTTCTCTCTTCAACAAGTGACCTCCATGACCATTTCCTTTGAAATGCACAGTTTAACTCCCTAATGGACTTCAAATTCATCCTCCCCTCACAAACTAATTTCTTCACCTTCCTAATTAACTAGATGGAATTTTCTACTTTCCTCTTCATCACCTCAAAGAAATCTACATTGGATTTTTTTTAATCTTATTAGCAATGTTGATCGGGATGGTTGAAATAGATAAATACTAAATGGGTAAATTAATCAAAGTGCTTTTTATCAAAGTAAGTCTTTCCCCTTTCAAAAGAAAATTTCTCTTCCACCCCGCCAATCTTTTATCAAACAACTCCACAATAGGCTCTCATATTTTCACATCTTTGAATTTGCCCCCAAGAGGTAAAGTCAAGTATTTAATAGAGAGTGTATCATTTTTAAATCCAAGTACCATAGTCAATTTCTCTTCATCCCTTCTATCTCCAATTCTAACCACCCGTCTTCCTCATGTTGATTTTAAGGTCGGACACCATTTGAAAACAAAGGAGAATGCACATCAAATGTAACATAGCATTTATAGAAGGTTCACAAAAAATAAGAGCATCATCTGCAAAGAAAATATGAGAAATTCTTGGCCTCTCATTCCCCCTCCCCACCTCCACCCCTTTCAATAAGTTTAACTCCCACACAATCTTCATCAATCTACTAAAGGCTTTTATAACAGTGAGGAAAAGTAAATGTGATAAAGGATCCCTTTGGTGGAGACCTCTAGAAGCATTAAAGAAAGTAGATGGATTTTCATTCACCAAGACCGCAAAAGAGGAGATAGATATGCATTTTCTGATCTACCCACGCCATTTAACCCCAAAACTCATCCTCATCATCATGTAGTCTACAAAATTCCAACACACATAATCGTAAGCCTTTTTTATATCGATTTTACACAAAATGCTCTCTTTTTTCCAGCTCACCAAGTCATCCATAACTTGATTAGCTATCATTACAGCATCAAGGATTTGTCTACCTTCAACAAAAGCATTTTGGTTTTCACCAATCACCTCCCCTAATACCTTTAATAGTCTTCTAGCAATCATTTTTGAAATCAATTTGTACAAACTCCCCACCAAACTAATCAGCCTAAACTCTCTTGTATCCTTTGCCTCTGCCACATTCGAGATAAGAACTAAGAAGGTGGAGTTGATATAATCGACAAAACACCCAATTTTATGGAACTCATTAAAAACGTTAAGCATATTTTTTTTTTATCACATTTCAAAATACCTGATAAAATTTCATTTTAAAACTATTTGAACCTAGAGCCTTCTCTTCATTACACTCATCTAGCCATCCCTTAACTTCCTCCTCCGAAAAAGGGATCTCCAAGCTATTTTTGCTATCAACCCTAAGTCTCATAAATTGCATATTATTAAGGTTGGGCCTACTGATTTCATCTTCACTGTAGAGGTGTTAGGAAAACATTTTAGCCCCCCTCCGCATACCCTTATTACCTTTCAAAATCTTCCCATTGTAGCAAAACTCCTCTATATAGTTATTTTTTCCTACGGAAATTTGCAAAACAGTAAAAATACCTAGTGTTTCTATCCCCCTCCTTAAGCCACTTTTCTCTAGCCTTATGTTTCTACGATATAGCCTCCAGGTTCATCAACTCAGCCACCCTCTTCTTTACCTCCTCCCTTCTTCTATTCCCCTGTTCCCCCAAGCTACTCTCAATCTCCTTATTGTTAAGTCGCCCAGTTCTGAAAGGTATTCTTTAGAAGCCCTCAACAATCTACCATCCTCCTCCTTTGACCACCTTTTTATTTTATACTTAAGTGTTTTCAACTTCGAGGCAAAAATAAAACTACTAATGCTCTCAACAACCGTGTTCTGCCAACAGTTGGTCACCAATTCTTTGAACCCTTTAACAAGTAGCCATTTATTATCCAGTCTAAATGGTGTGTGGCCCCAAATAATGCCTTCCGAGGCAAGACATATCGGGAACTGATCAAGTATGGGGCAATCAAGGACCTTTTAATTTAAACTTGCAAGCTGCATAAGTAAACAGTTAGAAATAAGGAAACGGTCAATCCTTGACTATGTCGGGCACTCCTTACCATTCGACCAAGTCCACCTCCCACCCCTAAGAGGGAGATCCACAAGACCCAGCAAATCAATCATCTCCTTGAACTCTTCGATCTCACCCATTCTAGTATTTAATCCTGACCTCTCTCTCATATGTAATACCATGTTAAAATCTCCTCCCACCACCTACCTCTCACCCCATTTAGTTTTAGCCCTCCCCAACTCATCCCATAGGCACTCCCATTCATCATTGCTCCTTCTGCGATAAATACCAGAAAAACTCTATCTAATGTTAAGAATATTATATACATATAATTTTTTTTTATAAATAGATGAAGATATTATTACTACAAGTAAAGGTATACAAGTTTTGGTGACCCTATCAAATTATGAATTATCTAATTATTTATTTTAATATATTGAGATATTGGTTGGTTTTGGATCTAATCCTAATCTACAATGATATATCAAGTAATAAAAATGTATATATATTATATATATAATGTACTAATTAAAGGTCAATAGTTTTCTTGTCTTGTTCAATTTTTACAGTAAATTTAAATTTTTTATTTCTTTTTTATATTAAGTTTAGAAATATAATCGTAAATAAACTGATACATTTTTTGCTACTTTCACATGAATAACAACTTTCATTTTGTCATGTTTCACGCAAGCAGCAAGTTGGTGAATCAACAACTCTCTTCCTCTTCCCATTGCATGGGCATCGGACATGGCAACTCTCTTCATCTTTTACATATATTTATATAGTTCATATTTAAGATTTATAAGTTTATTAATTGAAAATTAATTATTTATATTTTAAAAATAAAAAAATAATTCAAAATTCTCAATTTAAAGCATCTCATACTAAATAATAAGTTTAAAATGGATCAATACGATTTTTAATTATCTTACAGTTTGATCTTCTGTCTATAACATAAGAATAAGTTGATTTTAGTCGGATCTCAATCCAATATGGTACAATCTATGACAAAATTAATGCATACTTATATCCTAATGATGATTGTGCTTTTTTTAAAAATAAAAGATAATAAAATGTAAAAGTAATAATATTTATAATTAGAATATAAAAAATATTATCCTCAACTATAATAACATTATGTATGTTTCTTAATAAAATATATAAACAAAAAATAATATAATTAAAATATAAAAATATTACATTTAGATATAATAAATTGATATCAATATTCTATGTTTGAAATTGATAATTTTATAAATTAATTTTATTAATAAAGTTAAACTATAATATTAATATTTATAATAAACAGACATGATTATTCAAAATAGTATAATAAATCTAAATTACGACCACTTATTAAAATTATAAAGATTTTAAAATATAAATTATATATTTATTAGATACTATATCTTTTTTTTTATGATTGCATATTACTTTATAATAAAATATATTAAAGATTATAAAATATGTAATTAAAAAAAATATGCATATGTGACGTAGAAAAAATTATTAGCGACGAATTACAGATACTAATAGTTGAAAGTGATTGTTTAGTGCGGAGAAATAAAGGAAATTGATATCTAATATGAGAAAATATAGAATATACAATATATACATATAATACATTTTAATAGACAATAAATTTAAATTCTTAAATATAGATATATAGTAAAAATTAAAATTATTTTTTAAAAATTATATGTTATAATATTTTATTTTTAAATATTAAAATCAGATTTTAATTTTAAGTATAGTAAAATATATACTGTATTTTATTTATTTTATTATAAAAGTATTTTAAAAATATAAAAATCATGGAGAAAATATAAGTGGTGAATGACTATTTTGGTAAAACATAAAAAAAAAAGAAAATATGTAAAATAAAGTGCATAATTATATATTTTGATTTAATGTATTTGAAATTTTAAATTAGATTTTTAAGAATATTTAATATTATTTTTTAAAAATCACATGCTAAAATTTTTTAAGTTTTAAATATATTAAATATATATTTTTATTTTGATTAATATAAACAATATTTTACATTTTGTGGGTTTGATTGCAAAAGTGTATTACATTTTATAGGCCCATTCTATCTTAAAGAGTTACTGCGCCGTCTACTCCACCGGTTCCCACTTCAGAGACAACCGACAGCCGCTGCGGTTACCACGAAATCAATCCTCACAAACACCACCCCGTTGGCCATAGCTATTAGCCGCCATTCTCTTCTTTCAGCCCAGTCGCAAATCAGACGCGCCAATCTCAACTTGATTCCGCTCACAATCTGTAAATCTCTTCATCTTAAACCTTATCTGGTGATAATCTTAGCTCGACGACGTTCGTCCTTCATCACCAGTTCCCCCTGGTCGTCGGTTTCTGACATTTTTCTCATCACGCTTAGGTGAATTACCTCTCTACCATGGTTGAGTTGTGTTAACATGTTGAAGCTGTGGATATGTAGGAAAATTACCTTAAGTATTTTCATTTACTATGTTTCGTAGCCTTATCTTTTGAGTTTAGTGGGAAAGTATTCTTGATAAGGTTTATTTATTTTGGTTCAAGTATCTTCCGGGGATTGCTTGTCTTCCGCTTTATGCGTTGCTGGTCTTTGTCTTTTTGGGTTGCGTTTCTGTGTCGCTGGTTGCTGTTTTTAAGAGACTTGGATTCATCTTTTTGCGTGAGTACTGACCATATCTTTAAGGGTTAGCGTAGTGTAGTAAACACATTTTAGCTCTGTTTGGTACTGGTATTGCTAAGTTTTTAGAAAGCTTGCATCTAGTTGCTGGAATTCAATGAAATTCTCTGATTTTCCCCTAGAAATGATCTGTTTTATTTGGTTGGAACCTATATGGTTTCAGGGAAACTTTTTAGCTACTAACCCTATTGTCAAAAGTAATAAGTATTTGGAAAATTATTTTTTGATAAAACATTACTGAGATACTGTACAAAGTATTTGTATTTGGCAACAGTACATGTAAGAACATTGTAGAAATATAATTAATATATTTATGTTATATTTAGAAGTTAGAAATATTTATACATTTCATTTTTTTTGGAAATTCTATATATATATTTAGCAAGGAATTAAACTCACAAAGTATTTCTGTTCGCTTCCCTTATGAGTAAATTTTATCGTGTTGGGGAGATAATTATGTGCTTATTCTTCCAAAATAACTGAATTTTCCTTTTTCAATTGAAAATTTTGGAAAAAATAATTAAAAACATACAACATAAAACACATATTCACAAAACAAAATCCTTGAACATCCAAGCAAGACAACACAAATCCTTGAAGTTGATCTGTGTAAGAAAAGACATAAATTCTTAAAGTCTTCCACCCATTGGTTTAGATGAGTTAAGGGATTTGCCCCTCGATGAGTGGGAATGCAGGCCTTGAAATCAACATTGATTTCCTTCTAGCTCCGAGCAATTTCTTTGGATCCAATTATGCCTACATCTCCTGGCTGGTCATAACGGAGATGATGTAGATATAATTTCTCTAGATATCTTAAAAAGGGTGAAAAGATGTCATTAGGGTGTGGTGATGATGGTAATGCTGTTTCTTATCTACTTGGGTCATGGGAAGTGATAGCTTAGTGGGATCATCGGGAGTCATTGTGTTGTGGAAACCTAGTGAGTTTACTGCATCTGGCTGGGTATTGATAGATATTTATAGGCTTAACAACTTGTTCAAGTTCAGTTTGATGAGTATTCTGTTTGTGGGTTGAGTTGGTGGGGGGAAATGATATAGATGTCTAGTTATTGCAATTGAGTGGGTATTGAGAAGCACTTCTATGGTTAACAAATTGTTGGGGTTGAATTTTGATGGTTTTGAGGAGTTGGCTAGTGATATTTTTTAGGCCATTGGCCAAGTAAGTGGCAAAAGAGGTGCCCAAAACTCTTAGATCTAATGGGAGGAAGAAGGTAGAGTGGGATCAGAGCAAATTCTTTGTCTATTGTGACAAAGGAAGGAAAGAAACCTAGAGCATCTTAGTTGCTAGTTCCCAATGTTAAGGAAAATTGTTATGTGAAGTTGAGGGGTTTTAGTGATCATTGTATGTGTGGATCTTAAGAATTGCTTATCTAAATAAAATCTTGAGTCTATGTGCCTTGATAGACTAAGACTGATAGTCTAGGTCATCTTACGTGGTAGGTTATTCCACTAAAAGTATTCATTAGTCTGGAATCGAACTGAACCATTCTGTGTCGAATAAGAAAAAGGTCTAGACTGAAGACTGAATTGAACCAGTATTTTTGGGTCAGGTTTGATTAGGACTAAGACCAAAAGGGGCTGTTTTTTTTTTTTAAATTCAGGTTTTAATTTTTCAAAATTTTTAAATTTTTTCTTTTTAATATTTTCCATTTCGGTTTTGATTGGAAAATCGGATCAAAACGAGCTGGATTTTGCCGTCTTCTTATTCTTGGGTCAAAGACCAACTCAGAATGAGAACAGTGTTGCTAAGGACTAGTTGGTGGAGCAACTTATTAAGTGTCCTTGTGAGTTGGAACGAATATGTTTTTACATTTGGGCAATTGACATAGGGATCAGTGCTAGGTGACAGTTTTGACATATTAGGGCCTTCTCGTGGTGTTGATGTTCTTTGTGGTGAAGTGAAGTACAAATTGAGGTTTTCTTGAAACAATTTATTTGTTAGAGTTGACAAATTGTTGAGGGTTAGTTTGATAAGGTGCAAAGAGGTGTCCGAATCTCCTAGATCTAAGGGGAGCAAGACCTTGGAGGGGATTGAAGTAAATGCTCTACTAGCTGTGACAACAAGGGTAAGATTGGGAAGAAGCAAGGGTCATGCATTTCCAACTTTACAAACAATTGTACAGTAATGTGAGGAGCTTGAATATGTGGGTTGCTACTAATGGTTGCTTATCTAAATGGAATATGAATCTATATACCTTAAGAGACTAAGAAGTAATTTTTGATAGTCTAACTAATGATATTGGTTGGATTGAGGACTTCAGGGTGGTGTAGGAGAGAATCTAACAACTTGATGCAGAACTTGAGATTAACAACGAAATCCAAAACTCTGCATATAAATCATCAATCAGAAATTCAAAATTTTAAGTAAACCCTTCCTACTTGACCCGCACTCAACAGATGAGTAAAAACTAAGGTAACTGGGAAAGAAATAAAGAAGTAGAATTAAAAAGATGTCACAAAACTTAGCTCGATAAGTGATCCCAATTCCTATCACAACAAGTCGGTCGAAAACTCACTCACTCATTCTTACAAGTTTGGAAGTTTAAAACAAAAATATCTGAATTTTGTTAGTAAAAAGAAAATTCTGAATTGAATTATAACTCTGAATTAAAAGCCTATTTATAGTGTAGACTATGTGAATAATAGGAAAAAAATAATCTCCTAATTAATGGTAGAAATTACATAGAAAATTAAATATATAACAGAATGAAAAAGTAGTAAAAATTAAGAAAATTACAAATAAAATAAGATAGATATGATTTACTTACGAGAAAAACTTTTTAAATAGCAAATATCTTAATTAATTGTGACTGATTTAGGAGAAGAAATTCTTCTAATATATTTTCCTCTTTCTCAAGTAATTTCTTTTTCCGTGAGATTTGGTATTTATGGAATTTTCCTATTTCTCAATATAGTTTGCAATTTAGGAGCAATTTCCCCTCTTGGCTGATTTTTAATTGTAAAGATTTTTCACATGATTAGAAAATAAAATCCCATGGGAATTTTTTTTTTTCATATCTTGCAGAATTTTTTCATTTTCTTAGAATTTTTCTTTGTCATGTCTTGCAAAATTTTTTCATTTTCTTACTTATTTCCCTCTTGCATCTCGGTGAATGGTATATACTATTATGCTTTTGGGTTAATGGCCTTATTGTTTTCTTGTCTTTGACTTCTTTAATAGGTCCAAATCCATCTTTCTCATTGATCCATGCTTGTATAAAAAGTTAGAAGGGTTATTGTAATCTTTTAACTCTCTCCCTTGTAATAGGCTGACTTGGTATTAAGATATCATTTCCGCCAACTTGGTCAATTTTCATGCTCAAATCATTCCCTCTCTTTTCAAAAAGATTCGTCGTCAAATATGGATCTGCATCAAAAAGTGAAAGAGCAAAAACATTAAAGGCAGTAGACACATTGTACTCACATGGGAGATTAATTTTGTAGGCGTTGTCATTGATACGCTATAAAATTTGAAAAGGTCCATCTTCTCGGGGGTTCAACTTAAATTTTTACTGATTGAGAAATTTTTCCTTTCGCATATAAACCCATACCCAATCACTGGGTTGAAAAACTACTCGTTTCCTTCTTTTATTAGCGTGTTGTGCATAAGATTCATTCTTCTTCTAAATATGCTGCCTGACCTTCTCATCTATGGTTTTAACAAGTTTTGTCCTCCGTTGACCATTGATATCCGGAATTTCCTGTAAAGGCAAATGTGTGAGGTCCAACGGAGTTAAAAGATTAAAAGCATAAACAATCTCAAAAGGTGAAAACCCTGTAGAGGTATGAATATTTTTATCATATGCAAATTCTACCATAAGCAAATAATCCTCCCATGTTTTCAAATTTGGGTCAACTACAGCTCTCAACAAGGACTCTAAGGTCTTATTAACGATTTCTGTTTGGAGGTGACATGCAGTAGAGAATAACAACTTAGTTCCTAATTTACATCATAAAACTCTCCAAAAGTGATTAAGAAATTTTACATCTCTATCATTCACAATTGTCTTAGAAATATTATGAAGTCTCACAACATCTTTGAAAAACAAATTTGTGATATTTGTCGTATCATCAGTTTTATGGCATGCAATGAAGTGTGTCATCTTACTAGATCTATCTACGACGACAAATATATTATCACTATCTCTCCTAGTCCTAGGCAATCTTAATATAAAATCTATAGATATATCTATTTAAGATATTGTAGGCACAGGTAAATATGTGTATAATCCATGAGGTAGAACCCTAGATTTAACCTGCTTACATGCAATGTACCTACTACAAATGTGCTGAACATCTTTTTTCATGTTAGGCCAATAAAAATGCTCATTCAATATATCTCGAGTTTTAGCTACCCTAAAGTGCCCCATCAATCCTCCACTATGAGCCTCATGCATCAGTAATTTCCTAAGTGAACAGTTAGACATATATAACTTACCATCAATAAGAAGAAAACTATCGTACCTATAAAATTTCTGAAATGCAGAATGCTCACATGTATGATAAACAGTGGAAAAATCATTATCATCAACATACATCTCCTTAATATGTTCAAATTCTAATAACTTATAGTTAAGTGTAGAAATCAAAGTATACCTACGAGATAATGCATCAGCAATAATATTATTCTTACCTTGTTTATACTTGATTATATAGGGAAAAGATTCTATAAACTCGGCCCTTATTTAAAAAAAAAAAATTCTATAAACTCGACCTACTTACCGTGACGACGGTTGAGTTTACCTTGACTCTTCAGAGTTTTAGGGATTCATGGTATGTGTGGATCACGAAAATCATTATGCCTATAAAATTTTTGAAATGCAAAATGCTCACATATATGATAAACAGTGAAAAAATCATTATCATCAACATACATCTTCTTAATATGTTCAAATCCTAATAATTTATAGTTAAGTGTAGAAATCAAAGCATACCTACGAGATAATGCATCAACAACAATATTATTTTTATCTTGTTTATTGTTGATTACATAGGAAAAAGATTATATGAACTCGGCCTTTGTTTAAAGGAGAAAAAAAGATTCTATGAACTCAACCTACTTACTGTGACGACGGTTGAGTTTACCTTACTCTTCAGATGTTTTAGGGATTCATGGTCTGTGTGGATCACGAAAACCATCATGCCTATAGAATTTCTGAAATGCAGAATGCTCACATGTACGATAAACAGTGGAAAAATCATTATCAGCAATATACATCTCCTTAATATGTTCAAATCCTAATAACTTGTAATTAAGTGTAGAAATCAAAACATACCTACGAGATAATGTATCAGCAATAATATTATTTCTACTTTGTTTATATTTGATTACATAGGGGAAAAATTCTATGAACGGGGTTGAGTTTACCTTGACTCTTCAGATGTTTTAGGGATGCATGGTTTGTGTGGATCACGAACTCCTTTGGTAATAAATAGTGCTGCTACATCTCTAATGCTCTCACGAAGGCGTACAACTCTTTGTCGTAGGTTAAGTAGTTCAATAGTGTGCCACTAAGTTTCTCATTGAAATAAGTCACAGGACGCCATTCCTGCATTAGAACTGCTCCTATTCCAATACCTAAAGCATTATATTCTTGCTCAAAAGTTTTGTTAAAGTCAGGTAAAGGTAAAATAGGTGCAGAATATAATTTGTCTTTCAATAAAATAAAAGCATACTCTTGTTTTTCAGTCCATACAAATTTTATATTTTTCTTTATTAGTTCATTCAATGGTGCTGCTATGGAACTGGAATCTCTAACAAATTTGCAGTATAAATTCACCAAACCATGGGAACTCCTTAACTCACTAACTGATGTCGGAGTAGGTCATTCTTTGATTGCTTTCACTTTATCCTCATCCACTTCAATACCCTGTGCACTAATTATAAAACCTAAAAAAATCAATTTTCCATTGCAGAAGGTACACTTCTTGGCATTGACATACAATTTTTCTTCCCTAAGGACCTCGACCTCAAGGACAAACCTGATATGTTGAAGGTGATCCTCTAAAAACTTGTGTAAATCAAGATGTCATCAAAGTAAACTACCACAAATTTACTTAGAAAAGGTCGTAAAACATAGTTTATAAGTCTCATGAAGGTGGTATGAGCATTTGATAACCCAAAAGACATTAGTAACCACTCACAATCCATACTTGGTTTTAAAGACAATTTTCTACTCATCTACAGGTTTCGTCATAATCTGGTGGTACCCACTCTTAAGATCTATCTTAGTGAAAATAGCAGATCCACTCATTTCATCAAACATAATATGTAATCTAGGGATAAAATATTTATACTTCACCGTAATTTTGTTGACGGCTCGGTAATTCACATACATCCTCCAAGAACTATCCCTGTTAGGCACAAGTAACATTAGGATAGCACAAGAACTCAAACTTTTTCTTACATGTCCTTTACCTAACAACTCCTCCACTTGCCGTTGAAGTTTTTTTGTCTCCTCAGAATTATTTCGATAGGCTGGGCGGTTGAGAATTTAAGCTCTAGGGATAAAGTCAATATGATGTTCGATCCCTTTAGTGATGGTAAACCATCCGGAATCTCCCCCGGGAACACATTTTAATATTCCTGCAAAAGAGAGGGAACAGAACTAGGCAAAGAAGTGTCAATGTCAGAAAAATTTAGATAGCTTTCCTTGTATCGAAGTACAATTAAACTTTGCTTCTCACAGATCGCTCTCCTCACTTCTCTCCCTCACATATAAATACTATTTTCTTTTCTCTCTCTCACTTTCTCTCATTGGGCCTTCTTTATTTTTTTTTTGGGTCTCTTTTATACTTAGTGGGTTTTCTTTATTATTTTCAGCCTCTTTTTTTTTCAGTGTGCCATTCTTTTTCTTTTCAGCCTCTTTTTTTTTTTTTTTTTTTTTTTTTTTTTTTTTTTTTCTGAATATTCTTTAAAAGATTTCTTGATTTTTATTTGATCAACATAGACCTCTTTTAGGATAGAGGTGTCAAAATATGTTTTAAACCATTTAAACGTAAAGAGTATTGATTTTTGAACCCGTCGTGATGTAATTGTCTATCATATTACCATGGTCATCTAAGCAAGATATGACTGATGGGCATGGAAACGACATCAGAATATACCTCATCTTTGTACTTGCTTATGGAGAAGGGAATCTTGATTTGCTTATGTACCCTGACTTCTCTATGCTCATTGAGCCAATGTAGTGTATAAGGGTTGGGGTGTTTAGTACAAGATAACCCTAACTTGCCAACTATCAAAGTACTGGCGACATTAGCACAACTGCCTCCGTCTATGATCAGATTGCATACTTTCTCGTTCACATGACATCTAGTGTATAAGATATTCTTTCTTTGATCGTTGTCTGTCTCTAATTGTATATTTAGGGCTCTTCAGATAACCAATATCTCACCTTGCACTGGGACCGTTAAATTGTCTCTACAATTATCTAATGATGTTCTATTATCATTATTACTGCTGTACTCACTGGCAGTCTCTATCTCACCATCATCTCGCAATAACATGATATTTTTGCTGGAGCATTGTGATGCAATGTGTCCAACTCCAAGGCACCTAAAACACTTAATAGAACTTGGTCTTTGAGTAGCAGTAGGTTGTTTAGGGTTACCTTTAGATTCAGTAGAGTTGGGCTCGTCTCTCGTTTCTTCAAATCTCTTTCTTTCTTCATTTTTGGGTCATCTGGAACTAAAGTGAGGGGCACACTAAAAATTACTTATGGAGGAACATCTATACTTGAGATGTTTCTCAATTTTCATAGTCATGTATACCATTTCATCCAGATCTATGAAATGATGTAGTTCCACAACATTGGCAATTTTCTTGTTCAAACCACTCAGAAATCTAGTCATAGTGGCTTCTGGACCTCATAAACTCTGGCTCTGATTATTGCCATCTCCATCTTCTTGTGATAATCTTCCACCGAGAGGGATTCATGGTCAATTTTTGGAGCTTCTAGTGCAATTCTCTGTCATAATAAGATGGGACAGTCTTTTTCCTCATAATAGACTTCATTCTTTCCAAGTTGATACAGGTTGATCTCCATCTCTTCTCCTAAGGGGCGGTCACTTGATCCTACCAAATAAGTGCATAATCTGTGAACTGGACTGCTAGTAGCTTTACTTTCTTCGCTTTACTGTAGTTATGACAATCAAAAATCAACTCTACCTTTTCCGTTCCCACTCGAAATAGGTCTCTGCATCATTCCTTCCTCTAAATGGGGGTATCTGCATCTTGATGAATATGATGTCATCATCTTCCCTTTGGATTTCTCTTGTACCGACTTCACTATTGTCTCCATGTGACTCATTATTATCCTGGTGGTGTCGGCGTCTGGGATGACTATGGTTCCTTCCTCCATCTCTTTCTTCCATCCTTGTTGCTATGCCTTCAATGGCTAAGCTTAGTCTGTTGTACATGTTATCCATCCTAACCTCCTCGCATTCTTCCAAGGTTATAGGTGGGTTGGTTTAATTAAGATATGACATATCTGTAAAAAGATATTAATGGAAAAAAAAGAAATCATTCCCTCACAATCACTCGTGTTTAACTCTCTTGTCTTCTTCTGTCAAGTTAAGTGTTGGAATTGGATTTCTTGAATCAAGACAAGTAAGGTTGTCTTTTAAGACTCTACAAAGAATACTAAAAAAGGATCTTGTTCTCTAAAAGTTCAGAAGTAAGCACACAGAAAAAGAATATATGATGCTCTTATGCTTATAACTCAGTAGTTATGATACAATTAACTACTTAAATGTATAATGAAACTAAAATACTTAAGAAAGAATGACATTAGGAGTAGAAAAAGATAATTTTGGACTTAAAGCGTTAATGATCTGATTGATCCCTATGTATATAACCAGAATGTTTTACTTAATGCATAATATTAAATGTAATATTGTAAAAAGAAAATAAGGGAGTGATACACCTCTCTCTTTTTTTTTTTTTTTGCTCTCTGTTTTTTTTCACAGATTCTATTTTTTTTTTTACAAATTTTGTTTTTTTTTTTTTTCAAAATCTCTCTATCTTTTTCTTTAATTATAATAACAATGTAAAACAATTCTTAAAAATAAATTTAATGAATTAGCACTTTATGTAACGAGTGCTAATTTTATATAAGAAAATAAATGCAAATAGTAAATAAGAAAGATAGTGGATTTACCGGAGGATAAGTTCTTATATCAACTGATGCAGAACCTAGGATCAACAACGAAATCCAAAATCCCGCATATACATCAGCAATCAGAAATTTGATACCCTAAGTAAACCCTCCCTATTTGACCCGCACTCAACAGGGGAGTGAAAACCAAACTAATTGGGAAAGAAATAAAGAAGTAGAATTGAAAAGACGTCACGTGGCTTACCTCGATAAGTGGTCCCAATTTCTAGCATAACAAGTCGGTCGAAAACTTACTGACTCACACTCGTAAACTTAGAAGCTTAAAATAAGAATACTTCAATTTTATTAATAAGCAAAAAATTTTGATTTGAATTACAATTTTGAATTAAATACCTATTTATAGTGTAAGCCATACGAATAATAAGGAAAAAAAAAATAATCTCCTAATTAATAGTACAAATTATATAGAAAATTAAATTTGGAGTAGAATGGAAAAGTAGCAAAAGTTAAGAAAATTATGACTAAAATATGATAAATATAATTTTCCTATGAGGAAAACTTTTTGAATAGGGAATATGTTAATTAATTGTGACTGATTTAGGGGAAGAAATTGTGTCAAAATATTTTTCTCTTTCTCAAGTATTTTTCTTTTCTGCGAGATTTGATATTTAAAGAGTTTTCCTCTTTTTCAAGATAACTTGCAATTTAGGAACAATTTTCCCTCTTTGTTGATCTTTAATTACGAAGATTTCCCACATGATTAGGAAATAAAATCCTATGAGAATTTTTCTTTTTCATGTTTCGAAGAGTTTTCTCATTTTCTTGTTTATTTCCCTCTTGCATTTGGTGTGACTAGTATATATTATTAAACTCTTGGGTTAATGGCCTTATTGTCTTTTTGTCTTGGACTTCTTTAATAGGTTCAAACCCATCTTTCTCATTGATCCATGCTTGGATAAAAAGTTAGAAGACTTGCTGTAATCTTTTAGTTCTCCCTCTTGTAATGGGCCCACTTGATATTGAGATATCATTTTTGCCAACTTGATCCATGTCCATGCTCACATCACAACCATATTCTTTTGTTGCATCCATTTGCCATTAATTGTGGAGTTCGGCTTATGGTTTGTTGAGGTTGAAGTGGGTCATTGCAGGTTTAGTCAAGGAGGAGCTCCTTGCTTGGAAGGGCATATAGGAGATAAGAGATTGAGACTTATCCCTCTAACTACTTTATGGGTCATATGGAAAGAAAGGAACAAAAAAGCTTTTGAGGGCGTCAAATCTAATTTTAGTAGATTTGATATTCTTGGTTCTAGACTCTAAGCTTTTTTATTAGGGATCACCACCTTTATTCTAATGAGGATCTAGAGGGACCCAATAGATATTTTGTTAGATTTGTAAATATGTTATACACAAGTTGCATTCTCTTGATATTTGTGGCATCTTTTGTTTTTTAAAAAAAGGAACTTGGAGATGGAGAGACTTAGTAGATGTTCTTGTGTTTGGAATGAACTAATTCTAGTGGCTTGCATGAGAATGATTGCCTGGTGACTTGTGTTTTGAAAGATTAGGGTTTTCATGTGGTTTTGGATGTTCTCTGTGATGTATGAGAAATGAGAGAGTAGCTTGGGGGTCTCTGTGGAATGATTATTGAGGGTTGTTGGAGATGACTTCTGCATGATCTCTCTGCACATGAGAGATTGAGGGGAACTTTTTTTTGGCACTGGTTTAGAGGAGTTAAGGTATTTCTGGGTTGACACGACTTTATTGACCTCTCCTTAGGTGGAGGGTCGATGTGGTCCAACATGCATGAGACCACCCCTCTCCCCTCTCTTTTTAATTCTAGAATTGACTATTTTCTTGTTTATGTTTGTGCTGATTTTCACAAATTTCACAAATTTTCTGGAATGGTGTAACTTGGACCATTTTCCTTTTTACGTGGAGGATGGAGAAAAGATGGGGATCCATGTCTAATTAAATATGAGAATAACCGACTAGAGAGTCTAGGCCATGCTAGCACCAAGATTGCTAAGAGACTATACGTGAAGTCGAGAATTATATATATTTTTTTAAGAAGAAGTCAAGAATTACATGGTGGACAAGGTTGAGTTTGGGGACCTTAAAGCAAGAAGTAATGGTTTGGTACACTCCTTGATTGGTTTGGCAAGTTGGGAGGTGGGCGCTGCTTGCTGTTGAAACTTGGAAGGAAACTTTGGGACACTGCTAGGTTCGATTTAACTGGCCTCCTATTGATGGAGGAAGATTGCTTAGAGAATACGAGCCATTTGGATCAAAGGAAGGGACCTAGTTAGGTTGATTGCTAAAAGGCTTGGTTATGTTGAGGGAGTGTGGATTCTTCATGCATCTTTGATTGCCAATTATTGATTTCATTTCAAAAAGAAGTGACATGAACTTGATTTGCATATTGGATATGAAAAACACACAGTGACTTTGGGACTTCCTGTCTGTATGCTGAGTGGGGCTTAGTAAATGTTAGTTGAGATTTATGGTTAAGAAAGCCAGTTACTGACTTGCTTTGCAACTTCAGCGTCCAAGGTGCTGTTACCCTATGCCAAGCTCAGGACTGTACCATGGCATCTTATTGTCATGGAGGTCCCAATAGGAGATTATAGGGGCTGGAATGTCATCTGTTTTTGAAATTGGTGGTTGGGCATGAGGAAGAAGAAGATATTGTGAAGCGGCTCACTTGTCTTTGTTGATGACACTTGCATTTCAGGTTGAATAATAAGGCTCTATTAAATGTTAGGTGAATTTTCGTGAAGTTTTATGGTTCTAGATCCTTTATATTTTTGGTTTAAGGGTTATCTTCATTCTTTTGTAAAGGACTTGAGGATCCCACGTGCTATTTTCTTTTACATGGGTTGCACCATCTTGTTAATATACTTCTTTTCCATCAAAAAGAAAAAAAGGTGTACCAATTTATGAGATAAAATTCTTGGTTCTCAATGTCTTCTCAGGCACCTGAGTTGCATATGGAGGTCCAAAAACATGGAAAGACACAACAGATCATGAGTGGTGGATCTTCTACTCCTAATACTACGGTATGATTCCTGGTAGACTTCACATTCTATGTACAACTTTAATTAGAGTGTGCGCTGCTGCCAAGTACTTGTTCGTAATATGTGTGTGTGGAGAAGGTTGACAGGCACACAGTGTTTGTCTATAATATTCCTTCTTAGCTTCTCTTAGTTTCGATTTCCTATTCATTGCATTCTCTTGGTTTTTATGTATACAAAAACACACAGGCCTAGTTACCATCTAAGGAAGAATTTGCCTATTATGATTGTGTGTGATTATGGTATTAAATGGATGGTAAATAATTCTCAGCAAGTGGTGTTAAGTGATAACCCTCTCAATTATGGTAGGGATAAAGTCATTATGTTCATTTGTTTGTTCTTAAATGCTATGGAAGTTATGGCTATGCAGTGTGATACTAGTGATATGATGGTTATATCAAATTCATGGAACTTACCCATTTTGTTGATAGAGTACTTATCACATTCAACTTACCTGTTCTTTTGTCTCAGATTCTATATAACCTACATGACTAATTGCGGACATTCTATTTGTTTTAGAAATCTGAATTCTACACTGGGTTCTTGATGTATTTGTCCTAGTCTAAGGGAGTGGATACTAATAAAAGATCAAAGGTCTGGTACAACTTTTTGTGGTTCGGATATAAAATTAATTAAAAGAAAATGACAGACTTTTATAAGTTAGTTAAGACTATCAGAGAAAGATCATGATATAGGTGTTGGGATAACCCGAAGTCTCGATAGTTAGCTCTTGGTCTTATGGTCGAAAAGCAATGTTGATGTCGGTGCACTATTACACGGTGAGGGTTGTAACTTTCCATGAATTTTCCATTTCTTTTTTTTTGAGGATCAAAGAATCAAAGGATATTTTTTTTCCAATTTGCATCTTCTTCTCCTTATGAATTAAACTTTTCTTTGCTAATGGTTCAATCCATATTATTATTAATGATAATAATACAAATATGATTCGAGATGTAGAAATATAAATAGACATACCCTCTTCTCCAATAAAAGATTAGTAAAAATCATATTATCACATATATAATTGTTAAGAAAAATTAAAATATATTTTATTGAATATCACAACCTTATATGTATAAGTTTTTTAGAATAAAAAATGAAATAGACAATTAATTACATAAAACGTGATTTGTCATAAAGCCCTCTAACCTAATTACATATAAAACATTCTCTTTAGTCAACACATCCGCAAGTTGTGAGCTGGTCGACATGTATGGACCATATATTAAACCATTGTCTAACTTCTCTTTGGTGAAGTACTGATAAACTTTAATATGTTTGATCATGTCATGTTGCGACATGTTATGAACAATGCTTATGAACGATTTGTTGTTACAATATAAGACGCGTAGAGTTATACCACTTGATTTTCAGATTTTCTAAAATTCTCTTTAGCTATAGTAACTTGCATATGAACAATTTGTTGTTACAATATAAGGCGCATAGAGTTGTACCACTTGATTTTTAGATTTTCTAAAATTCTCTTTAGCTATAGACGCTCATGTATTCTTTGAGTCATGGCTTGGGAACTTAGTCTATATTCGACTTTGTAACTATATTCTACCTTTTACTCCTTTATGTGATTAAATTATCCTCAAGTAAGGTACAATAATCTATGTACATCTTTTGACCACTATTGATCCTACATAGTTTGCATCTATATAAGCTTTTAAGAGAAACTTGTCATTCTTTTTGAACACGGTCTTTTTCTCAGGTGTCCCCTCTTAGATAATGCAGAATTCTATATGTTGCCTGTAAATGCATTTTGTTAAGGTTTTGCGACTGACTTATAACACTTATTGCATAGGCAATATCTAGCCTTGTGTGTGATATGTATATTAAATATCACAATCAATCTCTAAGACATCTCCTTATGTATCGTATACTATCTTCTGCCAGTTGCAATTTATGATTGAGATCAATAAGAGTATTAGCTGATTTACGTGCTAACTTGCCAACATCTTTTAGTATGCCATAAATATATTTTCGCTAGAAGATGAAGATCCTGAACTTTGAGTGAGACTTTAGTTTCAAAAAAACACTTCAGCTTACCTAACTCCTTAATTTTGAATTCTTTTTCCAGACATTGTTTGAGTATCAATTTCCTTTAGCATATACTAAGAGAGCTTTAACTTTCTCTGACTTTGCATGCTTGATAAGGAGGGTGTGGTTTTCTTGCATCTGCTTATATTTTTGGCCTATTATCACCTTTGCAAATCTGTCAAATCATGCTCTAGGCAATTGCTTGAGTCTATATAATGCATTTTTTAATTTACTCACTTCATTTGCAAATCTGTCAAATGATTAATATTTATATTCCAATTTGAGGGGGAGTGTTAGATTATTATAAAATATTCTCTATACATAATAATATGGTTATCTTTCCAAATATGTAAGCATAATTAGGAATAAAATAATTAGGGTAATTTATGTTGTTACCATATATAAATCCGTTTACATATACATATATCGCAACTTTCATTTCAATAAAGATATAAGAATTATTCAGTATTTTTCCTTCCTAACCTTTTACAACTTCTAATAAAAAAATTTAAGGTTTGGAATCATGAATCTTTGAAGTTATCAGATTTAGATTCTTTACTCTGAAAATCTCTCTTGTCCATCTCATTCCAAATATCCTAAAAAGTTGCCAAGGGAATAAGCTTGATAAAACAATTCTAACTTTGAATTCCTTTCCATGCCCATATCTCTCCTCTGTGTATGCAATAACTAAACTCAACCATTATAGTTGTGTGCCGAAGGCCAAAGTTGGTGTGCAAATGGACACTAAAGAAGGATGTGATTACATGTCTTTGCACAAGTAACACTCATTTGCCAGGATCTTTTCCCTCCTGATTAACTTATTCAAAATTATTGCATTCCCACACTGCTTTCCTTATGAAGAAAGCCACTCTAGGAGTGGCCTTTACCTTCCAAATTATTCCCGTGTGAACTTATTATTTGCGCTTCTTCTATTAGTCAAATGTCTATAGTATGACTTAACCGAGAAAAGTCCCTTAGAATTCAGATTCGAAACAGGTACATCCTTGGTTTCACTGGTGATCCCACTGGAGAAAGCAATATAGAATATTCATATATTCGTCAATCTCCCATTTTAAGTTTCTAAAGCAATATATGAATTCATCGTTGCCCCAATCAATACCCTTATATACCCCGAGCCATGTGGACCCCTTAGATCTTAGACATACCATCCATGCAGTATTGGTTTCCTAAATTTATATGTATTACATCCAAAAAACATCTAGTTTGTTAGTTACAATTAAGAAAATAATAGTGAAAATGATGTGGAACAAGAAAACTATGAAGTATTCTTTTTAGTGCTTTCTAGAAAAGTATTATGTTTGTGTTTGGTTGTTCTACAAGTACACACCTCTTACATACTTTCATGAATATGAAAAAACATATTAGTTTAGAAATGGAAACTAGAAGACATTTTTATGTACTAAATTGAGCCTAAGTATTTAGTATTATTTCTTAATAAATTTTATCTAGTGGTGTTCTATTTTATGTGGTTAATTTATTGTAGTTGATTGCCACTTGGTAAGCATGGCGGTTTATCATGTTTGACTCTTTCTGTAACTGCAGCTTTCTAGGATAAGGTAGTTCATAATCTTAAGCAGTTATTTTTTGGGTGCTGTAAGCACAAAGCGTTTTGGCAATCAATAAAAAATACTAGATAAAATTTTATAAAAGTTTATTCAGGATTAAATTTTTGGAGATCTTTGTTTTCTCTATTCAGCTTAAGTTCTATTTTGTTCAAGACAGGGAGGATGGAAGAAAAAACTAGAGAAATTCTGGTATCTCTTAACCTGATTTCATTTCACAAGGACCTGTGAACAAGGTCTAGCGGATAAGAACCTACATAAAATCCTTGGGCTTATTTTCTGGTTTAAGAGACTAAATTTTTGCAAAGGTGTTATTATATAGATATGTACATGTATTTTATATATTAAAAAAAAATAGGTAAAGGGCAAAGATATACTTGGTTAGACTATTTAGGAATTGTTACTCACCTCGTTCTTTTTTCTGGGACAAATTGATTTTGTTTGCTGCTTTGTGTGGCAATATTAGGATGTCTCTTTTACTACAAAGTTAGTTTGTAGCGAGATAATTTGCTGTTTTTTTTTATAACTTTTATGTATTTTATTCATTCCTTGTTTCATTGTTTTGCTGTTTCAAGAGGATTCCTTGTACTTTGGTGTAGTACCTTTTCCTCTTCTATCTAATAATTTTTTCTAAGAAAAAATTACAATTGGGTCTATTATTTTTTAAATAAAAATCTAGTTCCTGCATAACAAACATACCTTTTAATTGAGTACAGTTTCTTAACATACGATAATTAAATATGTTACTACCAATCACATAATTGAAAGTAACAAATAACAAGCAATTTTGTTTGGAGAACACAAAAAAGATGGGTTTTAGTTTATATGTTAAGAAAATGCAACATTGAGAGTGTAAGAAAAACTGAAGGTGTGCAGGGGAACTAATGTATACATGGATAATTAAAAGTGGCATTTTAATTTATGAAAGCACTAACTGTTATTAAAAAAATAAAAAGCCATTACAATTACATTCAAACATCAAAGACGTAGGTATAATTTAACCTAAAAAAATTTAGTTTTTTCATGTGAAACCTCTTTTGTCAATAAATGATCCTAAGTAATGAAAGTGAGAGATTCTAAGTAAATGAGATCCAATAAGTAGGTAAATTGATATAATAAATTGTCAGTCATGCTTTATATATGTTGTAGTTATTTATTATATATGCACTCTTTTTTTAATTGTAATATATAGGTCACGTGAAATCATTGAAAGTCTTTTTTTTTAAACAGGAATCACATCGGACCTATGGATTACATAACAAAAGGTAATCTCTTCTTTCCAGGGAAGGAAATGGTAGGATTTTGTTCTGTAAAAGTACTTGTGCTGTAAAAGTACTAACTTGTCACTTGTTTGGATAAAATAATAAAAGAATGGGTGGAAGTGAAAAGGACAAATAAGGGGTTTAAGCATAAAAAAAGAAAGACAATTATCTTGTTTGGATGTCGAAAACTGGAGAAAGTAAATTAAAGAAAAGAAAGATTCTAATATTATTTGGTTTTGTTTAGGTGTGTTAAAAAATGAAAAAGTTAATTATAAGATATTGTTAATAGTCTTCTCTATTGATAGAATGACAATGTTTGGAACTATTTTCAGTTGGGTGATAAACTTATGGATCCTAAGAGCTCTTGCAACTCTTTGTTTGTAGCAGTGAATATGACTTTGATGGTCAAGTTAGTAGTTATTACATGTTTTAAAACTCTTCTAAACCATAGTCACTACTTGTGGTAAATACATACCTTGAGACGAACTTATTGTCATCAGGGTCAAGTATAAAGCTAGAATATGTAACTCTTATCTCTCAACTTGTTTATTTCTCCATAAATGAAAAAAAATATAAAAGATCCTTAATCCTTTCTAAATTTAAGAATGTTCTTTATGCTCTAACTAATTGAGGTTGCCTTAAAATTTGTCCTTGACATTTAGAACATATGCGACTTCGGGCCTGGTACGCATCATAGTTGACAATTTTTGTTTTTTTGAAATATTAAGTGTAAAGTACATTATTAATAATAGCACCAAGAGGGTGCCAAATCCATGTACAAGAAATTTACTTATCAATCAAAGTATCAATAAGGTCCCTTAACTCCATCAAGAAAGGAGAATGACCAATTAACAAAAAAGTAAAGGTGTGGAACCATCTATTTATTCTTAAGTATGTCAAAACCATCCACATCATCAACTCCGTCAAAAGTCCTCTTATTCCTCTCTTTCCACATAACTCAAAATATTGTAAGCAGAATTAAATCCAAATGCTTCCTCCTTCCTCTAAACACCATTCCATGCCCAAATTTCATCTCGCACCAATTCCCATCACCCAACTTATGCAAAAGAACTCATAAATCAAAGTCTAAAGCTTGTAGACGACCGGAAACCAAAGCAAAACAAGGTTGCAAATCTCCTCCGCCCTTTTACGCAAGAAACACGCATTTACAAAAAATTTACCCATTTTTCTTAAATTATTAATCATCAAAATGCAACTCTTACTATTCGGCCAAGCAAAAAGCAAAATAAGGAGTGGAACCTTAGCCATCTAAATTTGTTAGATTAGTAATCTAGTATCATTATCTTCATACCTAAATAGATGCCTGTAGAAAGACTTGACTGTGGACCCATCCTTAATAAGGCACGAGTTGGATTTTCATTGTTTCCATCCAAGTGCACAGGAATAGAGTTTTTTTTTTAAAAAAAACAAAATAAAAAAGAATATGTATTAAGTTTATGGCACCAAGGAGTGCCTCTCATGTACAAAATATTTACATTTCAGTAAGAATATCGATAACTTTTCCAAAAACATTCTATCCATTAAGGTTATACTCCTAGTATTAGAGATCCAAAAACATTGAACAACCTATCTCTAATTCTGGCCATATCCTCAATACACCCATCAAATGCTTTATTGTTTTTTTCTTTCCACACCACCCAAAAAATAGTAAGAGGAATAACCTTTACAACTTTTGATTTTTTTACTCATCCCACCTCATGCCCAAAGTTCATCCCTAACCAAACCCGCAATGACCCAATTAATATCCAGTAGACTGTACACCATAGATCAAATATTGTAAACCACCAAGCTAGAGGAGAATATGATTACAAGATTCAGCCGCTTTCATACATAAATAGCAACCATTAACCATGATTTTTCCCATTCTCGTCATTTTGTCAATCATAAGGATGCACTTCCAACCTGCTTCCTGAGAAAAAAAAAAACAATTCTTGGAGGTGTCTTCACTTTCTACATTTGTTGGGCCAGAAAACTGACAGTCCCCTCCTCTCTTCATCAAGTGAGTATAGAAGGACTTAACAGTGAACATCCCATGCTTTTTCAGTTTCCATACCATCTTATCCTTGTTTTCACTCAGTTGCACATTGGACATCACGGGATGGTGTTTAACAAATCTCTTGCATTCTCCTAACTCCCAATCATTTATCATAACCTACGAAATTAGACCTTATTATTGAACTACAGGATATCATTCATATCCTTCTTCTCTTCTGAAGTTTGTAAGTGTATTCTCTTGAAGAGATTTACTCCGTGGTAGAAAGATAAGTATTCCTTCTTTGAGCTCTTCATGCTAAGACTCTTCAAAATTACTTTAACATATTTCGAAAAGACAAGCTTATTAAGTAGATCCTAATCGCCAAAGTATTTTTCTTGAAATAATAAGATTTAAAATATATTAATTTTTAGCACCAAAAGGGGGTGCAGCCTGTCCTAATCGCCAAAATATAGGTCTTTGCTCCCGTATCTTTTCAAAAAGGTCAGTCCTGCAACAACCAAATTTTAACTAACTAGAACATCCCAATACCATTTTCAATGAGTCGGATGTCATCTATGTGGAGAAACAAACACTAGTTTGCTTCTAGTTACCTTCTTGTAGACACAATTCTTGTCTTCATTCTCAATAGAATAAATTCTTTGTACTTTCATCAAAATGAATGTTTAAATAGTGGAAGACTTTCTTCTGTCCAAAAATAGACTGCAGCTTAAATACCTTATTGGCATCCTAGCATGTGATACCCTTGGGTTATATGATATACACATATTTCTTGACGTTCTATTAAGGGAAACAGTTTTTGCATTCATTTCAAATTTCATAATCATGGTAAGTTGCAATTTTTAAGCAACATACCAATAAATTTTAACTTGTCTACTGGAAGGTTTTCTTGTAGTCAATTCATTGTCTTTATGTGTAACCTTTAGCAACCAGCCTTGGCTTCTAATAAGCTGGAAAGTTTTGTAAGTGTCTTTGCAAAATAAAGAGTCATAAAAAGAGCTCGAGCTATATGAAAAAAATAATGAAAGAACAAATGCATAGTTGAAAAGCAAGTTGAGGACTTACATGAGCACCAAGTTTCAAAAGAAGATAAAGAAGTTTAAAAGATAGGTTCCAACGATGATCGAGTTCAGGGTGAAGAGAATCCTGAGATTGGTCAGCATGCTTTATGTAAAGATAAACTGCTGATATTGGACCCAAAGAGAAAATCAAGAAAAAATTGTGGATTGTGTAAGATTGTTGTACCTTCATGGTTTTGTCAACCTTCAATGATGTCTTCGTTAGCAAAGTTGTTTCCTTAGAGACCAATAAGTCCAAGGATTTCCAAAAAAAAATTCAAACATTTATCGATTGATTTTCTTCGTTCTTCAACACTTCAAAAATTAAGGATGAGTTTGCTTTAACTGGAGGAGAGTGATATAAAGAAGAATTGTAGAAATACAACTATTATTATTTTTTTAAATATCAATATTTATCTAAGTTTATATTCCTAAATTGATTAGTATTTTAGTTTCTTTTAGAAGTAAAAAGTATATTAATAAAGCATCAAGGGGCTGCAACATGTATACAAAATATTTACAAGTCTAGCAAAATGTCTACAAGGTCCCCAAAATTGTAAGTAGAATACAACTGTTGGCCTTTTATCAAAAAGCTTAAAAGTTTGGAACCAAGAATTTTTAAATCTACCGAGAGAAGATTCAATCGCTTCAAATGTCCTTTTAGTCCTCTCCCAGCAAATATTTCACAAGGCAAGACAAGGGGATAAGTCTTTAATGTTTTTTCTGCCTGTGGAAACCTTTTCATGCCCACAACTCATTTCCTACAGTTTTTAGCAATGACCCAATTAACACCAAAGGCCAAAGCCAGGGAGCAACCAGGTAAGATAAGTGAATATGATTGCAAGTCTCCTTGCCTTTTTGGCGTAGATAATATCTGTTTACCAGTACTTTCCGTCTTTTAATCAGCTGGATCAGTTGTCAATATCCCCTTAACTGTACCTAGACAGAAAAAGCCACCCTGGTTGTGGCCTTTGCTTTTGAATCATGCTAGAAGGAAATTTAAATTGTCTCTCCCTCTCTTGGTGAAATATAAGCATAAAGATTTGACAGAATCCTACGAAGACTCTATATTAGCTCATCTTCCACCTTTTCAGGAATGGACACTCGCAGTAAGAGAGCTGAGAAGATTCATGTATTTGTCTATCTCCGAATTGTTCATATTCCTAGATAAAATAATAGACCAAGTACCCTCCCTGTTGGTCTCCACAACATCATTCGAATATGTGTTGTGCAATAGCAAAAATAAATGGAAACCTCGTGAAGAGAGCTCCTTCTTCCAGAACCTCAGTCTCTCCCTAGTATTTTAGTATTATTTTTATTATATTCCTAATTATGATTTATATCCTAGATTAATTATGATTTATTTACCTATCTAATTAAGCATTGCATTAATTAGTTTAGCATTAGACTCCTTTTTTTATCATTTTTCTTTTAGAATTAGTTTAAGAACATTATAAATATGCAAACCCTATGGGTTGTAGAGTAGATCAGTTCAACCTGCCTTTCTCGCTCCCTAAGGTGAAAATCCCTCTTTTTGAAGGTGTAAACTCCCGTGAGTGGGTTAAGTGTAAAAAATATTTTATGATCCACAATATCTCTGACGAATAAAAGAATTGCATCTCTATATTTGGGAGAAGTTGTTGATGTATGGTATTGCGGGTGGCTAGCTAAATTCGATACCATGAATTGAGAGTATTTTGTGGAAGAATTCTACCATAGGTTCAGGGGATCATCACGAAAAGATTTCATAGAGTTCAATAAATTATCTCAAACGAGCATTGTTCTCCACTATCAAGATCAATTTGAACACAGATGCTCTCTCATGGATGCAGGTAACTCCATGTTCTCGAAGAAATTTTTTATATTTAGTTTCATTAGTGGCCTCAAACTAGAACTACAACCCATGATAAGGGTACTTAAGTTGCGCGCACTTAATCAAGTCCTTGAGCAAGCTTTGCTTCAGAAACAATTTGTGATAGAAATGTGCCAAAGTTTATATTTCAGTAGCAAAGCTGCCAAATTTTCGGAAGGATTTGAACCGAGAAATTATGACAACCACCCTGAGCTGCGGGAAGGGATACGAAACCTAGAAGAGCAATGACTACTTGCTACAAGTGTGGAGACTGATATTTCCAAATATACCATTGTGTAAGTAAAACGGTAACGACCTTAGAGGAGGTTGTTATGGAAGGGATACTCGAAAAAAAAAAAAATTTCAAATCAACCTTGAGGACAAGGTCGATGCTCAAGTGGATGGTATTGTCAGGTAACCCTAATAGTATAATATAAAGAGAAGAGTAAAAATGAAATTTTGCCTGCTGAGGGGCAAAGTTGTAATAATTTCAAGTCAACTAAAGTTAGGGTTGACAAACCCTAACCCACGCCACCAGACCTTGCAGATTCCATGCTAATCAATAAATCCCACGGCCGCCGCTGGGACACGAAACAGCCGTAGATTACCAGCCATAGAGGCCACTTGATTTATTCGCATAAAGCCTATAAAAGACCATTTTTGTGTTTTGTAATCACGACAAAAGAAAATAAAAATCACTCAAACTTCTCTTTTTCTCCTTCCTTTTCTTCTTCTTCTTCTTCTTTTTTTTATCTCGGGTCAGTCACCATGTCTAGGGTTCCTGATAAGGGGGGAAGGGGTTGTGGTTGTGGTTGTGGTTAACAAAATATAGAAAAAGGTAGAAATAAAAGATGGATCTTCGTAAAATTTACAAAAAAAATGGATCTTCTTAAAAAGAAAAATTACTTTTTCTTTTCTTTTTGCCTTGTTGCGGGTTGGTTGGAGAGAGAGTCTACATCATTTTTCTTCTTCATTTTTGTGGAGTAAGTTAATCTTTTTGGCAACCCTTTTAGCAAAGATGCATAGGCTTTATAAGGATAATTTCTGGTCCATTATATAGAGCTTGACCGGTGGTTTTGTTTTGATCTTGTGCGTACTATTTTCCTTTTTCTATATCTTTTCTTCATTTTGGGGGACCCCTAGTTCTCCACTGATGTATTGTTATTCCCTTCTTATAATTTTTATTCTACTTTTTTCATGAAAGATAACTATAGGATCACAAACATTTAATCATTACGGCATCAAAAGGATCCTAGTTTGGAGTTTGTAGGCAAAAGTTGCTTCTTTCATGTCGTATGTTATGTTTGTGCTGATTGACATACTGTGTCATGCCAACATGATGGCTGTTTCATGTTATGCTAGCATAAAGACTTTTGTTATGTTGCACTGTCCCAAATATTGTGAACTCATGTCACACCCTGTCATGGCATGAAAAGTTTTATGGCTTGCCATCTCTAATGAAGTTCCTTGTTCAAAATATTAGCTGATAGGACGAAGCAACCAAATGTAGGGAAATCTTGAATCTCAGAAAGGGTTGCAGGACAAACTATATCTAATGAGTTGGATCTTGATGTGAAGGAAATTTTTGAGAAATATTTCAAGTACTTCCTGAGGCTTATATCCTTAATGGAAGAATGCATTCTTAAATGGAAGCAATTATGGTCACTCTTTGACGAGAAAATTGTTGCACCATGGTAGAGTTTTTCTCTCCACTTGTACATGGTGTTTGAAGAGACAAAAAGTTTTGCCGGTTATCATGGGTTAGTAGGGAGAGTCTTTGAAAGTTGTACCGTTAGGCTTTAATACCAAATTGAAGCACAGCAAACTAGGGTATCAAAAGATAGGAAAAAGGAAAGAAAGGGGATAATTTTGCTTCCCACTTATACGAATTGGCCACAAACACAATTGTCAGGTTTGTTAGGCACTTAATTCAATGGAAGTATCGCTAGATTTTTATTCATAAGCTGTCTTTTAATAATGATGAACTACTAAATTATTTTCAGGGTGCTTAGATAGCTTAGTATTACTAGAATCCTTGAATAGAAAAATGACAAGAAAATAAGACATAACCATTAACAAAATATCATGGCCATAAAAGTTGTGCTAAAATATAGTAATTACAGCAGTGATCCTCTGCTACATATGGTCCTCAACCAGTTTGGTTTGTTTGAGTCTTCTAGATTCATTCTCTCATTTTTAAAGACTAATGATAAACTGGTTGTATAATGTCATCGTCTGATCAACATTGACTTGAATCATTGGCTTTTGCTATTGATAGAACTTATGTGTCAATAATTAGGTTGGTGATTAACTGCTTAGCTATTTATACATTCATCTTCTTGCAATATTTATTGCTTAACTGATAGGTCCACATACTTTCATTTTTTTTTATGCCTGGCAAAAGAAGGGGTTCAATCAACCGGCCCCCAACACCTGATGCAGAGAATAATAATCAAGACCGAGAACCCACTCTTCAAGAAATCATAAACATCAAGGTTCCTTTTTTTTTCTTCTTGTTATTGTATAATAAAGGAAATTAATGCTGATAATGATCTCATCATCAAATTTTTTAATAAATTAATTTCATTTATTTTGTGTTTTTTCTTGCTAGTGTTTAGCTTAAAAATTAAACTGTTTTTGCTGACACCTTTAGTTAATCGAGAGTGGAGAAAAAGAACGGTTGAAGGAGCTTTTGAGGGAAAGGCTCATAGAATGTGGGTGGAGGGATGAAATGAAAGCTCTCTGCAGGTTTTTATTTTTATTTACTCTTATTATTTTTTAAGTTTTCTATTGTTGGTCTTGAGTTGTGGCTCAGAAAATTTCTCTTTGTTGCTACTTGTACAACATTTGGTTATACTGTTTATAATAATGGACTTTTGCTGAGTGAAAAATTGGTGAACTTTTTTATGGTGCTTGAAACTTATGAAAAGAGTATCTAATCACGAATCTGCATTTTGTTATGGCTTCTTCAATGCATAAGATTTTGTTAGGATTTACTTAATAAATTAGTAAAGTAGGAACATGCACAAATGCAGAAAGCCTGAGAAAACTTTCTCACAGCTACTTCTTTAGCTTATTCCTGTTTCTTATCCTTGATTAGAGAACTCCTACTCATTTCTTACGGCCTTATCATTAACATAGAAACCATAGAAGCAAGTGTTTGATTTCTCGCAACATGTATTGCAGCATTTCATTTTTCTTATATGGTTACAAGTAATAAAACAAAACAAAAAAGATAATGATATAAGCTGAATATTCATATAAATGTCTTGACTATAAGAGGATACCTATATAAGACAATAACAATATGACATTCTATGGCTATATCAGGAATATATATTATATATTCTAATGCTCACCTGTATCATGTGCACCAAACTAGTTGCAAGTGATCTTCACATGAGCTCCTCCTGAAGATGATAAATATTATGAATTAACAATATATTCTATAGAACTTCTTCTCAAATAGATTAGCAATCAATCTCAATATGTTTAGTTCTTTTATAAAAAATGAATTCGAAGCATAGTTACTAGGATCACTCAACTGCCTTGCAATCTTCATAAGAAATTTTTCCAAGTACTTCGTGGTATTGGTTGCTCAGGTTCATTTCAGTTTTTGATCTAGATCTCAAAAATTAAAGACCAAAAATTATGAAAAATGGGGGTAACTTGGTAAAGTAAGATCCTAAAGTATTTTAAGAGAAAAGATATCTAAAACCTTTTAAATTGAGATTAGTTGGAACTAGCATGAAAGAGGTAGGTTTCTAACTCTGTTCTTTTATTGGAACCTTGAATATATTGATTATCTTTCTTAAGAACTTATAATTCATTTTTTTTTAAATAAGAACTTGTAATAGATTAAGTTCGTTCTTTAGAAATTTATAGCATTGGGTATTGATGTTCATGTTGTTGCTATTAAAAAGATTTGAATCCTAGATCTCTTCTCATGGAAAAGAAAAAAGAAACCAATAGAGTAGAATGTATTACTAAAGTATTATTTATAGTCCAAATAATGAACTTAATTAGTGGGTTTACTAGAATATATTGCATTGCAGGGACTCATTGCCCTTTTCAATTTAAACTTGTGAACTCTTTTTTTTTCCAAAGAAAAAACTCTTGCCATTTCAACACCACTGATCTCTTTCAATTTAATTCAAGGGCATTTGCAAGGAAGAAAGGGAAAAGCAATGTAACAGTGGATGACCTGGTACAGGTTATTACTCCAAAAGGCAGAGGTAGGTTTATCTTCTTCTGATTTCCTAATCCTTTTAGCCACTATACAGTTTGTTAACTCTCTGGTTAAGAGGGACTTTTAGAGTTTTTTATTTTATTTTTGCTGCATGAGAACATCTGCTGGTGTTTAACTTACAGCTTCACTTAATATGAAATTTGTTGCAATCTCATACTTCCACATCCTTTCCCACCCATTGTTCAGCAAAAGTGAATATATAGCATATGTTCAAATCTCAGGATTTTATGTGGGGAATTTGAACTTAATTTGCATTTTATTAAAAAAGGTGTTTGCATTTTGGAATAGGAAATTGTGACAAACAAATGAGATTTGAACTTTGTGGGGAAGGGAGGTATTGTCAGACGGTTTACGTATCTATCTCTAATGAATAGAAGAAAGCTAAAGCACAAAGTAGAGTTATGTATATGTTAGAAAGTTTATTTAAAAAAAAGTATATGTTGTGAATAGTAGGGTTTCTCCCCATGTAATTTTTTTCCTATATACAGTAGTGGAACAAGATCTTTGCAAGTTGGGAGGGGGGACAAATAGTTGTTGTTGTGGAAAGAAATGTGGGTGAAGACCCCGAGCCAAAGATTTTTTTTTTTAATTTAATATATTATATAATTTTAACTAAAAAAATTTGGAAGAAGATTAATGAGACTATTTTGTTTGAACAATTAAAAATTTTTGACCATTTCTTGAATTTGGTGTTGAGTTGTTGTAAGGTTTATGATTGTTGTTAATGGAAGGTGGTACACACTACTTAGTCATTGGTTGAGCTCATCATTGTTCAATTGAGCATATGTTTGTCTTTGTTTGTTGAATTCATTAGGAGTTTGTCGGTTCAACTTGTACAAGAGGGATGATTTAGTTCATCAATTTTCTTGCAAACAGTTTGTGGAATTCATCAAGTTACAATTTTTTTTTTTAATTTAGTTCAAGATTTACTTCAGTTTATTTCTAACAAGCTCTAGTTTGAGAGAGTGTTTTGGAGAATTTAGGGTATTTTCCATACTTTTCTCATATGTAGTCAATGTTTTATGTTGTTAGATTGGGTACTGAGTTTTACTTTCTCTTGTTCTTAGGTATCTCTATAAATGTTATGTACTAATCTTGTTCTTAGATTTGCTTGCTTTGTTGTGCACCTAGACAAATTTCAAGTTTCTTCTTTCATCTGGGTGACGTGATATGCTCTGATTGTTTCAAAGTCTTAATTTTGTGAGACTCTTTCAGTACATAACGTCCTTTTAGAATTGAACATAAATTTAGCTTGTTGTGTAAACTATTACTCACCCATTTCAAATCTCAAAAATCTCCTGCATATGGCCTTTTTCTTTTCATTTGCGTTTGCAATTTTTACTTGTATTTGAATTACTGTTGCATTCTGTCAAATTTGATTGGGCGACTTAGTGGATGGTTTTGCAGTCAACTAAAGAAATTTTGTTCTTTTGGTTTGTTGTTTATGCAGCATTGGTTCCCGATTCTGTTAAGGCTGAGCTGCTACAGCGGATCAGAACTTTTCTTGCATCAGCTGCTATATAATATAGAGACGAGTGTGCAGTTGAAGAGTTGGACTGTTGTTTTCATGTCGAAGTGGTGATATCATGCTTTGCTGCTGTGAGGTTTCCCTGGAAAATTTAGTCAGATATTTTGGGATGCAGAGCTCAACGTTGGAAACGACTCATCCAGCAAAGAGTTCCTTGTGTATATGGTGGTGTGTAGGTCATGTTTGATAGGATTTAATCATCATTAGAATGAAAATCATTTGTAATAAAGCTTTGTTTGAAAAAAATTTGATAGATTTAAACTGTTTGTGATATTTTGTTTTTGCTAGGGCTGACTCGAGCATGGCTGGAATTGTAACATAATTTGGGTTAGGAAATTGCTGAGTGTTGCAGAATGATCATAAGTATGACTTGGGTTGGAATATTGTCCAAACATCGCTTGGGTTGGAATGGTCTCTGACACAAGCTTGTGTCAAGGCATTGTCCCATGCATTGGGATTTGGCTCTAGAGTATGATACCAATCATGGTCCGAGAAAGAGCAAGGTGCTGAGCATTACTTTAAATGGTTATAGATTCAATTTCGAAATTAGAAATAACCCTTTAATCTCGAAATTAGAAATAACTAAGAGGAAATCTCAAGGTACAATTTAAGATATGGTCAAGAGTGTCATAATAGAGAAAACTACCTTGTTGAATTGTGTTTTAGATTTGCAAGAACCTAGTTTAAAACTAAGCAAATATTGACATGTACATGGAAGGCAAATATAAGAAATAAAATATTAAGAAAGAATTCCAATTGTGCCATAGGGTTTTATATATATATTGACTATCTTAAAAATAAATCTAATATTTGTATAAAATTCATATGCAAATATATTTTTATTTCAACAAAAAAAGGAAGAAATTGCATATCATGATATATTTATTATCTTACCAACTACATTGAAATTGATTATATTTATTATTATACTAATTACATCTAAAAAACACTTATGAAGAACGAGTGAAAAATGAAGCCCGTGAAAAAGAAGTGTGTTGATACAATGAAAAATCTGAAAAACAATTGAAGAGTGTGGTATGGGTGGATGACAATCCTAAATTGATTGAAAAAGTGAATTATATACATATATATATGTATGTATATATCTATATAGTAGGATCATCAAGAGTAATACTATCCACAAGGTGAGTTTCACATTATCCTCTAGAAGAGTACGTATCATCGGTTAAATTATATTCATTACTTTTCGAGTTAAGACGAAGAAACACCCGATGTTATTGCATATAAATGGATAATAACTTAGAATTTAACAATTATATTGAATTATATTCTTTCAATATCGAAGAACACATAGGTAGCGCATAAAATCTTAAAATCGTAGAAAATTTTTTGTTGCTATATCATTATAGAAAAGAATTGTTATGGTTATAAATAATCCGAACTAATAATTAGAACTTACAATGAGCAAAAAAAGTTAGAATAGACAATGCATACTAACTATTTCTAAAGTAAATGAAGAATGCATATGATTGAAATCAATGATTCAATTATTTAAAAGAATGTGATAAAATATATATATCAACAATTATTTAAGAAGATAATTTTGCATGCATAACTAAATAAAATAGAGAATATATTAAAAGTGACATAATAAAATATATTTTACCAAAATAAAAATTGCACGCATGATCTTCAAACGAGCAGTAATATTGAAGTTCGATAATTCTTCAAACAACAACTTACTTGATTCATTTACAAATTATTATTTGTTATTGTATTTTAAAAATTTTTATGCGATACACATCGACTGAGATAAATAAAATAATTATTATCAAGAGAATTTATTATTTACTTTATTCTTTTTTTCTTGTACTAAGGTTGTTTCTATTTGGTTTTTCCCATAAGATTTTCAACAAGACAAGATTTTTAATTTTATAACAGTTTTTCATGTATTAGCAACAAATTTTTACTGGTAATAATAATCTGTTTGGTTATAGATGAATTGTATATCAAAGGCTTCACTGAAATTTTTGGACCCAAACAATCTTCCGGGCTTAAAACCAAGCTTGAAGCGTATGCTTTCCCTGTAAGGCGAGAATTATTAGTACATGGAAGTTTAAACCATGGGCGCCGCTATAATTATCTAAATAAAAGTTCGAGACAAGCCTCCTGCTTGGTAGAAACCCTAGGGCTGCGTTTTAACGACGGGGGACGATGGAGTTCTCTCAAAGCGACTTTGATCGGCTTTTGTTGTTCGAGCACGCTCGTAAAACTGCTGAAACACAATATGCCGTTGACCCCCTGGATTCTGAGGTTACTCTCTTCTCATTTCGTTTTTAATACTCACTGTATATTGTCCAAATTCATATCTGATATCGCATTTCTCTGTGTCTGAAACACTAGATGTTGCTTTTTTTGTTTTCCTTTTCAATTCAGTTTGATTAGGCGTTGATTAAGCTATTCGCTTTCGAATTAGTAAGGGCCTGCTTGTATTTATGTTCTTCTCTTCTTTTGGGTGTATCTCTAATTATTTCCGACTATTTGAATTACTATTCACTTTACATACATGTGTGTATATATATATATATATCTATATCTTTTTTGGGATATATATATCTTCATAGATTTTCTTTCTTTTTTTTATGGTCTGTTGTATGTCCATGGCTGCTGTCCGTTCATTATTATTTCAATTTGATTAGAGTGTGACTGAGGTATTAAACTTTTTGAGTTGCCATGCTCATGATAGTCTTTCTTCCACCAACTCTATAGTTTTGGTAGTTAGATCATGTTTGATTGGTAATAAGTGTCTCTCTCAACATTGAAACATGTTGAATCTCCTCTCTGCAGAATCTAACCAAATGGGGGGGAGCATTGCTCGAATTATCTCAATTTCAAAGTGTTCCAGATGCAAAGAAGATGATAAATGGTACTTCAATTTCCTTGTTCGCATATCTTTCTTGATTCAGCTTTTCTCTTTTTACTTTAGTCTTCATGGAGTGAATGTTAAATATATAGATGCCATTTCGAAGTTGGAGGAGGCATTGACCATAAATCCCGCCAAAGGTGATGCTTTATGGTGCATAGGAAATGCCCACACGTCATATGCGTTTTTAGTACCTGATATTGATGAAGCAAAGGTGTATTTCAATAAAGCATCTGAATATTTCCAAAAAGCAGCTGATGAGGTAATTCTTTTAAGTTTCAGGCTTGAAGAGTCAGCTATAATAGAATATTCTAGAGTTAAGCAGAACCTCAGTGATGTAATTTATTGTTGTAGGATCCAAGTAATGAGCTATACCGCAAGTCGTTGGAAGTTGCAGCTAAGGTATTATATCTGTCTTATTTTCTTTTGATTCTTAAACCTTAAATGTTGTTGTTGATTTGTACACATGCTTGAATGGAAATTCAAGACTAATGTAATGTGCTAAATTAAGTGGCTAGTAGGAGTCCAATATTGTAATTGAGCTTTAAATTGGATGTCTTGTATATAATAATTTTGAACTTCTACATTTTTCTTTGGTCTATATATTGATGATTTTCGACCTTTGAGGTGGGTGGGGAAGTGTGCCCCCCCCCCCCCCCCCCATGGTACTGGATTATGGAAAAAAAATCAGCTTGGGAAGTGGTCCTTGGAGTAAGTGTGTCAAATATGAGCTCGGTAGAGGTAATAACATTCTGTTTTGGTTGGATGATTGGGTGGATGAGGGGATACTCAAGGACCATTTCCCTAAAATTTTTGCTGTTGCACAGAGTCAAGGAATTACCATTGGAGAGGCTTGGGGAGGTGAGGTTACTGATGGTGGGTGGAATGTGGTGGTGTCTAGACATCTCAATGATTGGGAGGGGGAGGAATATGAAATCTTCTTCTTTTGCTGTCTAAGGTTAAAGTTTCTGCAGAAAATGACAAATTGGTTTGGAAATCAAAGAACAGGAGGGAATTTTCAGTGAAATCCTATTATATTTTTGATGGGGGAGAATGACAGAAGACAGAATTTTTTCCAGTTAAGCAGATTTGGAAGGTTCAGGCACCGCCTAAGATTGCTTTTTTTGCATGGGAAGCCAGCAGGATTTGCATTTTGACCAATGATAAGTTGATGAAAAGAGGAAAGGTGATGGTCAATGGATGTTCCATGTGTAAAAGGGAGGTTGAAACATGCAATCATCTTCTGCTTTTTTTCCCTGCTGCTCAGGAAATATGGACTATGATTTTTAGCCTCTTGGGGGTAAATTGGGTTATGGCAGGGTCTGTTAGGGAGGAGTTGTCGGCCTGGGAGAGGTTAAGAAAAAAGAAAAAAGTCACTAGGTTAATTCCTTTGATTGTTTGGTGGATTGTTTGGAAGAAAAGAAATAGGAGGGTGTTTGAGAGGGTTGAAAGTGACAAAAAAAAAAATTAGAGATAGATGGTTCCACTTGTTTGGGTCTTTACTATTAGGGCATGACTTGTATAGGGCGGATGATTTTTGGTATATAATTGACTGCTTGACTAATATGTAAATTTATTTTGTAAATTGGTTTCACCTTTTTGGTGCATTGGTAATATATATATATATATATTGTTTTAAATAAAGTGCATTGTTAATATATTCATTCTTTTTATTTCAAAAAAATAATTTTTGACCTTTATTTTTGGCAATTTTGTATATGCATTGTGAACTCTGATTGATCTATATGTTTAGTTTAATTGAGTAGGCATGTAAGCGTCAGATGAGTTAATTTGTAGGGGTGGCTTAGGTTTGAAATTCAAGCTACGTTTTGTCCACGAAGATTCTAAAATTAGACACGAAGATTTGACATTCTTGTCTAATTTTATATGATGTAGCTTGTATATATACTTGATACCATTCAGAACCGTGCTGGGTCTTATTAGCCTGCATTAGTGTGGTTGGGGTTGCCTATGGTTTATGCAATTGCTGTGACTGACCCTGCACAAGTTGATTGTGGTCTTGCCAATGTCACGACTTTGAAGCTTCTGAGCTTCGGTCAAGTGTATTTAACGACAAGTGTTGAAGGTGAGATTATTCCTTGATATGGTGCAAATATAGGTTTCTCTACTTTGTCATGAGTATGCTAGATTCTAAAATATTTATGAGGTATTAAGTCCTTGTTGTCCATGTCTTCTCAGGCTTCTGAGTTGCATATGGAGATCCATAAACATGGAATGAGTCAGCAGACAACAGGTGGAGAATCGTCTACTTCCTCTAGCAGTAAGGTATGATTCTTGATATTTTTAACTATTTTCGGAGAGCAACTTCAATTAGAGTGTTTAGTGCTTTGAAGTACTTGTTTTTTGACACGCATACACACTTTGAGTAAAGTTGGCGCTGCCAAGTACTCATATGTCACAGAAACACACAGTTTTAGTTTTCTTTTGTCTTATACATTTCTCTTTGTTTGCATTTTATACTCGTTGTGGTGTGTGTTCATTACAAGTATATATTCTTTTTAATTGATACCATAATTTATTATAAGGCACCAAATATGTGCTATCTAATATGTAACATTTTAATTCATCAGCAACCAGTTTGATTAGTGAAAGTCCATTCAAGAACTCTGTTTTCCGAGCTCTATTTTTTAAGAGTAAAATCAGCTATTCCTATTCTTTTTTTTTTTTATAGATAAAAAGTGTAGTATTATAAACAAAGTTACCAAGGGGTACCGCCCACATACAAAAAGCTTTTACCAGCGGTTCCTATTCTTTTATAAGCCCATATGACAATTAGGTAGCAGAGTTACACTAAGTATTGGACTATTTATGTTTGTGCATCGATTAATTTGGACCCTATGATGCATATCATTAGCCTGAACATTTTTTATTAAACTTCAATTTGTTCTTTTAAAGTAGTCCTAGCTGTACATGCTTCCTTTACTTGTAAGGGCTTTGCATTGTTTCGGAAGAACTGATTTAACTGATTGATTCAAGTAAAATTTGTATTGGCTTGAATTAATTGGTTGTTTTGGTTCTCTGGAAGTACTTACAAGTTTTGGTTTCTTCCTGTCCTTACTCCTTAGAACTGAATAAATTAACAAAAGAGCTCCTTCCACTTTCACATTACTCGGTTTGGTTTGAGGGACATGGCTTTTTTTTCTCTTGTTGAAGTAAGGTTAGGTCTGCTCTTTTGGCAGCTTTAAGTGATACATATTGGATGACTAGTGTCTTGTTTGATACCCACTGATATGAGGAAATCTCGTTCATAGCATATTTTCTTCATTAAATTTTTAACATTCTTTATATATATTTCCTTTTTAACCATGTGAGATTCATCCTGAATTGGTTGTTTCATTTTAGAGTTCCAAGAAGAAGAAGAGCAGTGATCTCAAGTATGACATATTTGGATGGATAATCCTTGCGGTTGGAATCGTTGCTTGGGCAGGGATGGCAAAATCCAATACTCCATCTCCTCCTAGATAACCATTTTCTTGGCATGTCTTTGAGATAACTATATTGGTAGCTCTTCTACAAGCTTGAAATTTTTAGTGAAAGTCTCTCCCAGCTTGAGGTGGAGAAGAGTAACTTATGCATTGTGGCATCCACATATCAATCTTTGACTACTACTGTTCATTAATTAATTTGGTTAGCGTGGTTATCTTCATATGCCGATTGTGTTTTCCTAGTGGACTTCAATTTTCGGGATCTATGTACGGTGTTGATTCATCTGCATGCAAGGCTGGTTCAGTTTTATGTCGCTTCATCCATCTTGTCTCATAAAAGGTATCTTTGTTCATGAACTCAAAGAAAGTTACTCGGTTCTCTTTCTTTAAGGATTTGCAATACAGATTAGAAAGATATCTTAGCAAGAGATTGTTCGAAACATATTTTTTGTTAGTTTTGGAGATTCTTGTTTCTTAAAATAGAACAACTTTGTTCACCTTATTAAGTGCATGATCTTATCCTGCTAATCCTGCATAAAAAAAAAAAAAAAAAAAAAAAAAAAAAAAAAAACCATTTACAGAGAGACTTGCGTACAAGAAACAGGTTTGTAAAGGTCTTCCATGGTGGTGACAAGAAAACCAAGAATGAAGAGAAGAATTCCTTTGTTGCAGTTTAACTAAATATTCGAGAATAGAACAGATAGAATTTTCCCTATGTAGAAATCGGGACCCCTGGTCAAGCTCTGACTAAACATATAAATTTGTAAAATAAAAATTATTTTATAAAACATTAACCTACCTTGAACCTAAGGTCGATTGATCATATAACTACCTAAACCATTTAGGTAATTGAAAGTACTCGTCCCACCACCATAATTGCATCTATGCTCGAGCTTAAGTTATCTTACTTGAAGACAAACTTAACTTTAAGGATGGTAAAGTAAGAGATGAATATGCATCAATATATGAATCTTACGAGATCAAATTTGAAAAAAAAAAAAAAGGGTTCGGGTTGGTGTGTTATGTTGTCTCCCTTTGTTGCATCATTTGTCATGAGATTTTTTAAAAAAAAAGCTAAAAAAGTTAATCATGGAAGCAAAAATTTGAATGTGAATCTTCTTTTTCACAAAAGAAAAGAAAATAAAAGAAAAATGCAAGACCTAACTATTACCTTATAACATTAAAGAAGAAACTATAAATTAAATGTCGTAGTATTGAAAATGAAGAAGAAAAAGAAACCAAACTCTAAATAAAGTAGGACTTGATTCAAAGAAGATTTCATTTTCTTTTAAATTTTCAATAGTGATGAGAGCACAAAGAAAATGATGGATGTTGATAGATGAGATGATGAGTTGTGAATGTGAGAATATGAGTTTGTTGTTATGGTTTATTTTAATAAATATATTTATTTTTAGTAAAAAATTTATTAAAAATATATTTAGTTTACTAGCGGATCGGATTTTTTTTCGAATTTAAACTCGTTTTAATCCAATATAATCATTTGTACTATTTGAATATGATATGACTTTTGTTTTTTTTTAAAAAAAATTGTGTTAAAACAAGTAGAGTGGATTAAGATACCTCATATCATAATTTTAATTGTCATTCTTAAAAATTTAGAACTCTAAAGTTGAAATGTCTTTGTAAATTACTTGTTCTACACTCGAAGTAACTAAGTGAAGGCAGCTTCAACAAACGATATTATTTACACATCTAAGGACTCCAAACAATAAGATATGTTTGTGTTTCTTATTATTTGTGAAAAAATATTTATTATATTTTTCGTTTTTATTCTCAAACATGACAAGTTTTGAAACAAAACTTTATAAAATTTCTAAGTAGTTGTGCATTGAGTTATGTGTCAGCCACTTCATTGACACAACACCTTTTCACATTAGTAAATTTGGTAAGCATGTATAGATCGCAAATTTTATATATCATCGCGAATGAATCTTTCGATAATTTTGTAAAAATCTTTTGAAAAATATTATTTATTATGTTATGTGAAAATATATCTTTGGTAACATTTATTTTATAACTAAAACTTAACTTAATAGTTCGCCTTATAATGTATTTTAGCCAATTATATGAAATACGAATACTTTGTATTACACGTTAATTATTAAACAAAATGTCTAGTCACTTTTTATGTCCAAATGATGCATGCCATTATTTACTTTTATGCATTCGTTGTATGGGATAATGCGAGTCAACATAATCAAACGGCTTTTAAGATAATTGTTGGATATTCATTTATTAGTGCGTGATAGTTGCCATTAATGTTTGTTAAATGCCTTATAATTGTTATAAATGTTAATAATTTCACATTATAACTATTGTTTATTGTTGCTTATTAACCATTTGTCTTACATATATTGTATGTAAAGACCATTCTACCTTATGTTAAATTATTTGAGAAACTATATCATAAGTAAATGGTCAATCTACGAACTTGGCAAGTAGGGTATCTAACACATTTTTAAGTCATAATTAATTTCTAAGTTATTATTGAAATTATATGTAGATCCTCTTATAAGAAGTTAGTATTATATACTTATGAACTATTGTTATTATTTGGCTATAAACTCTTATAATACGATAAATGGACTACCTTGCAAGCTATTTTTAAATTTTACAAACTTTTAACTCAAAAATTATCATAGTTACCTAAAACTTGATCGACGACAAAAATCCAAGCTCACAGTGGTGATTACACTTGGGCTAGAAAAAAGTAATTTTATACACGAGCATATTAATATTTCCACTTTACTATTATACTAAAACAATGTTGAAAACTTTGTTCATATAGTAATTATAATTTTTAGTGCAATTCTATTTCTAATATGTTTGAACTTGAAAGCTGAAATGAAATCTCTTTATGTTGTAAGTGGCACGTGACAATGTAACTTAAACATGTTATAAATAGTTGTTATATGTGTTATATTTATTGTGCATACTAGTAACACTAAAGCTGGTCTCATTATCGAATGTTTTTATTACTTGCTATTATATTTTTAAGTGAAAATATTAATTTTTTATACTCATTCTTTGACATCCATGTCAAAACAATTATCTAATTGAGAATTGATATTACAAATAAAAATGTGTGAGAGAGATAAGACTATAAATATCACTTTATATATGTTTTAAAATGTATTCTATAATATGTCGACATGCTTCTTATGTATTTCGTGAATACCTTGTGTTGTAGTCATTGTAGAGTATTCTTTTTAACAGAAAACGCAAGCAAAATGCTCCATATAATTGGAAAAAAGTAAGACAAAAATCGAAAATTCCTTTTAAATAATCACTGAAAATATGTATAGTTAGCACCTAACGTGGAATGATTTTATTTATAACAAAACTTAATATTTAAATTATCAAACAACATGTATAATCTCTATCAAAGAATAACCTAAAAACAAAAAGTATTTACTTCGAAGGACAAAGAAAAAGAAAAGATTGTAGAACAAGATGACCTTTATAACCTTGAAACACCACGCGAAAAAGATATGGAAGCATAACCTGATATTCCGTAAAAAAAAAAAAAAAAAGATTTATAAGATACTTAATTATTTTCTAATGTAATATAAAAAATTATAAGACAAAAAAGTATCGAAAACACCGTAATTTAAAAGAATTGAGCTTTCCCTCCAAAAATAAACTAACACTTAAATTCTACATTTTTAATCTACCAAAAGTACAAATAGCGTAGAGATCTCCAACTGTACGTACGATAAAAATTAGTGTAATCGTTTTTTTTATTATTATTAAATGTAAAATATTTTCAATATAATATACTTATTAATTATAAATAATACAGATGATCATATAATTTATAAAAACTAATACTTGTACTTATGTTTATTTTAGTAAATAATTATTAGAGCAGATTCGGATTCAAGTACCTGGATCATAGTTTTTTCATATCATATGCTTTTTGCCCCCTAATGTATATGTATATATATATCAATATGAAACGTTTGGGGTCCTATTTATAAATTCACGAAGTTGAAGCTCCATTCAGAATAAATTTATCCAAATTACGGATTATCATTTGGCTTTTAGTTTATATCTAAATATTATAAAACTAATTTAACAGACAATAACAAATCTCTTGCCACTCGCCTCAACTCTATTAAAGATGCACGCGCTACTCTATATCTCCACGTGTTGAATTACTGACGCTTGTCCTTGTAATAGACAGCGAGTAACGTTATACCCCGTTAAACGCGCGTTTGAAGCAAATTTCTCTTGCAGCTCCCCCTCGAGCTTAAAAGAGTTTCCAAATTATAAAAAAAAAAAACGTCCATCAAATTTTTCTTCAGCTCCTTTGTTCAGACAAAAATAATTTTCGATCCCTCTCCATTTTCCCTCTCTTTTCCATCTTTGGAGGGAAAAGAAAAGCTCTCCAAAAAAAAAACACCCGAACCAGAATCCCGTTTTGCACTGGTATCAAATTTAGGGTTTTGATTACTCACATTCTTCTTCTCGTTTTGTCTTCAATCTTTTGACTCTCTTGCTCTTTGTTTTTTGCTCGATTTACAGGAACTTACTTACTGTGACTAAAGCTTACTGAATTTTTCTTATTGGATTTAATATCGGGCGACAATCTTTGAACTTTGCGCTTATTGAAGTTCAGGTTTGTTGCTTTAGTTGTCATTTACTGCTCGTTTTCGTCTTTGTCTGTTGTTTTTCTAGGGTTTAACTAGTTATTGATGCATGTCTTGCGCGACCTGCATTAAATGCTTAACTTTTAGTGCTGATTTTTTATATTCGGTTTGGGAACGATACCGATATAGATTCTTTCGTTGCTCGTTATAGTTCTCTTGTGCGCCTTGTAGATTTGGAGTTTCCCACGGTTATCTAGGGTTTTACCTAAGATTTTAGTCCTGTCAATGATCTTAAGTGTGTTATGACCTGTTATGCATATGCGAAGCTTTAGCAATTTGTAAGTCAGAGTGTTTCAAATTTATAAATTGGGAAATGTTGACGTGGAGGTAGTTGTGATTCTCAGTATTTTTTCTTTGAATTTAAGCTGAACAGGAGTACTGCCTTTAGGTTCGAAAGATTATTCATTGGCCCTTTTACTTATGGCTTAACATTAATATAAGGTATTTGAAAATCCAAAGGTATGGATTCAACAGTCTGAGTAGATGATTAAGGTAGAGAGGTTATGGGGAAGCAGTTAGCTTCTACTGTTTGTATCAAGACGAGAGAGGTAATTTTGGAATTTATGCTTCAAATTGAATGACTGTACCAAGAGGTGGGGGAAACAGAATTCTGGTACATATACTTCGACTTGAACAATGCTGCATTTGATTAAAATGTCACGAAGTTACCTTTTTCTGTTTTCCTCTTTATTGACTGGCTACACAGTTTTCTAGTATGAAGAAGCCTGATTTTTATTTTGTGATGGGATATTTCTAGAAAATTTGGTATTTAAATTTTGATTAAGAGAAAATCTGGTATTTAAATTTTTATTCTTTTACTAGTTCGTGTAGTTTGATTTAATCTGGTTTCTGTGCATGTATTAGTCTGTATTTTCAAGCCCTGTTGAATGGTTACATTTTTTACATGTTACCATTCATGCTAGTTTTGCATTACAGCTGCCATGGGTGCTGCTGTAGGATCAATCCTATTTGGAGCTTTTCTTGGATTTGCCCTTTAAGGATTCTTATTTTTGGCTAAAATAACAGACTGTTTTTTTCTGGGTTGCTAATTCAAAATTTATTCAGTCAGGAAACTGTGGTTAGGTCGTTGTTGCCAATAATTACACTCTTGTGCTGGTTCAAGGTAACAGGGATTGCAGTCCAAAGATTGGTGAGATCTTCACATTGAAATGCAAACAAGGAAAAGGGTTTCTGGAAGAAATGCTTGTCGACAGCATGCCAGTCCCAGAATTTCGAGAGCTCAAAAGAAGACGTCTGAAAATGTACAAGGTGCAGAAAAGAGAGTGACAGAGCTTATTACGTCTTCAGCTAGAAAGCAGAAACTTGGTATCTTATTAATTTCCTGTCGCTTATTATTTCTATTTCAGCTTATTTTTAATTCAGGACTATTTAATCAAGGATTATTTTATTTAAATCTGTAAGTATTGAGTTCAAAAGCTGATGATTTTTCCAAGAGATTCAGTTCCAGTTTCTTGAAGGGCTATTCCATGCTCTTGATTCTTGTCATGGTAGAGAAAATTCACATATCTACTTTTTGGGTTAGGTATTGAGGAACTGATACATAGAAAACTATGAGTACTATTTTCATTTAAGATAATGCTAGAAGGAACATGAGTTTTTTTTTTCCTCTACTCAAAACAATATCCCTAGCACATTCTCAAAGAAAAATATGGACCATGTTGCAGCAGCAAATCTGAATAATAGATATGGCTCGGAGCTTGATAAAAATTCAAATGCTTGTTTGGAGCATAACGCAGCTACCGTTGCTTCTGTGGATCACAAGGTATATATCTAGCTTACCAAGTCTCTATCTGGAGTTGTCTTTTGGGTGAATGATACTATAGAATCTTTAAAAATAAAAGCTATTGATCAGATCATTTGGGTGCATTTCTGCCCTTAAGTCAAGAAAAATGAAAACAACAAGAAACTAATGGCTGTTCTCCTAATCCAGTATTTCTTTTATATATATGTTCTATCTTATTACACACATGCACCACTCAGACTCTTAGATATTCAACCTTTTTTTTGTATAAGAAAAAAATAGTGTTAGAAAGACTCATATATTTATATATGCATATATGTACTTATATTCCTGTATGAACACATTATTATGTTTGTTTCTTCAATTACATTGACATTCAGTATGCTCCCTATGATACTCTACTTCCACATTAGAAAAACATATAATTATAAATCTGAAAGCTCAAATCATTATTACCAAAAAACTTGAATTTGAGCTTCTGAGAACTAATGATTTTGATTGAAAAATTATTGAGCAAATCATGACATAGCTATAGCATTATAAGTGGGCTAACAGTACATACAACTCGGTGACTCTAAGCTCATACATGACTGGATCTTGATACGAGTGGTTGGGATTATGATGCCTAATTTCCGTGTCAAAAATATGTATAGTTATTGAGTTCTATGTAGGGGCTTAAATAACTCAAATTTGAGCTTGATCTTTTAAGTGCAATCTTAGATTCAAAAAATTGTTAGATTATTAGTGCTTGGATCCGGAGGCATTACATTTCTCTTACATGGTCTTTAACATTTCTGACGTATGTTTGATGTGGGGGTTTGTGAAACCTTGACATCTCAAGCAAAGGCTGTGAAAGATAATTTATAAAATGAAGTTATCTGTTGTACAATTCTTGCGCAGGGATGTAATGAGAGAAGTGCTCATGAGTTGGAAACTATTTTCTCTCCTGCTTTTCACATATCAAAAATTTCTGGAGGGGATATTGCTAGTGGAGGTAGGTGATAAAAATATATTGTTCTTATTTTGTTAAGGTGTATAGTCCTTGGGTTTCTTTCTTTTCTTTCCATATAATTGTGTCTCTACTTATTTAGTTGACTTCATCAAATTCTTTTGGAGTGAAGACCAGAAGCTTCATCAGGGTAGTGGAATGGAATATTCACAAGTTGACATGCCGAAAAGCCATTATGCTCAAGAATCCTCCTTTGTAGACGAGAAGAATTGCTCTTCAACTTCCTTCATTGCATCAGGTGATTGTGACATGGGAGATGCAAATGTATCTTCCGGAAACTTAGGGGCACTGAGCTTTGGTCATGAGTCGGTTGTTCTAGATACAAACATGGATTCTTATCGTGGTTCGGAGTCAGGGCCTGCCCTTTCATCTGAAGTTTCTGCCATCTATCTGGCAATGAAGAACTCAAAGTTAGAATGTATTGATGAGCATGGTCAAGATTCTATGTCGGCTGATGTTTGTGTTGAGGATGAAGATTCTGAAGAATTTGATGACTTTGATCCATATTTATTTATAAAAAATTTACCTGACTTGTCCGCAGTTGTCCCCACTTTTCGGCCTGTGCTATTACCGAAACAAACCCGGAGCTGTCCTCCTACTACTCTTGTTCTTGACTTGGATGGTAAGAATATCAAGATATTTAGTTCTGTTGTGATTTTTATGAGCATAATTGAGACTTCATAAATGTCTATCAAATATTGCTTGCTGTTCTTTGGTTGCTTAATGCAACTTTATAATGATATTTATCGAAGGGCGAGAAACAATTGGTTTTCTTGTTATCAGCTGGTCCTGGATCCATGGCCAAACCTGTGGTTTTATGAGATTCTGATATATAGATGTTTCTGTATTCATGAACTCTTAGTAATGTCACATTATTTTCCCTAACTGAACATTGACCAACTTCTGAATGATGATTGCATGTTGATAAATAGCAAAAGGAAAAGCTACTTTTATCCTATTTTCAGAATTAGAAGAGTTTACTACTGATTTCACTGGGAAAAGCATCTGTAGTATTTCTGATATGGAAACTTTTGTATCTGTTCAGTTCTTGTAGAAATTAGTGATAATTTTTAGAACATCTACAGCATTGACTGAAGCATTTTGCTTTTGCAGAAACTCTCGTGCACTCCTCACTAGAACCTTGTGATGATGTGGACTTTACATTCCCTGTAAACTTTAACCTTGAAGAACATACAGTCTATGTGCGATGTCGTCCCCACCTCAGGGATTTTATGGAGAGAGTATCCAGGCTTTTTGAGATTATAATATTTACAGCCAGTCAAAGTATTTATGCAGAGCAGCTTCTAAATGTGCTGGATCCAAGGAGAAAGTTATTTCGGCATCGTGTTTTCCGCGAATCATGTGTTTTTGTTGATGGCAACTACCTCAAAGATTTGTCTGTTCTTGGGCGTGATCTGTCCCGTGTTATTATAGTTGACAACTCCCCACAGGTAAAATGTGGTCAACTAGATTGATGTTGTCCGATGTTTTGAGAAAAAACGCTTCCTTGCTATTCCAAAAGAGACCAGCATGTGATTTGCGATGTTATTGAGTGAAAAAGAAAATGATTGTGCGTCCTTGCATGCAAATCACTGAGAACCACATTATTCTTCAGGTAGTTATTTTCAGTCTCAAGAAATGGTTATTTACTTGGTTTTGTTTGTGTTTATTTTCTCCTAGGCATTTGGATTCCAAGTGGACAATGGGATACCAATTGAGAGCTGGTTCGATGATCGCACGGATCAAGAATTGCTTTTATTACTTCCATTTTTGGAGAGTTTGGTTGGAGTTGAAGATGTAAGGCCACTGATCGCAAAAAAATTCAATCTTCGGGAGAAAGTGGCAGCAGCTGTTTATCCTCCCTTGATCGCAAATAAAGGAGATCCTTTTGAAAGGTGAACCTTGATATAACTGGAAATCTGGAATGTGAAAACTGATTTTGAGCTGTATTATTATTATTATTATTATTAAATATTTGCTTCCTATTCGTTCTGCAGTGTTTAGCAAGTGCAGGATTTGAAATTAATATGCTGTAATTCCAACCAGTGATGGAGAAAGGAAAAAAATAATACCGTGATCAGGTAGTCATGCAGAGCCAGAGCAACGTGGGTAGCCCAAGAGACCCAGAACGACCTTCGATTCGGAAATGGATATTCGAGTTTAGATTGAATAATCTCTGAAATCATCTTAAGCACATAAATTTTATTAATTTACCAGAATTACAAGAACCAAATTTATTGTTTGACCAAAAGTATTACGCATATTTTCTTGCCCACAAATTTGTGTTGGAACATGTATTGCTTGATTACCCCGAACAACAATGTCTTTACCATTAAATTTGATTATAATAGTTTTATTAATAATTAATAAATTAAAATATAGATCTATTAAATTAAATATCATTGAGTTAATCATTATTAATTTATAATATATTTACAATTATTATTTTTATCTAATCATCTCAACTTGAGCCCACAGCCAGCAATTGGTGCTCAATATTTCTAAAAATATAACTATGTAAGCTTTTTTAATATTATCAAAAGTTTCGGCAATGTCACCGTGTTGATATGAGGAAAACAAGCAAACCGTACGTAGTTATTCAACTCTATGGCGGCACTTAAATATCCTAAACCCAATTCAGAAAAGTTTGAATGCCATCAAATTGTAATTTGTAAAACATATACGCATTGCCCATTCTGATCATTAAAGAGTTTCCTCCTAATAAAATATGATATTTGTGGTTTTTTTTTTTTTTTTTTCTGTCACTAGGACAATAAACTGCATGATTTTTATACACATTCTTAACCAGAAATAGAAGTAAAATTCCGAATATTTAGATACCAAAACATATCGTAAATTGAATGGGAGTAAATATTTAGATAATTATAAATTTTATAATGGAATGATTGGTTATCAATTAATACATTTATTAGCTCATATGGATCTATTTTCCAATTATTAGAATTCGAAATATGTATATTTCACTTATTTTAATCGTTAACAATTTAATATCTGAACAAATTAATTTAGTTCAGACAGTACTTCATAAAAGTTATAATAAAAAAAAAATTGAAACGGCAGAGATCCCTCTCGCTTTACAAACACGCAGTTGCATTTTTCAAAATTCGGTTATGGCAGCATCAATCAATCCTTACCCAATAAAAAACAAACTACGGATTGGTTTTGCTAGCCCTCCTATAAATGCCCGCGGAGCCTTTGATCTCCCGCCAGTTTCTGAAGTTTCTTTGTTCGACTCGATTTTAAATTTCAAACCTACTTCTCTCTCTCTCTCTCTCTCTCTCTCTCTCATTTCTGTCGCTAACTTTCGAATTTCTCTCTATTTTCTACATCAATGGTGAGCCTAAAATCGTCTTGAATCCTTCTTTTCTGGTTCTTTCTTATTTTTCCTGTTCGCACCAACTTATTGTACATCAGAATCTCATTCTATATCTCCCCGTTTTTTTCCTCAGGGCGTTGCACAAAAGGTGAAGGAGGCGGAGATCACTGAGCAGAAGTCACTGCTTCTGGTAATCAACAATCAATATCATATTTTAACTTATTTGGAACTTTAGTTTGATCTTTCCTCTCATTCGATCGAAGAGTGTATAATCCAACTTATTGTTCTTTCACTGTTGGACCTCTACGTGATTGTGCGCTGTTCTTATCCATTTGAATATTTCTTCTTCTGCTTCAGCTAAACATCATACGGACAGATGCACGGGAGACAACTCAAAATCGCTTTCGTTTCTATTCTTGTTGTTAATCCGAATAATATGCTTTGTTGTCAATCATTTATCTGCGTGCATCATGTATGTGTACTTCATAGGTTTGTTTGTCAATTAAAAAAAAAAGAAACGTCTGTTTGTCGTCAGATCATTGCATTTGTCGTTGTATTCTTCATCAGTGCCTTTTCTGTTTCATGGATTCACTCCTTGTTTTATATTTTCTTCTAACAGACGAGGAATTTGCTCCGTATTGCCATATTCAATATAAGTTACATCAGAGGCCTTTTTCCAGACAAGTATTTTAATGATAAGTCTGTTCCTGCCTTAGGTAACTTTTAAAGGAAGAGTTATATACTTCTGGTTTTGTAGTGTGTGTTTTTTTAAATACTTCTGCACATTCTTAAATAAATGGATGCATACATATCTTTGAGTGAATGCCTCTTATATTTTGAAAAATTATCAACAGATATGAAAATCAAAAAGCTGATGCCGATGGATGCGGAGTCACGCAGACTGATTGACTGGATGGAGAAAGGTAGCCTGAGTCTCTTCATTTGCAGAAGCTTCAAAATTATTTTTTCCATCCGCAACTTTTTCTGACAAATATTTTCTACGTGATTTTGCTTATTGAGTTCGATAGTCTTAATGTTTGATCTTTGTTTAGGTGTCTATGATGCATTACAGAAGAAATATCTGAAAACACTTCTATTCTGCGTGTGTGAAGCAATAGAAGGGCCAATGATTGAGGAATATGCATGTAAGTTCGTGCGATTGTTTCATTTTACTGTAGAATCCAATAAATGGCTCTGGGGATTGGCTTTTCAATTTGAAAATTTTGCCATTTCACATATCGCCTTTTTAATTGTTTCTGGTTGACGAGCAGAGCACATGCTGTCAACGTTTGTATCTAGAGCATACAAGCGATTCACCATAATTCATCCTTCGTGATTGACCCAATGATTGCTAAGTAAAAGCCAGTATAAGTACTGTGCCTTATGCAAATTAATTTGGTGCTGTTGTTTCTCTCTAATGTTAACCTGGTTTTTTATAATTTAATTACGCATTGGGAGATAAAGTTGGTTCATCCATGGTTGTAATGTCTTTTTGCTCTGCAGTTTCTTTCAGTTACTCAAATTCTGATAGCCAGGAGGTCTCAATGAATATCAATCGCACTGGAAGCAAAAAACAGGGGGGTACATTCAAATGTAACTCCACAACCGAAGTTACTCCCAACCAGATGAGGTAATTTAAATGTGAATCTCGATTCACATGCGTTTCCTGTAGTCTACATTTGAACCTTCTTACTATACTGGTTAATTTTGAACTAATATTGACATTCAGGAGTTCTGCCTGTAAAATGATTCGTACATTGGTTCAATTGATGAGAACTCTTGATAAAATGCCAGAAGAGGTGAATGAGTTTAGCAACTGAACTGAAGGTCTTCGCTCTGATTTTGCATATGTAGATGTTACCCTCAATTATTACTGAAAATATATATGTTTCTTTCAGCGCACTATATTGATGAAACTTCTGTACTATGATGATGTGACGGTATGCCTTTTCTTACTAATTAATCAAAGATTAATTTCGTTCTCATAGAATTATTGCATTCAAGTTTCATGTCTCTTTTTTTAATTGGTCTATCAAGTGGGAACTGGACTCCAGATTTTAGGCTCTCTATGGAGGCTTTATGCCAATTGGGCTAACAATCATGCGTAACATTCTTGGTTAACCTTTTCTCTACATGTACTTACTTTATTTCATTTTTAAGTAAAGAAAGTTAGTGTTTGAATATAGTGCGAATATAATTAGGCAACTTTGGTGGTTTGACTCTGTCGTGGAGGATGAAAAGACAAATTCTTTGCACTGCATGTGAATTTAAATTGTTTTGCTTATAGGCTCAATGGGGCATTTACCTTCTCTGGAACATTCAGTGGGCAAAAGATATTCACTTCTGTTGTCGTCTATGTGGAAAATAGTAAACAAAAGGAAGAAAAAATAATGCAATTACATGACCTTGCAGCCAATGGATTATGAGCCCCCTTTCTTCAGAAGTTGCACAGAAGAAGAAGCTCATAATCCATGGACAAAAAATCCTCTGAAAATGGAAGTTGGAAATGTCAACAGCAAGCATTTTGTATTAGCCCTGAAGGTAAAGTGTGAAGTTTGTAGGAGGGTAGAAATTAAGATGGATAATAATATCTCCTGTCCTCGTTAATTTGTTCAGGTAAAGAGTGTGCTTGATCCTTGTGAGGACGAAAGGGATGAGATGCAAGATGACGAAGTTATCTTAGGGGGAGATTCTATGCAGATGGACGAATCTTCTGACTCAGGCAGTGAGGTGAAGAGACAATATTAATTTAATGTTGTTCTTTAATGATTATTTTTCTTCAAACTTCATTGTTTTTCCAAAGAGCAGACTTCTCTCTTAGTCTGCCAAGAGTGAAACAGCTGCAAACCCTCACGCATTTCCATTGTATCAATAATAGATAAGAAATAGATTTTGAGACAAACTTTGTACTTTTATTGCTGTGTAGAAAACTCATGCTCTGATTTCTAAATTCAGGTCAGTCAATCACAAGATGATCAATACATTGTAGCACCAGTTGGTAATTACATGATTTCACTTGAAAATCAGTTTACCCCCATTTCCTGTCCCAAAATTATATAGAAATACATTTGTATAAATATTATTTCTATGTACATGTTTCATTTTGATAATTGACAGTAAAACTAACCAATGTTGCCATGACAGGTAAACAACAACCAGAGGAGGAAAACGGCATGGTTGATGAAGGTAATATTTTAAAGTTAAATAGAATAAGATGCATTCACCAACCCCTTGCGGAACAACAGAGTCATCCAAATTAAGAGAGCTGCCATACATGATAAATTATAAATATTAATTGGCAGGTTTTTTCTCTCTTTCTTTGAACATTTGAGTTGTGTCTTTCTTGCTTTGCAGAAACTCAAGATCCAATTGAAGATGAAAACCAACTAGCTAGGGTGAAAGAATGGATAGACTCTCGTCACCTCGAGACGATTGAACTTACTGATGTCCTCTCAAATTTCCCTGACATCTCGGTGGTGAGTTTTTTAACTTTTATCATGCAAACCCCAAGTCAATAGCACGACATGTTTTAAACATAAATTTTAGATCTCACAATTTGATTTGTCCACTCTGATTTTCATAATTGCATACTGAAGTTTTGCTGGTTTTCATAAATGCAGGTTTTGACTGAAGGTAAAAGAGAAGCTTTGATCTACTCTAAATTTGACATGAAGAGGATATCTAGTGGTTAAATTTGAAGTTTAAAAATTAGTTCCCTTTGCTTCCCTGTAATCAAAATATCAGAAATCATGGATACGCTTGTGAAGGAAGGTGTTTTATCAAAGACCGGAAAGGACACTTATACTAGATACAAGAAAAAGGTTTGTCTTTTTTTCCCTTCATTATTTGTTCGAATTCAACCTATCCTCAATACTGACGAAGACCCCACGTCAGCCGTTTGACTATGAGTTCACTACGGTAAAAGAAGAATTGGATGGTCAGACACTCTCGAAGGGTGACAAAGCTCAGCAAGTTGATGAGCGTACCTACATGAAGGTGAGAACTTTTCTCTTATTTTCTCAGTGGTAGACAAAAGGATATTTACGCTGTTTTTTACGAAGTTGGAGCATTCTCTCAACGACTATAGGATTAGTATATGGTGCCACTGAGGTTGAGAGTACCATGCTCATTGTGATGTATATCGCATTGTAATGGTGGTAAGAATACGCAGTCCTTTTAAAAAAATAGCGTGGGATAGATAGGGACACCCAAGGATAGCATCTTCGGACCCCATTTTGACTTGATCTGAGACTGTTTATCAATAGATTTCTGTTTTGATCTTGTTATGTGGGTATCTGAGGGTGGTTTTCTCCGCTTCTCCTGATGAATTGAGCCACTGAGTTGGCGTGCAGTATGAAATTCGAGTTTGATTTCATATTGTGTCTATCCTATGTTGAGACGGTTCACTTCTAATAACAGGTATGCTGTAATCTAATTTCACGTGGTACATTCTAATTCGTTGTTACAATCTTAGGCCTTGTACCATGCTCTTCCCATGGAATATGTGACGGTCTCGAAGCTTCACAAGCAGCTGGACAAAGAAGCAAATCAAACTACCGTGCGCAAATTAATTGATAAAATGATTCGCGATGGTTATATTGAAGCTAAAGGGAATCGTAGGCTAGGTCTGCATTTCTCTCAGAAACCTTTTGTCCTCGCATAATTTGTGGGATCATACGGTTTTCAGTTTCCTTTTGTTACAGTAATAATCCGGGTTATTACAGGAAAACGTGTGATCCATTCCATTCTAACTGAGAGAAAGCTTATGGAAGTGAAGAGCGTTTTGGACAGCGATAATATGGTGATAACTTTTATCCTTGGTTTTTCTACCGGACTACTGCATTTTCTTCTTGGATCCGAATATTATGTTTCTTTTAACTTCTTTCTTAACCGAACAGGATGCGAAGATCAATGGATCACAAAGCAAGTCTTGCCACGTAGCACGCGCAGCTGGTACTGGCTCATACCCTTGTAGCGCTGCTTCAGCCCCTTCAAATAATACATTCCGCTTCAAAATGCACTAAAACTGTGGTTCATTGTCAGGAAGCAATCTCAAGGATTTGTCAACGTGCGGGGTTCTTCATTCAGTTGGATCAGATCTCACACGCATGAAGGGTACATCCGACATCAATCAAAATGATTCAATCAGGAAAACCAGGGAGAATGGAGGCACTCCCATAAGCATGGCTGAGGTAAGTAAACTTTGAAATTGGTTCTTATGTCAAAAATTTTCTAACGCTCCATTGTCAGTTGATAGTCTGTTTACTAGTAGTTTACTTTTAAATACTTCCAGCCAGTTGCTTCGAGAGAGAGTTTCATACCAGGAAATGAGAATCGCAGAGACAATGGACATTCCAATTGCTGTGAGGAGGCAGATGGGATTATCTGTAGTAGATCCACCCAGGAAAAACGGTCAAGGAAAACAAGCACGGTATGCTTCATTACTCGCTCTTGTTTACAGGGAAAACCTGTCATTGGGAAATATTCTATGAATATATGTCATTATTAATTGTTTATTTATTTCCTAAATGACAATTGTTTATTTATTTCCTAGTTTAGTGGTGATAGACTGGCTAATTTGTGCAAGTCAAGAATTTCAATTGTATATGTATAGATATAGGCAAAATCAATATGCATAAATATAGGTAAAATCAACGTAATTGTTTCTTATATACACATGTATTCTATACCAAATCAATGCAATAAAAAGATATAGTGATCTTTGCCAAAAGATTTTATCACCTTTTTCTTCACCAATAATACTTTTGTGTCATGATGCTTTTGGGGCAATTCTTTAATTTCGCATAAGAATCTCACGCACTATATAATAACTTAGACAATATTAATTGATTGCTACATAAACTTACTAAACGTTATAAAGATTATCTCGAGGCGGATGGTAATAGAAATTTATTGGATCTTCTTCTGGTTCTTAAATTTTGCAGGTCAAGGAGCCCATCCTTCAGTACTCCAAGCGCCAGAGATCTCAAGCCGTCTGAAAAAGTTTGACAATGGGTGTTTACTTTGTTAAAGCTGTAGAACATGTAACTCGGGAGTGATAACATCTGGTAGAATATAACTATTGTGAAATCGTGGTTAAGCCAAAGCTACTTTCCTTAGTTTCTAGGCCAGCATTTTTAATGTGGTCCATGAACCAAACAACAGAAGCCAGTTTAGCGAAAATTAAGGTTGGAGACTTGAATTGGAAAAAGAAATTCCGTTTCTCCTAAAATTTGATCCATGGAAGTGGAGGAAGATAAATGAAATTACAATACTATAATAATAGAAAATTCTAATACAAAATTATAATTGCCATTGTTTATAATTAGTAATAATGTAGTGAAGTGAGATACTTTTTCTTTTTCACTTATTTCGACACAAAACTATAATTAGCAAAGGAAAAAAGAGTTATGATTACCACTATTTTTTAAACTTAAAATTTTAAATTTTCTATTCTTTTAATGCTTCCTTTGAATAAAAACTATTATATGAATAGAGAGGAGAGAAAAAAAAAAGAAAAAGAAATAATGGTTTTCACACAGAGGGAAAAGGAAATTATTTATTTCATTTGGATCGGTAAAAATTAAAAAGAAACTAAAGGAAAAAGAAGTGCAGTTGTGATGTTTAATTTTATAATGAAAAAATTTGTTATAAAAATAATAATAAATAATACTCTTTATTAATAAAATAACTAGTTAGGTAAAAACATATTTATATTTATATTTTTGAATATTAATTAAAATTTGATTGATTATATATTGTTTTCCTGAAAATAACAGTTTTAATCGAGTAGTTAAGAAGATTTTGAGAAAACAAACCTCAAACACGACTCAATTCAAATTGTATTAACAAAAAAAAAAGTATTAAATTAAATTTAAAATAATCGTATTAAATAAATTTTGATCAAAAAATACTATTTACATGTCAAAATAAGTTTATAGGGACAAAAAAAAAAGGAAAAATTTATAAAAATCTACATATTCATCCATATATGTGTGTATATATATACATAATAGATTAAGTGGGTTTGAGCCAAAAATATATATTTTTTTATTAGAATGAGATTTTTAAGAATAAAGTGAAGTGGAAAATTGTAGAAATCTTTATATTTATATGTTTAAACCTAGTGCATCCATGTTATTACCCCAAAGGAACTTTTCAAATCGAAAGAGTCTCTTGGTTTCAAGTTGATTTGCAATAGGACACACTTTTGAGATACTTTTGCTTGTACCAACATTTTCCAAAGGGTATTTACTTGTTATACAAGATTTCATGCCAGTTTGTCCAGTAGAACTACATTATAAATAGGGAGACGTTTAAATTTTATGTATGACACAATAAAATTCTAATTAATGTGGCTGTGAGAAAAATTCTATTTTGGATTTATTATTAAATTCATTTCTAAATAAAATATTTTTAAAAATTAAGCCAAAGATATTTCCTCGTAATGTAAATCAGCAGCGCCCACGTGTTTTCTGGAAGCCTCTACTTCCCCCTTGGAACCAACGGGTCCCACTCCTTAATTAAAAATTCAAAAGCCGATGAAACTTAATGCAAACCCTTCCTTATACGGGGCCCAACTTCTCTCTAGAAAGATCTAATCTAAACCGTCGGTTCAGATGAACGGCTCAGATCAACCGTTACACTTCTCTTTCAAACTAAATTAATAAATACATCCACCATCTCCTTCCTCGACCAATCTCATTACACTCGCCAACACACACGATACAGTGGTGGTTGAGAGCAAATCGCAAGCTTAGAGAAGGTGATTCGTGCCAAACAGAGTAAAGTCATGGCTGAGGTATAGCAGATCTCTGCGTTATGGTTCCATCGCTGTGCCTTCTTACTTCAACCCCTCCCCCCGCCCCTCTCTTTCGATTTCCTAACCTTATTGTTCATGTTTATGCGAATATGTGGATTTGTTTTTGCAGAATACGGAGACTGAAAGCACGAGTACTCACGAATTGAAGCACTTAGGGTTGTTTCGGATGGCTGCGATTCAAGCCCTGATTTGCGTTTCGAATCTCTACGAGTACGCGAAACAGAACTCGGGGCCCTTGAAATCTACGATTGGGACCGTGGAAGGTGCTGTTACCACCGTTTTAAGTCCCGTTTACGAGAGATTCAAAGGCGTTCCTGATGATCTCCTCGTTTTCGTTGACAATAAGGTAGGGTTTTATCTAGTACAGAAATAGATTTTCAGTTTTCTTGAACTGTAGAGGCCGTACGGGTACTCAAGTGTTTGATTAGTGTAGGTGGATGAAGCTACGCACAAGTTAGAGGAGCATGCTCCGCCGTTGGCAAAGCAGGCAGTTAAGACAACTCGGAATCTGATTCAAGAGGCATCAGAAAAGACTCAAAAGATTGTAGGGGAGGCTCGGAGAGATGGATCTAAGGCGGCCCTGCACATGGCTACGGCAGAGTGTAAACAATTCCTCTTGACGAATTCAGTTAAGGCGTGGGTGAAACTCAACAATTTCACGCCCGTTCACACGGTGGCCGACGTGGCGGTTCCCACGGCGGCGCACTGGTCAGAAAAATACAATGATGTGGTGAAGAACATGAGCCAGAAGGGTTATCCCTTGGTTGGGTATCTGCCTTTGGTCCCTGTTGATGAGATTGCCAAGGCTTTTAAGCAGGGTGAAGCTGGGAAGAAAGCAGATGAAAATGAAAATACTAGCAGCAGCTCAGACTCTGATTCAGATTAAACAGATCCGTGTTAGCCTGCAGGTTTGATTTTCCATAGTCGCAAAAGGGTAATTAGATAGCCCCGTTGGTATTATGTAAATTATGTAGTGGACATGATTCCATTCAATACGCATGCATGCTTATGTGTTTTTCTTTCTTAGTCGGTTTTTTTTTAAAAAAAAAAAAAAAAAAAACGAGAACAGCTTTCTGAACATATTGAATTGGAGTTTTCAATTCTCGTTTGAAGTGTAATAAAATGGGTTCATGTACAGTCAGTGTATCAGCTATATGCTGTGTCTTGTAAAGAATTAAAAGTCGAAAAATCTCACGAACTTTAAAGAAACAACGAGATTTGAAGGTCCAAGGTATTTCATGTTTGATTATATTAAAATTCAGGGAAAGTCTATTCTATCTCTTAACTATTAGATTCTTCTGTCATTATCATAATTATTATAAAAATGTTAATTATTAATTATTTTTCTTCATCCCACTAAAAGGGTTCCATATCTATCCCTAAATCCGTAGTGGAAAAGAATGAGTGCCACCCACCCAAGGGCTAACTGTTATTCCTTAAAAACAAAGAAATAAAAAAATAAGACACGTTATAATATTAATTTCGATTTGCACCATTTTCAAACCGAATTCTCCAAAGTCCTCGAATCCCTCCATTATCTACTACCTTCATCCTCGAGATTGTGGAAAATGGTAAGCACGTTTGGTTAATGGCGAAAACTTTTGAAAAGATTATACCAACATCAAAAGATGAATTCAATTGACCACTTAAACTTGGACCCAACAGGCCCGAAGAACAAATTCCTTCGCGAAGTCTATATGAGCCGAAACCCAAGTTCACTGCTTAGAAACCAAGAGGCCTGTCTCGGAAGGACTAGCCTAAATCCTACCCCAAAACCGTTGTCCCCTTCAATCCCATTCAGTATTTCTTTGCCTGCCCCAAACTTACTCAAATCTTTACTAAGAAACCCCTAACTATCATTTCTCAGGTGACTCGAGATTCCCAGTACTCTGCAACGAAGGTCCACTCTTCTGTTCCAAACCAGAACAACCCTTCATCCTTGCCTCTAAACCCCCTTGAGTCCTTGACCCCTTAAATCTCCTCTCCTTCCATTATTCCCGTAATAATGGTTCTCTGTGATTTTGTAAGGTCCTTCGATGAGGATTTATATAATAGGGTTCACCAACAATGAACCATCGAGAGCCATGAATTGCTTCATTTGGAGCTGTTGTGAGCTTGGGAACTCTTCATTGGCTAAAAAGATTCTCTCTTTGATAATTATGATTTGGAGATTATAACAATACATTTCGATTCAAACTTCTATTTCATTAATAGTCTGAAAAGCCAATTTCCTTATCAAATGGCAACCCATCTTTGTTCTACCATTCCTATACTGTGCCGCCTTGAAAATTTTCTTAGTCAACCAAAATATTGATGTTTGTTTTACAAATATATTTTTATTAAGTACTAATTTTGTATTGAATTATACAAAAATAAGAACAATCAGTTAATTTAAGGGTGAAATTTTTGTAATTTGCCTAATTAATTAGTAACCTAAGCATCCCATAACAGGTCAGATTTTACATTCAACTCTCTCCCCTCTTTTCCCTCACCTCTAGAAAACACAAAAATTAATTATACGGATTATTATATTTCGAATTTATTTTTTTTTTCTAATATGTAGTAGATAGTTTCCTAAAATGAGGCCAAAATTTCCATCTTATAAAATTAATATATAAAAAATTACTAAAATAAAAAATACTTTTCATTAGTATCCCATTTTGCTATAATTTGTTGAACTAAACTTGATATATTTATTGGGTAATCAGATTAACTTTAATTCAAGTCAGTATATTTATACCTCTATCTCATATGGAAAATATATATTATTCTAGTTTATTATTAATGGGATTTAATTAATTAACAAATATATATATATATATATATATATGTTAAAAAAAAAACCCCTACTAGTAGGCATATGAGAGTAAAATTGGCATCACTATTTATATATTAATTAATTAAGTTGAAAAGAGAAATTTGTACAGAGCTGAACATCATTCTATTCAACAACATAAGTTGATAAAATTAACATACAAATTTCCACCACACCAACAAATTACTACCTTTCTTTCTGTCTCATCCATCATCCATCACTTGGGAGTAAAAGCCTGAAAATATATTCCAACACGAATTCGAACAGTTAAACGAAACCATGCAGTATATATATATATATATAAAAGGTTGAGGAGCTGATCAATGAACTTACAGCAAAAATGGTGGCATGACCAGGATCAGCAAGATGAGCAAAGAGGTTGTCAATGGGTCCAGTACCAGTGTAAATATGTTGGAACCAAGCACCCATGACAGCCAACATGGCTAATCTTCCATTTTTGATCTCCTTGGTTCTGAGTTCCTTCACCTTCTCCGGCGAGCCAGACCCCCAACCCAGTGGGTCAAACCAGAGGCCACCTGGGTACCCAACGTCGGTGCCGGTAAGCTTGTTGTTTGGGAAGATGGGATCGGTGTTTACACAGCCTGGCTTGATTATATCAGCCCACCGTCTACCCTCTGCCCATCCGATGAATATCAACTCAACTATGAACAAGGTAGTGGTGTCTGTAAAGTACTCTTGTTCTCCAGCAGTATACCAAGATGGGGTGTTGAGAATTCCAATCTTTGTTAGAAATTCTGGGATGAAAATCCCAGCTGCACCCAACATTGCCCATCTGCAATGAACTATTTCCGCTTGCTGATTCCACCTCAAACTGTCCGGATCAGATCCTGCATGTGTGTACGTATACATATACATATTATAAGTATTTCCAGTCACGTTCTACTTAGCTGAATGATTGCTATATGATTAGACATACCAAGACCAAGAGGGTCGAATCCGAAATCTCCAGGGAGGCTGCAGGAATGAATGGGAGTAACCTAATTAATATATGGTAGCTTATGATTTGATGAAATGGGTAGGTGGTTGTGGAGAAGATGAAGAGATACCTTCCGTCGAGCCATGGAGGAGGTGTGCTGCCGGGAAACCAGAGGGGTCTCTCTGGGTCTGCAACTGCACAGACTGTAACTGAGCTAGTTTGAGCTTGTGGCGCCGTGTACTTCCGCACACTTCTCAATTTCTTACCGCTCAGGAAAGAGGCTTTTGGTGCTCCAACAACCGATCCATTCTTCTGCGAGCTGCAAGTAATACAAAAGAATTTAGAAATGGTGGAAATGTAAGAAGAAGAAGAAGAAGAAGAAGAAGAAGGAGAAGAAGAAGATGAAAAAGAAGAAGGTTGAGTTGCCTGGGGGAAGAGATGGCTGCGAAAGGCGAAGAAGCACAGAGAGAAGCCATTGTTGAGAGAGTGTTGGATGGAAGTGAAGAGATTAGAAAAAGAAGAAGAAGAAGAAGAAGAAGAAGGGGGAGGAGAAGGACGGGGCTTATCTTAAATGGGATAGGGAGTAAATCTGAAATTCGCTCAACGGTTGCCACGTGGCATTCAAGAATCTGCAAGACTACCAGGTCAGCAGCTTATTTGGATTATTATATCATTAATTGGTGGTTCACCTTCAACCCCAAAAAAAAACAAAAATAAAAAATCAGATTTTAGTTAAATAAATATTTTAATTCATTTAACAATAAAAAATAATATTTTAAATAAATTAAAGTTGTGTAGTACTGGGCCAAAGCAAAATGGGTTGGCCGATAGATTGTTGCTTTGAAATTTTGCCCAATGGGTCACCAATATGTAATATATATATATATATATATATGTTTATGTATTTATTTATGAAATATGTAAAGTTGTATATTTTTATATAACTATTTAGTTTATTTAATAGAATAAAACTTAAATATAATATAATCATAGTATTCGATTACAAATTGTTGAAAATTGAAAGAAATTTAACTGTAATAAATTATTAGTCCTACTTATTGTTGAATTTATTTGAACATATATATATATATTTGTATTATACATTACATTTTAAGCAAATGGTTATATTATTACATGATAAATTGGTAGAATTTTATATAATTATTTTATGTGTATTATATTTTTATTTTATATTATCTTAGGTTTATATAAATTATTCTTAAAACCTTTTTGTTTTTGAAATAATTTTATTAGTTTTTCTTCAATGGAAATTTTTAAAAAATTATTTAATTAAATATAAGATCTAAAATAATTCCAATTAAAAAATTTCAAAATTTAATCCTATAAGTAAAACTAGTGATTGTGGCAAGACTAAAATCCGAATTCATTACCTTTCAACCATATCAAATGTTTATTATATTTATTTTGTCAAAAAATTTATTTCCTTTTGTATAAAATCCATATATATATATATATATATATATATCAGAATATAGAAAAACATGTGTAAGATACTGAGGTTTTGTTTAATGCCAATTTTTAATGAATGAAATAAGAATGTAACACAAAAGGAATTATAAAGAATAATATTTTACTTTATGTCATTTTTTGATAAAAAAATACGAACAAATTTTTGAACGAAAATAATATTTTAATCTCATATTTAATTCATATTAAATAATTTTATAAATTTTTATTAAAATATATAGTTTTCAAGAATTTAATATAAGAATTAGGTTGATACCCTTGTAAATCTAGTTGTTTGGAGATGTAAATATGTTATTATAGGCTAATCTTTTGATTTGAAAATATTTTCTCTAGACATTTTCTATCGAAGATACGAACTTTTGTTATTATATTTATATAACATATACGTGCGATGCAATCTCTTTTTTGGATCGGAGCAATAAATTCTTAATAATCGTTAGCATAGTAAGAACGATTCTAATTAGGGTATATGATGGTAAGCCACTTAATCTTTCAACCATCAAAACATATATTGTGAATCAAATTAAACAAGTTAAAATTAAGTCGTAATTTCTTTTGATATATAATAAAATATTTATATAAAAACTTCGTAATCAAGTCAATACAATGAACTTATTCATATAATAAATACTTATAAAATTATTATATTTTCAATATAATTACTTTACAAAATATAACTATTACTGACATATACGTGATATATCATAGAGATCGCTATCTGTTAGTTATTATCTCCTATCAAGATTATATACCGACCAAACATCATACTCTCTCCTTTTAATACATGCAATGATGCAACAATTGTTTGCCGAACAACCTAACCCGACTCTCGTAAAATTTTATCCATCACTTTGGCGTTCTGGGCGGTTGCAAAATTATCATTTATGTAACTTATATTTTTATTAAAATTGTGATAAGATTATGATTATATATAATATTTAGAAAGTTCTAAAACCAAAGTCAACGGAAAAGCAAGAAACTAAAGTAGATGAAATGGAGCTCTCAAAGATGAGATTGGTTTAATTGTTTAGTTTATCACAAATACGTTTGTTGAAACCAGAAGCCTACAAGAATGCCGTTGCATGCTAGTGAGCAGATACGCCATAGAAATGAGGTCAAATACATATGTACATACATACATACATACATACATACATATATATATGTATGTATATTTCTTTTTCATTCTTTTCCGAGTTTAGGTTGAAAGAATTCATTTTTTTTTTGTTCTTGATGATGTTTCATTTGCTTATCATTTATCATTTACGTGACACAGAACCAATGCAATTGAAGAAAAAGAAAACGTCTATAACAAAGAAATCGTTTTCAATTAATCTTTATATATATATATATATATGTATGTATATGTTTGGAGTTATATACCGTCAAGGGCCAAATTTCACTAATCAATTCACCGAGTCAAAATTTTAAAATGGGTATTTATTTAATGCTGATGTATTCAGAATAATTGATTATTAATGTAGATTTCAACTTCCTAAATATAGAATTTGATAAATTAGCGCATTACTTATTGAAAAAAAATATATATTGTGACCTCTTGGTCGGTCATATTAAATTGGTATATATTTAACTTTTATGTAAGAATGAACTTGATATATATATATATATATATACACATCTATATATACATACATATACATATATATGCGATTGACTTAAAGAGAATATTAATGTGTCTCAGTGAAATGCAAAGGGTATTATTTGTTTTTTCAAATGATAGTAATTGTTAGTTATTTTGTCAGTAAATATGTATATATATATATATCTTAATTCCTCAATTTTTTAAATTAGTTTATGTTTAATATAATAATATATATTCAATAATTATCTATATATAAAATATTTAAATATAAAAATAATTTATATATATATATTAAAATAAAATTAATGTGTTGTCTATTTAAATTATTTGAAGGAATTTAGGGTAATAATGTAATTAATTTCATTAAACATTGAGTACAAGTACTTTTTTATATAACAATTGAAATGAAGAGGACGAACCATAAATTTTTCATGAAATACACTACAGAAATTTATATTTTTTTATATAACAATCAATAATTACTTAATGCACAAATATATATTCATGCATACACGTTTATATAGATATGTTGCAGGGACGCTCAAATTAAAGTGAAAACATTTAAGAAAACTGGGACGATTGAGGTAAGACCCAAGTATAGCGAGAGAGGTGATGTATATGTATGTATATATATATATATATATATATATATATATGGGTTAGTGGGAGTACGTACGTTTAACTCAACCTCACTTACCATGCACGTAAAGGGTGTCTATCAAGTAGCAGGCATGAAGCAACGTTAGTACGCCTTTCAAGTTAATTACCCACTTTCTCACGTTCTTACCCACTTCAACCTTTGACGTATCGCTTCAATTTTCCAAACAAAATCTATATAAGGAAACCCGGCTTAATTCAAGTGTCTTTTTCTTTAATAATTATATATATATATATATACATGTTTATATATATCAACCAACAAAAGTACCTTTTAATTCACTTTCTTTAAAGTGAAAATAGATGCTCCTATATATAGCTTGTAATTTCTGGGAGTCTTTTCTATATATATATATATATATATATATTTGAATTCTTGCATTAATGGTGATAAGTTTTTTGGTTGGTGTATCAATAATATTATTTCATTAATTAATGATAATTAAGTTTTTATTTTGTAGTTAGTTTTGTTAATTACATATTAATTCAAATGACATAGTATTATCATCCATTAATGGTTAAACGATTCAAGTTTAGGTATTATCTCACACTATGTTTTGAGCACATAATTTATTTTATGTTTTAAAAGGTGAAAAAAAGATGAGAAAAGACATTGGCATTTCAAGTCAGTGAAATTTTAAAATGTTATGTGTGTGTGTGTGTGTTTGTGTGTATATATATATATATATATAGCGTAAGAAAGGATAAGCACATGTACGTAGAGGCCAGTATTAGAAATGGCCTTTGACCAAGTGATGACTCCTGTAGGCAGCTACCTAAAAGGTTCTTATAATTATGAGTATCAGATTTTTTCAGTTTCAGAATTCCTTTTGGAGGAAATGAACTATATATATACACACACACACACACACACGCATTGAGTAAATACTTAATTTATAATTCTTTACCAAAATCTAAACATCCGCATAAACAGGGGTATAAAAATATGCAAGTATGAAGGTGGAAGGGAGAATGTTAAGATGGCTTGAAACTCACTCAACCATTGATTGTGCAGCATGTGTTCAGTAATATTCTTATATATATATATATATATATATATATATGTTTATATTGGTTTAAAAGAGGTGACAATGATGATGATGAAAGAAGCCCAAAACCCTAATAAACAGATGCCAAATCCGTTAAGCAACAAGCTTTAGCTTCTCTTTCTTTAATCCTCATTTATGGTTCGTTACGCTAAATTCTCACAAATCCCCATTAATTGATTAATTAATTAGGTTTCTGTTTTTCTTCAAACATTGCATTTAGCAATTTTTTCTTTTGAAGATTTTGTTGTGAGACTCAAAAAAACAATTCATAATTTAAGTAGGTGAGAAGCCATCCTGCAGATTACATGTCTTTACATGGTCATTCGCAGCGCTTTTCAAGTTTGTGTGGCGGGTTAGGTCGCTAAAATGTTGCCGCAGACGCTGCAAAACCGTCGCTAAATACCGCACTAAGAAAATGATGTCTGTCACCTGGCAGCTCGTGTTTATCATACATTTGAAAACCCGTGGGAAATGTATAGTTTGTTCCCACTACTGTAATTGCATTTCATGCATGGAACAAAGAAAAAAAAGGTTTCAAAGATATATGTTATGATATTCGTATATACATATATATGTGGCAAATTATTAAAACACTTATTTGTGCTACTATAAATAAAGATGACTCGATTTTGATATCACACAAATATATGACTTCTTTTATTAGCATTTTAAAATTACATAACAAAAAATTACTGCTCTAGAATCTACTTTGACAAACATTACTACCATAAAATCTACCTTACCAAACATTAGTTTAACAAAGAAAATATCGAGAATGATGAGACGCTATCTATTGTTTGCCCCCTTATGTTTTAACAAGCAAACAAACAATAATTTTTTTGGAATTTCAAAATAATAATAACAATAATGATAATAATAATAATATTTACTATCAAAATTGGTCAGCTCACTTTTTTGTATAACATAAAAATATCGTCATGTCTTTGTATAATAATACAAGTATGAATCGTGCATTTTTCTAGTAATTTGCCATATATATCAGGTGGGTTTTTTTACCTAAAATTTTTGTAATTAAATTAATTAAAAGTGAAAATTAAATTAAAAAATAATATTAAAAAATTTGTAAAATTAAATAAGTAATAACCAATATATACATATAGTAGCAAGCATCACACTTCACTTGAATCGCAAATTTCTTAAAACGAAAGACTTCACTTACCATGCACGTGAAGGCAAACTGACTTCTACTTGTCTCGGAACTAGGAGGTAAAAACCCTACTCAACTTCTTTCTTGCAGGGCCAAACAGTATTTGAAATGATAATTATACCCTTACAATCAACGCATCACATCTCTGTAAATTTGGAGGTTGTTTATGTCATTTCATATTTACAAGTCACGAGAGAGAGGATTTATAGTGACGAATGGTCACAAACAGACGAAGACAACATGAAAAAATTGATTATGACAAAATGTTAAAATGACAGTGAAGTGTACAAGTGGCGTGTCAATTACCTCCCTTAACTAGCTATTAAATAATGATACACTTATATATGTGTGTGTGTGTGTGTGTGTCTGTGTAAATAATTTTATTGTTGTAAAATCATTATTTATAGATATATGTTTGAGTAAATTTACAAGAGAAATTTTCTAACTTGGTTACGAGAAATTGGCAAAGTTATCTCCCCATCTAGGCGAACATTACTAATTTCAGTGAAGCTGTGCAATATTAGAATAGAAATGTGTTTGGCCATATCATTAAGAGAAAACGCATCCTCCTGGTAAGATTGAATGAGATCCAACAGGCACTCGAAAGACACCACTCTGTTAGGCTCCAAGAGCTAGAGAAATCCTTGAAATAGGAACTAGAGGGGGTGTTACTGTAAGAAGAAATGCTCTGAAAGTAAAAATTTTGATGTAATTGGATTTCTCTAGGGGACAGGAATACCAAATACTTTCATGCTCAAACCATCTTTGGAAGGAAAAAGAACAAAATTAGTATGCTTAAGGATGAGGATGGTAATTGGAGTACCGATGAAGGCCAGCTTCAGATAATGGCATCCACCTTCTTTGAGCACCTTTATACAGCCAAAGAGGACCCATACCATATTACCCTATTAGAGGTTTGTTCCCAAAATTAACATCTACTATGGTTGCTCAGTTGGACTATGAGATAACAAACCATGAAATTTATAATAATTTACTCAGTATGTGTAGCACCCGGAAAGGAGGAAAAAAAAAAAAAAAAAAAAAAAAAGGGGGGGGGGGGGGGGGGGGGCCACGTCAGCAGCCACGTCAGCAGGCCCGGTCAGCAGTCCCGGCCAACCAGGGCCTGCCACGTGGCAAGATCGCGTCACTCCGAAAGGAGCCACGTTGGCGATCCGCGTGGGTGCGATCCGACGGCCCAGATCAATCGCGCGATCGGACGGTCCAGATTCAAACGCACGGACGGCCCAGATTCAATCAAAAACGAACGGCCCAGATTAAAACGAAATGAACGGCTGTGATCAAAAGGCAATGGGTTATAAATAGAACCCCCACACCAGACCACAAACCCTAGCCGCCAGCCGCTCGCCGGAGAAGACGAACCAGAGGCCGACCGCCGCCACCCGCCGCCACTCGCCGCCGCACCGGGGAAATTTCCGACCGCCGATCGAGGTAAATTTCATACCCCCGACTCATTTTTCCCCGCTGATTCCTCCTATGGCCAAATCGAGGCCGAAATCCCGGCCAAACGGCCGGAATACGCGGCCGAAGCCCAGCAGCGCCGCCTCGCCCCCTCTCGGTTTTTGCCTCCGACGAGGCCCTTCCCGGCCTCCGTTCGATGCAATTTTTATATCACCGTGATCACCATTCTTTTCTATACAGGTTGACCGGAGCCGAATCACCAAAACACGAACCTCGCCGGAGAGCCGCTGCACCCGAGAGCGCCGCCGCCGGTAAGCTCCGTTTTTCCGTGATTTTTTGGCCCCCCGAGGCCCCTAGGGTTGTTTTCTGACAAGGACCAATGCGAGCGTGGCCGAATTCGGCCGAAAACGGCCGAAAACAGCCAACCCGAGGCGACTCGCCGCCGCCAGCGGCGGCGCCGTCGCCGGAGCACGGCGGAGCCGCCGTGCCGGAGTTGCGATTTGGGCCGAAAGAGGCCCTGGGCCTAATTTGGATTTTTTTTGGAACACGTGCAGGTACTCTTAGTGTGTTTCAGTTTCCCGGGAAAAATTCAGGAAAAATTAGGGACGGCCTGCAGGCGCACTGTGAATCGTATTCGGATCTCGAAAATAAGTAAGGACCCCTCACTCTATTTCCTATCACGGTATTAAAGTTCAAAATGATAAAACGGTATTTCTTGAATTAACGAATGTGTGAAATTGTTTAAGGTGGCTAATAGAGCCCGAGTCTAGTGTGATTGGTGATTTACTGTTATTTGGCCTGTTTACAGCTTTAAATGCAAAATGAGGTTTGATGTGTTCATTTTACAGATTTGTGTGCATGTACTACGTTTTTATTAATTATGGGTTGAATGACTGAAAAACTGATACTGTATGTTGTCTGTTTGGTATGAATTACGATTTGCTTGTTTAAATGTGAATTGATGATGCTGATTGAGGAAAAGGAAAATGAAAGATTGTGTAGACTGATAATTGTATTATGGGGGTCAGCCTGACTAGATATCCTGGGAGATGGTGGACGGACCAGGTCCGTAGGGAACCCTACCGGGATTGTGGTCTCACATGCCGGACGGGGTATGGAGATCTTATGGTTTTGGCGCCCATACCGGACGGGGTATGGGGACGGCCCGTTTCACCCTCATACCAGACGGGGTATTGAGGTTTATGGTTTTGGCGCCCATACCGGACGGGGTATGGGGACGACCCGTTTCACCCTCATACCGGACGGGGTATTGAGGTTCATGGTTTTGGCGCCCATACCGGACGGGGTATGGGGACGGCCCTGGAAACTGATTATGAATGTTAAAGGTTAACGGGTAGCGGAACCCCTATGGACCCCCACGGATACTAGTAGGCTGGTAAATGAGAAAAAAGGATATGTTGTACAATGATTGAATTACAAGAGGCGTGATAAGTGTTATGTTTTACAGCTTAGATTATTCAATGATTATGATAATATTATTGTTTTTCTCATATTGTTTTCATAAATTCCACCAAGGTAAGTGGATGGTAAAGGTTTTCATGTTAATAAACGAGTTTGTTGTAAATTATGCTCCATTGGTCTTTTTGTGTTTTTCTACCCACCTTTATCTCCGTGACGGTGAGATATCGTGATGTTCTTACTGGGCTAGTGTAGCTCACTCCTTAATTAACCATTTCAGATCAGGAAGACATGGTTCCCGAGCCCGTTCCGCAGGAGGACGACGAAGGGGATGCCTAGAGACTCTGTAGTCATACGCATAGTTTATTTTCGAGTTTTCTTTCTTAGTTAGTTTAACCTTTTATATTTTAAGTACGTTTTTGGTTTTTCGTGTAAGGGATGTTAACTGAAATTTTGATCTCGCTTCCGCATTCGATATATTTAAATACTCATTTCTTTTTTAATATTTTCCGGGGTTGTTATAGTATGCACTCGTTAAAGGCTCTCGGAGTGGATGACCTTCACGCTATGTTCTTCCATAACCAATGGGAGATTGTAGGCGAGTCAGTTTATGCAATAGTTAAGGGTATCTTCCATGGCAAATAGTTACCTACTGAGATTAACAAGACCCTTATTACCTGTATTCCTAAAGTTGTAAGACCAGAGAATATTAAAGAACTTCGTTCGATCAGTTTATTAACAGTTTTATATAAAATCATTATTAAACTCATTGACAATGGACTTAAGAACTTAATACATTTTTTGGTTGGCCCTACCCAAGCTAGCTTTGTAACCGGTAGGAATATCATAGATAACATTATTATAGTCTAAGAAGTGGTCCACTCTTTGCGACATTTGCAAGGGAAAGACAAGTGGATGGTAATTAAGGTGAATTTAGAAAAAGCTTATGATCACATCCGTTGGGAATATGTGGAGGACATTCTGCTTGATGTTGGTCTCTCCCCTAACCTTACCAGAGTCATCATGCAGTATATCTCCTCTTGCTCCATGTAATTGTTGTGAAACGGTTGTCTCACCCAAGAGTTTTGGCCTACTAGAGGCATTCGACAAGAGAACTCACTTTCACCCTATATATTTGTATTACGCATAGAAAGACTATCCTGTTACATAAACACTTGGGTAAGAAATGGTATGTGGAAGTCGATCTGCCTTGGTAAGAAGGGTCATGCCCTCTCACACCTCTTTTTTGTGGATGACCTGGTAATCCTTGGAAAAGTCACTGAGGACCAAACTCATGTTATAAAAAAGGTCTTAGAGGAATTATATGCGAGCTCAGGCCATAAAGTGAATGTGATTAAAATACTTACTTTTTTTTCTCGTGTTATTTCCAAGGGTGAAGCTAGTCGTATTAGCAAGATGTTTAGTTTTTAAGTCTCCACTAATCATGGTAAGCATTTAGGAATTCCATTGTTACATAATAGAGTCAATAAAAATATTTATCATTATATTCTTGAGAAAATTAATTAAAAGTTATCTTGTTGGAATGCTAACCTCCTTTCTTTTTTAAGGCGTTTAACTTAAGCAAAGTCTGTCCTCATGACTATCCTTGCTTATGTTATTTAGACCACGATTTTGCTTAAATCCCTATGTGATCATATTAAAGTGGTGGTTAGGAAGTTTATTTGGGGCCAAGGGAATGGCAATAAAAAAATCAGCCTTGTTAATTGGGATGACATGTGCATGTCTTACGACGTTGGGGGAAGCGGTCTTCAGTGTATCCATAAGCAAAACCAAGTTTTCTTGATGAAATTAGACTTTACTATAGTTGCGACGCCCGATCTCTTATGGGTCTAGGTTCTCACCCATAAATACAGACGGTCTAACTTATCCCGAAATTACAAGCCAAAAAAACTAATCTCTCATCTTTTGCACAACTTTAACCATCTCTGAACAGACATTTGAGTTGGCATCAAATGGTCTATTAGTTTGGGAAAAAATGTTAGGTTTTGAGAAGATTGCTTGTTAGGGGATCTGGGCTGCTTAAGCTTTTGGCTTTTGCACCTATTGATGAGTATGATCTCCATAGATGTGTCAGGGACTATGTGGTGTCGTCCAACCAATGGGATTGGAGGTCATGTACTTGGTGTTGCCGATAGGTACACTGCTCGAGATGGCAGGAGTACCAACTCCTAAAGATGACAATATCCCATACTCCTATTTATGGGGTATGACAAGCTCTGGGTGCTTCTCGGTTAGCTCGGCTTACACCCTCCTAGAGAGTGGTCATTGACACCTGGATGATTGGAACTGGAGAGATATTTGCTGTTGGTCAGGTGCTCAACAGATGCGTACGTTCCTCTAGTTAACTGTTAAAGGGAAGCTTTTGACGAATTGGGAGAGATACCGACGTCACATGTCCTCTACTGCATAATGAAGTAGGTGTGGCGACCCTATTGAGGATGTGGATCATATTCTCCATAATTGCAGCGTGATCAAGCTGTTGTGGTTGAAGATCATTCTGGTTGAAGCCCAATCAACTTTCTTCAGTGGTTCTGTGGATGAGTAGTTCGTGCTAAACTTAAAAAATTCTTGGCTCTAGCGCAAGACATTTTAATATTAGAGAGTGACATTTGGCCTTATTTGCTGAACTTTGTAGAACCATAGAAATAAATTTATTTTCCAATAGAGTGAGAGCAGTATCGATGAGCTTATTAAGGATGTGTCTCTCATAACTGATTACAATTTTATCGCTAATAATATGAATTTTTGTTTTCTTTCAAGTATGACGCAGAGGTAAGAAGAACTTATAACTTGGCAGAAACCCTCGAGGGATTAGTTGAAGGTGAGTACTAATGGTGTTTATCGTGCTGCAATCAATCTCACCTGCTGTAGCATACTTATTAGGGATGAGGATGGTGTTTACCTAAGAAGCTTCAGTAGGAAGATTAGCAGATGCTCTATTCTTCAGGTCGAGCTTTAGGGTATTTTCGATGGTCCTCAACTCGGTTGGAATGCTGGGTTCTATAATATTATTCTGGAAATGGATAGTGCTCTGGCAGTACAGTTATTTACTAAGGAAAATTATGACACTAATGCGCATGTCACCATCATTCATGAGATCAAACACTTACTATCGCAGGATTGACATATTTGGATCTAACATGTCTATCGCGAAAAAAAAAATGTGTTGACTGATTGACGAATGTTGGCTTCTCTCTACTGATGGACATTCATTCTCATGTTCAAGTACTGAATGATCTCCAATAGCTACTCACTAGCAATATCGTGAGTGTTTTTTGGTCCCAGATGTGCATGACGATTTTTTATTTTTTATTTTTTTGCCTCTTCTTGTACCAAAAAAAAATTTACAAAAGAAATTAATTTTATAATAGGTAAATTAAGACGATGACAGTTAAGAAAAATATGTCAAAATTTATATGAAAATTGATATTAAGAAGACATTACTGAGTAGAATTCAATTTGACTGCATTAGTTTATTTGTACTTGACAATCATATTATGTATACATGTTTATAAATAAATGTAACACATATATGTATATATGCATAAATTTATATATATATACATATACAGAGAGATATTTCTGTAGTTGTAAAGTGTTTGTTAATTAAAGAAGGAAGAAGAGGCTTGCATGATACTCAAGGGGGAATCACGTGCAAGTGCATGCAGGGCATTTGGGAGCCTCGACCTAACAAATGAAATGCCAAATGCGTCAAGCAACATCCTCTGCCAACTGATCACTTGCTTAATCTTATTTCATCTTCCCAAATTCCAACGTACAGAATTATGAATGAACGATAAACCACCTATATATATATATATGTATGTATATCTCCAGTACGTCAGGAATTAGAGTTTGATTGATCAATTTCTACATTAATAATTCAAACCATCTGACACGTTGCCAAACACGCCTTCTAATGTAATATATACATATCTTCCACGCAAATTATAAATATACTTAATAAATTTCCCTTTGTATTTTATCTTCTCTAAATTAAATTTTACTTAAAGCTTGGGGATTATTATATATCTTGCTTCCGACCCATATATATACATATATATATATATGCTTTTTGGGTTTTGGGTTTTGCTTTCTTTTTGAACCCATATTGCATGCATGGCATACATGCATACATATGAACATATCTAAAACCACTTTCCAGAATGTTTCAAGTAGGTTATATAAAGGTAAAAAAACTATAAAAAGTATACATGTGTAACAGGCTTTTTGACCTAACTATGATTGACTTGAATGGATAATTAATGAGCTAACATTTTTTTAATTACCTTTTAAACTAAGCTTTAAATAAAAAAAAAAACTTATATCACATAACGCAAAATGAGATGGTATAATTAAGTTTTACGTTGAATTACGATAATTCGTTCTTAGATATTGGCCAAGAACCTATTTTGCCAAATTTTGGATGTGCTCATATGGTATTATACAAACGTCTATACCCATTTCCGTTATGATTCGTATTATTATAAAAAGCTAAATCTATTAAGATTGTAAGAGTTCAAACTCCAACATTGTGAATAATTAAACTAGATATTTATTAATTCTATTAATTAAAAATATTATATAAATGTTTGTACACATCTCCGTTATGATTCGTACTATTATAAAAAAGCCAAATCTATTATATATAAATAATACAGGCCTAAACCACATTTACAATTTCTCTTTTATAAAAATTTTTTAAATATAAAATTAAAATTAAAGTAATAAAATAGATAATAGATATATATATATGTGTACATGTATTAAAAATTTTGGTAAATTATAAATTGCTTGGTTAAACTGCAAAGCATCTTGTATTTAATTTTTCTGAAAAAAAGAAAAAGAAAAGGAGATAAGAATTATAGGGTGTTGGGTGGGTGTGGCGACAAGGCATGAAATTTTGGGCGTGGTTCGTTCGTGGGAGGGATGGAAAGTCCGCCAACACAGAGGCAAAAGGGGGGGATGATGTTATGCCACGTGGCTGAACAAGAAAAGAAGGTTGCACCGGAGGAAACAACCCACCTGTCCCCCTAACCTCTCAACAAAAACTGGGTCCCACTTAACTGATTCTATACATACATACATGTACAATACCATTGTTTGCCTACTTTTCTTTTTTCCTTTTTCTTGAGAAGATCCCTTTAAGCTTCTAACACAATATAAATGTAAGCGATGTATGTAACTGGTTTGACACATGAGCGCATGTGTTGGTGTTCATTACCAAATTAGTTAATATTAAATTGACCCCCACATGATATTATTAACTTATATTATATTTTTCGTATAATATAGAGTAAGACATCGTTATAATACTCGTAGAAATGTATAAATATTAAATGATTCATCACTTGTAATGATATGAATGTATCTCTAATATTTAAGGGTAATAATCATTTCATTCGTTAATTTGATATACAATAAATTAATCACGAAATATCCAATCTAATCATGAGATTATTAACTGAAATATTGAATATGGTATTATTTCGATAAATGAAAATACATGATATATATGTATTGTCTCGAATTACAAATGCTAGAGGGGGGAGGGAGTGATTTCTCAAAAAATTTATTAATTCTTAAACTTAACTCAACTTCTCATTTAGAGATAATCTCATGTTGTAATTAAGATAAGGTAGGGATAAATTTTTTAACATATCACATTGAGATAATGTGGTTTTATGTTTTTTTTTTTTTTTGAAAATTTTTTAAAATTTTATTAAACCTGAATCATCGTGTGTGTTAATTTAAAAAATAAAATATATACGTATGACTGAAAATATGTAAAAAAAAAACTCTAAAAACATAAACACTTTTCGTTATAAATTATCGTATATCGGTATCTTTTTTCTCTATTGCTAATATACCAACACAACCATATTCTTTATGGAATCTTCAACCTCTATCATCTTCTTCATTTTCTTTGTGCACCAAAGCTCATAACTTAATAAACATCCTCCCTCTTTCTCTCACTCTTTACTTTTACCTCTTACCTTTCTTCCCCTGTTCATCGGTCATTGTTAAACGCAATCATTGCCATCGCCTCAAAACTAGTATGCACGCCACAACCGACATTTATAAGTGAGCAGTTTCAATCAAAATCTAAATAAATTATAAACTTAATTAAAATAAAGAAATAAACTTAAGCAAGGCAAGGTGGGCACAATGAGAAAACTTGTTTTTTTTTTTTATAAACTTAATTCGATTTCATAACAATTCTGAAACAGTGCGCTATGTACCTAAAACAGGTTTGGTATGGTGGAACCTGCTTTGTCGTCCTTATATTATATGCAAAAATATAATTATAATTATGTATTTCGTGTCTTATCCATATATTATTTAACTCTAACGTGCATTTGATTTAATTAGCATAATATATTTATTATTTGCAAAAAATAGTATCAATCAAATTCAAAAAACTTTTATATTTATGTATAAGATTTATCTTCAAATTAGGGTTGATAGTTAGAGAAGGACGCAACATCTCATTGAATGACTTAACGAGTAATTAACATTTTTCGTCCAACAAGATTCTTGCTTATTCATCTAAGGACGTGTTTGGCAAATCAAAACCGGATAAAATCTAAATGTGTTGGAAAGTGGATTGGCCTTTTCCGTGACAAGAACAAATCATCTTATCACCCCAAACGTGGAGAAGCTATCCTCTTTCCTTACATACTTTACCAACTCTCGTCCAATAGGAACTCGCCACGTGTCAGTTGTTAGCCCAGCAAATTTTCGACTAATCCTTCCAACTTCCTCTTTCACTCTACACCAGTGATTTGTTTTTTTTTTTTTTTTTTAATTTTTATTTTGAAATTTTAATCAAATGAATTAGCATTAAAAATTAAATATTTATAGTTTAATATCATGAATTGGTATTAAGATAAATCTTTGTAGTTAATATTTTCTGCTGCAGTAAATTTTTTTATTTACTAATTTTTTTTATTTAATTGATAAGAAAATAAGAAGAATGAGACAAGAAAAAAAGGAAAAGAAAAAAAAAAGATGATACTAAATGAATGAAGAAAGAACTGAAAATAGAAATAGAGTAATAAGAAAATTAGTCTAAAATAAAGAGAAAAAATAAAATTAGAATAAATGAAAAAACTAGAATATGAAATTAAAAAAAAAAATGAAAATTTTTGGTACAGTTCCACCCAAATCTTATTTGAGAATGAATAAAATATATACAGCTAACATTTCGTAAACCGAGTTAAAACGATATTAAAATAATGTATAAGAAAGCAATGTTTGCTATCATCTTAAGTAGTTTGTAAACGAAGAGGGAGTCAATTTCTATGATCAATCTTCTAGTGCTTTCGTTTTGTGCCATCTTTACGACCTCAAGAACATTGGTCTGAAAAAATATTTTTTTTCCCACAGTCGTTCAGAGAGCAAAAAAAAAATATTATTTTCTATTTATTCACATAATTACTTTTATATATCAACAGTTAATTAATATATACTAAATATTAAATAGGTGAACTTTTGCTTATAACAATAAAAATAAGAAAATAAATAAGTACATTAAAAAATAATTTTTTTGCATAATGCATTTTTCTACCGTAGTTTTAGGTTAACTAATTTACCAAGCTTTTCTCTTTATAGGTAGCTTTCGACTCCTACATGCCTTCTATGAGTTTTAAGTTAGGGAGGTTATTGATGTTATTACCAACATCGTATTCATATTATATACCATGACTGTATGAAAGTGCTTCGTAGTTATTTTTTTTTAAAAAATTTTGATAATAGGTATGAAAATTTTCAATTGCGTTCTTCAATTATTCTATGTTTACTTATGTTTTCATCTCATAAGATGTCGTCTCATTATTACTTTTATCGATGGTAATCATCTAAGAGGTTTAGTTAAAAATTATCTCATTTATTGGTTGTTCTTGAAGAGTTAATTTTATAACAAGATTTGTAACTCCTTTAAATATGAGAATTGTATTACTAATTGAAAAACAAGTATTTGAATCTCAAATTGTCTTTGGGACTGTATCTAAATTTTATATGGAGGTTATAAATCTCTTTAAGGATTAGACCCATCTATTCTCTATTATGGCATTGTTGTCATAATAGGTCTCGACTAGCTCGATAGATTTCTTTGTCTTACAGGTAAACCAACTTTTTTTTTAATGCATTTTCTCAAAAATTTATAAATTTAATGACCGTTGACTCCCTTGACAAAAAAGATATGCAATATTTTTCTCAATGGTCACTGGACACCATTGGTTATCTTCTTTTTTTTTTCTTGAATAAATTTAAAAAAAAAAGGAAAAATATGAATTTGGAAATCAATAAAGCATTTTAATAATTAGAAAATAAGATTGTGCAATTCTCATGAACACTGTTAAATTTTGAAACTAGATTTGTTCGTGATCTTTATGTGTTTGAATTCCTCCCCATTTGTTACGCTAATGATGACAACAAATATTAATTTTTTTTTCATATTTTAAAAATGATTAATCGCAAAAAATATGTTATGCAATATATAAGATGAGATTTCTTTTCTGATTATCATTTGTCCCCACTTGCATATATAGTAGTATATAAAATTTAATTTTCTAATAATGATAAGCTTTACTTTAAAATATGAACTGTAGGATTATAGATGAGAACAAATTCAATTGACTTATCTTGAAATGCATAGTAAACTAAGTAAATTCTCAAAAAAGAATGCTAAACTAAGTGTGTCATTAGTCCTACGACATAATTGATCAGAATTAACAATAGAGAACCAATGATATTTACCTAAGCTATTAATTATTATTTTTTTCGCCCATGCCCCACACCTAACCAATTTTCACAAGTGCGAGACATGTTTTGTTACAAAATAAAATTGATATTTACAACAATAGAATCCTAACATCGTAAGGCACGAATTAGACTTTTCTTTTTATTTATGTTGGAGGTAATCTAAATCATGAGAGAGATAGAGAGAGAGAGAGAGAGAGTTTAATTAAAAATGCAAGCCAACAATTTAAAGAATTTATGTAAGTTAAACTTGTATATTTTGTGTTATTATATTTCATCACATGTAATATTGTATTTAGTTCTAGCACATCGTAGTGATTAAATATATGTAAGTTAATCATAATTTATATACTTAACGCAGAACTAATAAATGTTACTCTACATTCCACAATCACATATTTTGTATTATTATCTATTGATAAATGAATCACAAAATCATTTAACATGATTGCATATTAAATTGACTTATATCATAATATTATTATTATTTTTATCATATTTATATTGTAATCTTATTTTAATTACTATTTTGATTTATACTAAGTACTGAAGACTTTATAGATGATATTTAACAAAGAAAAGCAATAAAAAATGGATGCTTTATAAAACGATAATAGAGATTGATATATGCACCATAAAAAATAAAATAAAATAAATTAGGGTTATGAAAAACTTAAACTTAAACTTATGATTCTTACTTAGAGATTTGGATGTTTGACCGATTAGTTAAATAATTTGGCTTGATAAAATAATGTTGAACCCGAGATGAACAATAACCATTAGCACCAATTTAGATATTCTATTAGTAATTAAGTATAATTATGACCATAACTAACCACTTAATTAGCCTTTATTTTTCTTGTAAGTAGGTTTATATTAATTATGACCTTTTTTTTATATATAGTTGAGTACTTGTGTGGCTTAATTAAATTTAAAGCCTTGTATTATATGGCATAATCATATATATAATTTCTATGACAAGGCAAAAATAATGATTTAGAAATTTGTGGCATAAATTAAAAGTTTGGAATTGGGTTAAATGTAATTCCAAAAACCCAAAATGGGTTTAAAATTAAAAGAATTATGCAACTAAAAATTGCATTAATTATTTATAGAATTCTACATATCACAATTTTAGTAAATTATTTAATTAGAAATTATGTGAAAATAAAAAATTTTTACTAGTTGTGTAATTATTATTATTATTATTTTTTTTTTTACAGAAATCAGAAATGATATGTTGCAATTGCATTAATATTTTTGTAGTATATGGTAATATATGTTAATTTTGTCATAAGTTAAAATAAAGATTGGAATCTCGAGATTTTAAATTAGAATTCAGATAATTACGAAATTAAAATCGATTTAGTTATACTTAATTAAAATGTATATTTGCAATTGTATTTTATATGTATACATATATATATATATATATTTATATTGTAGAGTGTTGAGATGGAAGGTAATTTTTGGTTGTTAACTACAGTTAAGCCATTAATTGTTGAGATAGATTAGGAAAGTGGAGGAATAATTAAAAATAAATAAATAAATAAAAACCATTACATCAAAGAGACATGAAACTAAAATGCAATGGGATCAAGAGATTATTTTGTCCGCAAACTATTATATCAAAATATTCCCCACTATATATATATATATACACACACACTTCTGACCTCATAACTCCCTCTTAAACTCAATACTTATATATATATATATATATATATATATATTATAACAATAACATAGAAATAAAGCGTTTGTTATTTTATAAATATATTACGTGCTAATTATAATTAATTTAATAAAATTAAAATTTAATTTATTAATATGATGATGGGTTTATGGTAATTAAATTTTAATAAATTTGTTACTTTTTTTGTAAAAAAAAAAAAATTGAATAAATTTTATTAATTACAGCATGTTAAAAATTATAAATATAATTTTTAAATATATATATATATATATATATATATATATGCGCACACACAATCACGTTTATCGCAAAAAACTTAATTTGTCAACCTAATAAATGTTAATTGAGCAAGGCAACAACTAATGCTTCAATATTTATATTTATATATATATATATATATTGATGTCAAATCATATTAACTTTTTGTACATATATATTCTTATGTGGCCGGCCACGATAAGGAATTGGTTCCTTTTTAGCACATTTGTTTTATTTTTAAGTAAAAATACTATTGCTTTTCTCACGACGACAAAAAAATATACAATATCTTTTGGGGGTGTTCATTTACAAAACGGCGTCGTTTAGTTTTTTCCTTTTCAATTTTCACCATTACATAAAAATAAAAAAAAATATGAAATTTATGGGCACGGGAACGTAAAGTCTAATATTTTAATATTAAAAAAAATTTACGGTGATAGTAAAATTATTAAAAAATATTAATATTCTCGGAAATTTATTTAATATTTATCGAGTGATGGCGGTAGAGAAATTAAAAGGACACGTCAGCAGTTGGTGGGAAACGTTTCCATAAGAAGGCAAGAGAGGTAACGATGAGGAAAAATGAAGGGAAATAATTAATTAATTATAAATAGGCAAGTAAAAAACAAAAGCAAGAGTAACTGAACCTTTTGTTTAGTGCTGATTCACAACCTTTGACCTCTGTATGGTTAACAACTGCCCAGATTTCGCTTCCCCAGTTTGTTATCGACTCTACTGTTTCCACACTCGCATTCCCACGCGTGTCCTCAGTTCCCTCTCTACTTTACCCCCTCTGACGCGCGTCGGTCAACCTCTCTTACTCTCGCGGTAAAAAAGTTAAAAAAGAAAAAAACAACGGTCTTTGTTCAGTTGTTTTTACTCGCAACAAATTTAACCGCTTCTAAAACAAATCCAAGATTTTAATTTACCTCTCACCAACAAACACAAATTAAAGAGATGCCCTTTCTTTCTCTTCTCTCTCTCTCCCCCCTGCCTCTCTATCTTGATAACGAGACCGCTTAAAAGCGTGGAGACAAGGGAGAAGGATATCGCAGTACGTTTTGTAGATAGAAAGAGAAAGCGACGGCGGACGGAGGGATCTGGGTCAACGGCCTTTGACCGAATGAGGGTAAATGTGTAATTCAACACACAACAGTTACAGAGATAATATAATACAATACATACGAGCACTCTGGTTCAGGGGAAAAGAGAGAGAGAGAGAGTGAGAGAAGATGAGAGAAGATGAATGATTTGGGTGTTTTCTGTTTGCTATCCTCTGCTTCCTTCCTTCTTATAACCTCTTTTGCTTTTTCGATTCTTACCTCCATATCTATCATCTTCGTATTAGAGTGAAGCACGGAAGGCAGACCGGAGACTCGAATGAGAACCAGGAGGGGGTTTTGTTACCCTAGGGAGGGTACTTTTCTGGGGAATACTTCTGTTAAGAAGAAGAGAGATGTCACCGGAGGAGGAGACCACTTCTCTTTCCGCAAACGACAAAGATTCTCGCCGGAGTTTGTCGGAGACCGCGATTTGTTCGATTCTCTCCCTGATGATCTAGTCATTTCTATTCTCAGTAACCTCAGCTCAACCGCCCTTTGCCCGTCTGATTTCGTCAACATTCTGATCACGTATGTTTTATTTCTTTTCAATTCTTTTTCTTTATTATCTTGTAAAACAAAGGGTCTTGGTGAATTTCAGAGAACATTGTGCGTAAATCTCATTTGTGATAGAATTTTCCAAGCCCAAGATTTCATTTTCATGTTTTTTCTTAGTAAAATAGCTCCTTGAATCTCATTCCGTTTTCTTTTTTTTTTTTTAATTATTATTTTTAAAAACAGATGCAAGAGATTAAACGGTCTGGCTCTCAGTTCTCTGGTATTATCCAGAGCATCGCCGAGAGCTTTTGCCATGAAAGCCAAGAATTGGTCAGAATCCGCTCACCGCTTCTTGAAACTCTGCGCCGATGCCGGGAATGTCGAAGCTTGTTACACTCTCGGCATGGTTAGTTATGCTCAAGCCATTGTTGACTGTTTAACAATTTCAGATACAAGTGCCTGATGGTTATTTTGGTTTTTTTGTTATCATCTTATGCAGATTCGGTTCTACTGTCTGCAAAACCGCGGCAGTGGAGCTTCTCTCATGGCAAAAGCCGCGATTAGTTCCCATGCCCCGGCTCTGTATTCACTCGCTGTGATACAGTTCAACGGCAGCGGCGGCTCCAAGAACGATAAGGACTTACGAGCCGGCGTCGCTCTCTGCGCGCGAGCCGCTTTCCTTGGCCACATCGACGCGCTCCGGGAGCTCGGCCACTGTCTTCAAGACGGCTACGGAGTTCCACAAAACATCTCAGAAGGACGACGGTTTCTCGTACAAGCCAACGCTCGCGAGCTAGCCGCTGTTCTCTCTTCGGCTGCCGCGTCGGGGATCTCGGCGCGCTCCTGGCTAACATGGAGCCCGCAGCCGAGCCAGCGTGTCGCGGCGGGGCTTGGATGTCCGCTGCTTAGCGACTTCGGTTGCAATGTACCGGCTCAAGAGGCACACCCGGCGAGCCGGTTCCTGGCGGAGTGGTTCGGCTCACGCGGCGGGATTCCTGGACCGGGGCTGAGATTGTGCTCGCACGTGGGGTGTGGGAGGCCGGAGACGAGGAAACACGAGTTCCGGCGGTGTTCGGTGTGCGGAGCGGTGAACTATTGTTCACGCGCTTGTCAGGCGCTTGATTGGAAAGTCCGGCATAAAGCGGAGTGCGCACCTGTAGAGCGATGGGGGAACGAAGAAGGGGAAGGTGGTGAGGGTAACGGCAACCATGCCGTGAACGGTGATGTTAACGGTGAGGAGTTGTTTATGGGGATGGGCGAGAGTTAAAGAGTGATTTTGACGGCAACGGCAACGGTAACGGCACATAATGGTTTTAAGGCCTGGAGGAGAGAAAAATTTGAGAAAAGAAAAATAGGCCAGTTTTGGGGGAATTTATTTAAGATAAGATTCTTCTTCTTCTTCTTATTATGTGGTCGTTGCTGTTGAATTTTTTTTTTTTTTTTTTAAATCTCCCTTTTTATTTAATTTTGTATTATAAGAGCAACTTTTGTCAATTTGAATTGGGGTAAATTAAAATTAAAATTAGTACGTGATGAATTATAATCTTGTAAGTAAGTAAGAATTAGTACGTGAAATTAGGGAAAACTAGAAATGGGACAACCCCCGGCAATTAGTAGGGCAGGCAGTTGAATCGCGACTCCGCACACTTATTTCTTTTCTTTCTCTACAACTTCAAATTTTGGTGGTGTGGTCAAAAGAGAACCTCCCCGCACAAATAATAATAATGATGATTGTTGTGTGGGGGGTTAATAAAATGAAGCTTTTGATGAAAGAAAGAAAAGAAAAGAAAAGAAAAGAATTTCATACTTGGGGATGGCCACACTCATTCACTCTCTTTTTATTGCCTTAATTATTATTATTATTTTTATTTTTATTTTTTTTTTTCTTTTTGGGTCAGGTCATTATTATGAGTTACTTTTGAAATTTTCTTTAAAATACATATATATATATTATAGAGGTAGGGGTTGAAATTTTGAAAATTTGGAGCCCAGCCCATTTAAATGCATTGGAGCAGAATGTGCTCTCAGATTTCCCGTGCGGGTCCTTTTCTATCCACCCATGCTCTCTCAAATTGTACCACTTTTCATTCATTTTATTAAACATATAAAAATTAAAAAAATTAAAAAAAGTCTCCCACTACTTTGATTATTTAAATAATTATTATAATTAATAACAAAACCGGGTAGTATGATGCTACATTTTATATTAATTTCCAGTTATAATTATTTTTATCACTTCAAATATTTACTAAATAGATCATTAATTATTTAGTAAAAAAGAAAATATATATTATTATATTAATGTATTTGTATTAATTGGACTCGTCTAGCCCAGAGGTGCAGGCTCTTTTTAAACTCTTCTGGGCTTCTTCTAGTGTTAGGCCCCCAACTTCACCCTTATATTTCTTGCAGGTCGCTCTGCACTTCTCCCGTAAAACTGCTCGGATTTCGCGTCTTCCGATTTTAGGCCAGGTACGGCATGCGGATGATTTCCATGTTTCTCAGTTTCTTCTTGTTTATTAACCCGATTTCTGCTCAATTTTGTGCTTATAATGTGTTTCTTTTTGTACTGTTCGTAAATTTTAGGGTTTATATTCTTCTGGCTATTTTATCAGTATGTAGGAGAGTTTTGTGTTCAAAGAATCCGATGTTTTATGGAACTGAGAGTTTTTTTTTAGTTTGAACTTGTTAAGAGAGAAATAAGCTTTTCTATGCTAAGATTCTGTTGAGAGAGATAGTGGATTTGTTAATTATGATTGAAATTTGTCTGTAATGTCGAACGTATGAAGTTTATTTGTTAATTAGGGAATGGATTGTTGGATTGTTTAGGCATATAAAACAAAATGGGATTCATAATGGAGTTTGCGGAGAATTTGATCTTGAGGTTGATGGAGGATCCAAAGGAGAGGGATCGTAAATTTAGAGAGCACGTTTATGGAGTAGCGGAAAGATGTAAGAAAACCAAGGAGATGTGGAGCTATCCTCTACGTCCTTATGGTTTCTGGACCTTTGAGCGCCATAATGCACAGTTGCGCTGGGATCCTCAGATTAGCCAGGTGCCTGGCCGCAGGGACCCCTACGATGATCTTCTTCAGCAAACATATGATCCTTCCTCGAAATAAACCTGAGGTTTGCTTTGCTTTACTTTTCTTTTATCTGGTTATATATATATAGGATGGTTTAGTTTATGGATTTCTTTCGTTAGACTTGCTTAGAACATGTCAAGGTCATTTCATATGTTTAGAAATTGAATAGTTTGATTTTTATTTTAGTAAATCTGACAGTATAAATCATGCAAATCGGTGTTGTTTGGTGGAGTACCAAGTCATTATAGAGGTTTCTTCCTAATCAACATCATTCATAAGACTGGAAATGGTTCAACCCATTGATAAAGTCTGTTTAGGCATTATGTTAAAACGAAAAGAAAGAGTATTGATCCCAATGAAATTTATTGTTTATTAATGCAGACATCTCGAAACAATCCGCCGGATGATTAATGCCATTTCTTGGGGATATTGAGGTTAAATTTAAGTTTTCACAATGTTTGATGCTTCCTTTTGTTTGTAGTGCCCAAACATTGTTAGACTGATTTCTGGGCTTGAATAATTATTGGTGAGATTTAGTTGCTATGGATGTATCTTTTGGATTAACTTTCATTGCAATTTTCTTGTATAAATAATACATGAACATGAATATTCATTAAGCATGAGAAATACTTAGCCGCATCTTGAGAGCATCATGGCGCCAATATCTTAAATTCTCTGTCTCTTGATTTGCTGCTATAGCTTATAAGGTGATCAGTTCTCTGTTCCTGAATCAACTTCCTCGGGAATTGTGACGTCCTAATATCTCCAGCACTGCCCAGCTAATAGTTGCTTAGCTGTTTTAAGGTAAACTACGTGAAGGTTTTCGATGTTTGTATATAGTTAGAACTGAGTTTGTTAATTTCAAAAGTCACAACCTAGTTAGTTCAGTCTAATCTCGTAACAGGCGTTAGTGATGGTTTTGCTTAAAAAAGTAGAAAAAAGAAACTACTATTTGAATTCAGATTGTGAACGGACAACAACGGGGAAAACATTTTTTTTTAAAACTAAAAATATAATAGTATATTAAGAGACACTAAGGAGATGTCAGTCCGTATACAAAGAATTGAAAATAAAAAATGTAACAGTATATTAAGAGACACTAAGGAGATGTCAGCCCATTTACAAAGAATTTACTTGTATAATAAAATATCATTAGGTTCCCAAAACCCCTCTATAGAATAGGGAAGATAACCCAAAATCAAAAAGTCGAAAGTCTGGAACCATCAATTCCTAATCCTATCAAAATTCTTCAAATCATTTACCCTATCGAAAGCTCTTTTGTTTCTCTAGTTCTAAATTACCCAAAAGATGGTAAACATGATAAGATTCACCTATTTTCTCCACCCCCTGATATGCTTCCACACTCAAAATAATGTATCCACTTATCCTTTAATCCAGTTAATCCACATTCTTTCCCCTTAAATGCTCTTTCATTTCTTTCTTTCCACAGAACCCAAAAGACGGTCAATGGAATTAAGTTTAGCTATTCTTCGTTTATACATAGACCTTCTCAAGCCCACACTTCCCAGCAATAACCGAACCCGAATCCGCCATAAACCAATTGATTCTTGATAATTTATAAACCATACTCCAAAGATAATATGCAGTAGGACACCATAAAAGGAGATGGTTGCAAGATTCCTCAGCCTGTAGGCAGAGATGACATTCATTCACTATAACCAGACCCCTCAGCCTTAATTTATCCAGAGTGAGATTCCTTAGCAAGCCTCCCAAGCGAAAAAAGCAACACTCAGGGGTACCTTTGTTTTCCAGATTTGCTTCAAGTGGAAATTATTGAAACCCCCAGTACCCTTATTAAACAGAAACTGATAGTATGAGCGGACAGAGAAAATTTCATTCTTTTCTAGACACCAACAGATCTGATCAGGCTGGTTGCTGACTTGTTGGGATGCCAGAATCTTCAACATGGTATTGTATTCAAATATCTCCGGATCATTTAGATTTCTATTCACATTGATAGACCACTCAATGAAGTTATTTTCACCTGATAAGTGTTCTCTACCAGCATGTTTCTAGACTGCGCTAAGTCATAAATTCTTGAAAAACAGCTCTTAAAACAACCTTCACCCGTCCAGTCATCGTGCCAGAAATTTATTTTGTTGCCTCTCCCAAGTTTCCATCTGGTACAACTCCCAAACCGTGGCCATTGAGTCAAGACCTTCTTCCACAGACCCCTACCGTGGGGAATGGACTGTCTGAAATTGCTGTTGTCCTGTTTAAGGCTGCCCCGCCTGGCTTCAATAACTTTTTTCCACATTCTGTTTTCTTCCTTCCAGTATCTCCATAGCCACTTACCTTGAAGAGCTTCGTTCATTTTAACCATCAATCGAAATCCAAGAACCCCCCAACACGAGCTTCATTCATGTTACGTGCCCAGGGTTCGACTCCCGGTTAGTACAAAGCTATGATGATAAGCTAAAGTGACTATTGGGTCTGTTGCAACTGTCTGATAATTCACTTCTATCGCTCTTATCCATAACATGCCGCCTTCTTTCATAAATCTTTAGAGCTATTTGTCCTATAGGACCATATTCATCTCCACTAGAGATCTATCCTGGCCCTCTTTGGGCTAGTGGCTTCTTAATCTCCTTATAGGCTTCCAGATATCTTATTCTTTCCTTTGACTCACCCCAAAAGAGTTTACATTGGGACTTTCAATTTATTTGCAACACTTGCCAAAATATTCAAGAGAGACATAATAAATTGGTAAGTTGCAACGTGCTTTTGATGAGCGTAAGTCTTCCTTTTAGAAAGAAGAGTTATCTTCCAATCTGCTAACTTTTTTTTCGAATCTAGCTAGCACGGGTTCTCACGTCCTCACCTCTTTATAGTTGGCCCCTAACGGTAACCCCAAATATTTAATCGACAGTTTTACAACTTTGCAATCCAAAACTTTAGCTAAACTCTCAGTATTTAATTGGTTAGATTAGTATTGAGTTCCGTCCTGAAACCACTTGGAAACCCATAAAAAGGCATAGGAGGTTAAGCATGGGAAGCTCACCTAGCTCAGAAAATAGCATGGTATCATTTGCGAAAGTAGATGAGTTACATCATTTGTGTGTTCCCCCCACCCCTGGCTCTTGTGGACGTCTTATTTAAAGCTTTTGTTACCACAATAAAAGGCAATGAGAAAACGAATCCCCCTCTCTAAGGCCTCAAGAGCTCGGTGGATGGAGAAGAATAGAAACACTAGTATTTTAATTGTATAGCTAATCAACATAGGTGGAACAATTATGCGGAGATGTTGGGGTTAGATAAGTGTAAGGAAACAAGCGGTTAAGGAAGGGATGTTAGAGACTATTTCTGACAGATTATACCATGAAGATTTTGGATGAAGGATGGCATCAAACTCCAAACAAACTAGTTCTAGAAAGAGAGTTTTTAGAAGAAGAGACAAAAAGGACAAGACTCCTTATCCAAATGGCTTCAACGTGGATTTTTTTTTTTTTTGGGGAGAATTTTGCCGACTTATTTTCTTTTGAAATAGGAATTTTGGCAATTTATGAATCCTTTGTTGGATTCCTGAATTCATATTTTTTGGTGTTCATTGTTAAGGGCTCAAAATCTTGCTTAGGATTGTTTAGTTAAGAGTCTGTTATTGTATAAAAATATTTAGTGTTTGGTAAATTAATTTTGATAAAATATCATTAATATTACATTACCAAATGTTTGTGTTTTATTACGAAAACAGCCGTAATATTATCACTAGTTATTGATAATATCATTACTAATTAAACTCTGATTCCGCCATATTTATGATCAAACACAGAGCCCACAAACCTTTTGTAAATACAAATTCTTAAAATGGATCTTACCAATTTATCCACCGACCAAAAGTCAATTCAAGTCAGACAACTGAAACCATTTCATCCTACGTTTTTGTTCATGCCCTAGTTATATATATTGTGGGTGGTTTCTTAAAACTCGAATAATTGTAGAGTCTAATTCGTGATTGAACCAACCCATATAGTAATAGAAAATCACACTAATTTTTCTTCTTCCCTCTTTACCCAAAATAGCCTTCCATGGTCTGATGGGAAGACACAGTCCGCATTTCCTTCGACTTCATCCTTGCATATTCACCATTAGTAATTTTCAAATAAACCCTGCCAATAAATTTCCTGGATTCTAAACGAATCAACACTATTGAACGAACAAAAAGAGCAAACCCATTTGAATACTTTCAAAGGGAAATTAAATTAATCTATAAACTTAATTACTTTGTTCTATAACAATCCCCCCATTACAACCCAACTAATCCATCTCTCTCTTTCTCCTCGAGTCAACTTATAATACACCATTAAAATTCAATCAACAACTAACTAACACAGAACACCTCTGGGCTAGCTATTAATTACAATACGCGTACCAGAACCAACAAAAGCCGACCGGTCATGAGGACCGGTTCGGTGGTCGGACAGATAATTGAACCGGCATGGGTCGACCCGTACCTGTTCCCCCGCAACTGCTACACGCCATCCGACCCGACCCTGCACACGTTCTACACCCAACGTCTCCGTCAGACCACCGCGAGCAGAGACACGCGACCCGACCAGTTCCGTTACAAGTAGCGCATCTAGTAAACGGACCAGCCATGGGTTTCTGATCCATGACCGATTTGACGAGGACGGCGCCGGCCAAGACGCTGAGACCGGTGGCTAATTGAGTCAAGACGATCGGACCCATGGCGTGGTGGTTCGGTAGGATCGGAGAAGAGAAGGATTAGATTGGAGAAGATGAGAAATTAAAAGTAGTGGAAAAAAAAGGAGAGATTTTTTTTATATTTTATTTTTTTTATAAATTTTTGGTGGGTTAGTTTTTTAGTATTTGATTTGGGGGTTTTGTAAGAAAATAAAAGTGGTTGGAGAATTGTACACGTTGACGTTTCGGGCTTGGTGGCTTTGGAAAGAGTTATTTAATTTAATTTAATATAATAATAATTTGCAGTCGTTCTCCTCCTCTACTTTGGAAGAAGACTTGGGCCTTCACACAATTGGACTGAGATTTCTCTGGCTTCTACTGGAAGATTTTTTTTTTTTTTTTTTTTTTTTTTTTTTGGGGGTGTGATTCGCGCGACAGTTAATCATCATTCATCAACGGCTATAAATTCATCATTCCTCACTTTGGAAGTGTATAAGGCTTCTACCTCAACTAGGGACCATTCAATTCTCCATTTCCTTCTATTAAAATAATATATATATATATATATATATTATATTCATATATAATTATTGAATAAATTTACATGTTTTTAATATTTTTTAATAGGTCTACTAGTTATTTTGTTTAAAAGTTTTATCCATTAGTTTATGAGAATTTTACCCATTATTTATAAGAAATCTATAAATATTGAACATAATTTGTAAGGATTTATAATTATCTTTATACCATAATTTGACTATTTAAATATGATTAGTTTGACTGAAAATTTCGGGTTAGAAAATTTATGTTATTATATTATATATATATTTTATCCTATGAACTTAACTTATTCTTATTTTACTCTCTCTTGGTTTCAACAATAATGAAGGAGAATTTGATAGTATATCTAACGTTAGTCATGATTGTGTCATTATGGTGTATCGAAATGTCGATTTGGTAAAAGGTGGTTGGTAAGGAGAAGTGAGTCAACCTCAATACTCGTGTGTCTTTTGATCCCTCATGTCTCGAGCTAACTTGAATGCCTTCAAGCCCACCTAAAAGTCTTTGTCTTAAAATATTATTTTGATGTGCTCTAAGAGTCATAAAATATTATTAAACATCAATTATGGTATATAAATGAAATTTAATTAACTATATTATTAATTAAATATATGATTCACTAGTAACTAAATAAGTAAAACATATTTTATATATATTTTTTAACAATTTAAAGATATCGTGTCTAAATATATTTTGAAGCTTAATTAACGAGACTAGTTAAATTTAAGATACTAAATTTAGTTAAATAGATCAATCAAGATGTAAGTTAAATTCAAATTCAAATTAACTAGTTTAAGTAATTAATTAATTAATTAATTTGGATTTGAGATGAAATATTTAGAGTGTTCAAATGAATTTTGATTTAGTTTTAGATGCTAAATAAAATTAATTTATGGATCAAAATAACTTCAATTGTACTTAATTATATGGCATAGTTTAGATCTATTATCCAATTAAACAAATTTTGTGTCTGTTTTTTGATCGTTTACTTTCAAATATTCTCCAACTAAGTTTTCAATTAAAATTGTCACATGTGACTAATAACATAATCGTGTTTTATGTTACTATAAAATATAATGTTTTAGAAGCTCTTATATAATTCATATCTTTAATAGGTTCGTGCACTAATTTTATGTTTATATTGGTCGTACATTTTCTAAAATTTTTCATATAAAATCTAATGAAAAATGATTATTTAAAGCTTGCTGAAGCTATGAGCACATGGTTGATAATGTGATCATATTTTATGTTAATATAAAATTTATAATAGAGATTTATTCGAAAAATATAGATTGTAAAAAAACTTCTAATTTACTATTATCTTGATTATTAGTCACATACACTTAATGGGTAATTAGAACCAAAAATTTTCTTAGTGAATTGATTTAAGAATTACTTTTTTTATTTGGATATATTGAGTTAGCTCTTTATAATAATTGAATAAAATTAAAAAATACTTGAAAAATACAAAATTTAGTCAGCTGGCTAATTTGAATTATAGTTCACTAGTTCATTGTAATGTTTGAATATTAATAAAAATATATATAAATATTTTAATATAAAATATATAAATAAAAACCCTAATGCTAAAATTGAAAGTCTTCTTATTTTCATAAAGTTAAGTCTACAAAAGCTTTTACAAGCCTCACTTCTCTTCTCCAAACTTCTTTTCAGTGTTTACAACTTAATATGATTTTTTTTTTTATAAGCAATTCTCGTTTTTTCTTTCTTTAATAAATATTAAATAAAATTATTTTACAAAAAAAATGATAGGTTTAAAACATATGCTGTCTCCAATCTTCTAAATACAAAGATAAATAAGTTTAAGATTAAACAAATCAAAGTTACACAAAGAAGGTAAATATAAGATAGTAACGTTTAAAAAAATAATATTTTATTAGTAAATTAAATATAACGTTCCTCTAAGCGCCAGCAGAGTGGAGATGGCCGAGTTGGTCTAAGGCGCCAGATTAAGGTTCTGGTCCGAAAGGGCGTGGGTTCAAATCCCACTCTCCACATTAATGAGTGTTTATTTTTTCACTAAATTTCAATCTACCGCCGAGCGCCATCCTTTCCACCTCCGTAACATAAAAAAGAAGCCGCCACATGTTGGATACCGCCAAATAAAGCGTCGTTTCGCAGCCTTGGATCAAATTTGACCGGCAAATCAATTCTTAAATTACAATTTCGCTTTTATTTTTTTTTATTGAGAAAAAAATTATCAAACATATTTTCTATTTGCCCATGGTTTGTTGATTTTATTAAAGTTGGCAAAAATAATTAATATATTATATGTAAGTAAATATAGACAATATTAATAATATGTAGTAGAGAATAAAGACTACAATTACATGTAGCAGAAACTTTGTTGTTTATTTATTTTTAATTTTAAATTTCTTTTAAGGTTTAGGCAAGAACATGCAGCTTAGGAACATGACGTTAACAAACAATAAAATTGATGATTCGAATTTAGAGTTTTTATAAAATTAAAATCTAACAGAATTCATCGTCAGTATAATTCAGATGATATATCCAACTCCCATTTCCTTTCAAAAATTTCTGTCTCCTCAAATTGCAGCCTCTGCTTCGACTTCTCTCTCTATTCCTTTTTACCTCCAAGGATTGTGGAAGTCTCCTAGAAGAGAATTTTCTGACTCCAACATCAATCAAATCTCTGGAATACATTGGATAAAGATCTAATAATGCACCTTAAAATACTTGTCTGATATTGATGTTGATTCTTGATTTTCTGATATATTCCAAGAAAAAGACATCGTTTTCATGTGAGAATTGCTGTTCAAGTGATGCCATGTCTGCATTTTCTTTGTCGGTGAAGATTCGAGGCACACCTGCATAATTATCCATTCAATGTAAGATGCCTTAGCAGAATGCCATGCAGCTCAATAACGGAAAATGGAAAACAGAAAACAACGCAGGGCATCTTTGATGTCAAAATAGGTCTCAGCTCACAAAAACACTCCAGCACTTGTGAACTGCTAATTTAATACTTCTGGCATATTCTAGGTATGAGAAGATAAGATGCCATTGTCTCGATGCATGCTTTCTTTTATGGATGCAGATTTGTTATTTTATTGGACAATCAACACGGGTATAAGTAGTTTCAAGTTTCGAGTTGAATCATAAACGCCTTTTCCTAGCTTCAATTTAATTCCTTCAGGATAATTTTTTGCTGGTTCATCTTGCAGAAGAGCTCTAGGGTGGTGTGCGATCAACAAACTGAAAAGCACACTCATATGACATCTTCTATGCAAACTTTACTGTATGTTTTATGATGCTTAAGTTTCATGCAAGGCAGCCCAATTAAATTGATGGAAACTCTTAGTAAAGAGGCTAAACTCTATCTTATAGATAAAGTGTGTGATTGACCGATACCCCCCAAAAAGAATGAAGTCTATCAGTTGGTCGATCTATCATCGGCACTCCAAGCTTCGTTCCAACTTATGCTTGCAACTTGAACATGATACGTCGACTTCCCCCCAATCATTACATATTCAAACTCTTACTTCAGAGTTTAGAGGAGTTTGGTTGATCTTCATCCCATAAAAAACTAAAACTTTCAGTCTCTTAAGTTGGTTCTGCATACATAATTCCAACTTAAATCTCTCACTCAGACACCATAGTTGAGTAACACCCAAGAAATTGCATAAAGAGAATTTTCACTTAGAGCAAAATTCGTACTGCAAAATGCAGATTGTGGAACATGCGATCATCGACAACAAAGTAGATTTATGTTTCTAGCCACCTACCATCTAAAGCAAAATAGCCTGTTGTGCCTCGACTTAATAATCTATTCATATATAAAATGATTTGAAGAAAAACCATTTGTACATATTATATCCATATGAACATACATAGATGTCACATCACAATTGTCCAGCCAAAAGCCTCCCATGCTCTGTGGCAAAATATGATCAAAAGTCTTTCTCCTACATTCATATTTATCCATTTTGGATCAATTGCTCTCCTAAAAATGTCCCTGCAGTGAATCAGTCATCTACAGGGAACATACTAAGGTAGTATTATGCAATGAGCAAACAACATAATAGTACATGGCTGAGAAAAAAAAAACAATGACAAAAGAGAAAGAGAAGGGAATTGTTTAAGTTTTATTTAGATATGCAAAGAGAAGGGAACTGTTTAAGTTTTATTTAGATATGCAATTGTGTTTTTCAGTTTATGTAATAAAATACTAAGATTAAGTTAGGATAATGATTTCCAAAGTTTCAGTAGATATGGGAATCCAGTTACTTCCAACAATAGAATTTACTATTCCTCAGGAGCAGTTGTATTCTCTTGTATAAAGATCGGAATGCTGATATTAAAAATGGAGGTAGAAAATTCAGGAAAAGTTTTCAAGCAGATTCTTACTCAAGAAGATTGTTGCCTCTCTCTTAATGAGCCTAGATCATTTAATAAACATTGGGCGGAAAGGAAATTGTATTAATCATATTCTGCAATCCTATTTCTGAGTTTTCAATTTCAGATTTCGTAATCAGATCCTAAATTAGGGACTGTATCACATCTATTGTCCAACTAATCAAAAAATAGCCCAGAGTTAAACATGTGGTAAGGCATAAAATGTCTTTAAGGGACTTACAATAAGAATGAGAGAGCTCTCGTAAAAATATTAATTTCCTTATCGATCATGTTTTAAGCGCTTGTAGTAAGAAATTCATGCTACAGTAAGGTACTCGTTGAACGTATATGTAAATGTTACCACCCTATGGATCTTTCTTTCAGTTGCATCTCCTACCATGCCCTAAATCTAGCTAATCTCAAACATACAAGATTGAGAGGCTATGATATAAGACCTTTTTCAAAACACGGCATCTTCTTGGTACTCAACCACGGTGACACTTAGGATATATTGATCATAATTATCCCATTTATATAGAAAAAAATATATATTACTAGAGATGAATAGAAAGGCACTATAAAGGAGGACCAGATGTCCTCCTGGAAAAAGGCAAAGAAGAACAAAAGGAGAAAAACCTAGGAAAAAGAACTCAATATGGATCAACAAGCCAATCTCTATGCAAGCGTGGCAGAAATATATTCTTTTGAAACAAAACTAGACAGAAATATCTTATAGAGGATGTGCGTCTTAGCTCAAACAAACAAAAAAAATGTTGATCTATCTTAACGAAACAAATAGAGAAACAAATGATTCCTAAAGATCCATGGATTGTCTCCCACCACAACACCCACAACCGCAAGCAACAATCTATCCTTTCTCTTTTTTTGAAATATAACAATCTATCCTTTCTCATCTTCCCAACACCTAAATGAAGTGTCATTCTATTTAAAAAGGCAAAGATAGATTTGCAAGAATAAATGCGCAAGGAGCCTAAACAGACTCTACAGTCAGGTCTTCAAGAAAAAATGACATATTCAAGAAGTTGTGTCAAAAAGAGCATATCAACAGCTTCACAATCATTAAGATTTCTATGAAAAAATAAGTTCTAAGAGATATGACCATCAGTTTGGACAGTAATAAACTTGTCCTAGCTCCTAGGAGTGCAAAACGCCCCATCTCTATTCACTGTTGAAGTAGTAGAGATGATTGTTCATGTGAAACCAGTTAAGTGCTTAGTAACCAGTTATTCACAAATCTCCCGACTTGTAAAACCATAACAAAGGCAATATAGGCAGTCTTGCTTATACATTTTAGCATTCTTTTTACTGCATTGCAGTGTACAAGTCCTATATTTAATTAATACTAACTTACCAACTCAACTGCATAACAAATATTCTGTCTTCTCCGAGAAATCAAAGACACATTTTCTCTCTCAAATTTTATACTTTTACAATTCCATGGCTTTGCCTCGTTATAACAGTAATTCATGAATATATGCTCTTCCTTTCTTTTCAATGTAAAATTCTTGAGGAGAGCTAAGAGTTTCCCAGTCATCTTTATGGATCTTAACTTCAAGTATACAAGCTGCTTCACTCGTCTTCCATCTCAAAGCTGGAAATTAACCAAGCTTTGATTGTTAGGACAAACTCTATGCTATTTCCAGCACAAGAATATTGTCCACATAAATTAATATCATGGAAAAAGTCTTTAGACATCTTGGTATCAAACACAATAGTCTCATCGAATGATAAGAATTCCATAAGTAATTATAGAAGCAAATATGCTAGTGTGGATGATTGCTGAATAGATAGTCTGATTAAAATTGCAAACTGTAGATTCAATGGCCTCTCTATTGATTGTTGCATGTGGGTTTCTTCATCAACTTTCTCACAAAGGAATCCAATTTTTCAGATTCACTAAATGTAAGTCAATATCCATATGTGTGACAGTGGCTAGAATTAATTGTACATATATCATCCTCGCCATAGTAGAAAATGTTTCCTTGTTCATACTTGTTAACTAAACTGGATTCAGAAGAAAAACAAATTAAATTGGAAAAAGTTTTTTGGTAGTAACTAAAATAATATATTGTCATCTTATAATTGTTTATAGTAGCATCTTTAGTTTGTTAAGGTTCTTTAGACAGATTTTTTTAATTTCATTAGGATTTAGAAACATTTTATTTCAGTTGTTATTATCTTGTGGTTTCCCTAATTGATTGTACTTGGCACCTATATGTTAGCTTAGAAAAGATTAAGCATGTTTCTAATATCTGATTTAAGATCTTCCTTTCTAATCTAAAGTTCTAGCCTACTTTTCACTTTTCCTTCTGCCATTTCTTCTACCCGATCCCCTTTTCCTATGGGAACTTCTTCAATTTTTCTTCTCTACTTTCTTATCACTTGTCCTACACCAAAGCTCTTCTACAATAAGTTAAATTCTATATCTTTTAATTGTCCGTTACTCTTCACTTGATCCTTAAGATCTATTTGATGTTCAAATGGGAGGTCATCAAAATCCTGAACTTAGTTAGAGCTCATTGATTCCATTTTCTTTTCCACTACAGTTACACATTTTTCGTTAAATGGGCTTCACGCAATTGTTGTTAGGGCCTTGAAGATCATTGATTGGTTTTATTGACTCATCACGGGCCTTTCATCCCAATTCTCCAAACCCAGCACCAACTCACAAATTTTGTGGCAAATCACCTTTGGAAGGCCAGTAACTTTTTGAATGTAAGAGTGGCTTCGCCACTTCCAGAGCTATTATGACTTTTGAGAAGTTTTTATGGAACTAGTCATAGAGGATTGTTTTTGTATATGAAATGCTTATCCACTTCCAAATAAGTCCACACGGAGAAAATCAAGAAAAGTAAACACTCACCGTGGAAACATTCTCTTGCATCTCCAGCCATAAGCACAACATCTCCACTCCGGAGAAACATTGCTAATGGTGTGTCCTCTCTAGATTTTCCTCCTAAAAGGAAAATAGCTTTGCAACCCAAACTGTACAGGAGAAAAAACTACAAGTTACTACCAACAAGATATGTGCACCCACCCAAACCCTCTTTATTGAAGGGACTAGGCAAAGACTTGCAAAGAGAAATAGGCAGCAAGATACCTCAGGCTCACTATAGGTTTGGTCCAATCTGCTTCCATGTCATCCAGGTGGCCACCAAGGGTATCCCCTGAAAAGGAGAAACAGAATGTTTGATTTTGTTTTTTAATATAAACAATGTATATATCCAAAAGCTCCAAAAGAGTGCGACCTATGTACAAATATTCAAAAGTCTATCAAGATATCTATAAGGTCTCGAAAGCCTAGATATAAATATGAATATGAAGAAAGAGGGAAAAGGAAAGGAGTTTTTCTTAATCATGCAAACAACTAACCAATTCTCAAAAGGTTTATCAGCTTAGCTTCTCAGATATCAACAAGACCTTTATTGTTGAAGCCCCTGCTTTGAGGCAAAGTGCTCCTTCGTGTAGCCTGATGTAAGGCGTTACGAGTATTATGTGCTCGGTTGGGCAAGAAAAAAGAAGAACACAAGACCACTCTTGAAATAGAATTGCACATATTCAAAAGAAATTCCACTTCCCAGATGTCCTAAGTGTAACCAGAGCTAAATTTGTCTTTAACTATAATTTTCTTTTCTTGCTTTAACCAGAGCAGAAATTAAACCATATAGTAAAGAATGAGAAGCTTTGTCTGACAGAAAGGTTATACCCGTTAGGTACCTAAACCAAAGTAGTTCACTATGGCAGCCTCTGGCTGGAATTCTTCCCCCACAGGCATTGCAGGTGAAGCCATTCTTTTGGCCAGCTGATGAAGTGCATCTGGTATCTTGTTGTGTGGCAGGGATACATCATAGTTCCGCTACAAAATATAAAGGAAAAAGAATTGATTATGATTCAGAGTTTATCCATACATTTCAAAATTACAAATTTAACAATAACCCAATCCAACCAATGATGCGCTGCAGCAGAGCTTTCAAATTCCTTATACCAAAATAGTTTTGTTCTATTTCAATAGGTGGTTACAGCTCCAGAATCTTAAATTATTTATTCAAAAAGTAAACAGATTAAGATCCAAAAAAATGGATGATGAGAGATCACCTTTGACCAGTCAAATTGTAGGCCAAGGGTACTCCATCTAAGCTTTCGTAGAAGTACAGAAGCTGAAATTGATTTGCATGTTTTTCCTCTTGATTGCAAGAATTGTTCCTCATAAAACTTCCATTTATTGGTGTTGCCATTAGCAATACGGGAATTGGATCTACAATCCAAACTAGCAGCCAAACCCAAATCCTCAACCAGTATTTTCTTCTCCATTGCTGCCTTGAAAAGATCATGTATAGGCCCATACATTGCATTGTGATTTGTTCTGTTAGGAGGTTGTGGAAAGCTCATTAAACTCTCCCTTATCCACTGGCACTGTTCCTCCAAGCTCAATGCTCCAGGCATGAAATAAAAGCCTGTATGTTTAAAGCCGCAATGATGGTAACGGCATGAGAACATGAAATTCAGTCTCAGATACAACATTATATATTAGAAATATATACCCACAGGCTGATTCATGAATGTAAAAAAGGGAAGTACTAGTAGAGTATTTTTTTAATAGAAAAAGAAGATATGTTATTAAGAACAAAGAAGAACTTTTTTGAGATAAAAAAAACACAAGAGAAGAAGAAACACAAGAGAAAATCTAGCTAATCATTATAGAGAATAGCATGCCAATCTTTGCACAACATTAACAATTAGATATCCTTACAATAACTATGCGAGTTGTAATTCAGCAATTTGACCCAGACAGAAGGTAAAAATTGAACTTATCCAAATAATCAGGAAAGGCGAATTCCAAAAAAAATTCTAGCATCCCGCTCCAACCAAATTACAAGTCAGTGAAGAAAGCTCTGCCCCAAGAAGTAAAAATATTTCAAAGTTTGCGACAGTTGGTCTAAGATTTGGAAGAACGAAAGAAGCATACAGTCAATGGAGATCTTCTTTAGTTGAATGGTCAGTCCAGAGTAATAATAACTTAAACTTAGGAACTAATGTTTTATAAAAATTCATTTGGAAATTTACACCTAGTTTAGTAGGATGAAAATTTTATTAGAAAATAATAAACATTAAATTAATAAGAAATCTTAATGAAATTAGAATAATGTATTCTAAGTTTCATCAATTAAATGGAAAATGCATCCCAAACTCTACAGAACCTGATGAAATTTGGAATGCATTTTTTCAACTCTCCTCGAGCTCAATTTTTATCATTGTAGATAGAATTTTCAGCCTCTCCTGATTAAACTACTCCACAAATTCTTTATTTCTTCCAACCTTAATCTAAAATATTTGACAAAAGCAAACTCACAAATTCTAATAAAATTATAACAAAATGCAACGATCGCCATAGCGGGGAAATTATGGAAACAGATGAAATATAAGTACCTGGGCGGTCTTCCAGGCAGAAAACCGGTCTACCAAATCCACATTCAAGAGCTGTAATTCGTGGAGGAAGCTCGCCATTTTGATTGTAAGAATCAAGAATGGACGTGAAGTCCAAAACCTGAGATAAATCCACCTGTTTGGGTTGCTTTTTCCTGCAAAAATCAAACAATAAAAAGAAAAAACCATTAAAATGGACAAATATTTTTCTTATCGAAAGAAAAAAAAAAAATGAATATCAAGCAATTTTTATTACAGGTTGATTTACTTTTTAGAGTCCTGGCCGTAGTATAGCTTGTACTTTTTCTCTGCTCGCCTGAAAGCTGTTTGCTCCGCATCGTCGGAATTCTTATCGGCTCCGTACATTTCCACTGAGTCGGGTATCAGCAAACGAGTGGAGTCGTGATCAGGCAAGAATTGAGTAGCACCCGACTCATAAACAAATTATAATTACTCAATTCTAGGGTTTCCAACAAAACAGTGCGAGTTGGTTTTCAAAATCAAAACCTTATTTAGTAGTAATTTAATTTAATTTTTTATATTTATATATTTTTTAGTTACATGTACTTAAAATTGTTAAATGTTATTTTATTTAATTATATGGTATTTTATTTTATAAATGCTACTTAAACTAGTAAAAAATACATAAAAGATTAAAAATAAATAATGTTTTACATGCAATAGCTTATAAAACCTTAGGATATAATTAGATTATGAAATTTTTTAAGTTATACAAAAAGAAAGAAAGAAATAAAACGTCGGATGAGGACATTGATAAGATCAGAGTAAGATTGGCTTCGGCTTCCATCCAAAATTTTTGTACTCAAATACAGAATTGATTTATTTTTCAAAAAAGTAATAATCAATTTTTCATGGAAAAATGAAATACCAAATATAGAGCTAAGCCAATTTAAAAGTGTGTGTATGTGTGTGTGTGTGTGTGTATATATATATATTAATTAGAAAAATTGTGTACATATATATATATATATGTATGTGTGTATGAGGAAGGCTGTCTTGGTTCACACGGGAGATATAAATAGCAGAAACCAGGAGGAGGAGTTTCTCCACGCTTAAAAATCCAACTGCTTAGCAAAACTATAAAATTAAAATTGAAATTAGAGAGACAGAGAGAGAGAGATGGGGTGCAGGACGGTTTTGCGTTCGGTGTTCTTGACTGAGACATGGAGGCCCTTGAATGCGAACGTTGGCCTCTCTTCGTCTTCTTCTTCCTTTTCTTCTCGTTCATTGAGGCGCTTAGGTACTTGTTCGGAGCAGGACAAGCTTAGATATCGATGTTGTGAGGCGATTAGGGCTCGAAATTTCCATTCCGCAAAATCCACTCAGCTTAATTGCTCTTACAAGGATAATCCATCACCTTCCTCTGCGGATGACCACGATCAAGGACCTCCTCAAGAAGCTGTTCTAAAAGCCATTTCAGGTTTCTCTCCCGCTTTCTTCTTTTAATTAACTAGTTGTCGTGTAAATTTTTGGTGTCATCATGTCTTTGATTTTGAGCAAAAAATTCACTTATTGTAGTTCGGTTTTGATTGGTAAGAACATGTTTAAGTTGGTGATACTAAAGAGACATCTATGCGACAAATTTCTGTGCGCTGGGTTTATTTCGTACTATGTGGAGGTTCTGCTAGTCAATGATACTTGGAAAAGCCTTGATTCTATATTTTGGATATGCTGATGCAACTACATAAACATCAACTCTGAGGTTTTTAATCTATAAATTTGGAGGAGCATTTACATCTCATTATGGTGGTATATGAAATGAAAGAGCATGGAGTTGCGTTTTCTTAATTATTTTTAATGCCAAGCCACATTCAACATCAGTTTTTTATGTTGTAAAATCTCGGTTTAACCGATACTATACTAGTATTTTTAGGTAAGCCCCCAAACTCTTCAAATATTGAACTTTAGCTATATAAAATAGGCCAATTTACACCTTGGATTTTTGGGTTTAGTTTTTGGCTATTATTGTGACCTTATTCAGATTTCTGTTGTTACTAGGTCTTTCCATTCATAGACCAGTATGTTTTTTAGAGTAAGAAATTTCTATTTCTGTTAACTCCTTATATTCTTGTTTCCGTGATATTTCTTCATGCAGTATCAAGGTTTTGTCTTGATTTTCTGTATTTTTGTTGTTTTTACTTAATTCACAGCTCATATTGGAAAATTTTTGTAATTCATACATCACGTGCATTTCATGAAAAACCAGTTAAATTATCTTCCGTTAATGGAGTAGATTTAGTTATATAAAAGATAAACGTTTTTCAAATAATTAAGAAGTTGTATATTTCAAGATTTTGTATATGCTAATTGTAATTTTCTTCAAAATCTGAAGGCTCCAATCTATAAAATAAATTTGTGTCAATTAGAAAATTAAAAGTGTAAAGACCTAGAACTTAAGAAAATGGAAATATCGAATTGTATCAACTATAAGCGAAAACAATTTAAAATTTAAAGTTAACATTTCTTACATAGTAAATCAGGATATCTAATAGAATTACGAGAATGTTTCTTTATAGAAGTGTAAAGTAACGGAATAAATAATTAAAACAAAACGAAATAAAAATTTTATGGGGTTAACCTCCACTTGACAACTCCGATGGGTTCCGAGAGGTAACTTTTGTTCGCAACCCTCCTACTGTTCAGGATTTAAATCTTGATTTTCTTGATTTGAAATGATTAAATAGGAGAATGAGTTACGCTAATTCAGTAAAAATATCACATTTAATACTGAGACGAAAAACTGAAGGTTGGTAAAAAATTATAAAATAACCAATGGAGTCATTTGCTTTTGTAAATAAATTCATTTAATATAAAAAACATAAGTTTCATATTTACCCTTATGAGTTCCCAAAATCAGCTTTTGAAGTCAATAACCCAAATTGTATTTTGATTTTATATTCAAATGAGTAATAAGAATAAACTTACCTACTTACTAGTACTTCTGGGAGTTCATAGGGATATCCCCCTTATACGTGAACTCAATATTCAATGTCTCGATTAACCTACTGTCCTCATATCCCGTCCGGTAATGGGCGCCAAACATACCACTCCCTTAATACCCTATCTAGTATGATAGTGAATTCTACCTCCCAATTCCTTCCAGTGTGGGACTTCTTAGTCCCATTTAATTGAGATAATGTTCACGGTTGGGTTTTCCATATGTATCGGGTCTGCACACCCTTCCCTAGGGTACCCGATAAGCTTTTCATCCACAAATCCACATCATCAACCAATCACACATCGCATATCAACATCTCATTTATACCAATCAACTGTAAATCATGCAAATAGACAACATGTAAAATTGAGAAAACACGATTAGAACATTTATTTTAGATCAATCAACGGATATAGATAAAACGGTTATGTAAATTAATAATTGAAAAGGCAATTAGTTAATAAATTAAAGCACCCGATATAACGGTAAGCAATTAAGATAATATAGAAATAATTGTACAACACAGATAAACTATATACTGATCAGTTCTGGCTCCACTGATGACTTGTAATAAATTTTAGGGTTTTTCTAATTTTCACAAACATAATGTTGTTGATTATTAAGTTTCAATTTACCATAACGGAGAAAATGGTGAGAGATTTTTATCCCGAATCGGTGTTCGAAACACCGTACGTTTCACTGCGCCTCCTAGCGGTTTTTGGGTTTCCTGAATTTTTCTTGTGGATGTTAAAAATACATATTACATATCCAAAAATACCTCAAAATGCCAAAATAGGTGTTTTTAAATTTTTTCAGCCAATTTAGGGTTCCAACACAGTGGTGTTGCCGTCTGCAGGCGCCCCCGGCGGAAGGATCTCCGGTTGCAGCGGCTCTATTGTTCCTCCTTTGCGGTCGGGGTGTTTATTCGGCTAACCTGCATTAGAACGAAACGAGGGTCACGATGATTAAGAAAATCGAGGGGAACGGGAAACGAGAAGGGAGTCATCGGAGAGGTTTTCGGGTTGCGGCAGCAGCAGCTTAGCCGAGCTCTGCTTGCATTTTCTGGCTTTCTTGCTACCTTTTTTGCTCTGATATGGGTGTAAGGAGGTTCGGAATTCAATTCCATGTGAAAGAAAATTTTTTTTACCTTCTTTGGCGTCTACGGTGGCCCTGGTGCGGCGGCGACGGTGTCCCTCCGGCGGCTGATTTTCCCTCCAGCTGCCCTCCTTCTTCTTCGGTCAGTGATTGAAGAGAGATATTTAAACCTCTCCTCTCCTTGGTCCTGGCCGTTCGTCTGCATCGACATGGAGCGAGGAAAATCGTCTGATCAATGCCTGTTTAGGCCGATTACGTGTGCAAATCTGAACCGTTTATTGCGATCGAATCCAGTCATCCGATCGTGTTTGAAGAGAAAACGGATCTGGGTCATTCATGCACGCAGGATGCGATCTAGGCCGTTGGATCACCCAAGCACGCAGATCGCCCGCGTGGAACCAGTGTCAACATGTCCGCCATGCAGCGCATTCTAACTCGCTGTGCTGCTAACATGGCCGTCCTACGTGGTCGTATTTTTAAAAATTATATTTTTATCCAATTTTCTAAATTTCTTTTTAAATAGATCCTCTTTTATTTCTATTTTGGCATTGATTTTCGAAAATATTTTCAAATGCATCCAAATTCTAATTTTAAACAAAATTTCAAAAAAATTAAAATTAATTGTGTTAAATATATCTTTTTTATTAATATTAAATTATCCCAGGCCAAATTTTTGAGCGCAGGTGTTATAACTCTCTTCCCCTTAAAAAAGAATTTGGTCCCTCAAATTTGTTGCTCTCTCACTGGTCAAACAGTTGAGAGTACTGCGCTCTGAAATCCGATTTTAACTCCCAAGTGGTCTCGTCCTTTGCGTGATTCTGCTATAAAACCTTGACGAACGGGATTTCCCTGTTACAAAACACTCTGCTCTTCCGGTCCAAAATGTCTACCGGTACCTTCTCATAGGATAGATCTTCCTGAAGTGAAAGTGGCTCATGAGATAGGATATGCAAGGGGTTTAGGTTGTATTTGCGTAGTATAGACACGGGAAATATGTTATGGACTCTGAATAACTCTATAGGTAGTGCTAGTCTGTAGACGGATGTACCAACCTTATCCAAGATCTCAAACAGTCCAATAAATTGGGAATTCAATGTTCCCTTCTTTCCAAACTTGCTGATATCCTTAAAAGATGTGACCTTAAGAAACACCCAATCGCCATTCTTAAATTTCAAATCTCTCATCTGGGTGTCCACATAATTCTTTTGCCTACTCTGAGCTGTCTGGATGTTATTTCTGATTTTAATTATCTTAGCTGTGGTTTCCTCTACAAGATCTGGGTCAAACAATTTCCTATCATCCACTTTTTTCTCAACAGATCAGCGACCTACAAGGTCGGCCATACAATGCCTCATACGGGGCCATACCGATATTTGTTTGGTAATTATTATTGTAAACGAATTCTATCAGGGGCAGATGATCATCCCAATATTCTCTGAAATCCAGAATACAAGCTCTAAGCATATTCTCCAGTGTACGAATCGTTCGTTATGACTGTCCATTTGTTTGAGGGTAGAATGCTATGCTGAGGAACAGTTTCGTTTCCATTGCTTACTGAAAACTAAACCAAAACCGAGATAAACCTGGGGTCTCTGTCGGATACTATTGTCACTATAACTCCATGTAGCCTGAGTATCTCCCCGATATAAATTCTTGTTAGCTTGTTTAAAGGTCGATCATTCTGATAGCCAAGAAATGAGAGGATTTGATGAGTCGGTTAACAATTACCCAGATGGTATCATGCCCCGAGCGTGCCCTAAGCAACCCTGTTACAAAATTCATAGTAATATGTTCTCATTTCTACTCTAAGATTGGTAATGACTAACGTAGTTCGCCTAAGCGTTGATGTTCTGCCTTAATTTGCTAACAAACAATACACTTGGAGACGAAATCGACAATTTCTCTTTTCATTCCACTCCAAAATTGGAGTCGCATATTTTGATACATCTTGGTACTTCCGGGATACATGGTGAATTTTTAGCTGTGGGCCTCCGTCATAATATCTATTTTTAGTTTACTGTCATCTGGAACACATACTCTGTTCTGGAACCTGAGCAACCCATTAGCAGAGACTCAGAATTCTAGATTTACCTTCTGTTCTGTATCCTTCCTGAGAGCTGGTAGGGTGGAATCAATCAATTGAGTTTCTTTTATTCTCTTAATTAGTTCAGGTTGGACAACTAGATGGGTCAGACATGTAATCATGTTCAAATCCTGAAGCCGTATCTACTGTGCAGCTCCTATTACTCTGCATTCAGAAACCATTAAGTGAGACAACATATTTGCACTTTTTCTGCTGAGCGCGTTGACTACCACATTGTCCTTACTCGGGTGATATAAGATCTTACAATCAAAGTCCTTAAGGAGTTCTATCCAACTCCTCTGACGGATGTTGAGATCCTTTTAGGTGAATATATGCTTCAAGCTCTTGTGATCTGTATAAATCTTGAAAGTCTCCTCATACAAGTAGTGGCGTCAGGTCTTCAAGATGTAAATAATAGCGGTAAGTTCTAAGTCGTGGGTGGGGTAATTTTTTTCATGACTTTTCAATTGTTTGGCCCCATAAGCTATGACATTTTCATACTACATCAGAACACAGTCAACCCTAGATAAAAAGCATCATTATACATTGTGTATCCACCTGTCCCACTCAGCAGAGCCAAAACTGGTGTGGTAGTTAACCGCTTCTTAAGTTCTGTAAAACTCATTTCACAGTTCTCATTCCACTCAAATTTGACGTTTTTTTTTGTAAGCCGAGTTAAGGGAGCAGTTAGGGTAGAAAATTCTTTTATAAACCTACGGTAATAACCTGTCATCCCCAAAAAGTTACGAATTTTCTTCACCGAAGTCAACTTCTCCCAATCTAGTATTATCTCAACCTTTTCAGGATTTACTGACACTCTATCCTTTGATATTATGTGTCATAGGAAGGTAATCTGCTCAAGTCAAAACCCACACTTGCTCAATTTTGTATGCAGCTTCTTTTTCCTGAGAACCTGTAAAATCTGAGTCAGGTGTTGAGCGCGTTCTTCCCTGCTCTTTGAATAGAGCAGGATATTATTAGTAAACACTATGACGAACTGATCAAAGAACTGCCTGAAAACTCTATTCATCAAATTCATAAAAATGGCTGGCGCATTGGTTAGCCTAAATGGCATGACCAGGAACTTATAGTGTCCGTATCGGGTTTTGAAAGTTGTCTTGAGAATATCTTCTGCCCTGATCTTTACCTGATGGTATCTCGAACGTAAGTCAATCTTGGAGAAAATCTAAGCACCTTGTAACTGATCGAAAAAATTATCGATATGGGGGAGAGAGTACTTGTTTTTTATTGTAACTCTGTTCAACCCCCTGTGGTCAATATACAACCTCAGGGACTCGTCTCTTTTCCTTACAAATGTGACTCCTGCATCCCAAAAGGATACACTGTGTCGGGTGAACCACTATCCTGCAATTCTTTAATCTGTTTCCTCAATTCTTCCATCTCTACACGTCTCATACGGTAAAGGGCTACCGAAATGGATTGGGTGTTAGGTTGAAGATTTATGATAAACTCAAGTTTTCTATTCACCGACAGTTCGGGTAGTTCATCAAGAAATACATTCGAGAATTCTCAGATTACAAGGATCTCTTGAATGCAAATTTTATTTTTAGATTTGGCTAATGTAGAAAAGAACAACTGAGTTAAAACTATAAACAATGCAGTTACCATGAGGGAATAATATCTAAAACTTTTATTAATTGGTGAATGACTCTTCGTTAGTAAAATTAAATACAAGTTCTTATGAAAGCAATTTACGGTGGCATGATACACCACTAACCAATTCATTTCCAGAATTGCATCAAAATCTCCTGTGTCTATTGCTATCAGGTCTATACTCAATTCTCTACCTATTATTTGTACAATACAAGTTTTGTATATGACATCCCTTAATAGTGTCTCATTTCCAGTGGTAGACATAAACAGTACAGAATCAAGATTTTCAAGTAACATATTCAAATTTTTTGCAAAAGCATATGAGACAAAAGAATGAGAAGTATCAGTATCAATCAAAACATGTGCAAGGTGATTATAGATAGTGTACGTACCCTGTATCACGTCCGGGTTGGCTTCACATCCTGCTGGGTAAGGGTGTAAGTTCTGCCCTGTATTGGAAGTCTGGCCTAATTGTGATTTCGCGTACATTCTCTCGCGTAGTGCTGGACACTTTCACATATGTTGCATGTATTGTTGAGGTGATAGCAGGGTCGGTCTCCATAATCCTTGCCACAGTGCTATCAAGTCCTACCGCGCCCTGTTACCGGATCCTGAAAGGGAGCTTGAGTCACAGACGTAGATCTCTTGTTCTGTTGAATCGGTGTTATAGGTATTGGCCTGCAATGTGAAACCGGGGGGTCTGGAATTGTCCACTGCTGGAGGGAAGATATGAAGGTTCCTCTCTATTAGTTATGCTTTGGCCAGAACTGTCGAGTAGGTGTTTGAGCTCAAATACATACAGTTGTTGTCTGATCTCAGGATGGAGGCTCCACTCAAATTTTTTTGTTTTTTTGCCTTTATCCATCATACTCTCAAGAGAATACCGGGCAAACTCTAGGAACTTTCGAGCATACTCGGACACTATCATCTCACCCTGAACTAGGTGTGTAAACTCCATTTCATTCAAATGCCGAAAATGCTTGGGGATGTACTCTGCATTGAAGGCTACCAGAAATTGTTCGCAAGTGACTGGAATGGGCAGGGTGGCCTGCTTCAGCTGCCACCAACGACTTGCCTCACCTACGAGCATGTAGGTGGCAAGTACAACTTTCTATTCGGGAACCACCCCAACAGTTGTAAATGTCTATGCTAAATAGTACTCGGCCTCTTCGAATGAGGATGCTCCTGCAAAAGTAGATGAATTTAATCTCTTATAGCTCTCAATATAGTTTGGGTCCATCATGGGTGGAATTAGTTCTTGTTGAAGAGGGATTGGATTATGCTGGGGAGGTACCGGGTGGCCTTGTGGCGGCACCTGATTGTATGATGGGGGCATCGAATTGTACTGTGGTTGTGCCAGATGATATGGTGGAGGAGCAGAGCTGTATCGAGGTGGTACTGGATCTTCTTGTTGCAGGGATGGCTCATAGTGTGGCAATGGTGGAGGGTCAGACAGCTCTCTCATCTCTTCCTGGGCCTGCTGGGCGGAGATAAGTCTCTCCAGCATCTCAAAGAGTTGATTGACATCCTCTCGAAACGACCTATCCCGAACTGCTCGATTTAATAGGGGTCTTCCTCTCCTCATATCCTTGTACCTACATTTCGTAATAAAGGGTTGAGTGATAGATTGTATTTTAATGATTTAATATCTGTTTAGGAAATAGTTCCGAGGAACGCGGCTCTAATACTGACTGTAAAGACCTAGAACTTAAGGAAATGGAAATATTGAATTGTATTAACTATAAATGGAAGCAATTTAGAATTTAAGGTTTACACTTCTTACACAGTAAATCAGAATACCCAATAGTGTTACGAGAATGTCTCTTTATAGAAGTCTAAAGTAACGGAATAAATAATTAAAATAAAGCGAAATAAAAATCTTATAGGGTTAACCTCCGTTAGACAACTCTGATGGGGTCTAAGAGGTAACCTTTATTCGCAACTCTTCTGCTGTTCAGAATCTGAATCTTAGTTTTTTTAATCTGAAATTGTTAAATACGGGAATGAGCTACACTAGCCCGGTAAGAATATCACACTTAACACCGATATGGAAAACCGAAAGTTGGTAAAAAATCATAAAACAATCAATGGAGCATTTATTTTCTTAAATAAATTCATTTAATATAAAAAATGCAAGTTTCATACTTACTCTTATGAATTTCCAAAACCAGCCTATGAAGTCAATAACCTGAATCATATTTTGATTTTATATTCAAATGAGCAATAACAATAAATTTACCTCTTTACCAGTACCTCTAGAGATCCATAGAAATATTCCCCTACGCGTGAACTCAATATCTAATTTCTCGATTGACCGAGCAGCCGTCCCCATACCTCGTCCAGTAATTGGTGCCAAACATACCACCCCCTCAATACCTCGTCCGATATGAGGGTGAATTATATCTCTCAATCATTTCCGATATGGGACTTCTCAGCCCCGTTTGACTAAATTAATGTCCGCAGTAGAGTTTTTCGTATGTACCGGGTCTGTACACCCTTCCCCAGGGTACTCAATAAGCCTTTCATCTATAGATCCACATCATCAACCAATCACACATCACATACCAACATCTCATTTATACCAATTAACCGTAAATCATGCAAATAGACAACACGTAAAATTGAGAAAACACGATTGAAACATTTATTTTAGATCAATTAACGGATAGGGATAAAACGGTTACGTAAACTAATGATCGAAAAGGTAATTAAAATCAATAAATTAAAGCACCTGATATAACGGTAAGCAATTAAGACAATATAGAGATAAATATACAACACAGATAAACTATACATTGACCAGTTTCGTCTCCACTGGTGACCTGTAATAAATTTTAGGGTTTTTCTAATTTTCACAAACACAGTATTATTAATTATTAAACTTTAATTTACCATAACAGGAAAAAGGGTGAGAGATTTTTACCCTGAATTGGCGTCCGAAAAACCGTTTCACTGCACCTCTTGGTGGTTCTCGGGTTTCTTGAATTTTTTCTGCAGAAATTAAAAATACGCGTCACGTATCCAAAAATACTCCAAAATGCCAAAACAGGTGTTCTAAAATTTTTTCGGCCAATTTAGGGTTCAGGCACAGCGACGCTGCCGTGCTTTGCCGCTGGCTCTACTGCCCCCGACAGCAGTTTTCCTCGATCTGGCCGTTTTTGACTGGTTTTGCATGGAAACCTGCGAAAAACAAAGTTAGGGGGTCTTTGTTAGTCGGAAAAGGGAAAAATTGAAACCCTACCGGCGGAAGGGTCTCCGAGTGCGTCATTGCTGCCGTTCCTCCTTCGCGGTCGGGGGTGTTTCTTCGGCTAACCTGCATCAGAAAGAAACAAGGGTCACAATGATTAGAAAACCGAAGGGAACAAGAAACGGGAAAGGGGTCATCAAAGAGGTTTTCGGGTTGCAGCTGCAGCGGCTCGGCCAAGCTACAGTCGCGTTTTCCAGCTTATCCGCTGCCTTTTTTGCTTCGATATGGGTGTGGGGAGGTTCGGAATTCAATTCTGAGTGGAAGGTAAAAAATTTTACCTTCTTCAGCGTCGGCGATGGCTCCGGTGTAGCGGCGACGATGTCCCTCCAGCGGTTGATCTCCCTCCGACCACCCTCCTTCTTCTTCTCCGGTCAGTGGTTGTCGGCTAGAGTTTTTGAGGCCGACTAAAGAGAGGTTTAGATACCTCTCTTCCCCCCAATCCTGACCATTCGTCCGCATCGACGTGAAGCGAGGAGAATTATCCGATCGTTGTCTGTTTAGGCCGATTACGTATGTAAATCTGGGTCATCCATTGCGATCGGATCCAGCCGTCCAATCGCATTTGAAAAGGAAGTGGATCTGCACCGTTCGTATGCACGGGATGCGATCTGGGCCGTTAGATTACCCAAGCACGTGGATCTCTCATGTGGAACCAGTGTCAGCGTGTTCCGCCATGCGGTGCGTTTTGACTCTCCGTGCTGCTGACATGGTTGTCTCACATGGCTGTATTTTTGAAAATTATGTTTTTACTCAATTTTACAGATTTGTTTTCAAATAAATTCTCTCTTATTTTTATTTTGGCCATGATTTTCAAAAATGTTTTCAAATGCATTCAAGTTCTAATTTTCAACAAAATTTCAAAAAAAATTAAAATTAATTATTTTAAATATATTTTTTTATTAATATTAAATTATTCCGGACTAAATTTTCGGATCCGAGTATTACAAAAAAAGAACAGTAAGTTTACCTGTTCATTCATCATCCATGGTAATAGAGGAAAGATGAATCTTTCAACCTCACAAGGACTAAACCCCTTCTCTTGAGGAGCTGATTTTGCATATTTCTCTGAGCTTATAACACAATGGGACCAAAAATGATTTTTTGTTTTGTAGAACATGCATTTAATTTATTTTGTTTTTGTCCCTTGCATGGAAGATAGAAAAACCACAAATGCTTCCCCATGGCCTTTTATCTTCAAATTGATCATCCAGTTAATTGTTAGTTTGTTTTTAGAAGCATTCTACACGTATTAATTTGGATCCCAATTGATAATGAATCCAGAGGTGTCAAAGACAGAAGGGAGAATTGGGCAAACTACCAATGTGGTTATTGGAGGAACAGTTACAGATGATTCTACTACTGAATGGCTTGATCTAGATAAAAAGGTATGTTGTGTTCTCCTCTACTCGCCATCCTTCTCAACCTGAAAATTTAGTTTACTCTTCAGGCCTCAAGCATCTCAAATTTTTTACCCATTCCTCAATTACTTGTAGTTTATTAAGAAAAGAGTAATGGTTCAGTAAGAAAAAATTATTTTTGAACAATTTGAATGAAAAAACTTTTATCTGAGCCTTTGTGTAATTGCATTAGGTTTTAACATAAGAAATCAAATCATGTATAACTCAAGTATCTTGTACATACTAGCCGACTCAATGGTAGCATTAACTTACCAGGTCAATTCATACCCAACAGTTAGAGGGTTTACAGCAATTGGGACAGGAGGTGATGATTTTGTGCAATCTATGATTGTTGCTGTCGAATCTGTAATTCAACGGAGAATCCCTGAGGTATAGTTGCATTGTGATTGCTGTGAATTAATTAACTGAACAAGATTTAGCATGCTTATCCATTAAGCAAGCTTTCATGGTTGTTGATGTTGTTTCTGTAATTCAAAATGGAGAATCTTGAGGTATTGTTGCATTCTCATTGTTGTAGATTAATTAATTGAACAAGATTTGACATGCTTATCCATTCAGCAACTTTTTGTTCTAATAAATTTTTCTCTTTTGACTCAGTTAACATTTTACTTTTTAAGCGGATCTTTCAGACATGCAGAATTCTAGTTGCTCACATTACAAGTGCATGGTTAACTATATTGTTTCAATATGCAAAACGGCTGCTATTTGTTGCATTTTGCTTTATGGATGCAGGGAGATAAGTCATTAACTGGGTTGCAACTCTGAGTATTTTCTCAGTGGTTGCTTGACTTTGTACTGTGATAGAAAATGATCCAGATTTTGAATTATAATGATTTAGGATAAGTAGCCTAATACTAACTTTTGCCAAGATACTATAGAAATAGATTAACATCACCGAAATCTGAATTGGTGAGATTGGAGGATGGGGCTAACACATCAAGTTTGGCTGAAGTGTTGGGATGTAAGGTGATGAAGCTTCTGACCATATATTTGGGAATGCCTCTGTTGCAAAATATAAAGATGTGAGGATGTAGGACCCTATAGTGATCAGGTATGAGAAGAGGTTGGGGAGATGGAAGAGAAATTTTTTATTCGAATGAGAGTGCTTCACGCTTATCAAAAGCATGTTGTCCGGCCTTCCTGTATATTATATGTCTCTGCTAACAATTCAGTGTGTCATTAGGAAATTGGAAGATATCCAATGCAGGTTTTTATGGGGTGACTCGGTGGAGAAAATGAGGTACCATTCAGTCGCATGAGATGTTGTGAAAAGGTCTTTGAATCAGGGTGGTCTGGGGCTAAGATCAATTGTGAAGATGAATCAGGTGTTACAGGGATAAATGGATACGAAGGTTCATAAAAGAATCGGAGAGTTTGTGGCAGAGGGTTTTTGATTGAAAATATGGTACTATGGATAGGGGCTGGTATCCTAAATAGGTAACTAGACCGCATAAAACATGGGTTTGGAAGAAAATCTGTATGGGCAGAGATAGTTTTCAGAATTGTATCATGTGGAGAGTTGACAATGGTGAGAAAATCAGATTTTGGCTTGACTCATGGCTCGGCCGAGGAAGCACTTAAAAATAGATTCCCACAAATCTTTGCGATAGCATGGTACAAAGGTATTTTAGTTAAGGACTTTCAGAGAATTTGGGGGTGAGAGGAAGTGTGGCACATGGAGATTCAAATGAATCTTAATGATTGGGAAATAAACGAGTAATAATGTATTTTGAGCTCTTTTCCAGTCATTGAATGAGAGCCATGATCAACCGATTTGGATGCTTAACTCAAGTGGCACCTTTTCGGTAGACTCATTTTATAAATACTGACCAAGAACGAAGCAACAGAGAACAAGTTTCGTTTTTGGCAAGTGGATAGTTCATGCCCTTCCAACGATTGCTTTCTTTGCTTGGGAAGCAGGATGTGGCTGCACTTTGACTATCAACAAGTTGATAAGAAGGGGAAAGATATTGGTGAATGGGTGCTATCTTTCTGAGAGTTGTGATCACATTTTACTATGGTGTCCCTTTGTGCATAATCTTCGGTGCACGGCGTATAGGTTGTCGGGTATCAGTTGGGCAGTTGCGAATGTTGTAGAGAGGAGATTTGGCCATGCAAGGATATTAAGGGTAGGAAAGAACAATTAGGACTTATTCTTCAGACTATTTTTTGGCAGTGTGAAAAAAAAGGAATAGAAGGGTGTTTAAAGGGGTGGAAGAGGACACTGACTTAATGTTCAAAATGGATGATTGACTCGTTCCATACTAGAAAGAATCAGAGGAAATCTTTTAATGACACAGATTCTTATTTCTTAATGATATCCTACGATCAAGACAATTAGTTGAATCCTGTGACAGCATTTCATAGAAGTTCATTGATATCTATTCAAAAAAAAAAATAGAAGTTCATCGATATTTTCGTTTTATAAAACAAATCAACTTTGATTCTTGAATAAAGGTTAAATCGGGATGGCAACAAATCTGGGCTTGGTGGTTAAGGGTAGTTTTTTGTATTCCATGGAGGAAGTAGGTTGTTTTATCGATTGTTTGATATATTTTATACGTGGGTTGGCATCCCCTTGGTACCTATATTTAATGAATACTTTATACTTTTCCTCCCCAAAACACTACATCCTTCAACAACTCCAACCCTGACCAGTTGAAGACCATTTCTTCCAACTCTGTTCTCTTTCATTTCTCAATCAAGACCTGTAAATATGTCACCATTTTATTTTATTTCACTCCTAGTAAAGATAATCTATGTGGCTGCCACGTGGTGATGCTATGTCTGAAAATCCCTTTTTTTTAACTTAACTGAAAGACCGATTTAAAACAATTAAAATATGGGTATTTAATTGTAAAAATTGAAAAGTCAAAGATCAAATTGAAAAATGAATAAGAGGTGAAGCCTTAGGACCATTTTTGTAATTAAGTCAAATACAATATAAGCTGGTGTCTCTTTTTGCAGTTAGCTGCAGTCTGTCATATGTAACCGCACATGAAAACAATTATCAGAACAAAATTATTTCTGTTGGCTCAATATATTATTATGTTTTTTAACAGGGTAGTGTGAGGCAGAAGTTATCAAAGAGGGGCAAATATGTGTCAGTCAATATTGGTCCGGTGCAAGTTGTTTCCAGTGAGCAGGTCTGTCTATTCTCTCTTTCTCTGTCTTTTTCTTTTCCTCTCTATCTATCTATTTATTATCTCTTATATGTGCTTAGATATAGATGTTTCTAGTCATACATACCATAACCATGCACACAGTGAGCAAAACGCATCACCTATACATATTAAGAGTTTATGTATTTATGTAGGTAAGTATGCATGTAATTCTAGTTCACCCTCATGTTGATGGAAATTGAAAAATATAGTGGGGGCTGACAACTTATTGAGATGAAACTTCATTGTGGATTTCCAGGTTCAAGCTGTATACAATGCAATGAGAAGAGATGAGCGGATGAAGTACTTTCTATGACGTGATTCCATTCTTGGTTTGACTAGAATGAAGAGAATAGAGAGCTATGCCGTTGCTCTCTTCTCCTTACTCTGTTTCGGTAAATTCTTCTGCCACCTAATTTTGTTTAGGTGCTTTAAATCTTGTAACATCATTCCTGGCCAAGGAATCATATAGTGAATTATTATGTTGTTATTTTGTAATGCTGCGTATGGTTTTTAATTTGTTAAACACAATCAAGGCAGTAAATATATGTTAATGATATCCTCTTGTTCAACAATGGTGGGATGTTTTCGGACATTCTCCGCTCTTTTGAGACTGACATTTTCTGTTGCCTTTCCGTAGCTTGCGGGTTGCAGGGTTTTCTCTTTTTCATTTATTTTAAATAAAGTTTTTCCATGTTGCTCGTTGTCGGGATTCTAAACTACCTTTATGTTACTAGAAACACACATGCACAAACTGTGTGCTTCTTAATTATTAGATTGCTAACACCCTTTTAGATTATTAACTTCTAAAGACTAACATGTAAGGGATATCGTGCATTTGATTAAGGTTGTTGACACAACACTAGGCAGCTCAGATATTCTGTCAAGTACTATGTTGATTAGATTCTGTGCAATTTATTAAAAACAAAAAAAAAAAAGTGAAAATGGTGTAGACGATCAGGAAGGGCATGATGTTTAGTAGGCAAGGGGTTAGTGTATGGAATGCACATTATAAAAAAATAATAACAGTTAAATTGTTGTGACTATAAACTGAGCTTCTTATTATGATAGGACCTACCTTGAAATAAACATGCATAGTATTTTTACTTTGTCATAATACAAAGTAAAATGATTTTTCTATAGTGCTATATGTAGTTGATTTTAAGTCTCCTGTCTTATCAAAACACAGCAAAAAAAACTTTCTTCTTTCTAAGTTTGTCTAGTTTTTTTTTCTTTCTTGGGTAGAGATCGGAAAAGGTCAGTAGCCTAAATTTTTTTTTCTAGGAGCCCACTATCACATGTATTCAAAATAATGATTGATGTTCAGTCTTTTTAGTGAAAAATCTAGAATGGGAAATGCCCCTTAAGAAATACACGAGTCATGCAAGCAAGAAACGTGGTTGGTAAATAAGTTCCTATATAAATAAAATATTTGTCCTCCGCCCTGCACTTAAAGAAACTTTAGATATAGTGACCCATAAGCGAATTTAAGGCACTCTCCTCCATAAATTTTATGTTAGTTTCTCACGTATAAAGAGATATCTCAACAATAGGCCTTTCTATGCTTTGATCCCTTGCAAGCTTTATGGCCAGGCCCCCAAGTCTTTGTCGTTGTTTCCTAATTTACAACAGCATTGGTTACAAATTCTGTGCAATCTAGCCCTCACAACTATCTTGGAGCTGACTACTCGCAGCAAGAAGCCGAAAGGTTACCTTTCGCAGACAAACCTATGCTGAACTTGATATAGTACTTTGAACGTGCTTTCAGATCCTTCCTTCCTCCCTTCCCGGCAACTAAAAGGTATTCTGTTAGTATAATTTGTATTACTGTTTCTCCAAATAACTCGGGTATATATGGATTTTTTGAAACTCCAGGGCAATCCTAGTAATGTCATTATGGGATAAGGGCTGCAAAGAATACTTGTTTATCACAAACGAACACTCATTCACTTTCTTCCCAAGCAGCTATGCTGTAGTTTGAAAAATTGATTCAATTTACGAATTATTAGATTTTCTTTGAGACTCTAATTGACTTAACTATTAGGAGAAGCAAATAAGAAAATATTTAGAGTTATTATCCTCAATAAGATTATTCTGTACCTTCTTTAAGTAGTACTAGTTGGATGATACTTTCCAACTTAGTTTAGCATTTAGGGTAAAGATTGTTATCAGGGATATGTTTTATCTTCCGCCCCTCATTAGGGATGAATCTATCTAACTGCAGCAACCACACAAAGTGTCTCATCTACTGTGAAGCAGGAAGTGTTCGAATGATATTCTAACTGCTGTTTTCATTCTTTTTAGTATAATAATTTAAAGTAGATATAGGTATGGGGCGGGCATGAAGCTTATATGCCAATCCTCATAGTTGTTTCCATTTACTAAATTCATCCACTCCTCGTTCTTAGAGTAAAATTTTCTATTTGTTACTTGATTTAGTTATCTTTTAAAAAAAAAATTAAATTTTTTTTAGAATATTTAAATAATTTTAATTAAAAAATATTAATTATTAATTAAAATAATATTTAAATATAATATTCGATAAAATATAAACTAACATTATATATATACAATATTGAACATTTATTAATCAAAATTTTATTAATTTGAGTATATTTAAAATTTTATTGATTATATATATAGTGAGGAAGGGGTGAGATAAGTGTGGGACTTGTAAATCATTAAATATAAACCTCTCTAATATCTTACTAATTATAAGTTTTTACTTGTCTCATCTTGGGTGGTACGGGACAAAAAGATTTTTAAAGTTTGAAATTTTTCATAGACTCTATCTTTAAACTTTAAATATTTATTTTATAATTATTTAGAGAAGATTCAAAATGAACCGATCAAATTTCTAAATATTCCAATTAATATATACTCTCAAAGAAACTTATTTATTTACAAATTTTAGAGAATCTTCAATATAAAACATTCTTAAAAACATGTGAGATTCATGTTAGTTATTAAAATGGTACATGTACTTTTCTAATAGTAAAATATCAGTAAAAAAAATATTATAAATAAATCTGGAGTTTTATTTTGTAAAATCGACTACATTATAAAAATAAACTGTAATTTTTGAAGATGTGAAATAGTAAAATTTCTTCCAAAAATACCATGTATTTTTTTATTTTTATTTAAATAAATCCTTCAACAGTTTTTATATTCAATTAAAACTTTGAACTTTTGAAATTCATTTAAATAACTCATCCACTTATTAAAATCTCTAAATTTTAATAATAATAATTCATTGGAAAAAGAAATTATTGCTAACATTGCATCCAAGTAGATGTCATATTTGTAATAATTACAAAAATCTTTAATTTCTCTTTTTTTTTTCTTTTAATAATAATAATAATATCAGTAGTTGATTTATTATTATATACATTCTCTAACGAAATAAATATCTAAAAATGGAAAGATTAACTATTAAGAAAGACCTATGAAGTTCGATTAAACTACATTCCAATCAAAACTTGATGATGAAAGAATTTTATGAATAAAAGTCAAAGTCAACAAAATTGGTACATTTAAATTTTGATACACTGACAAGATGCGAAGATCAAACCGTAGAGGAAGTGATAACGACATTAGAGGAAGAAATAGTCTAATCTGATTTTTTGATTCGAACCAAATCTATAAATTCAAACTGATTTTTTATACGGACCTATTAATCATATTACTAAGAGATTATTATAAATAAACACCCGCATTTGGTTCGGTAATTACTATTAGTCACCTTCGTATGAGTGAGAGTTTTATTTTGGGTTCACGTAATTCTTTTTTTTTTTTTGTGATTTTAAAAGAGAAATTATTATCCGAAATAGCCGATTAATTAACATTGTTAGTTAGGATTATATGCCTTCTTTTGAACCGAAAAAGATACCAGCCAATGTGGGGACAAAACAACTTACATTATTACTTAGTAATAGATGCCAAATAATCCGCCGTCCATCTCCAAATCCAAACTTTGAACACTCCGCCCCTAAATCCCTTTGTATTTTGAATTTGGTTAACTTACACCTTACACTTTCTTTTCAAAACATTATTTTTCACTTATCAAAAAAAAATAAAAGGGTATGTTTGTAAGACTGTATTATTTTATTATTACAACAAAAAAAAAAAATCAGAATATTATAAATAAACTATAAGCATTGTAATTCCCTGGGTATTTGAGTTTGAGTTTGAGTTCTTCACTACATCTTCATCTCAAATATATATATAATATTATCCAATTAAAGATATTTAATAATTTGATCAGAACTCAACTTGACCAAATCCAATAAAATTAAATAAAAGGGATAGAGATATATGTACTGTAAAATTCTATACCGCGGTAAAAAGATATGCCAGCTCTAGTAAACTTTTCAAAATCAAATTCCGAAGACATTTAAAAAGAAAACGATAATAAATTTTTTATATAAAAAATAATAATAATAATTAAAACGAAAGTAACAGTGTCGTCCTCGGCGCAATCTAGCAAAACCGATCGCCCGGATCGCGGGCGGCGACGGTCGCGTTGGCAGCGGGGATTTCAAAATGCCACAATCTACCCACGTGCTTCACCAAATACTTCCTGCAAAGAAACTCCTCTGCAAAAGCCTTCTCCACCTTCCGATCCACATCGTGCAGGAACACGTGCGTCACGCCGGATCCTTTCCTGTTCCTCGCCATGACCGCCGCCGAGAAGATGGCTCCCATCCTCCCCGGCGCCTCCGCAAAATAACCTTTCGGTGCGTCGATCATGATCAGATCCCACTCCGTCTCGTAAAACTCATCGGGAAGACCGGTCAACGCGAGCTTGCAGGCGGTGTTCCCACGAAGATAGGCTTTCGACGGCGAACAGTACGGCTCTCTCCGGTAAGAAGCGAGAAGATCATCGGCCTCGGAGAGATGAGTACGGTACTGTACGTGATGAGCACGCAGAGTAGGCGCGTCTTTAAGGACGGTCTCTATCCACTTAGGATCCTCCTCGAGGAATATCGTGTTACCACGTGGATTGAGCGATGTCCACATGAGGGAATCATGGCCTAGCCCGAAGACCAGGAAGTTGCAGGGAGCTCGTTCTTTAAGGACGGCGAAGGAGACAGAGATCTCGCCAAACGACTGTTGCGGCGTCACGCGCGACGTGGCGTAGTGGACGATGGCTTGAAGCTGAACCGGCGTGGCTTCGTATTCGGATACGGCTCGAGCCTTGGCGCTAGCCATTGAGCATAAGAAAGACTTATCGGCGTCTCCAATGATGACGGAGATTAAGAGGCCGCCGGCGACTAAACCTAAAAGCACTACGACTAAGAACCACGGCTTCTCCAATAACAACGATCTGGTCTTCATATTGAATTTTTTTTTTTTTTTTCAATAAGAATGAAAGGAGTTGGCAGAGAGATTAAAGTAGAGATTTTTGAAGTCTGAAAATTTCTTGTGTTTCATACATGAAGATTTCTTTAAAGAGGAAGACGAAGATGCAGCATGAGAGGAGGTGGGATGCACGAAGCCTGCTGTGATTTTTTCTCCTATTTGTTTTCGAAACATGTTTTGTCGTGTTCTGCTACTCGACGCTTCACCATTGGAGGAAATTTTAGTGGGACCAACCGGCATTCTGATATTCTCTTTTTCCGCCACGTGGTATGTTTTTTACCGTTGAGATTTTCTCTTTACCTTGATTTTTAGTTGAATTCTTTTTTAAAAAAATTAGGGAACGAATTTGAGTATTCTCTTTGATCGATGTAGTTTTTAAATGTTGGGTTTTATTTTAGGTTTTTTTTTTTTCTTTTTTTTTTCTTTTCTTGAACGAAAATATTATGTGTTGAAAGATAAAATTACATTACAATTTTAAAGGCCAACTCATATTATTAAATTCAGAATATAAAATATTTTATACAGAAAAATCTTCATGATATTAATTTTTATTATCTTAAAAAACAATTCTCTCCATCTTTTAGTTAAAATAGTTGTGGACTAATAAATTAATTTCACTAATTTTCTATATATTTTTAAACATAACCGAAAATAATTATTTTCAAAGTACTTATATATATATGTGTATATATATGTAGAATGCTAATTAGATTGACTTTTTGAAAATAAATAATTAAAAGAGTAAAGCTTATTAGGATTAAGACATTGTACCTTAATTAAAATAAATAAAACCTAGTTTTCTTACTTAACAATGTATCTACCAAACTACAAGTTTAATTATTTCTAGTTTTATATTTGACCCTCTAAATAACACTACTAACAAGAAAATTACCATAATGGTCAAAGATCTTTTTTTTTTTTCTAAAAAAATAATAATAATAATCCAGCATTATCTAATCTATCATTAGATCAGTAAGAACTTTACACAAGATCAACGAGTTTTAATTGTATAGTTATCTGAATAATAATTTAAGATATAAAAATCTTATTTATCGTGTATATTATAATGTATTTAAAAAATAAAAATCATATTTATGATATTAATTATTTTTTTATAAAAAAAAACCTCACATTTTTTAACATAATTTAAAATATAAACTTTTTAATTTTTATTAAATTAAAAATATTTCTAAATGTGATTTTAAAAACAATTAAATAAATAAAAAATTACTCTTTATTCGACGTATGTAAATATATTTTCACATTCATGATGAATGTTACTGTATGAATTTCAAACATGTTATGTTTGTATTACTATGTGGTACTGGTACGAATATTGTTTTAAATGAGTTTTGATCAACACCTTAAAGATAAGATGTGCCTATATAAATCTAATATATTGGAATACATGTTACGTACATTGCACATATGACACTTCTATTTATATATTCATTTGATTACTCTCATAATTGTTGGATAGTTGTTATTATATGTTGAAATAAAAAGTTGACTTTTGGACACAAAGAGGACCACAAGGAAAGATACAAAAGAAATAATGATATTACTACAATATTATAATGATGGGGGACTTTAATCAATCGTGAATAGTATAAGTAACATGTTTTATATAGGTTACGAAGAATTTGTTTTATTTCTATTATGGCAGTTTTACTATAATTCTTATAAAATTAAATTTCTAGAAATTGATTGGTACATTCGTTGTTGTCGAAGCATCTTTATATTTTTAAAGAAATTTTTATTAAATTTATTATTTTTTATAGTAATTATACTTTCATCTTACGAGTAAAGTAAAATTAGATCACGTGAACCCTAGATTAAAGCTCGAATTTGCTGTTCAACGAGCAATGGTTAAAAATTACTCCAAATTTTGGGTTGCTTTGATGGTTAATAATAAAATTAAATTGAACCAATCATAAACACGGTATTTAAGTTTAAAGTAATTTAAGATGATTTAGGAGCAATTATAAGTTAATAATAATTTTTTTTTTTTTTAAAAAAAAACAAATTTTAACACTAATTTGTTTTTGTAACGTGAAATTAGCAAACTTGTTAATTTTGTGGTTAACAAAGTGAAAAATGGGCATCGCATGATACATTTAGTAGTCCTGAAAAGTCAATGGGAAATGGTCAAAGCAACAAAGAGAGGGAATCTTTTGCTAAATTCACTCGGTTGGGGACCAAAAGTCAAGTCAACTTATAATAGAAAATATTTCATTAATTGGAAATTAATATTGAGTTATAAAATTATATGTATATCAGTCAATTATTGTGATCTGGAAATCAAGATTTTAATTTAATTTAATTTTTTTATTTTGCTCTCCTACAACCTACAATTTTGAAAGGGCCAATCTTATTTTTCTAAAGGCCCAAAACTTCAACCCCCAGCACTCACTCAATCCGAGCCCATTGCAAAGTCATTTTCTTTTTTGCACCCCCCCCCCCCCCCCCCCCCAAGTACTTACTATCGTTAAAAATTTCCTTATTGCATCTGCACTGGAGATGATAATGAAGTAGGTACATAGTGGGTCTTACCAAACTATAATTTGACCCGAACTCGGAGCGGACTTGATATATATATTTTTAAATTATATAAGATTTGCAGATTATTTAATTATGATATAATTATTATATATGTAACGATCCGGAACTTAAAAAAAATTAATTATAAATAGATTGCGGAAGCAAAATAATAGTGTTAGAATTTACATTCCTTACACAATAATTCAGAACACCCAATAGGATTACGGAAATGACCCTTCTAAAATAACAACAAAAAATCAAAGAAATAACTGGAAAGTAAACAATTGAACATCCTATTTGCAACCGGTAATGGGTGTCAAACATACAATCGACTCAATACTTCGTCTGGTATGAGCGTAATTAAAATAATTATCAACCACTTCTGGTATGGGACTTCTCAGCCCTGTTCGATTGAAGGTAACGTTCACAGTAGGGTTTACCCTATGCACCAAATCAGTACACTCTCTCCCAAGGCACTCAGTAAGTCGTATTTATTTGACACAATGTATTCATGCATATACTCTCTAATATCTACTATTTAGATCTAAGAGACCCGTACATCTATATCACAACTATATGAGTGCACCTTTTAAGATAGGTACATGGATTAAAAATGTATTATCCTAATGGAAACATGTTATACACACAATGGAGCGACTAGACACCAGAGATTAAGAAACCTTACCACGTTAGCCATAGATTTAAAGTGAATAAATTAAAGTAAGCAGAACAGTGAATAGATATAATAAACGTTTGAAGAAATAAATACTGCAATTAAAACTCAAAATAAGTATAGACTAACCAGTTACTTGTGTCATTGGTCACCTATACTTAATTAATTAAAGGACCACCAATTAACTAAAATTTAAGTTATTTATTAGTCTACTTCAATTTAACCGTAACAGGGAGAATGGGTAAAGAATTTTTACCCTGGGTCGCTATCTCAAATATTGTCTTTTTCACTATGCTTCTCGATAATTTTCGATTCCTGAATTTCTTGAGTTTTTATGTTGAAATCAAAACTTATGTCAAAATAACGTGAAAATACATGAAAAACGACCAAAAGGGCAAACAATCTCATTGAGGGTTGCTTTAGGGTTCCGACACGGCGATGTCATCGTGCTCCACCGCCGGTTCCTCCTTTTACGACTCCTCCTCCTCTCGGTCAGGCCAGTTTTGGCTAAAAACCTATTCAATTCATGGTTAGGTAGTGTCTGTTGGTGGTTAAAAGAAGAAAACTGAGACTTACCTGTGTTTTCGATCTCTGGCGTGGCAGCTCAGCCAGGCTCCGCTGTTCTTCCTTCGTGACTCGTGATTTTTTTGGTCACCCTGCACCAGAAAAACACGTTAGATGGCCCAGGGTCGAAAAACAGAAAGAACGGAAAAGGATTTCAGGTTCATCAGAGCATTTTTTGATTTCTAGTGCAGCGGCTCAACCAAGCTCTGCCCTTCACTTACGGCTTTTCCTCTAATTTTCCTGCATAAAGATGGGTTTTAGGTAGCTTAGAATGAAAAAACATGATGAACGGGAGAAAATCGCACTTAATGGCATCGATTTGGGTCTCCAGTGCGGTGGCAACGGTTGTTGGATTCTCCTCTAGCCGCCCTTCTTCTTCTTCTCCAGCGAGCAAGTGTGCGACTAGGGTTCGGGTTTTGGTAAAAGATGAGTTTAAATACTCCCTTCCTTTTGACTTAGGCTGTCTAACCAAGTTCGCATAGTGCTTCCTCAGCCGTCCGATTACACCTGATAGGAGAAAGGATCTAGACTGTTCGATTGAAAACGTGTGGACCGTCCGATCGCGCCTAATGGGAGAATAGATCTGGACCGTTCGTGCACGTGAGAGTGAACATGGGTCATTGGATCGCTTGGCACGCAGATTGTCCACGTGGAATGCGTACTGGCCTGTCCGCCACACGACGCACGACGACTAGTCGTGCTGCTAACGTGACTGTCCTATGTGGTCGCTTTTCTCTTTTTTTTGCGATCTGACACCCCTACTTTCAATTTTTTTTTTCAAATGGGTCCTCGTTGATTTCTAATTTGGCACCTTCATTTTAAAATTGTTTTCAAATGTATCCAAAATGCATATATCTCAACAAAATTCTAAAAAACTTAAAATTAAATATTTGCATTACTATTTTATTAAAATCAATATATATATATATATATATTCTAATAAAGCCCGTATCATATGCTCTTGGGTAACCTAATTAGTTGGGCTAATAATATATAAATTAATAGTATGAAACTATATTTAAATAATACAAAATTAAGATGCTAATAAATAATAATATTTCATTTATTATTATTAATTTGTAAAAATAATATAATTTTAATGTAAATATCGTTACTTATTTATAGTTAAGGTAAATACTTAAATAAAAAATGAAGAATACATATATTTATATAAATTAATTAAAATAATATAACATATCATATGAAAAATTTATATAAAAACTAAAAACAACTAAAATTTAATGTACTACAATGACTTTTCCTTGTACTTTCACTTATTTCTAATTTTATTATTATTATTATTATTATATCCTCTTTTCTAAACTTCTGTTTTATTCACTAGCCTTATAAAAAAAAAAAAAAAAAGCTTAAATATAAAACCAATTAATTGATAGTAATATACCATCATCGTGTTTTATAAAATGAGGGAATTAAAAATTTTGATTCGGTTCAGTATCCGACCCAACTTAAAATTAATTGTTTGTTTTTATTAATTTTATTAATTATGAATTTTATGAATAATTGTGATTTATAAATTTATTAATTACTTTAATTTTAATTTAATATTATTATTAATTATAGCAATTGAGTGAATGACTTACTAATTTTATATTTTATTTTTCTTATCCACTCATAACAGTTAAAAATAACTAAAAGAATATCTAAAATAATAGAAAATCGTTATAAAAAAAAATTAATTTTATGAAATGAATAATTTTAAAATAAATTATAAAATTATTATATTTTATAAAAATTAAAATATAATAATAAAAATTATTATTAATAAATTCAATTATCATAAATATATTTTGATATTTTTTTTAAATTTATAAAAAAAGTAAAAATTGTACATATATATCAATTGTATTTCAATTCTATAACAAAAAGATATGTAATTAATACATTTGATATAATAGTTTAAATTGTTCATAATCAATCTTTTATTTTCTTTATAAAGTTTTTTTACTATTATTTATTAAATGTTTATTTATATATTTTATGAAATTATAATAATTAATTTTAAGTTAATCTTATTTAATAATTTATTTATAAATTTAACCATTGATTTTAAAACTTATATTTTGTAGCGCCCAAAAACGGGGCCGAAAAAAAAAAAAAAAAAAGCCACGTCGGCAGCCACGTCAGCAGTCCCGGCCATCCGGGTCCTGCTATGTGGCAAGACCACGTCGTTCCGAAACGGGCCACGTTGGCGATCCACGTAGGCGCGATCGGACGGCCCAGATTTAATCAAAAACGGACGGCCCAGATTAAAATAAAATGGACGGCTGAGATCAAAAGGGCAAAGGGTTATAAATAGAACCCCCACACCAGACCACAAACCCTACCCGCCTGTCGCTCGCCGGAGAAGACGAACCAGAAGCCGGCCGCCGCCACCCGCCGCCGCACCGGAGGGATTTCCGACCGCCGATCGAGGTAAATTTCATACCCCCGACTCGTTTTTCCACGCTGATTTCCCCAGTGGCCAAATCGGAGCCAAAATCCCGGCCAAACGGCCGAAAGCCAGCGGCACCGCCGCGCCCCTTCTCGGTTTTTGCCTCCGATGAGGCCCTTCCCGGCCTCCGTTTAATGCAATTTTTATATTACCGTGATCACCATTCTTTTCTCTACAGGTTGATCGGAGCCGAATCACCAAAACACGAACTTCACCGGAGAGCCGCCGCACCCGAGAGCACCGCCGCCGGTAAGCTTCGGTTTTCCGTAAATTTTTGGCCCCCCGAGGGCCGTAGGGTTGTTTTATCACAGGAACCAATGCGAGTGTGGCCGAATTCGGCCGAAAATGGCCAACCCGAGGCAAACCGCCGCCGCAAGCGGCGACACCGTCCCCGGAGCACGGCGGAGCCGCCGTGCCGGAGTTGCGATTTGGGCCGAAAGGGGCTCTGGGCCTAATTTGGGATTTTTTTTGGAACACGTGCAGGTACCAGTAGTGCGTTTTAGTTCCCCGAGAAAAATTCAGGGAAAATTATGGACAGCTTGTAGACGCACTGTGAAGCCATGTTCGGACCCCGAAACGAGTAAGGACCCCTCACCCTATTTCCTATCACGGTATTAAAGCTTAATAAATAATTAAACAGTATTTTCAGACTTTATAGATGTATAATTGATTGAGGTTGCCAATGGAGCCCGAGTCTGATACAATGTTGGTCTGTTATTGTTTGATCTAATTTTCAGTATTAAATGCAGTATGAGGTTTGATGTTTTCATTTTATAGTTTCGTGTGCATATTTGACTGTTTTATTGATTATTGGTTGAATGACTGAAATACCGATACTGTATGTTGTCTGTTTGGCATGAATTACTGTTTTGCTTATCTAAATGCGAATTGATGATGCTGATTGAGGGAAAGAAGAATGGAAGATTGTATAAATTGATAATTGTGTAATGGGGTCAGCCTGACTAGATATCCTGGAAGATGGTGGACGGACCGGGTCCGTAGGGGACCCTACCGGGATTGTGGTCTCTCATACCGGACGGGGTATAGAGATCTTATGTGTTTTGGCGCCCATACCGGACGGGGTATGGGGACGGCCCGTTTCACCCTCATACCGGACGGGGTATTGAGGTTTACAGTTTTGGCGCCCATACCGGACGGGGTATGGGGACGGCCCTGGAATCTGATTACAAGTATTAAGGGTAACGGGTAGCGGGACCCCTATGGATCCCCATGGATACTAGTAGGCTGGTGAATGAGGAAAAGTAATTGTGAAATGATTGAATTGCAAGGGCGTGATGAGTATTATGTTACACAGTTTATATGATTTCATGATTATGATAATGTTATTGCTTTCGCATATTGTTTTATGAATTTCACCGAGGTAAGTGAATGGTAAAGGGTTTTATTACTGATAAATGAGTTTATTGTAAATTATGCTCCATTGGTCTTTTTGTGTTTTCTACCCACCTTTATCTCCGTGATGGTGAGATATCGTGATGTCCTTACTGGGCTAGTGTAGCTCATTCCTTATTTAATCATTTCAGATCAGGAAGACATTGTTCCCGAGCCCGTTTCGCAAGAAGACGACGAAGGGGACGCCTAAAGACTCCAAAGTCATATTCATATCTTACTTTCGAATATCTCTTTTAGTTAGTTTGATCTTTTATATTTTGAGCACGTTTTTGGTTTTAGTGTAAGAGATGTTAATCGAATTTTGGCTTCGTTTCCGCATTTGATATTTTTAATATACATTCCATTTTAAAATTTCGGGGCCGTTACATATTTTCTTTTTACATGTTAGTATCAATTAATATAATTGAAACTACTCATAGTAATTTGATTTAAATACGGAATTAAGTACATAATATGCGAGAAATTTCTCCGCTCTCCACTTTTAATATCTTACTAAACCAAGGACATTTAAGTCAAAAGGTCAACTGACACGTTTTCAGCTTCCCTGTTGAACACGTGTCAAACAAATATGTGAAAACTTTTTTAATTAATTTATAAAATTGCCCTTGATTATTCATTTTTAATTTCTTAAAATATAATTAATTTTGTATTAAAAAGAAAATAGTCCAGAGTGGAAATTAATCCTGACCGTCCAAAAGTAAAGCAGTCTCTGCACGACAGCTTACCAAGGCAACGTCTTGATTGATTGCCACGTTGCAGCTCAAAAGCAGACACCTCATTTAATACAGAAGCCGCTCCTTGTCTTCCTCCTCGTAAAAGTCCAGCTACGTAACTGCGGCCTCAACAACCCCATTTATATCTCTCTGCATCAACATTTACTCCCGTACTCCTCAACCATGTTCTCACTAATTCTGAAACTCCGCGTAAATATCTAACACCTTCTTCCTATTTAATTTCATTATATCAGTCAAGATCTCAAGCTGTGTAACACATCCAACCCAACTTTCCTTTTTTCTTCGTTCATATAGTGTTTCTGTCTGAATAGAAGGTGTGAAGAAAGAGAGAGAGAGAAGATGGGGAGAGGAGGAGTAAAGGGTTTGCTGATGGTGTGGTTAGTGGTGGTGTGGGGTTGGGCGTGGGCTTCTGCGGCGGATAATCCGGCGGAGGAATGTAAGGATGATTTTCAGAAGGTGATGTCGTGTCTTGAGTTTGCGACGGGGAAGGCGACGGTGCCGACGAAGGATTGTTGTACGGCGGTGGAAGGGATAAAGGAAGATGACCCAAAGTGTTTGTGCTTTATCATTCAACAGACTCATAGTGGTGGTCAGACCATTAGGAGCTTAGGTATACAGGAGGCTAAGCTCCTTCAACTTCCTTCTGCTTGCCACCTCAAAAACGCCACCGTTTCGAATTGTCCCAGTCAGTTCTCTCTCTCTCTCTCTCTTTGTCTCTATATATATACACATATATACGTATACCTCCAGCTGCAATCTTTTTATTCATTTTTCCTCTCAACTTCTGCTTTGCCATCGCCTGAGTTCTGGTCATTCATTATTTGTTTGCGGTTATGCCCGATTCTTGCAGCTAAAACGGCACCGTTTCCGTCCTTTTTTTATTTCTTGTTTTAGAGTTAAGCAGGAAAAACTGAATATACCTAATTAGTATAAATTACTGGAATTAATCAATGATCCATGCATGTTTATTTATTTTTTTTGTTTATAAAATATTTTTAGGGTTTTTAGTAGATTTATTTATCATGCATATATAAATAGTTATTATTATTATTATTTTTTAAAAACTGGTTTTTATATAAAAATATATATATGAATTAGGGAAAGCATTAATTTTTATTAAAAATTAAAAAAAGTAAATGAAAATCATAAAACAAACTTATAAGAAAAAAACACGCATCATGCGTGACTTTCTTCGAAAGGATATTACACGTTTCTTTTCTTTATTTGGATATCTAAGAATTTATAAATTATTTTTTTATTTATATTAATTTTATGTATAGCAAATTAATATATATATATATATATATGTGTGTGTATGTATATGTGCAGAGCTACTAGGGCTACCTCCTGGCTCTCCAGACGCAGCTGTGTTCGATGCTACTGGTAATAACACCAGTAGTAATAATTCATCAAACACACCGGCAACTCCGAAACCATCAGACATCTCCGGTGCGGGCGCCGGCGTCGGAACCACCACCAACAACTTGAAGCTGTTCGTTTCTTTCTTCGCAATCGTCTTCTTCTATGCACTGACGTAGACTTTTTCTTCTGTAATATTTCTCATTCACTTCGTCTTCTCTTCTCTCTGAATTTCTCTGAATTTCTTGCTTTCTCATTCTCTCTCCAAACTTTATCTTCGCTTTATATATTTCCTCAAATGCAGTGTTCGAACTCGCATCGCTTTTTAATATTTTCTTTTAATTTAATTATATATATATATATATATAGATATTTGATTAAATGTTGATTAGGCGGAATGGTGTGGTGGGTAACCCCAATTAGCATCCCTAAATTTGATTAATTACTTGAAGTCAGGATTTAATTTTAGAAAAATTCTTGAAATTTTAATACAAAATATTATATTATAAATATTTTTAAGATTACTATTTATTGCTAGCTAGCTTAAGGTGTTATGTGAATTTTTGGACCAAATTATTTATTATTTTTTTATTTACTTAATAGTGTAAAGATTAAATGATTCAGTAAGTTTAAATACTTTTAAAATAACTCAAAAAATAATTTAATTAACTAATTAAATTAATGATTCATAAATTAATACTAGTATTAACTATATTTTTTTATTGTAGTTTATTAAATTTATTAATCAGTGATAGTTATTTTTTAAAAATATATTTAAATATGGTATAGTTGCTTTAGCTTTTTTTAAATGAAAATATTTTTAAAAAATAATAATAAAATAAAAATTAAATTATAATAAGTGCAAAAACATCCGGTTTCTCTAGAAAAAAGAAATATAGTCATTACAAAAATATTATTTTAGCTTAGAGACGTAATGACTTTGTTAATATTTGTTAAGATTGAATCGACGATTATAATTTAGTTACTACCTACATGTAATATATTCATAAAATTACGAGATTTATATACTCAAGTAAAATTTAAATTCATAATCTTTAAGTAGAATATATAGATTTTAACTGTTAGATCATCGTATTCTTGGTGAAGTACAACCTTATTTACCAAATTTTAGTAGCAACTTATTGTCTCAATAAGTTAAGAGAGTTTTTTTTTTTTAATTTATTTTATGATCATCTTTATTTTCCTCTTCTTCTGTAAAAAGATTTAAAATATGATTTGTCACATAATTAAATAAATAATAAATCATATTAAATTTACGAGCTATGAATAATATCTACAACATGCCATGTAACGATCCCGAAAATTTAAGAGAAAATGTATATAAAAATTTTGAGTGCGGAAGCGAAATAAAAAGTTTTGATTAATATCTCTTACACAATAACCGAAATGTACTGACAATATGAAAGAATAAGTTAACTAAAGAAAATATTAGAAATGAAATACTATAAGGAAATCTATAAAATATTTAGGCATCTACTCGCCGTCTTCCTGCGGAATGGGCTTAGGAACCAAGTTCTTCTGATCTGAAAAGGTTAAGTAATGAATGAGCTACACTATCCCAGTAAAGACGTCACACTATATCACTGTCACAGAAGTAAATGTTGGTAAAAAAATAAAAACGACCAATGGAGCACAATTTTCAACAAATTTATTAATCAATAATAAAACTCTTTACTGTCCACTTACCTCTGTGAGATTTATGAAAACGACCCATAAAAACAATAACATCAAAGATATTATGAATTCATACATACTCTGTAAGATAGCAAATATCATACTTTTATATTTCATTCGTCAAACAACAATTTCCCTCTTTTATCAGCCTACCAGTATCCATGGGATCCATAGGTATCTCCGTTACACGTGAACCGTTAACTTTAACAACTTAATTCCAGGGTTATCCCCATACTCCGTCCGGTATGGGCGCCAAAACAATAAACTTCAATACACTGTCCGGTATGAGGGTGAAGCGGACCATTCCCATACTCCGTCTGGTATGAGCACCAAAACATTTAAAGTCTCCATACCCCGTCCGGTATCAGACAACGTTCCCGGTAGGGTTCCCTATGGAGCCGGTCCGTCCACCATCTCCCAGGATATCTAGTGAGGCTGTCAACTTATCCATTTACCAATTCACATACCTTTTTATCTTTCTTTAGCTTTCTGTTTCTTACATAATCATGAATACTTAAACACGTAACGAGCATCCAACAAGGCAAGTATATCATCAGATTCACAAAATCGTGCAGTAATGAAATAAATAGTAATTCATACATTCAAAATCATAGAATAATTAAATCAGATACTATACGGCATTTAGACTGTAAATAAGTCAAACAGGAACTGACAAAGAAATACGTCCGATTCGGCCTTCATTAGCAACTGTGATAAATTACGTGTATCTATATAATTCATAAAATACAATTTTATCACTTATTAAACTCTAATCTCATGATAGGAAATAGGATGAGGGGTTCTTACTTAATTCGAAGTCGAAAACAGGATTTTCACTGCGCTTACGGGTAGTCTCTGGGTTCCCTGAAATTTTTTTTCGGGAACTGAAATGCGCTTACGGTACCTACACATGTCCCAAATAACTCAAAAATCAGACCCAATGCCTATTCGGTCAATTTTAAAATTCCGGCACAGCAGCTTTGCCGTGCTCCAGCGACGGCGCCACCGCTTGCTGCGGCGATCTGCCTCGGGTTGGCCATTTCCGGCCGTTTTCGAACGAATTCTGCCAAACTTGCATTGGTTCATGTGATAAAACATCCCTAGGGCCCTCAGTGGGCCCAAAAAATACCGAAAATCGAAACTTACCGGCGGCAGGGCTCTCCGGTGCGGCGGGGCTCTCCGGTGCGGCGGGGCTCTCCGGTGCGGCGGCTCCAGTTTGAGTCATGATTTGGTGTTTTTCTCCGGTCAACCTGTAAAGGAAAGAACGGTGGTCACAATGATAGAAAAATTATATCGAACGGGAATCGGGAAGGGCCTCATCGGAGGTAAAAATTGAAAAAATTGGCGGCAGCGCCACTGGGCTTCGGTTGCGTTTTTCGACCAATTGGCTGGTGTTTTGGCTCCGATTTGGTCATATGTAGGTTTAGAATCGAATTTCGTGCTAAGGGGAGAATTTTTACCTCGTTTGGCGGTCGGAAAGTGCTCTAGTGTGGCAGTGGATGGCCGCGATCGGTTCTCCAGTGGCTGGGCTGTCTTTTTCGGTGAGGGCTCTGGCGGCTAGGGTTAGGGTTTGGGTGTGGATGAGATTATTTATAATATTCTGCTTTTAATCTAAGCCGTCCATCGCGATTTAATCTGGACCGTCCGATTGCAATTAAATAGAAAATGAATCTAGACCATTTATCGCGATAAAATCTAGACCGTCCGTGCGCGATATATCACTGTCACAGAAGTAAATGTTGGTAAAAAAATAAAAACGACCAATGGAGCACAATTTTCAACAAATTTATTAATCAATAATAAAACTCTTTACTGTCCACTTACCTCTGTGAGATTTATGAAAACGACCCATAAAAATAATAACATCAAAGATATTATGAATTCATACATACTCTGTAAGATAGCAAATATCATACTTTTATATTTCATTCGTCAAACAACAATTTCCCTCTTTTATCAGCCTACCAGTATCCATGGGATCCATAGGTATCTCCGTTACACGTGAACCGTTAACTTTAACAACTTAATTCCAGGGTTATCCCCATACTCCGTCCGGTATGGGCGCCAAAACAATAAACTTCAATACACTGTCCGGTATGAGGGTGAAGCGGACCATTCCCATACTCCGTCTGGTATGAGCACCAAAACATTTAAAGTCTCCATACCCCGTCCGGTATCAGACAACGTTCCCGGTAGGGTTCCCTATGGAGCCGGTCCGTCCACCATCTCCCAGGATATCTAGTGAGGCTGTCAACTTATCCATTTACCAATTCACATACCTTTTTATCTTTCTTTAGCTTTCTGTTTCTTACATAATCATGAATACTTAAACACGTAACGAGCATCCAACAAGGCAAGTATATCATCAGATTCACAAAATCGTGCAGTAATGAAATAAATAGTAATTCATACATTCAAAATCATAGAATAATTAAATCAGATACTATACGGCATTTAGACTGTAAATAAGTCAAACAGGAACTGACAAAGAAATACGTCCGATTCGGCCTTCATTAGCAACTGTGATAAATTACGTGTATCTATATAATTCATAAAATACAATTTTATCACTTATTAAACTCTAATCTCATGATAGGAAATAGGATGAGGGGTTCTTACTTAATTCGAAGTCGAAAACAGGATTTTCACTGCGCTTACGGGTAGTCTCTGGGTTCCCTGAAATTTTTTTTCGGGAACTGAAATGCGCTTACGGTACCTACACATGTCCCAAATAACTCAAAAATCAGACCCAATGCCTATTCGGTCAATTTTAAAATTCCGGCACAGCAGCTTTGCCGTGCTCCAGCGACGGCGCCACCGCTTGCTGCGGCGATCTGCCTCGGGTTGGCCATTTCCGGCCGTTTTCGAACGAATTCTGCCAAACTTGCATTGGTTCATGTGATAAAACATCCCTAGGGCCCTCAGTGGGCCCAAAAAATACCGAAAATCGAAACTTACCGGCGGCAGGGCTCTCCGGTGCGGCGGGGCTCTCCGGTGCGGCGGGGCTCTCCGGTGCGGCGGCTCCAGTTTGAGTCATGATTTGGTGTTTTTCTCCGGTCAACCTGTAAAGGAAAGAACGGTGGTCACAATGATAGAAAAATTATATCGAACGGGAATCGGGAAGGGCCTCATCGGAGGTAAAAATTGAAAAAATTGGCGGCAGCGCCACTGGGCTTCGGTTGCGTTTTTCGACCAATTGGCTGGTGTTTTGGCTCCGATTTGGTCATATGTAGGTTTAGAATCGAATTTCGTGCTAAGGGGAGAATTTTTACCTCGTTTGGCGGTCGGAAAGTGCTCTAGTGTGGCAGTGGATGGCCGCGATCGGTTCTCCAGTGGCTGGGCTGTCTTTTTCGGTGAGGGCTCTGGCGGCTAGGGTTAGGGTTTGGGTGTGGATGAGATTATTTATAATATTCTGCTTTTAATCTAAGCCGTCCATCGCGATTTAATCTGGACCGTCCGATTGCAATTAAATAGAAAATGAATCTAGACCATTTATCGCGATAAAATCTAGACCGTCCGTGCGCGATTCAATCTGGACCGTTCGTACGCGTGCAATCTGGACCGTCCATACGCACTTTTGATCTGGGTCATCCGTGCGCGCGGGAACGGATCTCAGCCGTTCAATTGCGCGCACGAGGATCACCCACGTGGCTCCTTTCCGCGTGTCCTCCCACGTCAGCGTCTCTGCCACGTGGCGTGTCCTGGTTGACCGGGGCTGCTGACCGGACTGCTGATGTGGCGCAAGTTTTTTAAATTGCGTTTTGACTCCTGATTTTCGATTTTCTTTTCAAAAGCACTATCAGAACCCAAATTTTCACCAATTTTTTTCAAAATTATTTTTAATTAAATTTCAAAAATAATTTTATCTATTATTATTATTATTATTATTATTATTTCTATTTAATTAAATTAAACTAAATTAAAAACATATATTATTACATAATAAATTATTATATTCATCTAAAAATTACAAAAAAAATTTAAAATACAATAAAAAAGATATTAATAAAAACAATAATAATTTGGGGTGTTACATGCCATGATTCCTAAAAAATAATGAATTTGTTTATTAGAAAAATATATCCATCAATTACGTTCCATTCTACCTTTATATTTCAAAAGCAACATAAAATGTATCAAACTTTTTTCGGCCAATCCCTATTGACAACTATATTATAGATGAGGTACAATGTGATTTCAGAAAATGATTTCTCTCAAGTTACATAATGTTATGATCATAAATTCCTGAAATACCCAATAAAATATTATACATATATATATATATATATATATATAATACATACATATTTAAGAAATGAAAGAAATAATAACCAACATGTTATTAATTGTGTGACAGCAAATGTGAATGAATCAATATTGTTATAATATATATTCTAAATATATTCTTATGAAACATTTCATACTACTATTAGACCAGGGAAGGAGAAAAAAAAAATAAACAAAAGTTTAGTCATATTTAAAATAATATCACAATTTCTTAAAACAAATATGGTTAATGGATACTACTGGGTCTTTCTTAAACAAATTCATCATCTTCTAGATTTATGATGTATGTTGTTGGGTATCATTTAAGGTTTTATACGTTCAGCATAATAAGCAAATATGATTATCTAACGATGCTACAAATCATTGAGTTTAATTTATAACCATATCATCACTAACTATATGATTTAATTCAATTGAATCACAGATATTATAACTGATGTCTTAGCTTTAATGGAAGAAACCTAATGGCAGACTTTTCGGTTATTGTTCTACTCAGCTTCTCTCGATTAGGGCAACCGCCAACGGAAGAACCTCAACAAGCTACACTTTCCTTTCGTTTCTACTTCCATGAGATCAACACCTCAAGAATGCAGCAGAGCAGTGTCACAGAAGCTCCAGGCAAAATATTCCCCCCCCCCCTCCCCCCACCCCACAAACAAGGAGAAAAACATAAAATTCTCTCTGCAATATATATACTATATTATGTTCCAATCATCAATCATATGAAACAATCCCAAATATCTCTATGTAAAATACCTCCGGTATCTATAACTGAGGCATTGTGAAGACAAGCATTCCCCAACATTTGAAGATGATTATATATAAAGAAAGAAAGAAAAAGAATAAAAACTAAACTAAACAAAAACAAAAAAAATGAAAGCAATTGGAGTACCAGATGGTATCAGTTCAAACCTTTGAGACCAGAGACCTAAAGATTAACTCCTTAAGAGGATTTAGAGGCTACTGCAGCTACATGTGTTATTTTTGGTTCAACACCAGAGCTTCAGCAAAACTCTTTGACATTTTCTTTCCAAAGTCATCAGACAATGAAATGGGACTCTGCTTTTCACTAGTAACAGCCACTGGTACAGAAACCGTGCTTGTCTGATGTTTGGCCTTTCTTTCTTCCATTGCCTTCTGCCGCTCTTCATAAAAGTAAAAATCATCTAGAATGGATGAATGTGTTTCGTATTGCTTAAAGATGTTCAACATCTCAACACCTTGCTCCAATTCCACCTGGCATTATGGGAAGAAGTATCAAACAAAGGCCATACAACTATTTGTATTCAAGTATAACCAACATTCACTACAAAATGATAACTATCCGGCATGTGCACGCGCACCATGCACATCTGCACATAGACATGCAGAGTTTACTAAAATGGATTACTGCCCACAACAATTTGTTACTTGGTTTATTTTTTGTAGAAAGTAAACCCACACACGTGATTGTGTTGTGTACATATTGCATGCATGTATGTTTCTCCCCCTATATACTCCTTTAAGTAAGAAAACAACATAAAGGTTATCTGGATTGCATCTTCACACTAGGTTTGGGCTTCCAGCAAACCTACCCACATGTTTACATATTTTCCAAGAAGCGCAGAAAAGATTATATCAACTACACTTTAAACGAGCTCCAAGCTTCCAACAATTAATAAGAATCGGAACATTTATACTTTCGCTACTAATCATGCAAACATGAAACTCATTTAAGATTCCACCTTCTGTCTAATCATGCAGTTAAATCCAATAATAAACTTTCGCTACTAACTAGTCAAACACAGGCATTTAATTCATCCAAGCAGAATAAAGACAAAATACCCAGAACATTGAAATGCAAAGGCTCTCAAGATTTTGCAAGGCTCTTAGCTCATTTAAGTTTAGAAAATAATAAAGGGTATTTGGAATTTCTTAAATAAATCAGCACAAAGCATTAAGGTTATTAAGTAACTTAAAGCTCATAGATTTTTGTCTAAAAAATAAAAAATTAAGAGTTTGGATAAAGTAGTGATTGCAAAAAATTAGTACATGATAAATAAGTGTTTATTAAAAATTATATATAATTTACATTATTATGTATATGGTTAATTTTAAGCAGATATGAAGACTGGATTTAAGTAAATTTATTATATTAAAACAAAACATAAGAACCTAAAAGATTAGAAATGAGGTACTTACTTTTCATCTTCTTAAAGTCACTTATAAGAACCTAATAATAAGCACCATGTCTTTCATGTTACAAAACAAGAAAATTAAAACAAAGTGTGTAAAGCTATTTATAAACATAAAGTAAGCAATTCCAAACAAGAGCCTAATAAGCACTATGTATCCTAAGTGGATTAAGTTCTTGTTCTTAAAAGATATTGAGAATAAAATTATTAGCACACCCGGTAGTTGCTACATTAAGTAAAATGAGTACTCAACTCATTGATTCTGATAAGATGAAGGATGAGCATCCTACTGGTCCTGATTTGGCGTTTATCATTTTATTCCTTCTTTGCTAGTCTTATTTTATTACTTGTTTCCTATTTAAGAATTTGAGCTATACTAACCTATGTACCATAACTGCATGTGTCTGATAACCTGTGATTGTAATTTCACAACCTATTGTCAAATACTATGATAATGAGTTGAATTTATCTTTTCTCTTTTTATTATCTTTAACAAACCCTATCTTGTTGTGCTACATCATTAACTAACTTGTATTCATGTCTAATTTCATGTATATCAGTTTCTGGGGAAAAAAAAAGCAAAAGCTTCAAATGGTGCTTAATCAGATATGCAGAAAAACAAGACGATATTGTCATCCTTTTTTTCTTGAAATAGACGACAATGCCATCCTTATTCTTGGACCATGAATAGATCAGAAAAGGCAAATAAATTCTCACCTCTTGAGTGTCTCTACTGTTAGTAACTGGCTTGTTATCATTATTTTCAAGTAGAATGTGACGAAATAGACTGTTGGGGACATCTTTTATAAGGTGCCACTTAACAGAGAACTGTCCAGACCACTTATCCTGTAGCCAATAATCCACACTCTTGTCAAAGTCTACAGGTCCCACCATCTCAGCAACTCCACAAAACTGGGCACTGGCATTTACCTGCACATTAAGAGGAATGATCAGCAAAATTTACTTAAGTTCTCAAGTTGTAGTATCTCTTAAATAGGCACAACATTTTCCTTTTATTTTCTTCATCCATAAAAAACCTCCAGATGTATGCATAGAGGTTAAACTAAGAGCTTCCTCGAAATTTTCATAAAGATCAGTCATAACAAAAAGAATATATCTAGTACATTTTACCAAACAGTCTTGAAGAAGTGCACTGGTCAACACCATGTATGATCAAACAAGCATGCAGGGAAAAGAGAGAAAAGAAACATCAAGGCAAAGAAACTGAATCAACAAGAGCATGTCTCAAGGCCCTGCAAGACTGATCTGGTGAGTGAAGGCAACTCCTAGGATGGAACTTTTTGCTTGGGAAGCAGCATGGCAGCGGATTCTTACTTTGGATAAGTGGATAAGAAGAGATAAAATTCTAGTGATTGGTGTTGTTTTTACAAGAAAGGTGCCCAGATATATAACCATATGCTCCTTTGGGGCCTGTATGTACACCGCCTTTGGTTTTGGCTTACAGATAGTTGGGGCTGAACTGGGTTATTGCCAGGACAATGAAGGAGGAGCTTTGGGAGTAGAAAGACTTTCAAAGTGATAAGCAATCCATAAGGCTTATCCCTTGAGCTACCTTTTTCAGCTATTTGCAAAGAGAGAAATAGGAGGGATTTTGAGGGCATAGAATATAATTTTGATAGATCTAAGATCCATGGTTTCAGGTCCTAAGTTTTTCTATCAGGGGCCAGCCATTGTATTATAGCAAGGATCTTAAGGACCACATGACATTTTGTTATTTATGTAAATACTTTGTATGCGGACTGCACTCTTTGATGCTTTATGAATATACTATTTTTTTTCTTCTCCAGAAAAAGGCCTCTCTTGATTTTCATAAGCTATCAGTGTATATTAAGTACAAAAAAAATAAACACATAACTTTTAGCAATGCTACCAATCTAAGGTAACAAAATGTCCATATTCACATGCATGCACAAGAACAGAACCTGAGAATTTCAATTATAATCATACTAATATACACCTGTTTCATGACTACATCTAACCTGCATTGCTAAAACATTTAATTCCTCATATAATCATATCACCAACAGTTTCAGCCAAGTTATTCCTACATTATGAATTATAACCTTTATGTCATTTTTGAAGCCAAATTACCAAAAAAAAAGTCAGCCAATAAGTAAGAAAAATTACCGAAAATAGCAAAAAGATTGGGCATGGCTCCTCTTTCTCCTTCGCCTCATGATAAGCAGCATCAAGTTTTTTGTTTCCATTTGGTGTACTTGCCCAAACACCATATTTTATGCTCTTGTGAACGTTATCTTCACTATAAGATTTGATTATAAAGAATTTTGCATTCTTGTAGTCAGTGACAAAATCCAGTCCATTGTACAATTCAATATGAACATCATCAACTGTGCCATTCTTTCCACTACTAAAGAAAGGCCCATTTGCCATTGTTTGACCTTTTGGCCTAAATGCCCTAGGGCCTCTATTTCGCTCACTTAATGTATCAAGGGTAATAGTACAGCTGCAAGAAAAGTTGTTGCACCTTCCTCCTTGCCTTGCTTCATCAGGTGTGGGCCAGTTATGATCATCCATTCCCGAACTAGAATCAGATATACTTTGATAACCAGAGCCTCGATCACTTTGACTATAAGGATACCTTCTATACCTAAAGCTTGAAGATCCAAAACCATAGAAAGGCCTTTTCTGTTGAGAAGCCTGCACAGGATTTAGCAGTTAAATTGTCATAATATCAGCAGGCCATTCTGACAAACAGAAGGTGTTAGAAACTAAGACTGACATCAAATGCATTAGTGATATTCAACAATCAGTTTATACAGTGAAAACAAAATTAATTTGACATCAACCTAGGATAGGGTACTTTTCATTATCCACGAAAATGGCCTAGAACTAAAGTGGATTTAAAAAGATAACATTTCAGGATAGTAATACTTCAATTTTCCACAGTAAAATGTACAAAAATAACTGCACCACGGTCCACAAGAGTTACAAGCCAAACACAGCCATATGGAGATTAGATATTATTAAATCACACAGATTAAAACTTAGATTACTCATCGTGCCCATCTTTTTGTGTGTGGTACAACAATACGAATGTGACAGAGAATTTGAAAACATTAAACATGATTAATTTATACATGGCCTCCCTCTTTTAGCAACCCTACCAATGGCCTGCTGTCTTAGCCGAGGTGCAATCTGTTCTACTATTTTGCCTGGTTTTGAGTATTCACCGGCATGCTAGATGTGGCTGCAATCAGTCTGTGGTCCAAAGTGTTTCGAAGGTTCATCTGCAATCTGCTCCCTAGCCCCTCTTGTCAAGCTCCTAAATAGGAATAGGGTTGACCCCTCCCTCCTCGCAAAAACCTTTCAAAAGGATTAAAACGAGGACAGGAAATGACGTAGGCCAAGTTTTGCTCTGAAACTAGCCGATGTAGAATAAGTAGGGTTTGGAACCAACTGGTGTCGGACAAATTAATTTGGGTACCTTCTAAGATAAAAGAGAGAAATTGGAAGAAAATAACAATTTGAGCAAACAGTAGTTTGCAAATAAGGAAAGAGAAATGGTGCAAAAATAGAACTTAGGGACGGCACATAAAAGAGTTTAGGAAGAGCAAGGAGAGAAACACAGAGGAAATATTAGAAGAGGGACCTAAAAAATATAACGATATGAACAAGGAGGAGAAGGCTAGAAAAGTTTTTTGTATTCAGATGTCATGAACTACCTAGAAATCATTTAATCAGATGAGGAGAGAGGAGATACTGATGGAGCTTTTTCCAAGTATCATTAATGGAGTTCGTTAGGCTAAAGGAAAACAACTTCCCCATCTAAAAGGGATGTTTCTTTTCCCTTTTCTTTCCCTTACTGGCTTTATTTTCTGTTGTCTGGAAATAACCTCTAAAAAGTCTTTATTGTAAACCAACCAGACTCTGTCTAAACAAAGTACCCAAACTAAGTCTTAATTTCCTAAAACTACCAATATTTCGTAAATAACTAAATAACTTTTATTACGCACAAAAATACTAAAATGATATAACTGTCACAAAAATCTGATGCCAAAATTTTTCTAATTTTGATTCTTCTCATGATCCATAAGAGATATAAAAGGGAAAGGCAAATGAAATTTTCAACTTTTCTAGGTATTTTTAACAAGGAACGTCAGTTCCATCTTCAAGCTCGAAAGACAAGTCAGACATCATAAGAATTGCAAAAAGAATGCCAGCTCTGATGACCTATAAATATAAATATGTAAAAAGACTAACCATCCTAAAGTCAGTCCCAAATAACTCCAATGAACCTCTTGGCCTTGCAGAAGGTACTTGAGATGACAACTGAAATAAAGGACTCTTCCCATGCAATGATTTTGACCAATTTGACTGCGTCCCAACTCCAAAGTCATCAAACCCTTGCTGCAAGAAACTAAGGTCAGCAGAGGTTCCAGAAAAGTTACTTCCTCTGCCTGAAGAACCCAGCGGAGCTGGGGAATATGCTCTTGGTCCAGATTGTTTACCATCTACTTGAAAATCAATATCCACTGGCAACGATGGATGTGGAACTTGAGTCCATGAAGTAATGTAAGGATGGTTTTGAGGAAGAGGCTGCTGATAGTAAGGTGGATCCAGGGTAGGGAACACTGCTGCACTATACAACTGATTGTGATCCCTTATAGGAGGCGACTGCATTGTGACAGGATCATATGATCTTTGATGCATTTGGTTGCTGGATGGATAACCATGAAATGAACGGGACAGTATTTCATTGTAGATGCCCTACATCAGTTGAAGAAGTAAAAAGATATACATCTAGGAAGATTCACTTAGAAAGAAAAATTGCAAAGAAATGACAAGTTAGAGCTGTATAGCTACACACATGAGAACTACTTTCTGCACTTTCAACATTGACATATGGAAGATATCCACATCCACTCTGTGATCCAATTTCTTTGTCATAACCTGGGGGTAAAGACAATGAAACATAAGCTAAAAAGTGCAAAACCGCAAAGAATAAAGAAGCAGAAACTAGAAGAATTCCATACTCAATTTTTGTACCTAGCTTCCCAATAAACCACAAGGCCACCTTTTTTATAAGAGGCTGAGACTTAGCAACCTTAACTAACACCTCTATACTGTCTATACCATATCAAAAAATGAACTTTCAACCAATTGAAGAGTTAGCCCATAATCAAGCCCTTAGGTGGGTTTTCATAAAAAAATTTCGATAACTAAAAATCCAAAAGCTAAGTATAGACAACTTTATCAAGTCATAGAGTTACAGACTTATGTTCAAACAACAAGATTCTACCAACTCAAAGAGAATGGAGAGATAACAGTAAGCAAATTAGGAAACAAACCATTCAAAATTTTTTCTAGCCCCAGGGTCTTCTGAGATTTTATGTTTTGTGGATAACTTAAATACTTTTTACCAATGTGCATTACCAACTGCCAAAAAGTAAAGCAAGATCAATATTTTGTATAGATAACTTTATTGAGTCATATAGTCACAGACTTATGTTCACACAACAAGATTCTACCAGCTCAAAGAGGATTGAGCGATAACACAAAGCAAATTATGAAACAAAACCATTCAAACATTTTTCTAGCCCCATGGCCTTTTGAGATTTTATGTTTTGTAGATAACTCAAATAGTTTGTATCAATGCACATTACCAGCTGCCAAAAAGTAATGCAAGATCAATCAGATGCTGATGTAAACTTGAAGAAGTTAGTTTAAAATATAATTGAACACAGAAGGGACCGAGCTGCACATCTATGTGCCACCTTATCAATCAACTGCATGTTCAAACAAATTTTAGGACAGGAAAAACTAAAATCAAATTGCAATCAGAAGGATATGAACCATACATCTCATTCCTAAGCTCCCAAAGCAAACACGTACCAACTGAAAGCAATATAAGCTTGAGAAAAAATTATAAGAAAACGACCTCTGGTGTACACTGATTTTGCATGACTAGAGAAGGCATTGCCAGAATTGACAGTCTTATAGTCTCCAACAAGAGATATTGGTTCCAACTGATTTGCACCGTTCCTCAGAGTAGCAATTTGAACCACATCCTATAAAGAATTAATCCCACCATCATCATGTTAGTAACAAGTAAAATAAATCAAGCTCATCCAATACATACTCATCCAGTTTAGCCAATAAATAAAAGTGCTTGATGTGGCCGGTACCTGATCTTTCAACATGTGTGTGTTGGCAGGATTCTGCTTTGTATCTATGACCATTACGTGCAAAGCCTCAGCAGACTCTAAAAAAATCACAAAATGGGATTAAATGGGCCAAATAAAACACTTGCTAACCAAGGAAAAATAAATCTGCTGGTGCACGCAAGCACATACACGGGCAAGTAATACAAGAGGTAGCAAACTGAAGTGGCAACTGCGCATAATCCAGACCATCAAACGCACAGAATTTGATCACGAACTTAATGCAAATACAGAAAAATTCACAACTTTCCTATCCTGAGTAACCTGAAGATACGTCTAAATGTGGCAGTTCATAAGCTATGAAGCACAACCATTTAGTTTCTCTATCTTATCTTGATGACTCATCAAAAGCTATCACCATAAGCAAAAACTCAGGAACATCAAAAAGAAAAAGGCAATAAATGCATTTTGCTGCCAACGTTGAAGGAAGGAATCCACCTCGATTATAATCAATTCATTCACGTTACAATTTCTCGTAGAACACGAAACCAATGAAAGAACCAAGTCCTAGAAATCCATTGATGCTTAAAAATCAGACTTCCCAGATGAAGAAAAGAAAAATAAGACACACACTAAAAATGTAAACTCCATCGGATATCTCCACACGTAAAGTTTCCGAAATCCACTAGAAAATATAAAGCAGGTTTGGAATTTTGTTCACACACCAGGGGAGTTTAAGCGATCAGAAGCTTGCTGAGCGGTTGCCATCAAAATCAATGTATGTATGTCTCAATGATCGGCTCAGGGAAACCAAAACTTGAGCAAAAACGTATATTATATTGGTAGTAATATGGGAATTCTGGATAGGGAGAGCGGTGAATTTAGATAAAAAAGAGGGAAAAAGTGGGTTTAGGATTTAGGGTATACCAGAGGACGAAAATGGGAAATTAGATGAAGGCTCTGTTTGGGTAATGGCATTGGGAGTGATAATATGGGTCGCTCTACTCGCAAGTAGAAATATCTTACAAGCACACAGTGTCATTGACAGGGGAGGAGATTAAACGTTCTCGTGCTTTTTATTTAATTATAATTTTATTTAATTAATCTCTTCAGTACGTTTGCCTGTGAGTGGTTATTAAAATACATAATTAGTATAATTATTTTAAAAATATTTAATTTTAAATTTTAAATTCAATTATCTCAAAACGAATGAAAACAAAATTAGTACATACTGTATTTATTGAATATAAATAATTTATGCTCATTAAATAAATTATATATTAAAAAATATACTGAAATATAAACTAAAAATTATTTTAAATTTATATTTTATAATTATTTAAAATTTAAAATATCATATGCGTGTATTATTAGGAGATTGATAAAAAATAAATAAATAAATAATTATAATGCTTAACGTGTATGATATATATTATCAAAAATCAATATCGACATATAAAATTAATCTTATTATTTTAATTATTTAAAAATAAAATTTTTACAATAAAAATAAATGCAAACGACTTTTAAAACATAATATATTTATATATAATTTTTACCATGTCATAAATATATTAAAATAGAAGTTTAACTATATATGAAATTTATATTTATACTTACTACAAATTTTATAATTGAATATTGTTAGAGATTATATATATTAATTTATTATAAATACAAATATATGTTATTTCATATAAATAAATAAGGAAATGGTATAAACTAAAACATTAGTTAATGCTCAAATATATTTTTGGTCCTCAAACTATTTTTTTTTTTTTTCAATTTGATACATACATGCATGCACTCACACACACATATATATATAATAGATACATATATGTAAATTAGACTCTTTATATTAATACATTTTTTTATTAATTATTAATTTAATACAAGAATGTATATTAACTATTGCACATTAAAAGCACATTAGTATATTTTTATACAAATATACGCATGCATATTAACTATTTTTTAAAATTAATTTAATATATATGTATATGCATCCTCCTCCATAAGTTTATACGTTTATGCCGCTCAAACTATGTATGCATCACATACGCACACATACAAATACGTGTATATCTATTTAGTAAGTATATGTAAAAAATGTAAAACAATTATATTCTATTTTTTATTATTAACATTAGTATTATTTTTTAATATTTCTTATTAGTATAATAGAGTAGACAAACATTATGTTTATTTTATAATTTTTTTTTTTCAAACAAGTTAGTAATTTATATCTGATATTTCCATCTAAACTTAAATAATATTAGATGTTTAAAATAAATTTAAAAATTCAAAAACTAATTTGTGGGATGTAATTTTTTTTTTACTTAAAAAGATAAAGAGTAAGACTCAAGATATACAGTTCAGATTGCTATTATGTCCACTAAAAGAGAGATTACTCTAATCCTACATCATAGACCGTCAGATTCGTGGGCTCCACACGTGTCACAAGATCAGCGATGCCGTGATAAGCGGTACTATGAAAACGGCAGCACACGAAACATTCCCCGTCTGAGACCAATCCCATTTATCGACCATTTCCTTTTCTTCCATCACGGCCATTTATAAGACTTCTAGTTTTTAGCTATAGGGCAAGGCCGAACCCCAACGCTCTCTCTCTCTCTCGATTCGAAAAGAAGCCCGTTACCGCACTGTCTATCGCCGCCGCTATGTCTCAGGTGGGTACCTTTCTTCTAATCATTTCGATTTTCTGTTATTTTTTCTAATTCAAAAGAAAATTTGGGAGCCTGGTTTTTTATTGATAACGGATATAATGGTTTTTTTCGTTGTGAAGATCGGTAATCTTGATTGAGTTATCGGGAACATTTAGTTGTTTAGTTATCAATTGCTCAGTTCTGCTATTTAGGGTTGCTGTACACGGTGTTTGCAAATTCAATCCAGGTTAATGGTTTCTATGGGATTAGAGCGCTTTTGGTTCCGCTGGATTAGGATTCGTCTCTTTTTTCAAATGTTTTTTTGGATACTTCGGATAGTTTTGAATAACTTTGTTGCTTTTATGTATAGGTGGATAACAGAAATTCCTCCGCGGCCAAGCGTGCTAGAACTGATGGTATGCTCTTTGTAATTGCACTCTTAGTATATTATTGGATTTGTGAATTTCTTCTCTTTGGACAGGCAAAACCCAGATAGAGGAATATCCTTTTGTCATTGATCTTATTTATGGTATATGGTGTGTGAAGATGTTATCTCTTTATTCCCTACCTACTAAAGGGGAAGAAGGATTATAGAGGGAGCCAAAATAACACGAGTGAAGGATGATGTTTACTTTTAATTAGTAGCTAATTTTTGGAGTTTGGTATGGTTAACTGTTTAGATTGATATGCTGATTTGTGTGTCATTATTTGTAGGTAGTAGAAGAGAAGATGATTGGACATGTCCTAGTTGTGGCAATGTCAATTTTTCATTTAGGACAACTTGTAATATGCGCAATTGTACTCAACCCAGGCCAGCAGATCATAATTCAGTAAGTCAACCATACTAACTATATACGAATCAAGGTGTGAGTTTGGAAACTAAAATGATGTAGGAAAAAATTAGTGTTAATTGTCTGCTCAGGGACACCTAGGGTTCTTAGCTATTACACCCTAGAAATTCGTAAGCATTACTTGATTACATCACACGGTCCTAAGTATTTGGACAATTCTCAAAAGGGAGGTCACGAAATATTTATAGTGCTTCAATTTATATCCTAATCTAATTATAATTAAAGAATCATTATAGGAAGCAAAAGATATTTAAAACATATCCAATTATAATTAAGGAATCCTAATAGGAATAGAGGTATTTAAAACATAGATAAAATCCTAATCTAGCTGAGAATATAATAACATAAATAAATAATAAAACTATTCTTCCATATACTGCTAAAATTTTTACTACCAACATTCTTTATCAATTCTCGCTGGTTGAGAAAAACTTGACCTGTCAGGTTGAAGGCATAGGACTTCTTGTGAAGGCTGAGATATTGGGAATATGCTGCCTTAGGTTGTTTAAATTGAAATGCACTGTGTTCCTCTCTTGAAATGAGTATAACCATATCTGCTTGTCCTTATAGTTCCTGTTTCGCTATAATTTGTAGCCACTTTCTCCTTTCATTAACAATGTCTTGATGTTAATGGGGATTCCTTCTTTTCATACCTTTTCCATTTCTTTGCATATTGATTTATATCACTTTTAAAGCCTGGGGCAGCCAAGAAAAATATGGATTACGTACATGTGTCGACATGGCATAAGAGATTCATTGTAGACATCACAGTGAGAAGAAACAAGATGTTCTTTTGCTATTGAGATGACTATGCCATATATATATATTACCTGGTAAGGTTGCGAATGTGGTGTTTGTTGGAAGATTGAGAAGTTCCATTGTTGATGTTGAAATCCAAATTCATAACGCTTTCATGATTGATAACAAGTTTGTTAGCTTGATTCCATAATAAAAAAATTCTGAAAAATGGTAGTACGGGGCCAATCATCTTTCTCCACTTTAAAAGCTGTTAAGACGTGGCTAACTAAACATAAACAAAAGCTTTCCACTTGCTCATCATCAACTAAAATATCCTGTTTCTTTTTGCCATCGGATCTTCTTGTTTCATTCCACGGTGCACGTTGTTTGTCTTCGGACATTGGTAGCTTATATGTCTAATTTGTTCACACCTAAAGCAAGCAACTTCCTTTCCTTTGGTAGGAGTAGTGGAAATTGATGTTGATCCATTATTCTTTGGCCCCATGTTATGTTTTGAAGTCTTTGTGGAGGTTCACTTTGTAATTGGAGACCTAATGTTTCTCAAGATGGGTTCTTCAAGTACTCTTCCTAATTAAGGGAAAATTAATAAATTTGTGCTATAGTTGCTGCAGGTTGATGAATCAACTCTCCTTTAATGTTAGCTCTTAATTTTGGTGCCAATGGAGATGACGCTTTCCTAGCATTTTCTTCCAATTGAATCTGTATCTTCAACACTTCAAGTTTCTGTGTATACTCGATCAATTAACATTCTGGCTTATGTTAAGAAGTAAGCCTGATCACAGATACTGTCAAATAGTTGGCAAGAAAATATTTCTCCGGAAGAGCAACTTTCATCTTATCTGGTGCTTCAGTTGCTGGTTGTCTTGTTCTTGTTAGGTTCTCATCCATGCTGTACCACCATATTTTTTTTCAATCAACAAGTTTCATCTAGGCAATTTGAGTCGTTTGAGAAACATTGTGCTATGCTAACCAAGGAAGAAATTAGGATCCATTCTTCCCCCAAAGTAGGACTTTTAACTTTTATTTTCCTTAGTAATGTCACCAGCAGTGTCTCTAGAAATTCTTTTGTTAGCTACAGCTACTTTGCAACCTGGGGCTTTGAGGTTGGTGGCACCTTGAGCACTACAAGAATTTTGAAATTCTTCCAGAAGTGTACCAGAGTATCTACCTCTCAAAAGTTTCGTGGTCTTGTTGAAGAATTATCTACTTGATTGTTACCTTAGTACTTGTTACCATTTTCTAGGCTTGAATTTGTTGTTAAAGATTGTAAAAAAAGGAAGAGTCGGATAAGAATATGAAAATCTCATCAATTGTTGTAAACTGTTTTGAAGGAGGTTTGAACCGGTTTATATGTGTTGGTATGGTAAAAAGATCGGCAGAACTAGTTAAACGATGTGGAATTGACAAGTCTCACTCATGACCATGTGCAAGTGAGGCTCATTTGTTTTTTTTTTTTGTCACCAGTCAACACTGGGGTTCTAGTGGTCTACTTGTTTGGCGATGGGTGTTGAGATCAGAGTTTGGGTGTGATAATGGGTTTGGGGTGGTCACATCATGGTGGAATAGCAGGCGTGCATGTCTTGGGGGTGAATGGTGCATTGTTCTTCTGATTTTAACAGTAGGCTTCTTTGTATGGGCTGATGGATATCTATGATCTGATAGCTAGGGCTGTGTTAGTCGTCCCTTATTGGTAGTTGGTGATCTTAGTTGACAGCTTTATTTTCTGGGTTAGGTTTGTATTTTCTCCATATGGATGATCTATTTGGATGCGGAGTGTTGGGTGTTTGAGCACAGGGATCTTTTAGTTTTGACACCAACTGGTGTAGGAAAAACCAAGGTTATAATTTTGCGACTTAGGGATTTGAGCATAGGGACTTTTAGTATCCTATTAGGATACACCATAGGGACTTTTAATTTTACCACTTGGGATTTGAGATAAACCTAGATATTACATCTAGGGTGTTTGAGGAATTCTTAAGCATTACGCTTTAAGACTTGATTGCATCACACGACCAAAGATTTTGAGATAATTTTCAAGGACTTCTGCTGAATAGTTGGATTGATCTCAAAAGTCAAAAAGTGAGAGTACAAAATATTGTAGTGTTTCCTTAACTTATAATTAAAGAATCCTGATAGGAAATCTAAAGGTGTTCTAAACATTTGATAAAATCCTAATATTATGAACTTTGTATTTGGTTCAAATCTATTCTATTCCTATTCAATTCTTAAAATTTTGTTATTTGGTATATAAAATCAGTTATAATTTATAATTTGATACATAATTAAATTAATTGCTTTCCTATTTTCGGTTACACAATTTTGTGTTCTCACTTCTAGAGGAATGAACCACAAAAACATTTGAATTGCATGTGGAGTTGACTTAGGATTAAATTGCCAATTTCAGTTGAATTTGTATCATATTTATATTGTTTGCCCATTCCCATTCCATTCAATTGGAATTTGAAGCAAAATCTATGTAAAAGCATAATGAAGTACATAAGTAATAAACTCTCTCCAAATACTATAATTCTTACTGTTGGTGCCCTCTATCAAAATGATGCTCATACTAAGCAATATTTGATTCACACAAGGTTCCAGTTGGACATGTTTATGCCAATCCTGCTTGTTAGATTGTTCATCAACAAAATAAAGTGCGAGGCTTAACTGGTAGCTTCTTGAGAAGTTAGGTGTTTAGGCTTGAACAGGAAAAAATATTAGAAAGGAAGATGCTAATGCTATTTATGGCTGCTTATGTGTTTCTATCTGTGGTGTCATCTTGTCATTCCGCTGTGGGACTCCATGTTCTACGTTGTGATGAGGAGCTGTTTTTTTTTTATTTTTTATTTTTATTTGACATAATCTTCATTATCCTTGTATTATTATGGGTCAAACTATCCAATGTAGTAATGAATATTGGTGACCTTGAGGCTTGCCTCCACCAAATATGTGTTCAAATCCAATGAATTAAAAAAAAGTATGTAAACTTTTACAACCCCTGCCCCACGAAAAAGGTAGAGAAAAAGGAAGGATAAATTTTGGTTCATTATTAAGGTCGGAGGCTTTAGTTTTTTATTTAATCCCATCTTGCTTCCAGAATTTTATTGTTGTTGAATTTGATTTGTGATATTTTCATACCTGGTCCTCAGAAATCTGCTGCCAAGCCTCTGCAAGCACCCCAGAATTTTTCATCCTCAACACCATATGTAGGCTCTGGTGCACCATCTTCAATGTATCTCGGTGTGCCACCTTATGGTTCTTCCCTCTTCAACGGGTCATCGATTCCTCCATATGATGTTCCATTTTCAGGAGGCTCAGCCTATCATTATAACTATGGTACCCGGCTTTCTGCTGGCAGTCCATATCGACCACTGCATTTGTCTGGACCACCCCCTTATTCTGGTGGATCCATGATGGGTAATGGTATGTTTCACTTCTCTTTTCCGAATTTGATAATGCTAATTTCCATGATTATTTCAATTTCATTAGTCTTGTGTACGTGCGTGAAGCAGCCACAATTTTAGCATCATTATTTTTTTTCCTTGTTTTTTCATCTTTGTTATGCCTCTGTTAATTTTTAAATTTCATAAATTGGTCCCATGAGTTTTAAAAAGGTATCGATTAACACCTTAATTGAGTTTTGATTTGTCCATTGAGAAAATGGCATTGGGGAAGAGCATATTGTTTGATGAATAACTAAAACACAACTAACAAAAAATTGATCTGTCAAAATTAACAGAAAAATGTGATTATGTTGTGACTTTAAAACATTTACAGTGTGCATTGATTTAATTAAAAAATCAGCTATTTGATACAATGATGGAAATACAAGGAGGTTTCTATAAGAATGACCTTTTTATCAATGCACATATATATCTTTTTGATATTATCCAACTTGTTTTCTTTGAGCCAGTGCGTGTGGAACTACATATCCAGTGTTTTCGCTAACGAAACAGTAATTTTTCAGTACCAGGTGGAATGTATGGCATGCCTCCATTAATGGACCGGTACGGTTTGGCTTTGCCCATGAGCCCTGCTGCTGCTATGGTATGTACTGAAATCCATTTCTTTGGAATGGTTGCTCTTTTGTAGGATTGAGAATCTGAGTGAAATTTTCTGCATGTAATGACTGATAGTGTGAATAAGATTTTCTACATGTGGCAATTTGCCCCTAAGGAAGCATCACTCTGTGTTCTCTTTTTGCTTTTTCTTTTTTTTTTTTTGGGGGGGGGGGGAGGGAGGGGTATGAGTTCCCTTTTTGTATGTGTGAGTTAAAACTTTACCGAACTACTTCTTTGTAGGGGCCAAGGCCAGGATTTTTTCCAGATGATAAATTCCAGAAAAAAGGTGTGGATTTTGTTACAAGGATTATTTATGATTGTTTGTGGCTGTTGAAATCAACAACTATATTATTGTGGCAAATTTTTTGCACTAACTCCATTCTTCTGCTTATAATGCACGTCTAGATGCAACTCGTGATAATGACTGGACATGTCCAAAATGTGGAAATATTAACTTCTCTTTTAGAACCGTTTGTAACATGAGGAAGTGCAATACACCAAAGCCTGGATCACAGGTCTGTGCATTCTTTATTTTGGTTAATTTTAAGGTAGTGAATTAGTTTCATGGTCAAGTTTTAGTGCATGATTCATTTTCTCCTGATTATATTTTGATATTAACATTTTTATATTACTATTTTAATTCCTCTCTTCTGCTACATGATTCTTATTTGATACTTTCATGTTACTTTTCTATTATTGATTTTCTGATTGTTGAAAATACTTCCATGCAAATGCAGGCTGCAAAATCAGATAAAAATTCCAGTAAGTTTGTTATGCATTACAATGGTTTGCTTTCCTTCTAGTCTGGTACTGACGTACTTTATACCATTCAGAACAAAAAATGCCCGAGGGGAGCTGGAAGTGTGAGAAATGTAACAACATAAACTATCCCTTCAGGACTAAGTGCAACAGACAGAATTGTGGGGCTGATAAACCAGCTGAATCAAAGAAGTCCCCCTCACCAGCACCAGAGGAGAATGATCAGGTTCGTCATGCAGCACTTCTTTGTATTTTCATCCGTTCCTTAATAATGATGTTTTCGTTAATTCTGTATCTACATCACCAACTCATGAAATATTTGATTTTACAAGTTAATCAGTGGAATAATTTTCTGCAAAGAGGCCACTTCCCTCTTTTCTCCCATCTTCTATTTTACACAATATGAATGTACCTCATTAATTTTGGTTTTCCACCTTAGCTTCCATTGATTTGCAATTGTGTAATGTTCCAGTGAGTACTAGACATGTTTGAGGGTTGAGAAGGTCCACAGTTGTCATCCAGCGTTGCTCAATTATGGGTGTTTGAAAGTCAGTCTTTTCGTCCTCATGTTGCAGCGGTTGTCAAGTCACTCTACCTTCTTATGATCAGTGTCAAGTGTTGTATTATTGAAATGGTATTTTGGTCTTTATGGATCGTTTGATGCATTGTGTCATCCATCCTAATCTGGAAAGATTTTACAGGTTGGTTCTGGTTTCCTTTTAAGCTAGGTTTGTACTCTCTGGATCAACTCATCTATTCTAGTGCGTACTGTTACCATGAACTATTAGTTTGTTACTAGAGGCAGAGAAAAACTTGGAGGCTGCATATTTCTGGTTTTCATTTGGTTTTGGAAATTTGTCTCTAAACTATTTTCTTAGTACATTGTTTTGGAGAGGCTTAAATTAGAAGAAGCCCGTTGAGCTCCCAAGTTTTAAATTTAATTAGGTGTCACATAGAGAATGTCCTGGTGTATGGTCTGTTCCTTTTAGGACACAGACTTGTCTCTCCCTAAGAATTGATTGGCATGTGATAGGTGCCACACATAATGTCTGTCATAATTGCATCTGGTTTTGTTGACTTGCTTTATTGGGGTCCTCCTTTTTGGACCTTGGTTTGGATTGAAGTTTCAAGTTCAGGATGTTATTATGGGCAAATCTTAACATAGTGTTTATAGCATAATGCTTTGAATCTGCACCCTGCAACTGCAAGATCTGGCACTTGTATTTTGGCAGCTGGGGTTGTTGATTCATTTCATTTGTACACTAACATGGTAACATAGTGCATTGTAGCAATCACATGGATGTTTGCATGCTAAATGACGATGGGCCTTCTGAAGCTTTAACAGAAATCTGAAAGCAAGTTGTGCACATGACTGCTGTAGTACTGTCAATCTGATTTGTGTCAGGGAAATGGCAATTAGTGGCCCATATATGGTCATTAGTTCAATCTGATTGGGGCATTGTCTGTTGGTGGTTTAGACATTCAAAATTAGTGGGACCACTGTTCTCAGATCTAATTCAATAGTGAGTCTGATCTATGCATAAGTTTTTATCAGAGTTGAGGTTCGATTACATGACTAAATACTGGTTTTTCAGGATGCAAATTACATTGTGTGGTCTAATGTCTGTTCTGTTCCTCACAGCTTGCACTCTATTTTTTACTATCAAGGATTGCTTTTGCACTCCAGATTTTGAATAGCATCAATTTTGCATCTTGTGCCGGCTGAAAACAACATTATGTGGACCTTCAATCAAATTTTAAGTTAAATATAATCAAAGAGCCTTATTGTTTTTTAAAATGGTCGCGTCATATATATTCATATAATCGGAGCATGATATTTGATTGTTTGAAGTTAAAAGTCCTGGAGGATGATGGGTCAAGGTGGATTAGCAAGAGGCTTTTAGCCAATTGCGGCACAGACTTGGCTTCTTAGAGCATGGGGTGTGACTTCCTTCATATCTTGAATGGGCCATGAGCCCAATCGTAGCAATTAGGCTTGATTGAAGGGTTTTGGTTTAGTTGTCTGATTAGGGAAATAATGATGGTGGCTTTTTGTTTCTGGGGGAAAGCACAATGCTGAGACTCATCCATGGGAGGAAGAGGAAGAGGAAGAGGAAGAGGAAGAGGAAGAGAAGTTCCGATTATCTGTAACTTTTAGAAGGTAAAAAATGGATATATCAACTGTTGTTATTGCCTTAATATGTGGGTTCAATTTTATATTTTATATTTTTTTTATGTACTGTTTTGCTAGGTTTTTTAATGTTTCTAATTTAGATTTATCACCCACTTCGACCGGGAAAGTGCCTTAATACGAATTGAATATTTTTTAAATAAGGTAATTTCGTTATTAATTAATCAATACAAAAATTCACCATGTTCTTCATCTCTACTTAACATCGCTCCTACCCCATTTAACAGCCCGAAAAACAATCTCTTTTCAGAAAAGTAAGGTTCACAAAACATTCACACTCAAGGCAAATTAAGTAATGACCAGTAAATGATTTAAAAAGTATTATTACTAATAGATGAAAATAATTGAGTAGCTTTAATTTGAGACATTTTGTAAATGGAAGGCCCAACTCCTAGAAATACGCAAGTGAAAATGCAAGTCTTAGCAAATTGATCAGAAAGAGGAATTTATTTTGTAGAATTTATGTAAAAATTATTAGTTCTACGAGGTTATTTATAGTATATATATATATATATATATATTTAAAAAAATTCTATTTGATAGAACCTGAAATTATTATTTTAATTTTATTTTGCATTTATTTAAATTTTAAAATTTAAAATTTAAAATTTAAAATTTGTGTTTCTTCCACATTTGAACTAAGTCTAAAAATTAGACAATCTTTAAATGAATTTTACGTAAATAGAATACTTTTCTTATTGGGTAAGGTAGGGAGGGCCCCTCTGCTTAATACATATTATTTGACATTGGTAATTTAGATTAATTATTAATAATTTATATCTTTTTATCAAAGTTCTAAAATATTTATTATCTGTTCATCCCTTTGCTCAACTATCCAAAACAAATTGAAGATCTAGAAATTATTCTCTTCCACTTTAGTTTATTTGAAAAGCCAAGTTAAGATTATATTTAGAATAAATTTAAAATTATGTAAGATTTAGTCGTAAATTTAAGTTTATTTTAATCAAGAAACAATAAAATTTAGGCTTTCGCATGAATTCCATAAAATCAGAACTTAGTTCAAGCTTTACTAAAAATTTTCACAAAATTCTACATGCACTTACATTTTTTCTTTTTGGTCATTGTAAGACAAATTACATATATCTTCAATCAAATTAAGTAAGAAATTTCTAAATTTATTCCAAATATAGCCTAGAATTCATTCGAAAATTCCACTTAATCTACCTAAAAAAATGAAGTACCATCGAAAACAACAAAATAACAAAATTTTCATAAAATTAAAAACCGTCAATGCCAAACTTTTGTTAATTAAAAATCTGTTTTTTTTTTCACTTAAAAATTAAAGAGATAAGTCTTTAATATCTTCCAATAAAATGTAAGATTAAGAATAAGTTCCACACAGCATCATAAACAATTCACAGTCATCACCTCCGCTACATGTTTTGAAGTCAATACAATAACAATCTTCCGGTCATATTGCTAGCAATTTAACAATACCAATGAGTTAAAATCATGATATTGGAAGTGATCATCAATGGTGAGACTGTCACTCACCAGTGGGAAGTCCTAGGGAGACCAGCCAGACACTTTGAACCACTAAAATAGCAGCCTGCAACCAACAGTCTTTCCCCCTCAACAAAAAAATAAAGCCCTGGGGGGAGGAAACAACTATAACTAACTAGGCGCCAAACAAAAACTAATTAACCCACCTTAGCTTACAACCTCCGAAGCTGAACACAGTTGATCAAAGTGAGCAGTCAGTTTAATTGATTGGAATAAAAATCACTTTCATATGGTGCTCTGAGCAAGCGAAACTCCTGAAAGTGATTGTTGCGATCACCATGTGAACTCAGTGAATGCACCTGAGGTTCAACAGACTGTTGCTCTGCTCGCCAGTACTCAGATGAGGTGCAAGGAAGAGCTTGAGAAATTGCTTGCATGGCAGGTTGAGGAATATTATTCTGTGGGTGGTCCAGTGAAACTTGTTTTGGTTCACATGAACCCCAAGAAGTTGTTGACAGAAGAGAGAGAGCACGATGAAATTCTTGTGTCACGCCCAGATTGGAAGAGACCGCAAATTCTTCAACATCTGCACAATTTAATCACCTGGTAAGTTTATTTCTCCAAAAAACAAAAATCACCTGGTAAGTTGAACATCAATAACCATAGTTTTAAACTACTAATCAGCAAATACCCTGCCTGTCTCTGTGCTTGGTCTAGAAAAGAATGCCAGGTCCCACAAATAATAGACATGATTCTCCTATCTGCCCTTGTAAGCCACGAGTCCCACAGTTTCTCAACCATTTTCTTGCTATTGGTCCTTAGAATCCTCAAGGAGACCATTACATTCGGCATGGATTTTTAAACTACCAGCTATATCTATATGTTTCACCTTCAACTTCTGAAGCTTCCTTTTATCATATGTTTCCTATCTTAGACACATTATTACATTATCTCTCCAAGACTACTAAGAGTTGAAGATTCATTTTTCCCCGTCCTTCCAACCAGATCAAGGTCTTTCTCATGATTATTCTGTTGGGATCCTTTTTCTTAAAGAAAATGATTTTGATAAAATAATTTTGATGTTAAAGAGTTAATTTGATAAAAAAAATCAAATCTTGACAAATTTGACATGTCATTAATTAGTTCTTGATTGAAATTTCATTCAGTTCTTGCCGTTTTAATTCATCCATTAGGCAGATCTCTTAACTGTTAATTGCACTATAAGATAATTTGCCCGGATAAGTGTGGAGTTTATGTGATGTCTACTTAAAACTAGCAGTTAAAATTTACTCTATTTCAAATTCTGAAATTAGCTGTTGGAATAATATATCTTCTTATGAGATAACCGTTGGAATAAGATTTCTCTTGGAAGAGAAAATTAGGAAAATTAAAAGGAATTTACTCTTAGAAAAGAATGAGACAAATTAGATAAATTAAAAGGAAAGGAATGAGTTACTGCCGGGATAGAAAATTCCCGAGGGCAAGAAATTTTCCCCGAAGAGAAAGAGATACTCTCAGCCAAAAAAAATTTCTCTAGGGGAAAACAACATTTCAAGAGGGAGAAAAAAATGAGGAAAGTGGAAGAAAGCAAGAAAAAGATTTCCTAGGGTGAGTGAGACAAAAATCTCCCAGGTGAGGGAGAAAAATTCTCCATGAGGGAATGAGTGTTTCCCTTAGGTAAGAAAAGTGGAAAAGGAAGAAAGCATTCGTGGTATAAAGAAAACGCATATGAGAAAACAAAATGAAAATACGAGAAAAACATTTGAAGTGGGAGAAAAAGGGACAAGAAGAATTTTCCTGTGGGAAGGGGAAAATTTCCCCTGGTTGGAAATTTCTCTTGGCAAGCTTCTTCTTTGAGGTTAAACCTTAGCTAGGTGGTGAAACTTTGAGGTGCTGAGGCATGGACTCGGGTCAAATGAATCCAAGAGGGATATCAGGCAGCTGCTTGGACCAAATGGACACCAAACAGCCCCAAAAATTGCAAGCTGGTTGGTCATGGAGGTGGGAAACAACTGCTGGCGGCAAATGGGAGAAAGGTGGAGAAAATGTGGCTGAGATTGGGACACAAATGGATCAGATCGATCAAGGAGAGAATGCTGGATGTGAGTGGGCAGTTGTAGACAAGATTCAGCCAACAAACTAACTTGTTGGCGAGCTAGAGAAGTGATGAGAAGCAAGAAGCTGTCCGGTGTCAAGCATCTTGTCTTCCAGCTTTTGGGTGAGGTGTCTTCCTACCAGGCCTCCCCGACTCCTGTAAATAGCAGGCCTGGAGAAGTGGAAGATCAAGCAAGACAAGAGAAAACAGAAAGAAAAAGAGATAAAAAGAGAGGAAGAGAGCTGAGAGAAGGGAGAGAGGGAGAAAGGCTGTAGCCAAGAGGAAGAGGAAAGAAAAGAGAGAAAGAAAAGGCCTAAGGCTGAAAGAAAGGAAGAGAAAAAGAAGAAGAAAGGAAGAAGGAAGAAGGAAGGAGAAGAGAAAGAAAACAGAAGAAAGGAAGGATAAAAATTGAAGAAATCAAGGAGAAAGAGAAACCCAAGAGTTCTAAGGAGGTAAGTGCTAATTTTTCCTATGGACTTCAGTTATGTTTTTGAGTATTAATTTACCATTTTATAAGCAAAAATTTTGATGATTTCTAAGAAGGAAATAATGTCAAAATCCAGTAGAGGAAGAGGGAATTTATAGCCAAAATATTAAAAATATTGCCTAACCTGAGAGGAAGGTGGAAAGTTTGGGAGGATCGTTGGTTAGTGAAAGCTTGAAGTGAGGTAAGCAGCTTTACTATAATTTAATGTACAATTGTTCTAAAATGTTTTCATGATTCTTATGATATTTATGCCCAAAAGAGAAGTGTTATTATGCCTAAGAAAGTATTGTTATTTACCCCCTTTTGTAAAGAGGGGTTGTGACATGATTGTTACATTCTAAATTTTTCAAAAGACATTCAAGTCATAAAAATTTATGAAGCTACAATTTTGGAAAAAAATATTCAACATTCTATCCACAAGACTCTCACTTCCGTTGTAAGTAAAAAACTCAAGTAGTGCTATTAAGATAATCAAGAAAAAGAAGAAAAATAGAGGAAACAAACATTGAGTTTTTATAACCTTGTAAGTTGCTTAATCAAGCCTTTCAAAGGTTTCTTTCTTCTTTTCTTAATTCTTGGGTGTCAAAGGATATTAAAAGATATTGTTCTAAACTTAATAGGTGTCTAAGTCTAGAAGTTTGGTTCTACTTCCCCATTAAAAGGTAGGGATAAGGTTCTACTTTAGGCATTAAAATTCTACTAATTAATTCTAAAGAAACCATTAAAAGGTAGCATTTTTGGATATGCATTGACCATTAGAAGGTATTGTAATGCTCCGAGTCTAAGTATCATTAATCTAATAATTTTTTAGGATAAAAAACACTAGTCCCTCAAAAACTCTAACTCAAGTTACTGATAGTGTATGACTTGAAATATGAAACTCAATAATCATGTATTTTTCCGATATGAGATTGATATATATCATAATCTCCATGATTCCGATCCTTAATGTCCTCATCAAGGCAGTACATTACACAATCACAAATTGCAATTAAAAAAAAAAACCATAAAGTCCAGAAGCACAAACCTGGAGACACCAAGCTAATACATGCTTTGGTACCATTTGTGATGCCTCACATCCAAGCACCATTGACCTAATAACTTTTTGGACTCCAACCACCGACACACAAAAGCTCAAAAATTCAAGTTATTGGTAGTGTGTTATTTGAACCCTTTATATAGAGGTGAACAATTACATATCTTTTTGGTATGAGATTAAAATATTATAGGTACTGTTTGATCTTTAATATAGTAAAGTGTTGAAATCCTTTGACTAAAGGTAGCTAAGGTAGTAGGCAAACATCAGCTAGGAACCAAACTTTTTCAGAAGTATTTGTGTCATGTACTTTTCCTCTATCTCTATTCTTTCGAAAAGAATTTTAAAAAGTTCAGCTTCATTAGTCTGATAAACTATTCACTCATTTTAGGTCTTTACCATCTATACTAACAAACAACATCAAACAAAGTCTCCTTGCTACTTTATAAGTCTAACAACCTAGAGCGCAATCTCATACCACAAATATCTTTCAATAAATCTTGAAAGTTCATCTACCAAGGCTCCGCCATTCTTCAATGACTCTCTTTAAAATATGAAGTATGGTATTAAAAGCACCAAGGGGGCGCATGAAAGAATAAGATGACAATCTATGTCGTGTACCAAGATGCACATACTTGAGGATGATAATATATGTGACAAACAATTCCAACCAAAACTGTCAAAGTGAACAAATATCCAAACCCTGCAAGCAATGAATGGGTAGATAAAAGAAGCAATCAAATCAACGTGAAAGCAATTAATATGCTCATAGCACTTTGGACCTAAAAGAATACACTCACATGTCCACATGTAAAGGCATGAAGGAAATATTAAACAAGCTTGACATCGTATATGGAGATACTACTTCAATGAAAGAGATTACGAGAATGAGGAAGCCAACCTTTGTTTGATGGCACTAGATGATGAGTCAAACGTAGGTATATTCTGACATTGATGATTCAATTATCTTTCACGAATTATTTCAGTTATATGATAAGCCATATGGCAAGTTCAAAAAGATTGGTCATAAATGTAGCGGTCTTGAGAAAAACATCAATTCAATTTTAAAACAAAGAAGAATAATTTGGTAAAAAATTTTGAAGCTTGAAAAATAATTTGTTGGTTTTCAAAAAAGAAGAGTTAGGTTGAACATTGGATATGATTTATTAAGAAAAGAAAATGTACTTTAGAACATGAAAATGCTTATTTGAAAGTTAAGTAGCAGATCTCAACAAGGCATGCTCCATAATCCAAAAGGGGAATGAACATAAAAGGTATTATCACTTGAGGACATATGCATCTTACAACTCACATGTCCCAATTTTTTATGTAGAAGGAAGGGATTTTCCTCTTCTCATGTCAGTGAGGAACAATAAGGTCCCTTTTTCTAGAATGATGAAAGAACTTAATGGCGCAATTATAATTTTGATAGAGGTTATGTTTGAGAAAATACAAAACTTTAAATCCAATTGCAAATGAACATTCAGTTCAACAAAAAGACTATAAAAATCCTTCCTAAAATTGTAAACGCGACCTTATATTCCATAGTGAATTGGAACAAGGTGTTCCAAATTCTGTTAACTATGATATCATTTTCTCGTCATCCCAAAACAAATAAAAATATAATTTACACAACTTCTTAATTAAGCTAAATGCGGATTTGCAAATGAATTCTATAATATTCCTGGCTTTGTTCTGGACACCAAAGACATATAAGAAAGAACAATTGGACAATTTTGTTTATTTTGCAGTTTGAGAAGAAATGCTATAACATCAGATACCACACATATTCAAATATTTTTAATAAAATATTGAAGAAGTCTTCTTTTTCTCTTGTAATGTTATAATTTTTTTCACCATTATGTACTTCTACAAGTTTTTGATTGGGAGTTCTTTTTTAAACAAAAGAAATAATTTTGTCTGCATTTAGATTTTTTTAATAATAATTCGATATATTGAATTTATCATAGTAGCTCTTCAAATGTGTTCATAAAGTTTTTTACTGACCAGAAGTGTTTACATGATGATTTGTAATAAAACCATGAAAATATTATCCAATGAATACTTCAGGCTCATAGTTGATGACATGAGTTGACTGAGAATCACAAAACTATTTGTCATGAATAAATTCCCCTATAAAAGTGGATAATGAATAATAATAATAATTCATGTGACTCATTATGTGGAAGTGGATGATTATTCTGGATATGTCAAGTCATTTTCACATTTATAACCTTCTTTTCCAATACTTTGGTTACAGTATATTATTCTTTTTGGAGTTTGATCACATAATATTATATTGCACACAAGTAATCCCTATTATAGGATAACCCTTTTTATTGAGACAAAACAAAGAAATCAAAGTATTAAATACCATACCAGTCAGTATCTCAGTTATGGAACTGAAATAATATGAACTGGTATACCATAATTTAGGTGACTCTCTTAAATTTATCATTTTATTATTTTATATTTTATATAAAACTATATATATATAATAATATTATTACTAATGATAATAAAATTATCTTTTACAAAAAATAATAAATAATTTAATTTGATAATGAGGAAAATTATCATCATCCAATTCAACATCAAAATCACAATAAAAAAGTTCAAATCATCATCCAAAATCCAAAATAAAATCAAGAATCTAAATCATCAAAAAAGATTCAGTCCCTAGCCTCTCGATCTCAGATTCTTCTTTTTCCCATTTTCCTCTTCTCTACTCTTAGTCTCTCTCTCATATCACTCACTCTCTCCTTCCTCTGTCTAGACAAATGTCTCCTTGTCAATCTCGAGGTGGTCAGTCTTGATGGAGAGACTCACTAGGGATGAAGTCCGTAACCTCTTGTTAAAACATAGGTCATATTTTGCTTCTTAATGATTTCGAAGAAGCAAGAGACTGAGATCTGCAGAGCTTTGCCAATCCAGTCTTGAAGATAGAAAATGGATTGGCGAGGAAGATGGAGACTGAGACTGCCTCCGCTGCTACTCCTCTTCTTCTATAGTTGTGTCATTTTGACACAGGAGAGCAGATTGCATAGGCTAGGGTTTGCAAGGAAGACACAGAAAGAGGAAGAATTGATTGCAACCACTGGGTGCTTTCACTACCATTTGAAAATGAAAAATCTTAGGAAGATGAAGAGAATGAGAAGAGCAGCAGACAAGACGCTGGAAGTAAGCAGTGGGCACTGTGGAAGACAACAAGTTGGTGTTCATTTTTTCAATAGGAAATTCTAGGAAGATAAAGAAGAAGAATGAGAAGAGCTGCAGAAACGTGATTTTGTGTTTAATTTTTTTCATCCAAATTTTTTTTCGTGGTTTTTCGTTCATTTTACATTAAAAATGAAAGGTCATTTTTTGGAGAGAGATGAATGATGGAAGAGAACAGAGAGATGAAGTTGGAAAGAGAAGGTCATGGACTTTTTTTTTCCTGAAAACACAGACTAAGCAAATTCTATTTTCTCCATCCAAATCTAAAAGAAGTAATTTGAACAAGCTTAAAAAATTCGGAGACTAAGATAGTACTTTATCCTTAATGTTAAATATAAGTAACATGTCCTTTATCAAATAAATAATACAACATCTACATATTTGGTCTACAAATGCATTGAAATAATTCAAACTGTAATTTAAAGTACAGAGAATATGAAAATATTGTACTGATATAACTACAAACACAAAATTAAACATTTTGTATTAAATTTTCTTACATAAAAATGAACTTAATTTTGAAATTTGCAACTTCCACTTTTTACATAAAATTAGACAAAAAAAAACTAAAAGATAATATTGTACCGATGGTCGATACCTCCGATTTTGGCCAATACGTCCACTATCAGTTGGCATTGACCAGTTTGACTAAGTACAAAACTTTATTTGCAATATATTGACATTCGACCAGTATAGTAAGATATTGACTACATTGGAAGAAATACAAAATTTTTATTTTGGCTCTACCATCATAAAAGAGTGAAAAAAAAAGTCGGGAATCCTTGTCAGTAGAAAAATGATTTTTTTAAAAAAATAAAAGTGTAATATTATATTAAATGGTAACAAGGGGATACTGCCCATTTACAATGCAGAAGAAAATGATTTTGATTTAAGTAATTTCAATGATAAGCAATAATTTATACAAAATAAAATCTTGACAAATTAGGCATGTAATTAATTAACTAGTAGAAGATAAATTAAATCTAATCGAATAGATTCCTTATTGAAATTTTTTAAAAAATATTGCCATTTTAATTCTTCATCTATTAGACAATTTTCCTTAACTTCTATAGAATTATAAGTTAATTATTCCTCATGACTGTTGGACTATTTGATGCCTAGTTAGAACTGGGCATCAGTACCTATTCTCATTTCAAATTCTGGAACTAACCAATGGAATAAAATGTTCCACGTGTTAAGTTTTAAAATTTTCAAAAGACAGTTTGTAGTTACTGCATATATGTATCGATACCGTGTTGACAGAAAATTATAATAATTTGTGAACCTGCAGTCTGGAAGAAAATGCTCAATATTCTGTTCACAAGGTTAGCTCTTCCACTACAAATAAGAGCATAAAGACTCAAAGTACAGTTAAGAGAAACAAGGAAAAAATAAAGAGAAGAGCCTCTTTGTAAAAGAGTGTTTGTAAGACTAGCTTTAGTGCAAACTATATCTAGGATGAGTAGTTGTGATTGAACGAAGAACACACATTATTCTAAACTTAAAGAGAGTCTTAACGTTAGGGATTTGGTTCCAGCTTAACTGTTGAAAGTTAGGGATTTGGTTCTCCTTTAGCCGTTAAAAGGTAGAGATTTTATTGGGTCTACATCTTCCATTAAAAGATACTATTTCGGTTATGTATAAGATATCAAAAGACATTGTTTAGTCTTTAATATAGTGAAGTATTGAAATCCTCAATTTTTAGTCTAGGTAGTGGGGTACTGAAATCCTTGACTAAAGGTAGTCAAGTAGTGGACACAAGTAATTGGGAAAAGAACTACTAGAAAAGTACTTGTCTTATTTACTTTATTTGTTTTTGTTTTTGTTAGTCCTGAAAAGAATCAAGAAACCTCTAGCAAGACAAGAAACTACAACATGCAGGAATCTTGGACGACCAACAAATCAAGATACCCATCATTTCAAGAATACAGCAACTGAAGTTCCATTCACAAAACCATTTATATCTATTAGCAAACCATGAGGACATATTCTGGGGAATTGGTTATGGTTGAATTTTGCCTGTCAAGGAAGAGCATTAATGGTCTTACGCAGATGGCAGCTAATTAAAGTAAAAATCATTCATTTACCACGTGAACTCGGTTCATATGATGATTGACTTATTAGCTCCATTCCGCAGGAAGATGCTTGAATGAAATACATATCATGCAAGCAGTCTAGATAGAGATTATGGTGCAAGACTCTGGTGGCATATAACCCAACAACCAGAAAGCATGTGCAATGAAGAAACTGTCCGTATCCAATTATGAAAGCAAGACATACCTTGGTTGAGGAACTCAGCTGTAGTGCCTCGGGTCTTTGGTGGTAAAAAGCCATTGGCATCATCATGTGTAGTGATTGCATTAGGCAACTGGTTGTGGAAATTCAGTTGGCCATCAATCCCACCAACTTTCCCAGGGTTTAATATAAACCCTTTCGTTTGCATTGACTTTGAACCACAGGTGCCTTCCCAAGCAAATTTTTCCTCAGCCCTTGAGTGAACAAAGGGAAATCTATTCCAAACAAGACTCATCTGTTGCTTCCCATCTGTACACATAATTGATGTACCCAGATTACATATAGTGCTCTGATCTCTTTAACATGATAAACAGCAGTGTTTTTATTACAGATTCCATGAGAAGACATAGGGCACAAATATAAAAATTTACATTTACTAGTACTTCTGATGTGACATTTTAGGCCATTATTATCAATGCTCTATTCTAGCAGAAAACAGAAAAATCGAGTCCAGAAAATTTTTAAAAGATAAATTCCAAGATTGAAAGAAATACCACAAATCCTAGCTGCATTTAATTGGACTGCTTCTGGCGGTGGCTTTCTACGCCTTGCATTGTGATCAGAAAGACGCCTGCGACAGCTGCGCTTCTTTTCATCAAACTCAGACAGACCGTGGAACCTTTGACATGACAACCAAAGCAAAGATTAACTCAATGCAACACATCACAAGCTAGGATCTCAACCAGATCCTCAAGCATCATATTTGTAGTAGGTTGACATCAAGACAACGAAGAACAGAGGAAAAGTCACTGTATTCAGAACATTTCCATGTGAGGGCAACAAATAGCAAAGGAATTAAGTCCTTCAGAGTTTCCATTTCCCCCAAATATAGGATGATTGTATTTAATACAATTCTTACCTGCTACACTGCTGGCAAAACCGACGTTCATGACCAGCTACAATGACCTTAGGGCATTTTGAATGGCTTTCACAAACTCTATGTTTGCGATGATAGTCCTTAGCTGAAGAAAGGTCCTGGTTACAGCCTTCAACTTGGCAGCGGGGAGACTGTAAATTCTGAGAATTGGATTTGGATCTCTTCAATGGAGTGACAGAAGATGCAGGAGTGACAGATAAAGTCGCAGCCTTAGCATTATTTCCAGCACAAACATCTTCAAAATATGTTCTCTTACCAAGCTTTAGACCCAGCAATGGCTCACCGGAGCCTACAGAAGCCTCGAGGGTCGGAGAAGTACCAGTTACCTCGGTCTTGTCATGTTCTTTCTTACTGCTAAAATCTTCTGTAAAACCTTCACGGGCCTCCAGAGTAAGTTTAGATGTTTTCACTTCAACAATTGATGAAGAATTGATAGAAGTAGATTTTGAGCTCTTTGACAAAGCAGCAAACCCCAGATCAGAGCCAGAACCTCCGCTCCCTCCACCACCCCCAGAAGAATATAGAGATCCAGAATTGATTCCTCCCTCTCCATCAATTTCCCACTCTGTTGGTTGCAACTTTCTAGGAATTTCAGTTGTTGTTGCATTCAACATGATTAAGTTTTCCCAGTCCCACTGCAAGGGTGTTTTCGAATTCCACTCCATCAAAGAGCAAGAACTCATAGATTAGGTTACAAACTCCTCATGTTATTAATGCACAAGCAACCAGCACAAAATCCTATGAGAATAAAAAAATTACAGATTCATGATTAAAACCAAAACATCAATGGTTCGAAGTACTTAAAAAAGAAATAAACATTAGTGAACTTAGTAGCACAAAGCTGTACAGGAACATTTGCTCGAGCTTACGAGGAACATACCTCACCTTCAAATCTCAAATTACCAGCAAGTCCGCATCTCTTTGTCTGATAAACAGTTATGAAGTAGATCTTTAATCACCTTCACAGAAATGATTTATGCAAGAAACTCAGCAGAGATAATGTTTAAATTCACCCAACTCCACTTATGAAAAGATAAAAAGGTAATCACGGATTCAACTGAACGAGTGAAATTAATAGGGCAGTGAAGTAAAAATTTCAAACAACTTGAGGTTATCCAAATTTCACACAAATGAAGTAATAATCTCAGGATATCCAAGCAAAGTTTCTTTTGCCTCCACTGTGAGTAAGAAGCTAACATCTTATTCAAAATGATACCTGCCAACTTCCTAAAAAAGTTTACCATCGTTCATCAAAACCATCCAAAATTCACCACCCCGTTATAACTATTTCCCAAATGTCCTTTCCAACCTTTATCATGGCCTATATATCTCCCTCTCTCTCTCTCTCCAATAATTCTCACGAAGCAGTAACATATTCAACAGCAATATCTCACGTTTTGATATCCCGTGTTAAAATTTAAAACGTCCTCTCTTCCTTTCACTGCCGTCTCAGCTCCAATAATTCACATTCATTATATCGAGCAACCCAGAAGAAGTAGGCCCTTGAATAAGACCCACAGCGACTAATCAACAACTGTTCAAGAGCCCGCATGATAGACCACAAATTCTTACTGCAACAAACCCCACCCGTTCTTGCAGTCACCAAAAGATTGGGTCAACAAACTCCAAACTAATAAAAAACATTAAAAACCCATCCAACACACTCATAAATGCTACGGCTCCAGCATACTATTAAAACAAATGTTCATTATCGCTGAACATCAAAATCTACCATTAAAAAAAAAATTCTAGCTACTTTTTCAGTCTCTTTCCGAAAAAGAACCAAGATAAATAATTGTTTGTGCTAAAAAAATTTGTAAAAAACAACGGGAGCCATATTTAATGGAAGCCCTGGTCCCCTCTCTCATAGGGTTTGGTCCCCTCCCTTTGTGGCTCTTATCAGGATCTACTAAGAAAGGTCAATATTTTCCGGGAAAAACCTTCTGGTACCGTACGATGTCGTTTGTCAAGTTTCCGAAGAAAGTCGTAGAAAAAAAATTGAAGGGAAAAAAAAAGGAAAGAAAGAATAAAGGAAATATGCAGTTCATTTTTTCTTATACTTTATGAGGTCGAAAACAAAACTATACTACGGAACTATCGAGAATGTGATGTTTAAATCGGAGCCGCAAAAACAACAGATGTTTCTCCATTTTTAGAAATTATGGCAGCTCCGTTCTCCTCCTCCATCATTATTACTTTCTCTTTAATATAATATATATATATATATTTTTTTCTACTATTTTACCAAAAAAATGGCGTAAGAAATATATTTCTGTATTTTCCTCGTGAATCCCGAAAAATTGGGAGGAAAAAAGAAAGACAGATTTGCTGTAAACAAAAAGAAAAGGAAAATAAGAGAAGAAAAAACTAGTGTTACTTACCGAAAATGTGATATAGAGAAGGAGAATAGGTGATTGATAAGCTGAATCTGAGATAGAAGGAAGTAATTTTCCGGGAAAAAGGTGAGCGGAGGTAAAAATAAGTAAGTTTGACAAAAAAAAAAAAAAGAGTGCAGTCATTTACTGGCCATAAGTGAATCTCAGAAAATCACAAAGGCAGAGAGAAGGGAAGAAGAAGGAAAGGAGAAGGAGAGCTTTTTCGGGATAAAAATGAAATCATTCCTCTCCCACACAAACACACAGAGGAAGAGAGAGAGAGAGAGAGAGAGAGAGAGAAAGAGAAAGAGAAAGAGAAAGACGTACACTGGGCTCACACCCCTTCACCAGCTTTGCTTTTTTGGACGGTTTTAAAAAAAGCTCCCTTGTCATTTCAGTACTACTACCACCATTTTTTTACCATCATTTCTTAACTCTATATTTAATATTTTTATTTTAAAATTAATAATAATAATAATAAAATTTATTTTAAAAACTAATATTTATTAATAATAAACTACTGTATCATCATTTAATATTTTCTAAATTAGATTAAAAAATTTAATAAATATACTCGTTGAAATTATTATCATTTTTACTTTAATATTTACTAAAAACTAAATTCAAAATTTTTAAAAAATAATAATAATATTTTTAATTTTTAAGATTCAATCAGATTTATACTTTTTAGCTGTAAATATAAAAATAAAAATATAAGGAAACAGACATCAATAACACACTCGTGGAACGCTGCCAACCTTTGTACACTTCTTCATCTGATAATAGATCAAAACGGTGTCGCTTTGTCTCTATATATATATATATATTAAAATATTAGTGAGAAGTAATTGACATTAGGATGGTAATTAACAAGATGAGAAGGTGGTGTAATGGTCGGGATAATTAGATAAATAAATTAATATAATTAATTTATTGATGAATGAACCGAATGATCATTAATGGATGGGTCATTAATTCACTTTAAATAAATAATATATTTTTAAAAAAAAAATTCAAAAAACCAGATTTATTGGTTCAGTAACCAACGACTTGTTTACTTATCATAATTAATTAATTAATTTTAATAATAAATATATATATATGTGCTGTCTTGTATTGTTGTGGGAACTGAGGTGATTGCTAATTAAAATTAAATCTAAAATAATCATATTAATGGTATTATTAGTATTAATTAAATTGAAAGAGTAAGTTCTAAGCTTATGATTAAGCCAGAAGACTCACGTGAATTTGTCTTCAATGGAAGCTTTTTCAATGAGATTAATCCACGTCCTAACAGTTGATTAATAAATAAGTAACTTAATTAAATATATATATATATATATATATTTCTCGCTTAGGGTATGTGTGGATGGAAATAAATGGGGAAAAGTAAATTTTAAAGATTAAAAAAAAAATTTGAAGGTTTACCAATTATTCAATTCTCCCAATTTTGTGTTGAATGAAATGAAATTAGTCTCAATAAAAAAACCAAATTATCATTTTTTACTCTAAAAATGTAGCGCCCGGAAAGGAGGAGGAAAAAAAAAAAAAAAAAAAAAAAAAAAAAAAAAAGGGGGGCCACGTCAGCAGCCACGTCAGCAGGCCCGGTCAGCAGTCCCGGCCAACCGGGGCCTGCCACGTGGCAAGATCGCGTCACTCCGAAAGGAGCCACGTTGGCGATCCGCGTGGGTGCGATCCGACGGCCCAGATCAATCACGCGATCGGACGGCCCAGATTCAAACGCACGGACGACCCAGATTCAATCAAAAACGAACGGCCCAGATTAAAACGAAACGAACGGCTGTGATCAAAAGGCAAGGGGTTATAAATAGAACCCCCACACCAGACCAAAAACCCTAGCCGCCAGCCGCTCGCCGGAGAAGACGAACCAGAGGCCGACCGCCGCCACCCGCCGCCACTCGCCGCCGCACCGGGGAAATTTCCGACCGCCGATCGAGGTAAATTTCATACCCCCGACTCGTTTTTCCCCACTGATTCCTCCTATGGCCAAATCGAAGCCGAAATCCCGGCCAAACGGCCGGAATACGCGGCCGAAGCCCAGCGGCGCCGCCGCGCCCCCTCTCGGTTTTTGCCTCCGACGAGGCCCTTCCCGGCCTCCGTTCGATGCAATTTTTATATCACCGTGATCACCATTCTTTTCTCTACAGGTTGACCGAAGCCAAATCACCAAAACACGAACTTCGCCGGAGAGTCGCCGTACCCGAGAGCGCCGCCGCCGGTAAGCTCCGCTTTTCCGTGATTTTTTGGCCCCCCGAGGGCCCTAGGGTTGTTTTCTGACAAGGACCAATGCGAGTGTGGCCGAATTCGGCCAAAAAGGGCCGAAAACAGTCAACCCGAGGCGACTCGCCGCCGCCAGCGGCGGCGCCGTCGCCGGAGCACGGCGGAGCCGCCGTGCCGGAGTTGCGATTTGGGCCGAAAGAGGCCCTGGGCCTAATTTGGATTTTTTTTTGGAACACGTGCAGGTACTGTTAGCGTGTTTCAGTTCCCCGGGAAAAATTCAGGAAAAATTAGGGACAGCCTGCAGGCGCACTGTGAATCGTATTCGGATCCCGAAAACAAGTAAGGACCCCTCACCCTATTTCCTATCACGGTATTAAAGTTCAAAATGATAAAACAGTATTTCTTGAATTAACGCATGTGTGAAATTGCTTAAGGTTGCTAATGGAGCCCGAGTCTAGTGTGATTGATGATTTACTGTTATTTGGCCTGTTTACAGCTTTAAATGCAAAATGAGGTTTGATGTGTTCATTTTACAGATTTGTGTGCATGTACTACGTTTTTATTAATTATGGGTTGAATGACTGAAAAACTGATACTGTATGTTGTCTGTTTGGTATGAATTACGATTTGCTTGTTTAAATGTGAATTGATGATGCTGATTGAGGAAAAGGAAAAATGAAAGATTGTGTAGACTGATAATTGTATTATGGGGGTCAGCCTGACTAGATATCCTGGGAGATGGTGGACGGACCGGGTCCGTAGGGAACCCTACCGGGATTGTGGTCTCACATGCCGGACGGGGTATGGAGATCTTATGGTTTTGGCGCCCATACCGGACGGGGTATGGGGACGGCCCGTTTCACCCTCATACCGGACGGGGTATTGAGGTTTATGTTTTTGGCGCCCATACCGGACGGGGTATGGGGACGGCCCGTTTCACCCTCATACCGGACGGGGTATTGAGGTTCATGGTTTTGGCGCCCATACCGGACGGGGTATGGGGACGGCCCTGGAAACTGATTATGAATGTTAAAGGTTAACGGGTAGCGGAACCCCTATGGACCCCCACGGATACTAGTAGGCTGGTAAATGAGAAAAAAAAAAAGATATGTTGTACAATGATTGAATTACAAGATGCGTGATAAGTGTTATGTTTTACAGCTTAGATTATTCAATGATTATGATAATGTTATTGTTTTTCTCATATTGTTTTCATAAATTCCACCAAGGTAAGTGGATGGTAAAAGTTTTATTATTGATAAAAGGTTTTGTTGTTAATAAACGAGTTTATTGTAAATTATGCTCCATTGGTCTTTTTGTGGTTTTCTACCCACCTTTATCTCCGTGACGGTGAGATATCGTGATGTTCTTACTGGGCTAGTGTAGCTCACTCCTTAATTAACCATTTCAGATCAGGAAGACATGGTTCCCGAGCCCGTTCCGCAGGAGGACGACGAAGGGGATGCCTAGAGACTCTGTAGTCATACGCATAGTTTATTTTCGAGTTTTCTTTCTTAGTTAGTTTAACCTTTTATATTTTAAGTACGTCTGTTTGGTTTTTCGTGTAAGGGATGTTAACTGAAATTTTGATCTCGCTTCCGCATTCGATATATTTAAATACTCATTTCATTTTAATATTTTCCGGGGCCGTTACAGTTGGTATCAGAGCCGCATTTCCTCGGACCCATCCCTTACACTATAGTCCTTTAAAGAAATACTCACCGATTGGTCGTTACTCAACCATTCCTTGTAAATGCAGGTACACAGAAATGAGGAGAGGAAGGCCCCCACTAAACCGAGCGGCCCAAGATAATTCGCTTCGGGAGGATTTGGACAGATTATATGAGATGGTGGAAGCTCTCGTAGCTGCCCAGCGAAGGCAAGAGGAGAGAAGGGAGTTACCCGGACCTCCTCCGCTAGCGCAGGTTGAGCCCCCGTTACAGCAGGCTGATCCCGAGCCACCCCGGCAGGAGCCTGTTCCTCCACAGTACCACCCGGCACCACAGCCGCGGTACGACCCGGTACCACAGCCACAGTACCAACAGGTACCGCCACAGCATATTCCAGTGCCCCCACCCCATCAGCAGGCGCCACCACAGGGTCCCCCAGTTCACCCTCAGCCGGCCCCAGTTCCTTTACCTCGGGACCCCGCTCCCTCCTTGATCGACCCTGGCTTCATAGAGAGGTACAGGAGACTGAACCCTTCTACTTTTTCGGGGGGATCCTCTTTTGAAGAGGCCCAATACTGGCTGGCGGAGACTGAGAGAGCCTTTGAGACCTTGGGAGTAATTCCTGAGCAGAGGGCTGCCATTGCCTCCTACATGCTGGTAGGGGAAGCAGTACGCTGGTGGGAGCTCAAGCGGGCCACCCTGCCTGTACCAGTTACTTGGGAGCAGTTCCTAGCGGCTTTCCATGCGGAGTATCTCCCTAAGCACATCCAACATTTAAAGGAAATTGAATTTGCTCAGTTGGTCCAGGGTAATATGACAGTGTCGGAGTATGCCCGCAAGTTCCTGGAGCTGGGCCGACATGCCCCGGAGACATTGTTGGATGAGGGCCGAAAGGCCAGGAAATTCCAGTGGGGTCTCCGCCCGGCGATCAGACAGCACTTGTTGGTGATGGAGCTCGAGACATATTCGGCAGTCCTGGCAAAGGCGCAGATCATAGAAAGGAGCTTCGACACCCGCCCTCAGCTAGCGGGAAGTTCCCGACCTTCAGCCCCGCTCCGCAGGCCAGCGCCTACCATGCCGGTCCAACCCAGTAAGAGACCCAGGCCTGCCGCTCAGGGCCCTCCTCAGGCTATGGGGGCAGCTCGTGGGAAGATCTGCCAGTACTGCGGCAGGGATCATGGGGACCGACCCTGCTACCGCCTCAACAACACCTGTCGCATATGCGGCAGTGCCCAGCACTATGCGAGGGAGTGTCCTAGGAACCAGAATCAAGGGAGGCCTCCAATCCAGGGCAGAGTTTACAACCTTACCCAGAAGGATGCCGATGCAGACTCGGACGTGGTACATGGTATGTATACTATCTCTGGCCACATTGCTCATATTTTGTTTGATACTAGTGCATCACATTCTTTTATTTCACATGTTCTTGCTTCCAAAATTTGTGTACCACCTGATAGACTTGATTCATTATTGTTTGTATCTACCGCTGGGGGGGAGACATTACTAGGAGAGGTTGTCTACAGGGCATGTGCCGTGGAGATAGCAGATAGGAAATTGAGGGTAGACCTGATAGGGTTAGACACAGGGGATTTTGATGTAATCCTAGGAATGGATTGGCTGGCGGCGTATCACGCCACCATAGACTGCTTTAATAAAAAGATTGTATTTAATCCTCCCAACGAGGAGCCATTTACAAGTTAATAAAATTATTCGGTACTGATTCTCCCTAATGACAAATTCTTTTCTTCTTAATTCCCAGTGCGTTGATATTGTATTTTCCCTAACTAGGTAAACCCAAGAAGGAAGTTTGTATCCAAGAGATTCCAGTAGTCCGAGACTTTCCAGATGTATTTCCGGATGAACTGCCCGGTCTACCAGGGGACAGAGAGGTCGAGTTCACCATAGACTTACAGCCAGGAACCCAACCCATCTCGGTAGCTCCTTACCGAATGAGCCGCATCGAGATGGAAGAGCTAAGGAAACAAATCACTGAGCTACAAAACAGTGGCTTCATTAGACACAGCATTTCCCCATGGGGTGCCGGGGTTACTTTTGCAAAGAAAGGAGATGGAACGTTGAGACTGTGTATTGATTATAGAAGGATAAACAAGGTAACAATTAAAAACAAGTACCCTCTCCCCCGGATTGATGACCTTTTCGATCAGTTGCAGGGTGCACAGGTCTTTTCTAAAATAGATCTACGATCAGGTTACCATCAGGTAAAAGTGAGAGCAGAAGACATCCCCAAGACGGCATTCCGAACCAGGTACAGACACTATGAGTTCCTGGTTATGCCGTTTGGGCTAACCAACGCCCCGGCCATCTTTATGGATCTAATGAACAGAATCTTCAGAGAGTTCTTGGATAAATTTGTCATCGTGTTCATCGATGATATCTTAGTCTACTCAAAAAGTAGAGAAGAACATGCTCATCATCTTGCCCAAGTCCTCCAGGTACTCAGGGAAAAGAAGTTGTATGCAAAGTTGAGCAAGTGTGGATTTTGGCTCGAGCAAACCGCCTTCCTAGGACATGTTATATCGAAGGAAGGGGTGTCGGTGAACCCCGAAAAGGTTGAAGCGGTACTTGGTTGGAAAAGGCTGACAACAGTTAAGGAAATTCGCAGTTTCCTAGGGATGGCGGGTTATTACCGCCGGTTTGTCGAAGGGTTCTCCAGTCTAGCGGCCCCTCTAACCCGACTCACAAAGAAGAATGCAAAGTTTGATTGGAATGAGAACTGCGAAAGGAGTTTTTCAGAATTGAAGAAGCGACTGACTACTGCACCCGTGCTGGCTCTACCGAGTGGATCAGGAGGGTATACAGTTTATAGTGATGCCTCCTATCTGGGCCTGGGTTGTGTCCTGATGCAGCATGGAAAGGTTATAGCATATGAGTCTAGACAGCTAAAGAATCATGAGAAGAACTATCCTACCCATGATTTGGAGCTTGCCGCAATCATACACGCCATGAAAATCTGGCGCCATTATTTGTATGGAGAGACCTTTCAGATCTACACCGATCATAAGAGCTTGAAGCACATCTTCACTCAGAAGGATCTCAACATGCGTCAGAGAAGGTGGATGGAACTCCTCAAGGACTATGATTGTGACATCCTATACCATCCAGGTAAGGGCAACGTAGTAGCCGATGCCCTCAGTAGGAAGAGTGCAGGCACCCTAGCCCATCTGATGGTTTCGGAATGCAGGTCCATTGGGGCTACGCAGCAGGTTCGACTGCAAGATCTGAAGAGGGCCACATGTTTGAGCCACCTAGCAATCCAACCCGAGCTAATCCAAAGAATAAAGGAAGCCCAGTCAATCGACCCCGCCCTAGTAAACCGCAAGAAGGATGCAGAACAGGGAGTGAACTCAGAATTTCAGATCTCTGCCGACGGATTGATTCGTTTCAAGGACAGAATGTGTGTCCCAGACGACAATGAATTAAAAAGAGACATCATGACAGAGTCCCATAGTTCAAGGTTCGCCATGCATCCAGGAAGTACAAAAATGTACCAAACTATGCGACCCCGATTCTGGTGGAATGGGATGAAGAGAGATATAGCCGACTTTGTATCTAAGTGCTTGGTATGTCAGCAGGTCAAAGCAGAACATCAACGCCCAGGGGGGTTGCTTCAGCCTTTACCGATTCCAGAATGGAAGTGGGAACACATCACCATGGACTTCGTATCGGGACTACCCAAGGCACGATCGGGACACGATGCCATATGGGTAATTGTTGACCGACTCACTAAGTCTTCCCACTTCCTGGCCATCAGAATGACTGATTCGTTGGACAAGTTGGCAAAAATGTATGTCCGGGAAATAGTCAGACTGCATGGGGTCCCAGTAACAGTGGTATCCGACAGGGATCCCAGATTCACTTCTCGGTTTTGGAATAGTTTCCAGCAAGCTATGGGAACAAAGCTGTCCCTCAGTACTGCCTTCCACCCCCAAACCGATGGACAATCAGAGAGGACAATCCGTACGCTAGAGGATATGCTCCGAGCTTGTGTCCTTGACTCCGGAGGCCATTGGGACGACCATCTACCCCTGATAGAGTTTGCCTACAACAACAGTTACCAAGCAAGCATCGGCATGGCCCCATACGAGGCGCTATACGGGCGTCCGTGCAGGTCACCGATTTGTTGGGAGGAAGTGGGCGATAGAAGATTGTTTGGCCCGGATTTAGTGGAAGAAACCACGTCCAAGATAGTTAAGATCAAGAAGAACATCCAGACAGCTCAGAGTAGGCAAAAGAGCTATGCTGATACCCGGAGGAGAGACCTGACCTTTGAGAAAGGTGACCGGGTGTTTCTTAAAGTCACCCCCTTCAAGGGAATTAGTAGGTTCGGCAGAAGGGGAAAATTAAACCCCAGATACATTGGACCCTTTGAAATCTTAGACAAGATTGGTACCACTGCCTACAGACTTGCACTGCCCCCTGAGCTCTCCCGGGTTCACAATGTGTTTCATGTATCTATGCTGCGCAAGTACAATCCGGACCCTTCTCATGTCGTGGCTCATGAACCGCTCTCACTCCGAGAGGACTTGTCTTATGAAGAAGTACCGGTCAGTATCACGGACCGAGAAAGCAGAATACTCCGTAACCGGGAAATATCATTTGTAAAAGTCTTGTGGCAGAACCACACGCCTAGGGAGGCGACTTGGGAGCTGGAATCAGAATTTAGGGCCCAATATCCTCATCTGTTTGATCAAGAGTAATGAGGCAAATTTGGGGACCAAATTTCTTTATGGGGGGGAGAGTTGTAGCGCCCGGAAAGGAGGAGGAAAAAAAAAAAAAAAAAAAAAAAGGGGGGGGCCACGTCAGCAGCCACGTCAGCAGGCCCGGTCAGCAGTCCCGGCCAACCGGGGCCTGCCACGTGGCAAGATCGCGTCACTCCGAAAGGAGCCACGTTGGCGATCCGCGTGGGTGCGATCCGACGGCCCAGATCAATCACGCGATCGGACGGCCCAGATTCAAACGCACGGACGGCCCAGATTCAATCAAAAACGAACGGCCCAGATTAAAACGAAACGAACGGCTGTGATCAAAAGGCAAGGGGTTATAAATAGAACCCCCACACCAGACCAAAAACCCTAGCCGCCAGCCGCTCGCCGGAGAAGACGAACCAGAGGCCGACCGCCGCCACCCGCCGCCACTCGCCGCCGCACCGGGGAAATTTCCGACCGCCGATCGAGGTAAATTTCATACCCCCGACTCGTTTTTCCCCACTGATTCCTCCTATGGCCAAATCGAAGCCGAAATCCTGGCCAAACGGCCGGAATACGCGGCCGAAGCCCAGCGGCGCCGCCGCGCCCCCTCTCGGTTTTTGCCTCCGACGAGGCCCTTCCCGGCCTCCGTTCGATGCAATTTTTATATCATCGTGATCACCATTCTTTTCTCTACAGGTTGACCGAAGCCAAATCACCAAAACACGAACTTCGCCGGAGAGTCGCCGTACCCGAGAGCGCCGCCGCCGGTAAGCTCCGCTTTTCCGTGATTTTTTGGCCCCCCGAGGGCCCTAGGGTTGTTTTCTGATAAGGACCAATGCGAGTGTGGCCGAATTCGGCCAAAAACGGCCGAAAACAGTCAACCCGAGGCGACTCGCCGCCGCCAGCGGCGGCGCCGTCGCCGGAGCACGGCGGAGCTGCCGTGCCGGAGTTGCGATTTGGGCCGAAAGAGGCCCTGGGCCTAATTTAGATTTTTTTTTGGAACACGTGCAGGTACTGTTAGCGTGTTTCAGTTCCCCGGGAAAAATTCAGGAAAAATTAGGGACAGCCTGCAGGCGCACTGTGAATCGTATTCGGATCCCGAAAACAAGTAAGGACCCCTCACCCTATTTCCTATCACGGTATTAAAGTTCAAAATGATAAAACAGTATTTCTTGAATTAACGCATGTGTGAAATTGCTTAAGGTTGCTAATGGAGCCCGAGTCTAGTGTGATTGATGATTTACTGTTATTTGGCCTGTTTACAGCTTTAAATGCAAAATGAGGTTTGATGTGTTCATTTTACAGATTTGTGTGCATGTACTACGTTTTTATTAATTATGGGTTGAATGACTGAAAAACTGATACTGTATGTTGTCTGTTTGGTATGAATTACGATTTGCTTGTTTAAATGTGAATTGATGATGCTGATTGAGGAAAAGGAAAAATGAAAGATTGTGTAGACTGATAATTGTATTATGGGGGTCAGCCTGACTAGATATCCTGGGAGATGGTGGACGGACCGGGTCCGTAGGGAACCCTACCGGGATTGTGGTCTCACATGCCGGACGGGGTATGGAGATCTTATGGTTTTGGCGCCCATACCGGACGGGGTATGGGGACGGCCCGTTTCACCCTCATACCGGACGGGGTATTGAGGTTTATGGTTTTGGCGCCCATACCGGACGGGGTATGGGGACGGCCCGTTTCACCCTCATACCGGACGGGGTATTGAGGTTCATGGTTTTGGCGCCCATACCGGACGGGGTATGGGGACGGCCCTGGAAACTGATTATGAATGTTAAAGGTTAACGGGTAGCGGAACCCCTATGGACCCCCACGGATACTAGTAGGCTGGTAAATGAGAAAAAAAAAAGATATGTTGTACAATGATTGAATTACAAGATGCGTGATAAGTGTTATGTTTTACAGCTTAGATTATTCAATGATTATGATAATGTTATTGTTTTTCTCATATTGTTTTCATAAATTCCACCAAGGTAAGTGGATGGTAAAAGTTTTATTATTGATAAAAGGTTTTGTTGTTAATAAACGAGTTTATTGTAAATTATGCTCCATTGGTCTTTTTGTGGTTTTCTACCCACCTTTATCTCCGTGACGGTGAGATATCGTGATGTTCTTACTGGGCTAGTGTAGCTCACTCCTTAATTAACCATTTCAGATCAGGAAGACATGGTTCCCGAGCCCGTTCCGCAGGAGGACGACGAAGGGGATGCCTAGAGACTCTGTAGTCATACGCATAGTTTATTTTCGAGTTTTCTTTCTTAGTTAGTTTAACCTTTTATATTTTAAGTACGTCTGTTTGGTTTTTCGTGTAAGGGATGTTAACTGAAATTTTGATCTCGCTTCCGCATTCGATATATTTAAATACTCATTTCATTTTAATATTTTCCGGAGCCGTTACAAAAAATGTGTAAAATTATTTTATCTATACAAATATAATTTACATGCACAAAAAAATATTTCAATTATGTTTATATTTAATAAAGCGAGAAAAGTTCCAGAAATATGAAGAAATTATGGTGTCTCTAAATAAACCTTCAAAATAATATATTATTTTAGAAATTTTTATTATTTTTTATAATAATATTTTTAAAAATAACCCTGGAAAAATAAAATAAATTTGGGAATATTTGTTATTGAAAAAGTAATAAAAAAGAGTTTTGAAAGATAATATTAATGAGTTAGGAAATAACGAAGTATTTACTAATTTAGTATTTTTTTAAATATTTAAAGGTGAATAAAAATACGAGTTTCAAAATTATATCAGATAAAACAAAAAAAAAATATTTTATTTTCTATCATTTTCTTTTTTGAATAAATTTTTTATAAAAATATGATTTATATTATATATTATATTGATAAATATCTTATTTGTTACTACAGTATAATATTTATTTAATCTCTAATTTGGTGCATAGTCAATGGAAATAGATTTTTCAACTACATGATAGAAATCTTTAAACTATTCTTTCAATTACAATTTTTTATGCATAGAATAGATATGGTACAAGAGTACATGATCGTTTATAAAAGCTTAAAAAACAATATTTTCTCGTACATAATTAAAATTCTTGAATGACCTTAAATATTATACTGAATTAAATAAATTAATTTGATGTACAATAAGGTTTTGCTTTACAAGTACTCCAATTACTTTTTCAAAATAAGTAATTGTCACATAAAAAAAGTAATTTGTAATATTCGGGCTCGAAAAGCGGTTCAGGATAAATTTCTTTTATGAAATTATTTAATTAAAATAATTAATTTATTTATTTTAGTTTAATTTTATTAAATTTTTGAAAAAAATAGATTGGAGACGAGATTGAAAATAATTTTGAAGAGAAATGGTGAAAAATTGAGTTCGAATGGTGTTTTTTTAATGGAAATTAGAAACAGGGGTCAAAATAAAAAAAATAAATTAACCACGTGGGACGACCCAGTCAGCAATCCCGACGAATCGAAGCACACCGCGTGTCAAAACACGCTGACGTCCGCGTCATGCAGGAAGCCATGCGGGCGATCTGCGTGCCTAGCGATCTGACGGCCCAGGTTCAATCCCGCACGCGTGAACAACTCATATTCGTTTTCTCCTTAAGCGCAATCAAACGAACGAGATCAATCGCGATGAATGGTTCAGATTTGTTCCCTCCTTAGGCTTAATTGGCCGAACAAAATCAATTGCAATAAACGGCCTAAATTCATTCCTTCCTTAGGTGCGATCGAATGGACGAGATCAATTACGATGAACAGTCTATATCGACGCGGGATGTGTATAAATACCTTGCGTCGCAGGGGAACCCAAATCCTAACCGCTAATGTAATGCCCAATTAATTTAATTGTAACTTAAATTAATTATAAATATGATTTTTTATTTTTTTATTTTAATTTAGTGTAAAAAGGAAGGAAATGTGATGGAGGGTGAAATTAAAAATAATTTTAGAAAAAATGGGTGAAAATTTGGGTTGTATGAGTATTTTTGAAAGAAAAGTCAAAAAACTATGGTCAAAATATAATTTAAAAAAATTTTACCACGTAGGATGCTCGGTCAGTAGCCCTGACGAAGCAGGACGCGCCGCGTGGTAACAGACATTGACGTAGTACCTCGCGGGAGGCCATGCAGGCGATCCGCGTGCCCGCGATTGAACAGCCCAAATCTGTCCCCGCGTGCACAGACGGTCTGGATGCGTTCCCTCCTCAAACACGATTGGACGGCTAGATTTAAACGTGATCAAACGGTCCACATTAAATCACGATGAACGGTTTAGATTAGATCGCAATGAACGACCGAGATTCACTTCCTATTTAATTGCGATCAGATGGTTCAAATCAAACGCGATGGATGGTACAGATTAAATGGGGATGGATATAAATAACCCCATTCGCACCAAACTCTAAACCTAGCCGCCAACCACCCTCACTGGAGAAGAAGACCCAGCTGCCAGGAATGAGAGCCTCTGCCATCCACCGCCGCGCCGAAGCTACTTATAACCGCCAAAAAAGGTAAAAAAAAATTTCCTTTACTTGGAATTCAATTTTAAACATTCCCATGGCAAAATCGAAGCAAAAGAACTGGCTGATTGGCTGAAAACCGCGGGCAAAATCCGACGGTGTCGCCGCGGAGAATTTCACAAAACGCCTCCGATGAAGCTCTTCCCAATTCTCATTTGGTATAATTTTTCCACCATTATGATCACTGTCTCATTTTCTACAGGTTGATCGGAGCAAAACACCCAACCACAATGTGAGCCGGAGGAGCCGCCGCACCGGAGAGCCTCGCCACTAGTGAGTTTCGATTTTTTATATTTTTTTGGCCAACTGAGGCCCCTTAACGTGTTTTTTCACAGGGATCGATGCAAAATCGGCCTAATTCAACTGAAAAAGACCAAAAACAACTTACCTAAGGCGGACTGTCACTGCGAGTGGTGGCGCCGTCGTCGTGCCAAAATTTCGAAATTGGCCAAAATTGGACCATAAAACTGATTTTGGATTTTTTTGGGATATTTGTAGGTACTTATAACGCATTTTGATTCCTGAAAAAAAAAATTCAGGGAACCTAGAGACCGCCAGTAGGCGCAGTCAATAGTTTAGTCTTTCGGGTATCAAATCGAGTAAGAATCTCTCACTCTATTCTCTGTTATAGAACTGAAGTTTAATTTTAAATAATATGGTATTTCGTGAAACTTAAAAAATATCTATAGTTTATTATGGGTTACTAATGGAGTCAGAACCATAAATTGTTCTCTGTTGATTTATTTTACAGTTTAAATGCATGATAGTATCTAATTTATCGATTTTATGGTTTGAATGTATGTATTGCTGCATTACGTGACTACTATTAAATTGAAAAACCGAGATATGATTGTATTCCCTTATACATGTTTATTTGTTTATGTGATTACGGTTGATTTGGAAATTGGAGACTAAGAATAAACGAAAAAATTATGTGATTACGTGAATAGATAAAACAGCAGTCTTACTAGATATTCTAAAAGATGGTGGACGGATCGGGTACAATAGGGAACTCTACCGTGAACGTTGTTTCATATCTGACGAGGTACGGGGACGGCCTGTTTGGCACTCATACCGGATGCGGTATTGAGGTTTAGTGGTTTGGCGCTCATACCGGACGGGGTATGGGGACAGCCCTTTAATTGAGAATGTTGAAGGAAATGGTTCACGCCTAGTGGGGACATCCCTATGAACCCTCATGGATACCAGTAGGCCGATAAAAGGAAAAGTTGTTGTTTGATTTATTGAATATGAATTTATAATGCGTGCCTGTTACCAATTGCATATGAAATCATGATAAGTGCTATGTTGTTGTCTCTATATGTTGCTTTTGTAAATCTCGCTACAGTAAGTGGATGGTAAATGATTTTATTATTACGAAATGTATTTGTTTAATTAAGTGCTCCATTAGTTGTTTTGATTTTCTACCAACATTCATCTCTGTGTCGGTGAGTAACGTGATATTCTTACTGGACTAGTGTAGCTCATTCTTTATTTAACCATTTCAGATCAAGAGAATCAGGATCTAGAGCCCAATCCATAAGAGAATTGCGAGTAAGATACCAGTTTTATTTATTTTTCGTTTATTTCTTTATTTTTTTTTTGTATTTCCTTCAAAAGTTTAATTCCCGTAGCATTATTTGGGACTTTAACTTTATGTGTAAGGAATGTAAACTTTAACTATTTATTTTGCTTCCGCACTAGATTCATAATTTATTTAATTTGGAATTTTCGGAGTCGTTACAACTATCCCCCACTAGAGAAGAAGAACTAGGCACCGGAGAAAAAGGCCAACCGCCAACCGCCGCTATACCAGAGCCACCGCCGACTGTCAAAAAATGTAAATTTTTTTTCACTTGCTCGGAATTCAATTCTGAGCCTCCCTGTGGCGAAATAAGAGCAAGAGAGATGGTGGGTGAGCTAAAAACTGCAGGTAAAACCTGGCGAAGCCGCCGCGACCAAAACTAAAAAAATTTCTCTGATGAGTTCATTCCCGCTTCCTATTTCACGCAATTTTTCGATCATTATATTCACCGTCCTTTTCTGTATAGGTTAGCCGAAGAAGGAACCCTAGTTGCGAAGGAGGACTGACGGAGCTGTCGCACACAGAGACCCCCAGCCGGTAGGTTCGTTTTTTGTGATTTTTCGACCAACCGAAACCCCATAATGTGTTTTTTCGCAGGGATATGTGCAAAATCGGCTAAAACCAGCTAGACTGAGACGAATTACCGTCATGGGCGGCTGAGCCTGTGCTAGAGCATGGCGCCACCATCGTGTCAGAAATACAAAATTGGCCAGAAAGAGTTTTGTACATTGACTTTTAAATTTTTTAAGTATTTTTAGGTATATGACGAGTGTTTTGGATTATGTAGGAAAAATTCAAAAAACTCAGTACTCGTTAGGAGAGTCTACGTGACGTCTCGAAATACCGATCTGGGTAAGGATCTCTTACCTTATTCTCTGTTACGATAAATTGATGCTTAACGATGTGTAATTTTGTATTTTGAGAAAATTTTAAAAATTCTAAAAATAATAATTACAGGTCACTGGTGGAGGTGAACTTGTTAGTTCACAATTGTCTTGATTTCTTATTTAGTTTTATGTATTGTTTTACTTGCTTGTTATCATATTGTGCATGTTCTCAATTTATAGTTTATATGGTCTTATCGGTTTATCTGATCATTTTGGTTATTTGGTTACTCAATCTCTTGTTATTATAAGCTATATCGTCTACATAAATATTGTCTAATTGATCTGTAAATATGATATGAGATATTGGTATACGTTTGTTGGTTGTTTTGTTGATGAGAATCTTTATATGAAAGACTTACTAGGTATCCAAGAAAATGGCAAACAGGGCCGGAACATAGGGAATCCTACCTTGAACGTTATCTTAGTCCAACGGGGCTGAGAAGTCCTTTACCAAAGAGGTTCGAGAGATATGGTTCACCCTCATGCCGGACGGAGTATCGAAGCGATGAAATCTTTGACGTCCATTATCGAACGGGGCATGAGAACGACCGATTAATTGTTAAAATTAGATCCTTTTTTCATACCGGATGGGGTATCGAGATGATGGAATGTTTGGTGCCTATTACCGGATAGGGTATGTTACGGTCGGTTAATTGTTAAAATTAGATATTAGATTTACGAGTAGGGGGACATTCCTATAAACCCCAAGAGTACCAGTAAGAAAGGAAAATTTTTGTCTCTTATTCTCTTGTGCGTAAAAGTGAAAAGTAGTATGTATATGAGCTTTCATATGTCGTTTTTGTAGAAAACTCGTAACGGTAAGTATCAAACAAACATCTTTAAGTTAAATGTATTTAATTAAAGTAAGGGCTCCATTAGTTGTTTTTTAGATTTTTACCAATTTTTCAGTTTTCTGTATTTGTAATTAGTGTGATATTCTTACTGGGTTAGTGTAGCTCACCTTTTCATTAACCATTTTAGATCAAGAAGACCAAGATCCAAATCTCAATCAATAAGAGAGTTGTAAGTAGTTCACTACCCAGATTCCCTTCAAGTGCTAGTGAAGGTTGCCCTAAGATTCTTATTTATTTGTTTTTTTTTAAATACCATTTGTCTTTTAGGATGAACATTCTCATAGCTCTATTGGACATTCTAAATTATTGTGTAAGAATTGTAAACTCTAACGCTACTATCTGCTTTCGTATTTAAATTATAAATTTATTTTTTTTTAAGATTTTAGACCTTTATATAAGTAATCTAAATTTTTGAATAAAATATGAAACAAATAATATTAGAAAAAACAACTATAATCTACCACCATGTTTTAGTGATTATAGTTTTTGTAGATTTTCATTGATGTTCATTAAATAGTGTTGGGATTTTTCAGGTGAAGAAAATCTAAATTTTTATTGACTTCATTCTCTCTACATTTAACAGATTAAAGTGCATTTAAATATACTTATATGAAATTCAAATTTTCTAAAAATAATCTATCATAATCTAAAAAATAAATATAAATTAAATATGTTAAAAGATAAACTTTCACTAATAACATACTTTTTAAAAAAATAAACATATTTTAAATATAATTAAAATAAATTTTATTTAAATTCAAACTAATAAATAAAATAATTTATAATTTTTACATTAATCTTCAACAAATAGATCTAAGACTTGTCATTAACATTTTAGCATATTGAGAAACTTGGTGATGCAGTTATTGGTACTCTATTTTTACCAAGTTTTAGAGTTAATAAATTTGAGATTGATTACTTAAATCATTTATTGAATTATTTGTCACATAATAGTATATATAGTTGGAACTAAATTATTTTACGCATAAGTCAAGTCACTACTATGGAGTTTTCAATATTTTATACCATATACAAAGGAAATTATCTCAAGTAACCTGAAATTAACATCAAATAATGTCTCTAAAACTTTTATCAGTAGACATTACGATGATTAAATCAGTAAAATTATAAGAATAGAAAAATACAATTAATAAGATGTTGAGAGAATTTTTAAATAATAAGAACAAAAAATATTCTTAAATTTTGAATGATTTTATATAAAAACTAAGATATTTAAAGGAGTGTTTATCATAAAAGGGGTCATGATGAGAATTTTAGTTGTATGGAGTGCATGGACAAATATATGGATGAGTTCTAACCTTGAAAATACCGATATATCACTATTATTTCAATAAATTTTTTTTTAAAAATTAATAACATACGATAGAAATTATTTTATATAATACATATATAGTAACAAAGTATAATTGGTACGAATAGAGCAAAAGATGAGGGAAAGAGTAGAGAAATCTATATACAAAGCTATATACGAGTTATCCATACCCTACTATATACGAGTTATCCATACCCTATTTTTTTATTTCATTAATTTACTTTCGTTTGATTAATATTAAGTTCCATAAATACTTTTTCATTCTTTTTTTGTGGTACAAGAAGAAAAAGCCAAAAGAAAATTAAGAGATCGTCATTCACATCCTGAGCCAAGAGACACCCATTATCAGTTAGTGAGGAGCTGTTAGAGATCATTTGATACTTGAACATGAGAATGGAGGCCCACCGGTAGAGAGAAGCCAACATTCATCAACTAGTTAGCACATTTATTTCCTTCGTGATAGACATGTTGGATATGAATCTGTTAATCTTGCAGTAGCAAGTGCTTGATCGCATGAACGGGGGCGACATGCACATTAGTACGGTAATTCTTCTTAGTGAGTAACTGCGCTGTCAGAGCATTATCAATTTTTAGAATAAATACTAAAAAATTCGGCATTCCAAGCGAGTTGAAAACCATTGAAGGCACCCCAAAGATCGACCTGAAGAACAGAGTATCTGTCAATTTTTCTGCTGAAGCTTCTCAGGTAAACACAATCCTCATCTCTAATAAGTCCACCACAATAGGCGAGATTAGTTGCAGCACGATAAGCACCTTCAACCAACTCTTGGATGATTTTTGTCAAGTAATAAGTTCTTCTGACCTATGCGTCATACCTAAAAGAAAACAAATATTCATTATCAGTTATGAAAGTATAATTAGTCATACGAGACACATCCTTAGCAAACTTATCGATACTACTCTCACTCTCTTAGAAAACAAATTTATTTCTATGGTTCTATAAGCTCCAGTAAGTAAGGCAAATGTCACTCTCTAATCCTGAAATGTCTTGCACCATAACCAATTATTTTTTAGGTTCAACACGAACCACTCATCCATAACACCATTGAAAAAAGTTGATTGTGCTTCAGCAGGTAAGGTATGATCTTTAACCATAATAGTTTGGCCATGCTGCAATTACAGAGAACATGATTTACATCCTCAATAAGGCCGCCCCACTGATTGTATTTTGTAGTAGATGATATGTGATGTTGGTATCTCTCCCAATTCATCAAAAGCTTCCCCTTAATAGCCAACCAGAGGAACATACGTAGCCGTTAAACACCTGGTCAACACCAAATGTCTCTCCAATTTCTATCATCTGGGGGTCAATGATCGCTCTCCAGGAGGGCGTAAGCCGAACTAATTGAGAAGCAGCTAGAGCTCGTCATACCCCAAAATCAAGAGTCCGAAATATTATCATCTTTAGGATTTGGTACAGCTGCCATCTAGAGCAACGTACCCATCAGCAACACCCGGTGCAGGGTCTCTCAATCCCATTGATCGGACGACACCACGTAGTCCCTAACACATCTATGGAGATCCTGCTCCTTAATAGGCGTGAAAGCCAAAAGCTTAAGTGGCCCCAGTTTTCCTAACCAGCAATTTTCTCAAAACTTAATATTTCTCCTCAAACCAATAGCCTATTTGATGTCAACTTGAAGATCCATCCAGAGATGGTTAAGATTGTGCTAAAAATGGGAGATCGGTCCCGTTGCTTGTAGTTCTGCAATAAGTTAGACCATTTGTACTTGTGGGTGAGGACCTGGACCTATAGGAAGTGGACATAGCAAAGCCTAATTTCATCAAGAATGTTTGGTTTTGCTTATGGATAGCTCAAAGGCCGCTTCCCCTAATGTTGTAAGGCATGCATATGTCATCCTAACTAACAAGACTGATTTTTTAGATGTCATTCCCTTGGCCCCAGAGAAACTTCCTGACCACAACTTCAATCTGATCACATAGGGATTTAGGCAAAGTCGTAGTTTGCATAGCAAAAGCAAATATAGTCATGAGAACGGACTTGACCAAAGTTAAACGCTTTGCAAAAGAAAGGAGATTAGCATTTCAGCTAGATATCTTTTGATTAACCTTCTCAAGGATGCAATGATAAGTATCTTTATTGACTCTATCATATAACAATGGAATGCCCAAATACTTACCAAGATTATTAAAGACTTGAAAACCAAACATCTTGTTAATATGACTAATCGCACCTGTGTTAACACTGTGAGAAAAGAAAGTAAGTGTTTTAGTCACCCTCACTTTATGGCCCGAGCTCGCACAAAATTCTACTAAGACCTTCTTTATAACCTGAGTCTAGTCATTAGTGATTTTTCCAAATGATTACTAGGTCATCCACAAAAAAGATGTGTGAGAGGGCAAGACTTTCTTACTAAGGCAGATCAACTTCCACATATTATTTATTACTAAGGTGTTGATGTAATGGGATAGTCGTTCCATGCATAACACAAATATGTAGGGTAAAAGTGGGTCCCCTTCTCGAATGCCTCTAATAAGTCAGAACTCCTGGGAGAGACAACCATTCTACAACAATTGTATGGAGTAAGAGGAAATACAATACATGATGACTCTGATAAGGTTAGGAGAGAGGCCAACATCAAACAGAGTGTACTCCTCATATTCCCATCGGATGCGATCATAAGCTTTTTCTAAGTCCACTTTAATGGTCATCCACTTGTCTTTCCCTTGTAAATATCGCATAGAATGGACCACTTCTTGGGCAATAATAATGTTATCTATGATATTCTTACCAGCTACAAACTTAGTTTGGATAGGGCCAACCAAAAAAGGCATTAGGTTCTTGAGTCTATTGGCAATGAGTTTAGTAACGATTTTATATAAAACCGTTAATAAACTGATTGGATGAAATTCTTTAATAGTCTCTGGTCTTGCAAATTTAGGAATGAGGGTAATAAGGGTTTTATTAATCCCTGCAGGTAACTGTTCATCATGGAAGATACCCTTGACCATAACGTAAACTGACTCACCTACAGTCTCTCATTGGTTCTAAAAGAATACTGCGTGAAGGCCATCCACTCCGGGGGCCTTCAACGTGTGTATACCAAATAAAGCATCATGAATTTTACGGTTCGTTATCTTAGAGTCCAACTGAGCAACCATAGTAGTTGTTAACTTCAGAAACAAGCCTCTAACAGGATAATGTGGTATGAGTCCCTCGTCGGCCGTATAAAGGTGCTTAAAGAATGTGGAGGCTATTATCCGAAGTTGGCCTTCATCGGTACTCTAATTACCATCCCCATTCTTAGCATACTAATTTTGTTCTTTTTCCTTCTAGAGATTGTTTGAGTATGAAATCATTTGGTGTTCCTGTTCCCTAGAAAAATCCAATTACATCGAGATTTTTGCTTTCAGAGCATTTCTTCTTACAGTAGCACATCATCTAATTCCTCTTTCAAGGATTTCTTCAGCTCTTGGAGCCTAACATAGTGGTATCTTTTCAGTGCCCATTGGATCTCGTTCAGTCTTGCCAGGAGAATATATTTTCTCTTAGTGATATAGCCAAACATATTTCTATTACAATCCTACACAGTCTTGTTGAAATTACTAATTTTCTCATGGATGGTGAGATGGTTTTATCAATTTCTCCTAACCAAATTAGGAAAATTGGAATGAGATAACCACGCAGCTAAAAACTGAAAAGGCTTGGGGTCCTTATTGTGAGTGTGACGGGTGTAAGGGATAATCAGGAGAGGTTTATGATCTGATTGCACTTTTGGAAGATGGTGAATGATGGCCTCTGAGAATTAGTTGAACCATCTCTAGTTACAGATAGCTCTATCAAGCCGTTGAAATAGGGTCCCACGTCGTCATGTAAAGTTCAGTCCTACATAATCAAGTTGCTACAAGGAATTGACGTTAATGAAGTGGTTAAAGAGAGTGCAACTTTTTGACCGTTTAGCCACCCCCTTTCTTTGATTGTCCGCATCTAAGATGGCATTAAAATCCCCAATAAGGAGTCAATGACGATCCATGTGATGCCCGATAATAGTGAGCTCATCCCAAAAGTCTTTACGTTTATAAGGATTCGGGCTCCCATAGACAATAGAGAGGGAGAAGTCCTCCCAACCATTATTCCTATTAATCCTGGAATGGATAAACTAATAGTGATTGTATTCCACATTAACCTGTATAGACTCTTTCCACATCATCCAAGTGCCACCCAAAAATCCAACTGCCTCAACTCTGTGAGAATAGTTGAATCCCAGGTTCTTGATCACTTTATCCGCTTTCTCGCCAGCAATCTTAGGCTCCAACAACACAACAAAGGCAAGGTTGTGGATATTAATAAAGGACTTAAGAATGCACCAGAGACTATGTAATACCTAGTTCCGAAAATTAGCCCGAGATGATTTTTTTTATTATTTTATTTATAAAAATATTATATAAATAAATAAATAATTTTATTTTATTCTAATTTTATTAAATCTTTGAGAAAAAAAAATGAATAGGGAAGAAATTAAAAAAAAAATTGGGAAAAAAAGATAAAAATTTGAATTTTGAGGATGTTTTTAAAAGAAAAATTAAAAACAGTGGGTTAAAATGCAAAAAAAAAAAAGTTCGACCACATGGGATGGTCTAGTTAGCAGCCTCGGTGAATTAGAGCACACCATGCGGCAACCCTACTGACATCAGCACCACGGGAGAAGCAACGCAAGTGATCTGTGTGCCTAGCAATCCAACGGCCCAGATCTCATCCCACGCGCGTGAATGACGTAGATGCATTCTCTTTTTAGGCGCGATCGAACGATTAGATTCAATCGAATCGTGTGGCGAAAATTCATTCTTTAAATATGATAGATCAACGGACGAGAGAGGGTTACGTCTCCCTGAACAAATGGTCCAAATCAACATGGGATGAATATTTACGCATCGTGTTATAAGAAAACCTAACCTTAGCTGCTCTGCCCTCACAAGAGAAGAAAAACCAAATGCCAGAGAAGGAGGTTGACCACCGGCTATCGCCCACCGAAGCCACCACCGACTGCCAAAAGAGGTAAAATTTTCTTTTTCCCACTCGGAATTCAATTTTGAGTCTCCCTATTATCATATCGAAGTAAAAGGGATGACAAGTGAGCTGAAAACTGTAGGCAAAGCTTGGTAGGGCCGCTGTTGCCAAAACCTTAAACCCCCGCCGATGACCCCCTTCCTATTTTTCGTTTCACACAATTTTTTGACCATTGTGTTCACCATCCCTTTCTGTCCAAGTTAGCTGAAAAAGAAACTCTAGTCGAGAAGGAGAACAAGCAGAGCTGCTGCGCCTGTAGATCCCTCGCTGATAGGTTCGATTTTTTGGTTTTTTTAACGAATCGAGTCTTCCTAACGTATTTTTTCGCAAAGATAAGTATAAAATCGGCCAAAATCGGTTAGGTTGAGGTGAACCACCGCCATGAACAGCGAAGTCGGCGCTGTGCCAGAACCCTAAAATTGGCTGGAAAGGGTTTTCGACACCAATTTTGGATTTTTGGGATATTTTTAGGTACATAATGGATATTTTAATTTTTATAAGAAAAATTCAGGAAACTTGGGCCCCGTCAGGAGGCGTAGTGAGTGGCACGATATTTCGAAATACTAATTCAAGTAAGGATCATTCTATTCTCTATTACAGTAAATTAAGGTATAATAATTAATAATCTCATATTTTGTAAAAATTAGAAAAGTCCTAACAATAATCATAGGTTATTAGTGGAGCCGAAACCTGTCAGTGTACGATTGCTAGTTTACCTGCTTATTTTCTCCTGTATTGTTTAAAATCTTTACTATTGCATTTTGTGCATTAAATTACTAGTTTGAATTGTGTCCTTAGTTATTTGGTTTATTTGGTTTCTCCTGTACTGTTTATTTGGTTATTCGGTTATGTTAAACGATATCACTTGCTTAAATGCCTTTTAAATAAATCTGTAAATGCGTAATGATATGTTGGTATGCAATTGGTAGTTGCTTAATTGATGAGAATCTATATATATGAAAGCTTTCTGGGTACCCTAGGAAAGGGTGGACAGATCCAGTACATAGGAAACCTTACCGTAGACATTATCTTAGTTGCAGGATTGAGAAGTTTGATACCAGAAGGGTTTGAGAGATATGGTTTAGTCTTGTACCAGACGAGATATTAAGGCGATGGTATTTTTGATACTGATTACCAGACGAGGTATGGAGATGACCGGATTAATTATCAAATCTAGATACTCGGTTCACAAGTAGGGGATATTCCTATGGAACCCTAGGGGTCCCAGTAAGTAGGAAAAAAAATGAAGAATTACTGATATTATATATGAAATTAAAATGTTATTTGATTACTTGTCTTCATAGATTGATTTTGGAAAAACTCATAATGGTTACTATGGAATAAAACGTTTTAAAGTTAAATACATTTACTTAAATTAATTATTTCAATAGTTGTTTTATGATTTTTACCAACTTTTAGTTTTTCATATCAGTGATTAGTGTGACATTCTTATTGAGCTAGTGTAGTTCACCATTTTATTAACTATTTCAGATCAAGAAGATAAAGATCCAGATCCCGATCAGCTAGAGGGTTGTGAGTGGTTCACATCCCATACTTCATTCAACTATTATTGGAGGTGTTACCCTTAGGATATCTATTTATTTATTTTTAGTTATCGTTTGTCTTTTTTTTCTTAACCAATATAGAAAGAACATTTTTGTAGCCCTATTGGACATTCTAATTTACTATGTAAAGAATGTAAACTCTAACTTTATTGTTCGCTTCCGCATTTAAATGATGAATTCTTTTCTTTTGGTTTTGGGCCTTTACAGACCAGCTTTTGCTGCACCCTAACAATTCTACACAAAAAAATGAGCAATCCATAGGGTAAAGATAAAGGAAAAAATGAGCTAATCCTAAAAAAGAAAGACCATACTTGCTCATTTTAAAGGGCATCCACAGCGCTTGAAATAACTCTTACATCCTTGTTGACAAACTCTTGGATTTTGGACATAAGGGGGTTGATCGTAACGGGAGCAGTGGATGTAGGTGCATCGTTCCCTTTTTTGACCTTGACTTGTTTTTTAAAAGCCTTATCGATTTTTATATCTTTGCTGATACCAAGTCTATCCGGTGGTTTGACTTCCGTCCTGAAGCGATCTCTTAAGAAGATCGTTGGTGATATGAAGCTAGGGGAAGAGGCCCGATTGAGTTCGTGGTCTTGGTCCACCCTATCTTTAATTATTATAACTGTATTCTTTGAAGGCTCCAACATAGTAGTACTCTAGCTTATTATAATATTCTCATTATAAGTCACTCCTGCGCCACGGGGGCTGATGCCTTTCTTAGTTTCTCCGACATATAGTCATAGGCATCACATGTTCAATGGTGGGCTTAGTATTGGCCAACATGGTAGAATCCATGATTTTAGGGAAGACATCCATCCTCTTCTGATCACTATCTTCCACCACCGGCATTTTTCCTTTGTCCCTTGGGGGTTGTCTCTCATTTGAGACCCTCACCTATTTAGGGGTTTTCACCACCAGCCAATCTGATCCTTCTAAAGCTCCCTCCATGTTTGTAATCATACTAAATCTGGATATATTTTTATTATTCTCTCTTGAAATATCTGAGCCCTTGTCTGACAAGATAGAGCCCTTCTTTTTCAACTTTCCTCCCTTTGTGTTGGACTTATATCTAGGGACCATAATTTTCATTTAGTACTACCACATTATCATGTTCACCGAGACCTGTGCTTCCACTCTTAACTGACTCAATCTTCGTCTCAACATTTTTCTTGCATTGGTCTTTAAGGTGTCTATATACTCCGCAATTGAAACCGTCAATCCCTCATATTCCACTCTTTGTAGGCGCCCATCCAGTATGAACTTAGAAATGAATGGTTTGGTCATATCAATTCTAATCATCAACCGAACAAACTTGCCCCATTTGGTGGATTCTGTGTTGTAGTCAACGTGAAACACTTTCTCTATCACCCTGGAGATAGCTCTGAGCACACTCTTATAGTAATAGTGGATAGGGAGACTAGGAAATCGCACTCAAGCCACCACATTAGTGACATCTGGATTTGCAGTAGAGAAACTGGGGGACCAGAATTGCACCGTGAGGTAATGACCATATATAACCCATAGGCCATCCGTAAAAATGTGCAAGTAGTCCTCTGCTGAGTAAAACTTAACCATGTAGTAATCATTATCGAGGTCAATTAGGTGTAATCAATCATTAGACTTCCACAGCTATGAAGTTTTGCCCAGAGTATTTTATACCCAGTCGGTTTTCCAAACAGTCGAATAACTACTGTAAGTTTCATATTTTGCGTTAGGAGGTTGTGCACCTTATCTGAAAAATTATTTTCGGTATTCCATTCTCCATGTCAAATTTAACATCCTCGTCCCTGATCTGAATTTCATCTCGACTGTTAGCAACCTGATGACTAATGATGAATTTATCTCTAAAGGAGGCTTTCACATTTGGTGCTCCCTGCAGCGGAGGAGACTTCCCAAGGTGTGTAGTTTGTGGTTTCTCGCCTGTAATTTGCCTAAGGTTCACCGCCTCTCTGCCCATTCCATAGGACCTATCCCCAATCACAACATCCACTATAGTTTCATCTTCAAAATTTAATTTTTCCACACTAGACCGGAGCAAAGTTTGGGGCTCCGGTTGGGTCGTACCAGAACAGGGGAAAGCTGCCTCTGTTTTGGGCTTACCTTCAACCTACATTGCCTCTATCGTCGACTCGTCTTTCACAACCACCACCTGAATTGCACTTGGCCGGGTCGCACTCTGGAACGTAGATTGGGTCGCACCATAATTGGGTTCCACCGTCCCTATTTTTGAAGCTCCTTCCACCGGCATTGCATCTAAACCTTGTTCGCCTGTTGTTGATGCAAGGCGGTCAGCACTAGGTGTAACACCCAACATTTATTTTTTATTTTAATTTTAATTTTTTATAAATATAATTGTTTATTAATTGAATTGAATTGAATTTATTTTATTTTAATTTGATTTAATGAAAATAATAATAATAATAATAAAAATAAAAAGGGTGAAAAATTGGTTAAGGATTTAATTGAAAATCATTTTGGAAAAAAGTGGTGAAAATTTGGGTTCTGGAGGTATTTTTGAAAGAAAAATCGAAAACCGGGGGGGTCAAAACATAATCAGAAAAGTTACGTCACGTCAGATACCCGGTCAGCAGCCCCGACCAACCAGGACACACCAGGTGGTAGAGGCGCTGACGTAGGAGGCCACGTGGGGGGAGCTACGTGGGCGATCCGCGTGCACTCGATCGAATGGTTGAGATCCGTTCTCGTGCACACGGACGACCCAAATTGAAAATGCGCACGAACGGTCCAGATTGCATCGCGCACGGATGGCGTAGATTGCATCGCACACGGACGACCCAGATTGAATCGCGATGAACGGTCTAAATTCACTCTCTATTTAATCGCGATTGGATGGTTCAGATTAAAAGCGATAGACGACCCAGATGAAAAGCGGATGGGTATAAATAACCCCATCCGCCCCCAAACCCTAACCCTAGCCGCAAGAGCCCCTCGCGAGAGAAGACAACCTAGCTGCCGGGGAGCCGAGCGCCGCCACTCGCCGCCGCACCGGAGCAATTTCTGACCTCCAAACAAGGTAAAAAAATTTTCTCTTGCACGAAATAAATTTTAAACCCACCCATGGCCAAATCGGAGTGAAAAAAATGGCCAATTGACTGAAAAATGCTGCTGAAACTCAGCGGCGCCGCCGCGGGGTGTTTCAGAAAATGCCTCCAATAAGGCCCTTCCCGATTCCCATTCGATGTGATTTTTTCACCGTTGTGATCACCGTTTCCTTCTCTACAGGTTGACCGAAGCAAAACACCCAACCGCAACATGAGTCGGAGGAGCCACTGCACCGAAGAGCCCACCGCCGGTGAGTTTCGATTTTCTACATTTTTTTGGCCAACCGAGGGCCCTAAGTGTGTTTTCTTGCAAGAACCGATGCAAGTTTGGCTGAATTCGGCCGAAAACAGCCAACCTGAGGCTGGTTGCCGCCGCGGGCGGCGGCACCATCACTAGAGCACGGCGAAGCTGCTGTGCCGAATTTTTAAAATTGACCAAGTAGGCCTTGGGACTGATTTTTGGATTTATTTGGGACATTTTTAGGTACCGTAAGCGTGTTCCAGTTCCCAAAGAAAAATTCAGGGAACTCAGGGACCCCCTATAGGCGCAGTAACCATTTAGTTTTCGACTTTATATCAAGTAAGGACTCCTCACTCTAATTTCTATCATAGATGTGAAGTTTGAATAAATAATAATATGGTCTTTTGTACAAGTTAGATAAATATGCATAATTAATTACAGATTACTAATGGAGTCCGAAATCGGACATTGTTCTCTGTTGATTCCTATTGATTTATTTTACAGTTTAAAGGCATGATGGTATCTGGTTTTAGAGTTTTAAATGTATGTATTACTATATTACTTGATCACTTTGTAATTTTGAGATTTAAGATATGATTGTATTACCAGGTGCATGTTCATTGTTTATGTGATTGTGTTTAATTTGGTAACGGAGATTAAGGATAAACAGAAAAGAGATGTGATCTAATAAACAGATAAAGTGACAACCTCACTAGATATCCTGCGAGATGGTGGACGGACCGGGTTCATAGGGAACTATACCGTGAACGTTGTCTCATACCGGACGGAGTATGGAGACTTGGTCATTTGGCGCTCATACCGGACGGGATATGGGGACGGCCCACTTCACCCTTATATCGGACGGGGTATGGAGACGGCCATAAAATTAAGATTGTTAAGAAAAATAGTTTATGTGTAGCAGGGACATCCCTATGGATCCCCATGAATACTAGTAGACTGGTGAAACAAAAAATAGTGATGATTAATTATTGTCAATGAATATAAATTTATGATATGTTCTATGTTACTGATTGTGCATGAAGTTATGATCTGTATGAAGTTATTGTCTTTATAGGTTATTTTTACAGATTCCCCAATGGTAAGTAAAAGGGTAAATGGTTTTACTTTTAATGAATGTATTGGTTTAAATTTAGTGCTCCATTGGTTATTTTTAGTTTTCTACCAACTTCTGCTTCTGTACCGGCGATATAGTGTGATGTCCTTACTGGGTTAGTGTAGCTTACCCCTTATTTAACCATTTTAGATAAGGAGGATCTAGTTCCCGAGCTCGATCCGCAAGAAGGCTGCGAGTAAAAGCTAGATATTTTATAGTTTTCTTTATTTTTTTCATTTTTCGTATTTCTTTCAGAGAATTTATTCCGTGATATTTGTTTAGTACTTTTAAATTATCGTGTAAGGGATGTTAACCTTAACCTTTATTTTGCTTCCGCACTCAAATTATTATACACATTTTCTTTTAAATTTTCGGGGTCGTTACACTAAGTCTAGTCGTATCGTTCCACCTTAGGTGGCTCGTTTTCGGGTTAGGCAGCGCCTCTTCTATTTCCATCTCTCTTTCTGTCATCCCTTCCTCCATCCTCTGTTGCACATCAGGAAATAGAGTGATTCTCCTCCAGCCTTATCTTAACCTTCTTCGTGGATTGATTGGCTTCCGGGCAAGGTGGCGCCTCCCCCTTCTCCGTTAAGGCGATGTCGAGAGAGAGCAACATTAGGGTTTCGACAGTCTAGGGTTTCGGTTGAGAAAAGAAGACAAGATTCTTATATTTTTTGAAATATCATAAAAAATTTCTGACGATTAAACATTATTTTTAAGAAAATTTAAATTTATAAAAATATTTAAATAGATTTAATTGTTTATCGAATTATAAAAACTCAGTTTTCGAAGATCTCTTCCTTTTTGTCTATTAATTGTTTTAAAAAAATTCTTATTTCATAAATTTTATTAGTTACACAAGATTTTTAATAAATGAGTAATTTTAAAAAATAGATAAAATATATAGACATTGCATAAAATAATGTCATTCATATATAGTTCTCAATCAACAGGAGAGAAAGAAGAAAAGAGATGAGTTTAACTAACTTATTCGTATATATAACTTCTTAAACATAAGAGAATTCATATACATATAAGTATGCGTCTACTTATATCTTTGGAGTTATTTGATTATGAATATATATCATGGAATTGGATTGGGGTTTGGTTGCATCTTGGCTATCATGATATCCTTAAGAAGTCTTCTCATGATCTTGCCTGATGGAGACTTGGGTATGGAATCCACAAATTTCAAAACTCTCACTTTCTTGTAGTGTGCAACATTTGATGCAACATACTTTATCATCTCTTCTTCACTTTCTTCCCCTTTTGGATTTTTCACCACACAAGCTGCTGGGATTTCACCTGCTTCTTCATTTGGCAGCCTGTATATATATGTATAGAATAAATTATTAAATTAATAATCAAAATTTCATGCTTATTATAATTTGATTTTTAATTTTTCGGTATAAAACTTAGTTTTCTTTCATTTTTTAATCAAAAAAATTAAAATGATAAGATTATATTTAAATATTTAGAAAAACTTAGTTGATTTATTAATTTAATTAATTCCTTAAATTATTTTTTTTTATCTTTACAAGTAATACCTTACTATTTTAATTTATTCAATTGGAAAATTAAAAGAAATTATGTAACTTCCTATTTTATGTAAAAAATTAATAATGTTTTAGATTCCAATTCAATGTCCATGAAATTCTACTAATATAAGCTTGTTATTAATTAGCTTAAATATTTGATATGAGATACTAATTATGTATCTAAAGATCTTATCATACCAAATTGTACTAAGCATTTTCAGTTGTGGGATGTATAAGGAGCACCTTTGACATTCTATCTCACTAAATTAATCTCTATTTGTGTATATGTATACTAATAAACTAGTGTCATTTTATATATAGGTATATACAAATTAATCTCTATTTGTGTGTGTGTTTTATTTTTCATTAAAAATTTAAAAAATATATATATATATATATGATATTTTATACATAGAATATTAAATCGAATTCTAACAAATTTTTCAGAACTGAATCTAAATCCAACCCGTTTTAATTAGGTGAGATAAAAAAATATGTATTAACGTACGCTAATTCAGATATGATATGATGTAAAACTATAACTAACTTAATATATTAGAATAATTTTGAACTGAGTCATAATCTTTTTCCCACCTCTCCTTATATACCTCCTATCATTCACATATGGTATTTTTTTTTCATTAATGTCAATTTTTCACATCACTACTTTTATCTTTAAACCTTAAACTATCTTTTTCCCATATGTCTTCTTTCTCCCTGTTCACTAACCACTAAATCCCATTCATTTTCCCTTGGTTTCTTCTTTTTCCCCTTTCCTTGCTTTGTTTTCTCTTCTAATTTCTTTTCTCTCTTCACTTATTAGTAACTCATCCTTTTTTTTTTCCCCCTAATTTATCCTCTCTTTTTTTTGGTTCTCCATTCATTTCCTCTATTCACCCAAGAATCAAATTTAAACCTAAACTGAAAATTGAAGGAGAAAGAAAAAGAGGGATGAAAGAGATGGATAGAGGAAAGGAAAGAAAAATGGAAGGCAAGAAAGAAAGAGAGAAGAAAAAAAGGTGGGGCTACGTATCACTTAATGGAGAAAAAAGATTACCCCAAAAAAAAAAAAAAAGAGACAAATATATGAGATTTATTGCTTATTAAATAGAGTAAAAAAGATTTAAAAAAAAATTAAATTGAGAAATTGGTAAGATTTTAGGATTAGTAAAAAGCAAAAAAAAAATATATATATATTTTAAATTTGATTATCTTAAAAAAAATTATATAAAATTTTTAAATTCAATTTATCTATTATTATAAATTAAATTAATTTGGTATAATAATATTATAAAATAATTAACATTTTTTTATATATAAAAATAAAAGATTTTGACGCAGATATATATAAAAAGTTAAACTTACGGCACCACTGCTGCATCTTCAACTGAGGGATGAGCAAGGAGGATAGCTTCCAGCTCTGCCGGAGCTACCTGCAAATCAAAACTCCCACTCTAATTAATTCTAATAATTTTTAAAAAATGTATATGTATATGTATACATGAATAATGTGATTTTGTGAAATGTGTAGCTTTCAAGTTAAGATATAAAGATATTCTTGAAATAATTAAGAATAATCAATCTTACTTGAAACCCTTTATACTTGATTAACTCTTTGATTCGATCCACAATGAAAATATCTCCATCACCATCTATGTACCCAACATCACCAGTGTGTAACCATCCATTCTCATCTATTGTCCGTGCAGTCTCCTCATCATTCTTGTAGTAACCTGCATTGAATTTGCTCACTCCAGCTAATACCTAATTAATATATATATATATATGTATGTGTGTGTATATATATATATATATATATCTAAAAGTCTTCAGATATAAGTACGATTCTTCGGTCAAACTATCCAGAATCAACCATTTTTTTGAACACAACTAGTCAGCCGCCAAAATTCAATTTGAATTATGATATGAAGTTCGAGATTTGTAGTGTGTGTGTGTATGTATGTATGTACGTATGTATGTATGTAGAGCAATTAGTGAAATAGGAAATTAGGTTAACCTTGCATCACGCATTGGCTTCTAACACAGATTTCTCCGGGGGTGTTGGCGGGAAGAGATGTCCCAGTTTCAGGATCGATGAACTTAATTTCAAGATTAGGAAGAATGAAACCGACAGAATTCTTCTTTGCAATTGGATGATCGTTAGCTGGATCTCCATGAGTGAGCGTGATGCAGCTATGCTCAGTAAGTCCATATGCTTGTTGGATCTGAACATCAGGAAATTTCTTCTCGAATGCTGTAATTAACTCCGGAGCAAGCGGAGCTGCTGCCGTCAAAATAGCTCTGAGTTTAAGCTTCGACAGATCAAATTCATCGACTATCGGATTCTTAACTAGACTCAACACAATCGGCGGTACAACTGGGGCAAAAGTGATTTCGTGAGTGATGAGTGAGTTTAACAAAGTTCTGAGTTCAAATCTGTTCATCACTACAACTTTCCCTTTATTTCTCAGAGTGGCGCAACAGATTCCGGTGATGCCGTAAATGTGGAAGAATGGAATGAGTCCGAGAGTGGTGACTTGACCTATCATGTCTGATCCGACGCTGAAAAGTGAGGAGCAGAGATTGGAAACTAGGTTTCTGTGAGTTAGCATTACGCCTTTTGATAATCCTGTTGTTCCTGATGAAAATGGAAGCGCACAAATCTCTGTTTGTTCAATTTTTTCATCTTTAATATTCCCTGCTTTGTCTCCTGCTTCAAGCAAATCTTCCCAGTTCATGGCCTCCTCAACTCGTTCTTCACCTAAAACAATCACAGGTAATCCTGCACTCTTCACCTGGTCCATCATTAAGCAAACTAATTAAAACCAAGTTTTATATGCGTTGAAATCGTTCTAGTCTGTGATTTGAATTTGCTTTAAAATAATTGTTTACCAGAATATTTTAAGATAGAAACTGACTAGAAAGAACCTCAAAGTTACCTTTTCATAATTTATTGTATCTGTGACAATGAGCTTGGCGTCACCTAGTTGTGCCTGCTTCTTTATTTCTGAAGCATGAGCTGTTGGGTTTGCACCAGAGAAGACACAACCGGCAGCCATGATACCCAGAGCAACAATGGCGTATTCTGCAATATTGGGTAGCACCAAGATCACCAGATGTCCTTTCCTTAACCCAAGCGACTTTAAGGCTTTGGCAAATCTCTTGGTGTCCTTCACAACTTGACCATAAGTGTATGATTTTCCGGTCACAGCCTCCACAAATGCTACCTTGTCTGCATACAATTCAGCATCTTCAAGCACGAAATCAGGCAGCGTCATGTTGTTGGGCACCACCACCGGTGGGAGCCGGCTGCGGAAGATGAATTCTTGACTGTAATTGTCTCCCATTTTTTTTGGTTGATAAGGAACATCCATGACTTGGGGATGTAGCTTTAAAGGAAGGAAAGTGATGTTGGTAGAATCATATAGTTTGCATGGGAAGATTGGTAATTTGGAGATTGGTAAGAAGTGTTATTGTTGGGAATTAGTTAACTCATGTTAAATTAATGCTACCATCTTCTACTTTGCATTCGAAAGCCATAAACAGAGACTTCAAGCGAAATTTGCAGAATCCATAAAATATTTTCTACAGAATTTCTTCGGTGCTATCAAATATACACTATCCAAATTCTCCTAAAAATAATTTAAGATCTCAATAAAAATGGTGAATGAAAGCACCTGTTCCAGTGATTAAAATAATAAGAGATTTTAAAATAAATTCCAAAAACAAAATTCATTTGTCCTATAGATTAGCAGTACCCATAACACAGACATGTTTGTACAAGAAGTTAGACAAATAAAATGAAATAGCAGAAGAAATAAGTGACTGGGAAATGCGCATGGCAAAAGAGCAAGATTGAATCAAGCCATAGCAGTGAGGCATGGATGAAAGGCGGTGCCGCATGCAATCCATTGCCGTTTCTTCCCACAGGGTACCACGCATCCCGGAACTTTAACCCATTCTCTGCTCCTTACATTATAAGTAACTAGCCGGTTCATCTGTCTCGATCTCAATGACAACATGAGCAAATCATTGTTGCCCAAACAAGTCATTCTAACGTGCTTACCGTAAAATTCCAAGCACCATATGTTTGGCATTCTGTCAACCTCCTTCCACAAGAGCGTCATCTTCTGCAGCTCCCATATACACACACATGTCGCAGCATTCTTTGTCAGCAAACCCACAAGCATAATTCGCCCCCCGCATTCAGCTAGAATGTGGTCAGTCAAATGCAATGGAGCTGGGATTAGGAATTGCATCCACATTCCTGTTACCATATTGTATGACACAATTCCTTCAGGATCTGACCGCATGAAGTAAAGTGTCTTATCAGTGGAAACTGCCTGCGACCGGAAGTTCAGTGATAGTGGTACCTTAATATTTGACGGCATGCTCCCAGGCCTGGTCCATGCATCCTTCACTGAGTCATACACCTCATATTCTCCATCACAACCCACCCACAAGATCTTGTACCCCTCACTGGTAGAGTTCCCGTTTAAAGTCATCCCTACAGCAACACGGGACCAGACCTTAACTGATCTAGCTGGCAGTTCTCTGAAGGATTGAGTCAGAGGATTACATACATAGAAGTTCCTATGCCCAATGTCAAGAAAACACACAAGACCTCCTGCTGAAGCAACTGGCAAAACAATCATCTTTGTTGGTAGGTGGGAAATTGTAGGGTGATACCATTTGTTGGAGGAAGGATCATACATTGCTCCAGAATTCACATTTTCATGAGTGATGGTGTAAAACCATGGAACAGTTTGCGGAACTTGGGCACATTGTTGAGAGAAACTTTGCGAGTCTAATAAGGAATTCCATTTCCGACAAACTGACCGAAAACGGAAAAAAGTAGCAAGAGGAAGTCTAGCTATGACAGCTTCAAAAAGGTCCTCGGGGAATTCTTTCCAGATTTCCTGATCCATGACCTCATCCCCATCAGTAGCTTCAGATAATTTTCCTCGATTCTGCTCCTTCCGAGATTTTTTTGCTGGTGGAGGCTTCAAATGTTCCAACATATTAAAATTCCCGGACTTTCCTGATGCCAATATAAGACCTTTGCAATCATCTGCAGAACCATCATCGATAGTGGGAAAGCACCATCTGTGCAAAGATTGAGAAATATACAAGTTATTGAAAACATAACTAAATTTGGCCTCAGAACAGACAATAAAAGATAGACACTGAAAAGGTATATATTGAGTAGAAGCATTAGTACTACCATTTTAATACTATCACTTGCATCAAATTTTTTGCACCGAACATAAAGCATAGAAGCATAGACAATTTGAAACCAAGACACTACTTTTTGTATCAAATTTTCCATGACAACTCGGATCAAATTAATACTATCATTCTAAACATAAAATAACAGACATTAAATGGTGCACGGAGCATAGAAGCGTGAGTAAAAAGCTAGATAGCAAGATCATTCACCTCAAATTACAAACTATAGTGCAACCCAAGCTATTTCCTAAATATTCTACTATTCATTTTCTTTACTTACATGTTTTATACACTAAAACACTTGCAGCAGTTGAAAATGAAAGTACTTCAAAAAGGACAGCAAAACTGTGGCATGAGTTTAGAAATAATAAATCTTATGTATAAATGTATACGAATGTAAAAAATAAAAACTTAAAAAAATTTCAAGTCAAAGACATTCTTTTATCTTCATAATTAGTTCCACAAACTACAGTGTCATAGTTTGGGCACTACAAAACAAAATTTTATATGAAGTTTGTAACAGTTAAGTACCTTGATGGTTTTTATAAGGAAGTCCCTGCAAATGTGCCATAGGAAGATGGATAAAAGTGTAAATAGGTTTAAGTGAAGAGGGGGTTAAATTTGTACTTCAGTTACAGCATTGGTTTCTGGTTTTCAATTGGTCATAACTATAAGGATGCTCCTAACTGAAAGGCGCATTGGTGGGAAGGAAGGCACGACTAATTTTGAATTCACGTTCAAATTTCTCTTCAGATTCCCTCTCTTTCCCTCTTCTTCCCAGTCTCTATTCAGCTTAACAGATTCAGTCACGAAACCATGAGCAAGGCTCCTGACAGTTTCTTTGTTAGACAAAACTAGTAACTGTGTCCGTTTACCCACCAACATGAGTAACTTCAACATTTTTAGCAGTTTATAGTTGTTGATAAGTAAATGGAACTCAAATGTAATTTATAGCGTTCTAGTATCTTAGTAAAAAATTGTTTCTCCAAATGAACAAGAAAAATGAGATTTTTGTTTAACTATCCTTTGCAAAGGACAGCAGTCCTAAAATTCATGCCGGACTTGTGTAGTCATTGAAATAACAAACTATTCTGTTGTCTAATTATAAACCGTAAAACAGTCAACTGTTACAAAAGAAAGGACGGGCTTTTGGGTTAAAATGCATTAAACCAAAAGTAAAAAAATTATTTCGCCCCTAATTATTTAAACTCATTTCAATTTCCTCAATTAGTTGATCTCACAAAAAAGCAAACTTTACTGGACGTCAGGTTTATCACCACCACTCACTCATATAATCCTCTTGTAAAGGCCAATGTCAGCTCAATCAACATGCCGAATAGAATTAAATAGAAGAAGATTTATCTCCAAAAATAGAAAACAAATAAAATAAGATACCTTCAGAAAAATTTTGACCAACTTTTTCAGCAACTTAGGTTCAAAGAAAGCCCGAGTTAATGTCTTTTTTTCTCTTAAGAAACAGAATCTTTTGGATTTAGGAAAAGGTCACTGATAATCCTCTTTCTTGATAAATCTTCAAATGAATGCCAAGCAGGTCATTTGTCATTTCTGCCTCGCAAGGTTAGTTAGCAAGAGCATATTTGTTTAGATGAAGAACAAACAAATAGGTGGTGTTTGGTGAAATTGAGTAAAAGAAGGGATAGACCCAAATAGAATAGTATAGGGCAAGACAGGATAAAAGATATAACAATATGTTTGGTTCTATACTGTCCAAAAGAAAACTCCATGAAATATTAACATATTAAATCAAACTATTATGTGTAATAAACACATTTAGATAATAATTTTTTTTTAAATAAACACATTTTGATAATAACATTTTGAATTAAAATTAAAACATTATTTCTAATATGTTACTTAATGATAATTCAAAATATAATACTAATATGTCACTATTAATTATTTCTATTATAATATTTAATTTACCCAGTCAAAGTTTTGGCCATACTAATCTATAAAACATTATCATTATTATGAAAGATAACCCAGATTATTAACAAAAAAACATGAGAAAGAAAAAAAAAAGTAGCAAGGCCTATATGAAATCATGAGAAAGACACAAAAAGAGGGATGAAAAATTGCAAGAATATTTTATTAAAAAAAATGTCCCTTGGGAAGATGGGATGAGCAATAGAGTGACAAAGAAGGAAAAGAGGAAATATAATTTATATATGAAGGGTAAAAATAATTTAGGAATGAACAAAAATATGAAAGGGTAATGTGGTCGATTAGAAATTTTATGTACCATAACAAACTTCGGAACAAATTTATCCCACCAAATATAGAGAATAAACTTGTTCGTCCACTTTTATAATTTTTCCCTATTCTACTAGTTTTTTACACCAATCAAAAGACTAGGCAGTTTTGTAGTGTCTAGTCCCATAAAAGTAGGTGTTACCAAACATTACTATGGAGTGGGTTTAAAAATCTTCAGCGTGCAATAGCCATTTAATTCACAAGGGAGGTGTAATTTTTCTTTCTGCACCTCCCATGTGATTTCATGGCCTTATGTTTTCTAAACCTAGTGCATTAGTTTGTCCTACATCTGTGAAAATTGCAGTCAGCGGTTTGGTTATGTTTCATTGTGTTTTTTAGGATTGCTGCACTTTTTCAGTTTAATTCAGTTAGAATCAGCAGTTTAGTTCAGTTTTGCAGTTATCTCTGCACAACCCCATTGTGAGGCTGAAATGATAGAATGACCTGCTTGGTGTTCATTTGAAGATTAATTAAGAAAGAGGATCTTTAACCTAAATCAAAAACATTTTGCTTCTTAAAAAACAACATGGTTTTTATGGAAGGATGGAATAATTTCCAGGACTGACAAATTCTTGGTTTCTCTGGAAATCCGGACTTGCCTCATGGGCATCTGCCCATACCTACATCAGGTCATTCCACATACATTTGTCCTAATTGACCTGTCTTGGGAACCTGTCTATTCCATTTTGAGCATATGCAGTTGAAGGTTAACAACTCTCTTGATTTGGTAAATTCTTGATGGAATGAGAAGGTTCCACTTGGTTATGCCAGCTCCAAAGCATCATCTAGACTTGCCCAAGTAAAGCAGAGAATCAATCGTTGGGAGTAAAGAAATTGTGATAACAAAGAGCCAAGATTCCCACGTTTTTTTTTTCTCAAATTCACAACACCGTTGAGTTATTTGAATTGAAAAGGGAGACTAAAGTATTAAGTTTTTCACAAAGTAGCTTAACGAGTGTGAGTCCACAGTCCATATCCTTCTGCGGTGCTGAGAAGTTAGAAAGCTTTGGGATTCTGCTCTTAACCTTCTTAATCTCTCTTGTGGTTGTCAGTGCCTCGGTTGAGGACAAACTCTGGGCTTGGAACGGCATATATACTTCCAAGAACCAGAGGAAGTTTCTCTCTCTCATCCCTCCTATCTTTTGGGTCATTTGGGAAGAGAGGAATGGAAGATCTTTTGATCACCCTTTTTACCTCCACCAAGGATCATTGGTTCAGAATACTCAAATCTCTTATACAGGAACCTAAATTTGTTGGATGATGACTTTTGGACCGCTTCTATTGGTAAGCTGTATTAGGACTGCACCCTCTTGGTGCCTGACTGTTACCTAATTCTTTTCTTTTTCAAACAAAAAATAAATAATTTTTTTCAAAATGCCAAACTCTAATCGTGTAACAATTTCATTCCTAAAGTGGTAGTAGGTGGTCAATTCTGTGACTATCAAAGAGCTACAGAAGGTTGCCAAAGGTTTTTTCTTAAAGTTATTCAGTGAAAATGAGCATTGGAGATTGACGCTGGATGATCTGGACTTCTTATGCTCAGATGATACAGACAGGAAGAGGCTTGAGCATTTTTTTCTGAGGAGGAGATCCTTGAGGCGCTTACTCTTCCAACAGGGGGCAAAGCCCAGGACTCAGATGGCTTCTCTATGGTTGTTCTCCTTCATAATAAGAATGCTTTTAAGGGTGTGGGTGATATTGTTGATCTGTTTCAAGAATTCTGACAATCTTTAAAGTCCTTAAGCATTCTTTAAATGCTTCCTTTCTTGCTGCTAATTCCTAAGGTTGAAATGCCAGTAAACCTCAAAGACTTTGGACCTATTAGCTTGGTATTGTATTTACAAGCTCATTGATAAAGTCTTGGCTAGAAGAACCAAGCCACATTGTTGACAAAATGGTGGGCGAAACTCAGCAAGCTTTTATAGGAAGAATACAAATTTTAGATGCATCTTTAATTGCCAATGAAATAGTTGATGCAGCTCTTAACAAGGGAACCCTAGGTTTAGTTAGCAAACTAGGTATTGAAAAGCATATGATCAAGTCTCCTTTCGTTTTGCAAAACTCAGCAAGCTTTTATAGGAGGAAGACAAATTTTAGATACAACTTTAATTGCCAATTAAATGGTTGATGCAGCTCTTAACAAGGGAACTCCAGGTTTACTTTGCAAACTAGATGCTGAAAAGCATATTATCAAGTCTCCTTCATTTTTTATTTCCTAAGGAGGATGACTTTTGCAGAGAGAAGGTATTGTTGGATTTCCCGTTGCACTTTGATGGTCTCTTTTACGTTGATTGCTAATGGAGTGTCTGAATCTTTAAAGTCCTTCAAAGGTCTGAAGAAAGGTGATCTCCTTTCCTCGTTTCTTTTTATTCTTATAATGGAAGCTTTTAACCACCTCCTTCTCAAGGCTAGAGAGGTAATCTCTCTTAAGGCTATATGTGGATGAAGGATATCATAAGGTGGAAATTCTCCACTTTATGTTTGCAGATGATTCTCTTCTTTTGTACTGCATCTTTTTTTATGGCTCAAGTCGGGCCTGATTTTGTTGATCTAGTTGACCTAATCAAATGAGAGAATTTATGACCATATTTGTTATTGGGTGGCACCTCATTGGTGCCTTTTTATGCCGTTATCATTTTTCTCTCAACAAAACAAAAAACTCAATGGTATTTGAAATAAGAATATGTTTTGGTGATCATGGAGATAAAATGAAAGTTTGACCAGCATGCAAATTATGAAGGGAAGAACTAGGTTTAGCACTAAAGTGACAAAAAGAAAAGGGAAAAAGGGTACCTCTATCTGAAAAATAATATAAGAAAACCATTGGAAGTTAAACAAATATATATATATATGTAAGATAATAACTAGGTGTTAGGATTACTGTATCTTGTGCTGTGAGTTTTAGAAGTGCAGCAAAAATAATTGTTCACTAAAAGTGTTTTTAGTCAAAAACATTTTGTATTTCATAAAAATAATTGTAGAAACTACTGTCACTTAAAAAAAAAAAAAAGAAGCTATATATCTTCTGAAGTTGACTTTTGAAATTTTAAGTAATTTTAATAAAAGTCAACAATTTTTTAAAAACTACATATTGTAACTTTGACTTTAACCCTTTCTTTTTTGAGATAAACTTTGACTCTAACCTATCAAAAACATTTGGTATTTAATACAAATAATTGTAAAAACTATTGTCGATTTATAAAAGAAGAAGCTATATATCTTATGAAGTTGATTTTTGAAATTTTAAATGTAAATTTTTAGTAAAAGTTAAAACAACGTTCTAAAAACTACGTATTGTAACTTTAACCCTAACCTATCAAAACCATATTTTCATTTTAACAGTTGTCAAAAGCACTTTGTACATTACCTGTTTCATTACAAAAGTGCCTTTGAAACGCAATGTTGAAGCCAAAAGATGAGGCAAACACACCTTAAAACATTTATGAAAAAAGTTATAGAAAGAGGACCTTACAACTAATTAATTCACCCATATGGAAAACATATTAGAGAACATAGGGAGAAAAGAATCCTTTCATAGAAATAAACAGTCCATATAACTGGGAAGGTGCTTGGGGATCAAATTGGCCAACATATGGCACAATGTGCCTTTTTATATTATATAATGCCTAAAAGCCCATTTAATTCTACATCATTTCTATGGAGAATGTACCTGCACTACAGATTTTTACAAGATTTAATCCAATCAAAATGCAAATTTTAATCTGACTAATATACATATGAATGAAAAAGTCAAAACCATGGATACAAACTTAGATTAACAGCTGAAAATGTTCGTGCAGTTGTACAACTACATAGATGAGAGAGAGAGAGAGAGAGAGAGAGAGCTCTTATCAACCATAGACATGGGTAAGCACAAGCTAGTATTTTATGAACATGAAATAACCAAGTAACAAATGTTTGGAAACACGTTTATTTTGACCACTGTTTTTTATCTAAAAAAACCGAATGTTTGGAGACACGTTCATTGCCAAGGTTCTGAAGGAGGTCTGGCATGTGAATTGAATCAAATAAGTGACTGCTGAGTGCTTTTGTAAATAACCAACACCATAACCTTTTTCCACTCCTCACAATCCTCCCCCCCCCCCCCCAGACACCTTTCTTGCAGATAAGAGAGAGGGTAAAGATGACTATGCCACAGATTACCCCCCGATCAAAATGACTCCTACGACGGGCATCTCCAGGATGGAGATGAAAATTTGGCAAATTTTATGCCAAGAAGAATTTAAGAGTAGGGGCTCGAGGGGTCATCTACAAACAGTTGACCATGACCCTTTCCATCATTAAATCCAAAATCTAAACAAATACCAAGCCAGGAACTTTTTCTCCGGAGGAGGATAGAGGAAGAATCGAGATGTAAAAGGTAGGTGCTGGTTAAAGGGGAGGTCGAAATCGCAGAGAGTGCAATCAGAAAAGGAAGATAAAACGCAAAGTTAGCACAATAACTTGTAATGAACCTGAAATCATCAGAAAACTAGCAATCAGAAAAAGAAGAAGAAGAGGGGGGACGAATCATAGCAGAGAAGAAAATTAATCACCCGATACCCGACAATGTCAAACTAATCCGCATAAGTAAAACCAAAAATCACATTGCACAACAACAGAACAGGAAGACAAAGCAAAGTTACTAAACTAGCGAAGCTCATCAAACAACCGTTGCAGCAGATTCAATCGCCTAACTAAAACGTGTAAAGTGCCAAAACAAAAACACACAAGAAAAAGTTCAAAGAAATTCAAAAACCTAAGCAGGAAAATGAAGAAGGAAAAAAAGAAAAAAAAAAACTCCAACACGTTAGCAAGCAAAATTAACAGAAGCGAAATAAAATCAAATTCACAAAAATGCAAAAGAGATCTATCGGGAGAGAGGCACCTGTGATGATGATGATGATGATGATGAAGTTGGTGTTGAAGAAGAGAGAAAGGGATATCAGGAGGAGGAGGATAGCCGTAGAATTGCTCGAGCTCTTGAAGCTGACCGATGAGCTGCCTTAGCATGGCAAGTTCTTCTTCCATGTCATTTACCAGAAATCAATCTCAGACCAGACCAGACTCCCCCTCGATTCTCAGTGTTATCATGCTGCACCCATTTTCTTCTTCTCTCTTCTCTCTTCTCTTCTCTCTTCTCTTCTCCACCCAAACAAAGTTACCCCACCTTCTTCACCCTCCCTCTCCTACTATATTGCTTTACCCACTCATCTTTTTCCACGTCATCTGGCCCACATGATAATTTCTTCTAATTATTCTGACCCCCACGCAACTTTCTCCTTCTAATTACCCCCTCCCCTTTTTTTACATTTGCAGGGATATCCCTAATATTTCTTATTTTTCATTCTTGCCCTCCTATTTTATTCTATTGCCTTCGTTATCCCTCAATTATCAAGTTATTAAATTTTAAAATATTATAAAATTTGTTCGTCGGTTTAAGACAATACTAGACTGGTATGATCGAAAATTAGGTAAGCCATAGAGTTTGAATTGAGAACCAAACTAAATGAACCGAATATTATTCCTTTTTCTAGATTTTGAATTTTAATGTTTTATTTTTTTTAATTTTTTTTAAAAATATTTTTAATTCATTCTATTTCGGTTTCATAATAAAATCAAACTAAAATGAACTCTTTCTTTCTTTTTTTTTAATTTCCTACTACTTGATCCGATAACTGAACTAAATATTTTTTTGTTCAATTTGAACTAAAACAAGACCACGTTACCAATTTTTTTAATACTTAATTTTTTCAAATTTTGAGAATTTTTAATTTTAAAATTTTATATATAAACACTTTGGAAGCATATTTTTTAAAATAATAATTTTTATTATATGTATGTGATCACTTGTTATCGAGTGAAGTAATACAAAAAATTATCTATATTAAATATTAAAAAGTTAAAAATATATGTTAAAATATATCTTAATATTATATTACAATATAAATAAATTTAATATACAAATTAAAAAATATATATTTAAATTTTAATGATAATTTGAATCTTTTGACATTGTTAAAAAAGTTAGTAGCACACCTTCTTCCATAAATTGTCAAATTTTTGTGTTACAAATTTCATCACTTCTAACAATGGACATTTAATCGCCACTAAGTGATTGTTAAAATTTTTATCACCCATTATTCAGCATATTAAATGTAATACCCAATTAATTTTAATATATTTAAAATTAATTTATAAATATAATTTTTTAATTTTAAAATTTTAATTTAATGTAAAAATGAAGAAAAATATGTGGATGATGAAATTGAAAATAATTTTAGAAAAAATAGGCGAAAATTTGGGTTCTGGGGATATTTTTGAAAGAAAAATCAGAAAGTAGAAGTCAAAACGTAATTTAAAAAAGTTGTACCACGTAGGACGTTCAGTCAGTAGTTCCAACGAATCGGAGCGGAACTACTGAATCGGAGCGCACCACGTAGTAAGAGACACTGACGTGGTGCCACGCGGAAGGCCACACTGGCGATTCGCACACCTGCGATTGGACAGCCCATATTTGCTCTTGTGTGCACGGACGGCCCAGATGCGTTCCCTTCCCAAATACGATCAGACAGTCAAATTTAAACGCGATCAACGGTTCAGATCCACTTCTGATTTAAACACGATCGTACGGTTCAGATCAGATCATGATGAACGGTTCAAATTTACTCCCTATTTAATCGCGATCGGACGGTCCAGATCAAACGCGATAGACAACCCAAATTAAAAGGAGACGGATATAAATAAATTTCTTCACACCAAACCCTAACCTTAACTGCCAGATACCCTCGCTCAAGAAGAAGACCCACCGTTGGGAAGGGAAGTCGTCGCCACCTATCGCTACGCCGGAGCCACTTTCGACTACCAAAAAGGTAAAAAAAAATTTACTTTACTCGGAATTCAATTTTAAACACCCCCATGGCCAAATCGGACTAAAATGACCAGCGGATTGGCTGGAAATTGCGGGCAAATACAGCGCGGCCACAGAAAATTACAAAAATCGCCTCGATGAGACCCTTCCCGATTCTCGTTCTGTGTAATTCCTCCACCATTATAATCACTGTTTCATTCTCTACAGGTTGACTGAAGCAAAACACCCAACCGCAAAGGTGAGCTGGCAGAGACGTTGCACTGGAGAATCCTGCCACTGGTGAGTTTCGATTTTTCGTTTTTTTTCGACCAATCAAGACCCCTTAACGTGTTTTTTCGCAGGGATTGACGCAAAATCGGCCGAATTTAGTCGAAAATAGCTGACTCGATACAAACTGGTGTTGTCACCGGAGCATGGCAGAGCCGCCGTGCCAAAATTTCAAAATTAGCCAAAAAGTGGTCCTGACACTAATTTTGGATTTTTTGGGATATTTGTAGGTATTTGTAATATGTTTTAATTCTCGAAAAAAAATTCAGAGAACCGAAGGACCGCCAGTAGGTGAAGTCAATAAGTTTAGTATTTCGGGCATCAATTTGAGTAAGAACCCATCATCTTATTCTCTGTTATGGAATTGAAGTCAAATTAACAATAATACGATATTTTGTGTAATTTAAAAAATATTTATAATTAATTATAGGTTACTAATGGAGCTAGAACAAAAAATTATCTACTACTGATTCTATTAATTTATTTTACAGTTTGAATGCATGATAGTATCTGATTAATTTTATAGTTTTGAATGCATGTATTGTTTGTTTTATATAATTACGGTTGAATTGGGAAACTAGAGGTTAAAGATAAACGAAAAATCATGTGATTAAGTGAATGGATGAAATAATAGTCTTACTGGATATCTTGGGAGATGGTGGACGGACCGGGTATATAAAAAACTCTACCGTGAACGTTGCCTCATACCAGACGGGGTATGAGGACGACTCATTTTACCCTCATACCGGACAAGGTATTGAAGTTTAGTAATTTGGCGCTCATACTAGACAGGGTATGAGGACGATCTGTTAATTGAAAATGTTAAAAGAAATAGTTCACGCATTATTGGGATATCCCAATGAACCCCCATGGATACTAGTAAGCTGATAAAAGAGAAATTTTTTGTTCCAACCAATTGCATATGAAATAATGATATCTATTATGTTATTGTCTCTATAAGTTGTTTTGTAAATTTCGTTACGATAAGTAGATGATAAATGATTTTATTTATGATAAATAATTTTGCTAAATTAAAAACTTTATTAGTTGTTTTTATTATTTCTACCAACCTTCATTTCTGTATCGATTAGTAGTGTGATATTATTGTTGGGCTAGTGTAGTTCATTCCTTTATTAACCATTTCAAATTAAAAGGATCAGGATCCAGAGCCCGATCCACAAGAGAGTTACGAGTAGGATGCCAATTTTATTTATTTTCTAGTTATTTCTTTAATTTCTTATAATCCTCTCAAAAGAGTCATTCCCGTAGCCTTACTTAGTACTTTAAGTCATTGCGTAAGGAATGTAAACCCTAACTATTTATTTTTTTTTCGCACTTAATTTATAATTTATTTTATTTGGAATTTTTGGGGTCGTTTTAGTTGGTATTAGAGTCAGGTTCCTCTGACCTATTCTTTACACAAAATCCTTGGGAAACACCAAAAATAATGAATTATCACTCAACCGTTCCTTGTGAAATGCAAGTACAAATAGATGAGGAGAGGAAAACTCCCACTAAACCGAGCAGCTTGGAAGGGTTCGCTTCGAGAGGATGTTGACCGATTTTTTATAATGCTGAAAAGACTCATGACTACCTAGCAGGCCCGGGAGGAAAGGAGTGAGCTACCTGACCCTTATCCACTGCCACAGTTTGAGCCACCACTGCAGCGGGAGGATCCTGAGCCACTCCGGTATGACCCTGTTCATCCACAGTACCATCCGGCACCACCACAGTACAGTCCAGTGCCCTAACTGCATCACCCAGCACCACCACAGTATAATCTGGTGTCTCCACCATATCATCCATTACCACCACAGGGCCATGCGATCCATCCCCAGCACAATCTAGCCCATCTTCTATGGGACTTAGTTTCACCCACGATGGGACTGATAGAGGTTGACACGGGGGACCCTGATGTATTTCTAAGGACGAATTGGTTAGCGACGTATCATGCCACCGTGGATTGTTCCCACAAGAAAAAAATTGTATTTAAGCCTCCTAACGAAAAGTCATTTACAAGTTAATAAAAGTTTTGAATATTACTCCCTCATAGTAATTTCCTTATTGCATAGCCCTTTTACTCGGTTAGTTTCTCTAACTAGGCAAACCTAAAAAAAAAAATTATATTCAAAAGATTCTGGTAGACCGAGACTTTCCAGATGTATTTCCGGATGAACTACCTAAACTACCAGTAGACAAAGAAGTCGAATTCACCATAGATTTTCAGCCAGATACCCAGCCTATTTCGGTTGCTCTTTACCGCATGAGTCATGTTAAGATAGAGGAACTGAGAAAACAAATCACTGAATTATAGGACAATAGATTCATCTGACATAATGTGTCTCCTTGGGGTGTTGGAGTCACATTTGTAAAAAAGAAAAATAGGACGTTGAGGTTATGTATTGATTACAGATGTCTGAACAGAGCCACGATCAAGAACAAGTACCTCCTCCCCAGGATCGATGACTTCTTTGATCAGTTGCAGAGTACCCAGATCTTCTCTAAGATAGACTTACATTTAGGTTACCATCAAGTAAAGAACAGGGTAGAAAACATTCACAAAATAGCCTTTCGAACTAGGTACGGACACTACGAGTTCCTGGTCATGTCATTGGGACTAACCAACGCTCTAGCCATCTTCATGTACTTAATAAACAGGTTTTTCAGACAATTCCTAGATCAGTTCGTCATTGTGTTCATTGATGATATCTTGGTTTATTCAAAAAGTAGAGAGGAACACGTTTACCATCTGACTTAAGTTTTGCAGGTTCTCATAGAGAAAAAAATTGTATGTAAAGTTGAGTAAGTGTGGGTTCTGACTTGAGCAGACTACCTTCTTATAGCACATCATATCAAAAGATAGAGTGTCAGTGAAATCCGAAAAAGTCAAAGCAGTGCTCGACTGAAAAAAATTGACATCGGTTAAGAAGATTCGTAACTTTTTAGGGATGGTAGGTTACTACCGCAGGTTTGTGAAATGGTTTTTTAGCCTAACTGCTCATCTGACTCGGTTCACAAAGAAGAACGTCAAGTTTGAGTTGAACGATGACTGTAAAAGAAGTTTTTCATAACTAAAAAAATGGTTGATTACCGCACCTGTGTTGGCCTTACCGAGCGAATCGGGTGGATATATAGTTTATAGTAATGTTTCATACCTAGGGTGGGGTTGTGTTTTGATGCAGCAAGAGAAGGTCATAGCCTATGGGTCCAGGTAGTTGAAGAGTCATGAGAAGAACTAGCCCATCAATAACTTAGAACTTGCCGCAATTATCCACGTCTTGAAGACTTGACGCCATTACTTGTATGGGAAGACCTTTCAGATCTATACTGATCATAAGAGCTTGAAACACATATTCACTCAAAAGGATCTCAACATACATCAGAGAATGTAGATAGAACTTCTCAAGGACTATAATTGCAACATCTTATATTACCTGGATAAGGGTAACATGGTAGCCGACGCACTCAGCAAGAAAAATGCAGGTATATTAGCTCACTTAATGGTTTCAGAATGCAGAATAATAGGAGCTACACAACATGTACGACTTCAGGACCTGAAGAGAGTCACATGTTTGGCCCAATAACTTAGAACTTGTCGCAATTATCCACGTCTTGAAGACTTAACGCCATTACTTGTATGGGAAGGCCTTTTAGATCTATACCGATCATAAGAGCTTGAAACACATATTTACTCAAAAGGATCTCAACATACGTCAGAGAAAGTAGATAGAACTCCTCAAGGACTATAATTGCAACATCTTATATTACCTGGATAAGGGTAACGTGATAGCCGACGCACTCAACAAGAAAAGTGCAGGTATATTAGCTCATTTAATGGTTTCAGAATGCAGAATAATAGGAGCTACACAACATGTACGACTTCAGGACCTGAAAAGAGTCACATGTTTAGCCCACCTGACTATTCAATCTGAGTTAATCCAGAGAATAAAGGAAGCTTAGTCCGCCGATTCCATCCTAACAACGCTCAAGAAAGATGCAGAACATAGAGTTAATTCAGAATTTTGAATCTCTACCGATGGGCTGCTCATATTCTAAGACAGAGTGTGTATTTTAGGTGATAATGAGTTGAAAATAGACATCATAATAGAGGTCTATATCTCAAAGTTTACTATGCATCCCCGAAACACTAAGATGTATCAAAATATGTGACCCCGATTTTGGTAAAACATGATGAAAAAAGATATGATTGTCTTTGTTTCTAAGTGTTTGATAGGTCAGCAGGTCAAGACAGAGAAATGCTTAGATAGGCTATTTTAGCCATTACCAATTCTTGAGTGGAAGTGGGAACATATCATCATGGATTTCGTGATAGGATTGCCTAGGGCACGCTCAGGACATGATGTCATCTACGTAATTGTTGACCGACGTAACAAGTTTTTCCACTTCTTAACCATCAGGATGACTGATCCATTAAACAAGTTAGCAAGAATGTATATCCGAGAGATAGTCAGATTACATGGAGTGCTAGTGACAGTAGTATCTAACATAGACCCAAAGTTCACTTCTCGATTCTGGTCTAGCTTTCAACAAGGCATGGGAATAAAACTGTCCTTAGTACTGTATTCCACCCTCAGACTGACGGACAGTCAAAAAGGACGATCCACACACTTGAGGAAATACTCCGAGCTTGTGTTCTTAACTTCGGGGGCCATCCATTGAGATGACCATCTACCATTGGTAGAGTTCGCCTACAATAACAAGTACCAAGCAAGTATTGGCATGGCTCCGTATGAGGCATTGTATGACCGCCTATGCAAATCACCGATATGTTGAGAAGAAGTGGGTGATAGAAAATTGTCCAGCCCAAATCTTGTAAAGGAGACTATAGCCAAAATAGTTAAGATCAGGAAGAACATTCAGAAGGCTTAGAGTAGATATAAGAGTTATGCGGACACCCGGATGAGAGATTTAAAATATGAGAATGGCAATAAGGTGTTCCTTAAGGTCACCTATTTCAAGAGAATCCGTAGGTTTGGCAAGAGGGGGAAGCTAAATCCCCAATTTATTAAGCCATTTGAAGTTTTAAACAGAATTGGTACCACCGCCTGCAGAGTGGCACTGCCTCTAGAACTTTTCAAGGTTTATAATGTGTTTCATGTGTCCATGTTACGCAAGTACAACCCGAACCTCTCTCACATCTTGGTCCACGAGTCTCTTTCACTCCAGAAAGATCTGTCATATGAGGAAGTACCGGTCAGTATTATGGACCAAAAGAGTAGATTACTCTATAACCAAAAAATTTTCTTTGTTAAGGTCTTATAGCATAATCAAATACCGAGAGAGGCCACATGAGAGCTAGAATCAGACTTCAAAACCCAATATCTCCAGCTGTTTGATTAAGTGAGAGAGATACAAATTTGATGGACTAAATTTCTTTTAAGGGGAGAGAGTTGTAATACCTAATTAATTTTAATATATTTTAAATTAATTTATAAATATAATTTTTTAATTTTTGAATTTTAATTTAATATAAAAATGAAAAAAAATAGGTGGATGATGAAATTAAAAATAATTTTAGGAAAAAATAGTGAAAATTTGGGTTCTGATGGTATTTTAAAAGAAAATTCAGAAACTAGGGGTTAAAATATAATTTAAAAAAGTTGTACCACGTAGGATACCCAGTCAGCAGCTCCTACGAACCAGAGTGCGCCATGTGATAAGGGACACTAACGCAGTGCCACGCGGGAGGTCACGCTGGCGATCCGCACACTCGCGATCGAACAACCCAGATTCGCTCCCGCGTGCACGGATGACGCGGATGTGTCCCCTCCCCAAACACGATCGGACGATCAAATTTAAACGCGATCAACGGTCCAAATTCACTTCCTATTTAAACGCGATTGGGTGGTCCAGATCAAATCACGATGAACGATCTAGATTCACTTCCTATTTAATCGCGATCGGACGGTTCAGATCAAACGCAATGGGCTGTCCAGATTAAAAGGTGACTAATATAAATAACCTTCTTCACACTAAACCCTAACCGTAGCCGCTAGACACCCTCGCCAGAGAAGAAGACCCAGCCGCTGGGAAGGGAAGCTGTCGCCACCTGCCGCCGCACCGGAGCCACTTTTAACTGCCAAAAGAGGTAAAAATTTCTCTATTTGCTTAGAATTCAATTTTAAATACCCCCTGGCCAAATTGGAGCAAAAGGATTGGCGGATTGGCAAAAATTGCGGGCAAAATCTGGTGATGCCGTCATGAAAAATTATAAAAACCACCTCCGATGAGGCCCTTTCTGATTCTCGTTTTGCATAATTCTTCCACTATTGTAATCACCATTTCTTTCTCTACAAGTTGACCGAAGCAAAATACCTAACCGCAAAGGTGAGTCGGCGGAGCCGCCGTACCGGAGAATCCCACTGTCGGTGAGTTTTGTTTTTTATTTTTTTCGGTCAACTGAGATCCTTTAACATATTTTCTTGTAGGAATTAATGCAAAACTGGCCGAAAATAGCCTACTCGAGGCAAACCACCGCTGCGGGCGGCGGCGCCATTGCCAGAGCATGACAGAGCCGCCGTGCCAGAATTGGCCAAAAAGGGGTCTTGATACTGATTTTGGATTTTTTGAGATATTTGTAGGTACTTGTAGTGCGTTTTAATCTCCGAAAAAAAATTCAGGGAACTGGGGGATTGCTTGTAGACGCAGTCAACAAGTTTAGTATTTCGGACATCAATTTGAGTAAGAATTCCTCACTTTATTCTCTGTTATGGAATTGAAGTCAAATTAACAATAATACAGTGTTTTGTGCAATTTAGAAAATATCCATAATTAATTACAAGTTACTAATAGAGGTAGAATCGAAAATTATCCACTATTGATTCTGTTAATTTATTTTACAGTTTGAATGCATGATAGTATCTAATTGATCGATTTTATAGTTTTGAATTTATGTATTATTTGTTTTATATGATTATGGTTGAATTAGAAAACTGGAGATTAAAGGTAAACGAAAAATCGTGTGATTAAGTGAATTGATGAAACGACAGGCTTACTGGATATCCTGGGAGATGGTGGACGGACCGGGTACATAGGAAACCCTACCGTGAACGTTGTCTCATACTGGACGAGGTATTGAGACTTGATAATTTGACACTCATACCGGATGGGGTATAGAGACAGTCCGTTTCATCCTCATACCGGATGGGGTATAGAGACAGTCCGTTTCATCCTCATACCGGATGGGGTATTGAGGTTTAGTAATTTGGCGCTCATATCGGACGGAGTATGGAGACAACTCATTAATTAGAAATATTAAAGGAAAGGGTTCATGTATTGTTGAGACATCCCTATGAACCCCAATGGATATAGTAGGCTGATAAAAAAGAAAATTTTTGTTCCAACCAATTGCATATGAAATCATGACATCTGTTATGTTATTATCTCTATAAGTTATTTTGTAAATCTCGTTACGGTAAGTAGACGGTAAATGATTTTATTTATGATAAACGATTTTGCTAAATTAAGAGCTCTATTAGTTGTTTTTATTATTTTTACCAACTTTCATTTCTGTGTCGGTGAGTAGCGTGATATTCTTGCTGGGCTAGTGTAGCTCATTTCTTTATTAACCATTTCAGATCAAGAGAACCAAGATTTAGAGGCAGATCCATAAGAGGGTTGCGAGTAGTATGCTAATTTTATTTATTTTATGATAATTTCTTTAATTTCTCGTATTTTTCTCAAAATAATTATTCTCGTAGGCTTATTTGGTACTTTAAATCATTGTGTAAGGAATGCAAACTCTAACTATTTATTTCATTTCTGCACTTAATTTATAATTTATTTCATTTAGAATTTATAGAGTCGTTTTATTAAATAATAATCTTTTAGTATTTAATATTCTTTTATTTTTAAATTTAAAAATATTATAAGAGCACAATTGTTGATTTATAATCTAAAAATTTGTACGTTAATCTAAAAGAAAAAATATATATATATAATAAACATTGTTAAAAATAATAATTTTAAATGGATACTAATATATGTATAAGATAAAAACCCCTTTATCAATTTCTAGTTGAGAATAACCTTTCTAAGATGCTCTACATTCAACCACCCATACAAAAAGCTATATCCTTCTCTTAAAATTTCCTTCTCAAAAATCAGTTTCTTTCACATGTCAAATATGTTGGCTAAAATACTTTAATCGAAGAAATATTTTAAAAATGTAATCTTATAGAAAAATAAAAAAAGACATATAGGCTATTATATATAGATGATCTTAAGATAAAATATTAACATCTCTAATACCCTCAATTCTATATTCACCAAACATTTATTAACATATACGATAACGATTCTTTAATTTTTAATTCTAGTTTTAAGTTATTCTATAAAAAAGAAAATCAATATTTGACTGCAAAATAAAAATCAAGTTTCACAATATTAAAATATTATATGGGCACATTTTATATTCAACCATAAAATATATCATTATCGATTAATATGTCATATAAATAAGTCAGGTTGAAATCAGATGCTCGTCTTATTACTAAACTTGTCAATATATCGTCATAAGAGTCTTTTTTTTTTAATTATAATTTAGTGCATGTGAAAAATTAATGCTTATGCGCCTAACCATAAAAGTCTTTTCTACTTATATTATCATCTACTTTATACTATTTCTATAGGTTTTAATTAGACTTTAAGTGTAAATAAAAAACTTAATATTTTTTTTAATTTTTTACTACTTCGAACAATTCCTCATTAAGGCCTTTAATACCGTCCTAAATTGTAATAACATTCGTAGAATGTCAATATTAAAAAATTTAAAGAATTGTAAATATTGATAAATTTTTAATTTAAGAAAAACAAATTAAAAAATACCTACTATACTAATAAATAAAATTAATAACTTAAAATAAATTTATTTTATAAAGTAGAATTATCAATTAATTTGGAAAAAACTATGATTTTATTTTTTGGGTGAAATATAATTACTTATTAGTCCTTTGTTTTCAAGTAAAGTTGAAATGCTAATTCTCTCTTTTTCATTTTTTTTTTTAAATAGCTTTCATTTCATTATTGAATACAACGTGTTAAAATATGTTAATTAAATTACTTTATCCTCCAATTAGGAGACACGTGGCGTGCGGGTAGTGGACGGTTATAGAAAATCTTGTGACAGCGCCGTCATTCTATCTGAAGTTTCCGAGGGACCAGTTGTTTGTGTTAGTTACCTAATGAAAACAGTTACGGGTAAACTGTCGGCTACAAACTCCAACTACCCTCCTCCATGTTTTCTTCAAGCTACCTCTTCCTCTCTTATGGTTATTAACCCACGCCTTCCAATTAATATTTATTATTATTATTATTGTTATTATCTTAAAAATAGTTTGATAGGAATGATAAAATTTTTATTTTATTTTAAATTATATTATTATTTTTATTAGACGTATATTAATTTAGAACATAGTAATTATATCAATGGTCCATTTTTGATATCTCATAAAAATTTTAATTTACTTTAAATAAAAAACTTAATATAATAATATGAATCAAACCAAACAATTCAAATAGTAAGAGATAAAAAAAAAATACTTATTTCAATTTTAGCTTTTAAATTTTGTTGATCTTTTAATTAAAAATAAAAAAAATTCATTTATTTTAATTTTAAATTGAACGAAACTATAAGAATATTATTATGATATGTTTAATTGAAATTAAAAAAATTTAATTTTTAACTCAATACTCAACCTTCCTCCGTCCTTTCATATTTGATTTTAGATTAACGAAGATAATTCATACACATGATAATATGGGTGTATCCTTACATATGGAAATGTGGGTATTGGTAAACGAGCATCTTCTATTTGACTAATTACACAAAATGATATGATGATATGGCATGTTCATTATATAAAATATTACTAATTTTATATTAAAAAAAAACAAAATAGGAGAAGAAAGAAAGAAAGAAAAAGAGATTGGGAATTGGAAAATTTGAGGAGGGAAAAAAATGACAAGTGATGATGAGAATTGAGAAAGAAGGCTTAATGCATAATGATTAGGGTTGTCAAAAACCCAAAGGGAATGGGTTGTGGGTGGTAATCATTTCATCTTTTGTCTTGGGAAGACAAGGTTTCATGATGCATCATCATCATCATCATCATCATGGATTCCCTTCTTTTACGTGTGCAATCCCTCATTCCTCCTTCTATTTGTTATTTAGTTTATAAAATTAATTTATGTTTTAGTAAGAGATAAAAATTATTAATTTAAATTAAAATAAGAATATAATGACATTATCTCAAAAAAGAATGCTGCCAAATGTGTATTTATGTTGAAAGATAATCATATGTGTAAGACCATTTAAATTAAAAAAAATATATATATTTTCTCATTGCTTAAAGAATATGACAAATTATACAAAAATATTTCTCAAATTTTAGAAAATAATAAGGTAGTATTATTATTATTATTTTTTTCTATTTTAAATGGAAAATGAAAGCCACCAAAACTTATTTATGTATCAATTGCTGTTCGTACTTTTTTTTTTCTTTATCAACAATGGCATGCTTTCTTTTATAAGTAAATGACCATCAATTACCCTCTTCAAGCAAATAATAATGAAACCCACACAAACCATTTAGAAAAATTTTAACGTCAGCATTATTGGCAAAGCCAAATTTCAAAGCTTCAACCCATTATATTTACAGGCGAACATTAACAAGAGATTGGAACACCAAACAAAATCTAGACCCATTAAAAAGAACCAAATCCAAACTTGTTTTTTTAACTAGCTACTCCCACGTTAATTTTGGGTGTAGGGCGAAAGCCTTCTCCCCTCACTAGAAAAGTCATAATACGAAATTGTACCCTTTAATTATCAGCCCAAAACTTCAAATCAAACAAGAATTTGCCTCTCTTTCTCTTATCTCATGTTAGGTTCCAATTTGTACCGATAAAATCTGCCTCCATGGATAGAGCCTCTCTCAAGAAAACTCCCGACCCTTGTAATCTTTCTCTCTAGACCAAAAAGAAATGCAGAGCGAAGATAACTATTCAAAAAGAGAAATTTCTGCCTCCCTCACTCACGTTTGATCTCTCTCGCTATCGAAAACTAGGAGGGCCATGAGGAATTGGATGGTATCTAATCTAAATGTTATTTCTGTCGTTTTTAAGTGCTTCCACTAAACTTAAACAGATGCAAACACTTATCTTCAAAACTGTGGTTGTTTCGCTGAGTTCTTGATAATCGAAAATTGTTAGTTTTCTTAAAATCTCATTAAGATTTCTTCAATTTATTCTTAAAAAATAAACAATAATTTAAGAAAAATGGGAATAACTTCACACAATCATTTTGCAAGAACAAATTTATTACAATAGTTTTGACACTTTTTTGCCAAACATAAATTACTTCATTATCCTGTTTAGTTCTATAATTTTGACAATCCGTTATTTGCAAGTATATGTTGTCTTTTTCACAATGGTCGGGCATCTCTCTCTCCAAGTTTCACACTGTCAATAGAAGTAGAAGTAAAACATTAAAAACTCAACCTCAATTAGAGTTACAAAACAAACCGCTCTCCCAATCAACAGATTTTATAGCCAACGTATGTTTTGAGTTTGAGTTTTGCTTACTACGTAGTTAACATTCATTATATTGTACTACAAAAAATAGCTCTTCAACATCCAAATAACCAAACAGAAAAATCATTAAAAGGGCGATATATATATATATATATATTTAAATTATTTTAAATGTTGGTTCTTCACAACACGCACTTGTCTAACAAATATATATCGTCAATTTCCTACAAAATAGATGCAAATGTAAAACTTTAAGTGAGAAAAAAGCATTACATCAGTTGCCATTTCTCAATTGCTCTGTTAATTGGTGATTAGGCCATGCCTCCACTGGTAGCTGTCCTGATAATCTGGAAGAGAGCTGCAACAATGATGAAAATAAGTCATCAGTTCAGTAAAACCCGCCACTACTTGAACATTAAGTATTGACAGTTCCTCGGATATATGATTCTTGAGGACTACTTCAACAGTTGATTGCAAGCAAAGCATACAATCATATATCTACTCCTAGTTGGAAAAAATTATGCATTTGCCTTAGCCCCAGTACAAAATATAGCATACATCCTTACATAACACAATTTCTAAATCTATAAATAGTACACACATAAGACATCAATAAATATGTATAGAGATACGTAGATATGCATATCTACATAAAATATATGGAAAATTACATCCTCACCTTTTTTCGTGTTGTCCACTTCAAAAAAATATCTTACAGTTTATTCTGACAGTAAACTATTTTTAAATTTCACAATAAAACAATACAGGAGTTTGTTACTTTAGTGACAACATAAATCCTATAGTTAAGACTCTCTTATCGAAGGAAATTAAAAAGAAAACTGTTTTTGATTCGTTATAAATAATAATCACGTAAGTAAAGTAGATTAGTGTCTAGGGTACATTAAAACCAGCAACTACATAACTATTGCAGGTTTTAAAACTCATCTCATACAAAGATTTAAAAAGAAAAAAAAATTTCTGTCCTTTCCTTCGTCATGATAAATAATTACACCGCAATCTAGATCAATCTTTATAATGTATTAACACTTCATCAATTACACAACTCAAATTCATGTACTATAATTAAAAAGGAACCTTCAACAGAAATGTTGAAAACATTGTTGAAGCTTATGTGAGGTTTACGCGGATCACTAAAATAACATACTTGCCCTTTTATCAAACAATGAAACCTCAGAATAATGGACCATAACCAAAAAATAAAACAAACCACAAGAGATGAAACTATAATTTGTCCTATAATATGCACATATATTTGCATTGTGCCTATATATCCACATATATGTATATATATACACACATGTACATGCATCTATAGGAACATGTATGTTAAGAACTAGCCCAAATGGAGCGAGAACACGGTTATTTGAATTAGTTGTCTGCTTTTTATTTGTTTGCTGTTATGATTTTCAGTACTAGAGAATATTTTCTGTTATTTAGGAGAGTACTAGGATACGATGATGACAACGGTACAAGGAACCTGCTAGAAGGGCATCAGCCTATTTATATGATAGGTTGTAACCTGCAGAGAATATGAGAAAGAATATTATTATCAGCTCTTCCCTTCCTTTATTCTCTCTATTCTCTCTATTCTCTCAATTCTCTCTATCTCCTTATTACTCTTCTTTTTCTTCAACTTCTCCCCTAAGTTACTGTCTCATTCTGATTTTCCCTCTCAAACCAACTGCACATGTCTGAGGTTCCTAACAACGTGGTAGGAGAGCTAAAAGAACCTGCAGAGACTGTTTCATCCACAATCCAGCTGGCCAAAAACAAGCGAAAGTCCACTATATCTGACGCCCACAGGATGCCTCAAATGGAGGACTCACTGTGTGGTATGGAGCAGAAAATCCAGAACTCCAAGTCTAAAATCTATGAGTCCGTGAATGCCAAGCTTGAGGCCAAACTAGATGCCAAGTTGGCTGAAAACAATGCGCAGCTGCAACTCATTGTAGCTGACACAATCTGCTACATGACAGCCAACGCTCACTCTACTTGCCAGAATCCCACACCAAACCCCTCCTCCAAACCAACATCCATCTCAAGCTCAAATAAAACCTTTTCCTACTCCCATGTGTCCCAAGGCCTCTTACCCACTACAGGAGTAAAAGAAAAAAGAGGGAGCAGCCATTCCCCAACTTTCTTGTCCAATGCCTTGGGGGTAGAACACACCAAGGATTGACATTCCCATGTTTGAAGTAAACCCAGGCCTTGGGTGAGAAGATGCAAGAAATAATTTGCCAGGCTAAAGGTACATTATTATAAGAAAAGACTAATGCACCCTCGGAGAAACCAGCAAAGTTTATTTCTACATAGTTCTCAAACCCGTCAACTCTTTGTCGACTTTTCGCAAAAACTTTGCTTGCATTTTACTTACATGGAAGGAAATATCTGCTGCTCTATGACTGTAATTCCATCCTCAACTCTTCAATTTTCTGGTCAACCCGGCATCGATTCTCCTGCATGGGAGTTTGTTGCTGAAGCTGAAGCTCTCTCAATCATTTGAGATAACTCTCTTTTGGTTCAGCAGGGTTCGTCTTAAAATCATCTCAATCTTTTGATTGAGAAATTCTAACAAACATCCGGTGGTCATTCACCAAATCACCTTCATGGCCAACCAGTTTGACATGATTAAACCCTTTCTCTACTTCAGTTCCATCGAACTTCTCAAACATCCCATAGTCTATAATAACCTCCACTATCTCCTCGAAATCAAATTTGAATTTTTCCTCATATATGGAACCATATTCATCAACAATATGTTCTATAACACATTCTTTCATGAATATTTTTATGCACATTCAATGCACATCTCTCTAATTTTAAGTCATCCTCTAAAAACCTCCTAACCTTTTCAAGGGTGGTTAATGATGTGCATGTTCCAAAAAATAGGTAACACGAGATTGTATAGCCTTTTTAATTGCAAAAGCATTGACACCCAGTGTTGGACTTTTCTCAAAACATATGGTATGCACAATTCTCCGATTTAATTTCAAGAGCACTTTCTATTGTTCATCTTTATTGTATAGCTTTTTTAATTGCAAAAGCATTGATCCTTGGTATTTGACTTTTCTCAAAACATACAGTGTGCACAATTCTCCGATTTAATATCAAGAGTACTTTCTATTTTTGAACGAGAACCTACTAGTGAAATTAAGTTCGAAGAAGTATTATACATATCATAAGTTATAACGTGCAGAGGATATGAAAAACAATATTATTATCAGCTATTCCTTCCTTTTATTCTCTCTGTTCTCTCTGTCTCCTTATTTCTCTTCTTCTTCTTCTTCAACTTCTCCCCTAAGTTATTATCTCATTCTGCTTTTCCCTCCTAAACCAACTGCGCATCTGAGGTTCCTAACAATGCATCGTAAGAGTAGAACAGCAGAAGCACACGTGAAAAGGGCATATCAAAGGAAGATTTTTGGGATCGCTTATTTAGTAGTGATAAGTGGCTTCAACTACCTTGTCCTATTTTATTTATTTATTTGAGAAGACACTTTTTGTTACATTTTAACTGTTTGGTAACAAAGGCAAGGGACTTATTAGGTAATAAAACATAGCTTTTAAAGTAAAAGAAATTTTGTAGGTGTTTTTTGGTCCCTATTAATTAGTTATTGGCTCTCTTAACTATAATTACTTATTTTCTATATCTACCTTCCTAACTACTTCAAGTACTTAAAGAACCTAGTGCTTTAACTTAACCAATTTTTAAAAGCAATTCCAAGACCCTCTAATCCATGAGAAGGCCAGCATAACTTATGTTGAATTCAGAACTTCATGTACCACTTAAGTTGGAACTAATAAGGTTTCTAACAGAATTAGATTAGAAACCAAAAAAAAATTGAATTCATTTCCAAAAACATACACCTGGCTGAGTATACATCAAAAAATAAAAGGTGAAGTTTATATATCGCAATTGCTATAAGAGAAATGCAAATGTCAATAATAAAAAATAAATAGAAATAATAAAGTAAGGGCTGCCTATCGTTTTAATCCTCAAACTATAACAATTAAACAAACTAATCCTAAATTAGTTTTTGTTACAATCGAGTTTTTGAGCTATCATAAATATCCAATCTAGTTATCTTTAAAGCTTTTCTGGAGTATTTTAGAGACAAAACGTTCTTTTGAAAAAAAAAGGGAATAAACATAGCTAAAAAGTATGTGTTAATTCTGGAACCTAATTATTAAAAAATATTGAGACCAGCGACAGCTACAGTTCCAGAATTAAAATGATAATCAGATCTTAAAAAAAGCTTGAGAAACAGAGAAGCAAAAGAATTACATGATCCAATGACAACGAAAACGAAGAATCCCAGCACAATAGGACCAACGGGATAGTCCTTTCCCTTCTTAGTGGTTGTCTCCGGAACAAGTCCTCTCTTCTTAATGTTCTTCTCGAACTTCTCCACCTTCTTATCAGCCAAGCGCCTTGATGTCGTCTGACAAACAACAAAAATTCTGCATTATTTTCTATCATCCTCAAAAAATATCAAATTCTTTAATCTGATCTCGTTTAATCCTTTTCTTATTCTAAATCGACATAGCAGTCATTACCCACAGGTTGAATAATTGGTAATAATAATTCAGATCCATAAGCGCCAATCCATCCATCTAATTCCAAGAATTTCCAATGAAAGGAATACCTAACGAGAAAGGACAGCTAAATTCGAGCTAAGGAATTGAATTATAAAAAAAATACGGGATCATAAGAAAAAATTGCAATATATTCTTTTAGTAGAAGAAAAATCGCAATATCGTTTCTTTATCCCTCATAGCAAATCATCAGTACATAATGTTAATCATACGATTAGGATCGAGGAACCCATTTTTTAGCATCATTCGCTCTGTTAAATTATAAACTATAAATTCAAAAAAAAAAAACGAATAACAATCGAGATCAGATCAACAAGAAGATCGGACTTCCAGCTTGAAACTCCATGAATGTAAGGGAAAAAATAGATAAATCGAAAAAACAAGATCAAGCAAAAACTAGCAACGAAAGATCAAAATAACGCGCACAATCAGAAAACAACTGGAGTATAGATCAGGAAATACCATGATTAAGGGGAGATCAGGTAGCCGGAAACGTCTGGAGCAAAGATCTGTTGTGAGAATTGCAGGCTATTCTCTCTTTTATCCTTCCCGGCAACGCAGAGTGTTTCTCGTTCTCTCCCCTTCTCTCACAAACCACCGTGTCTAATTAAATCACAAAACTCCCCCTCTCTCTCTCCCTGTTATTAAATATCGGCGGAGAAATTGATAGTGTCCCTGACCCCCAGCACGACAGCGTCACAGACTTTAATGTGATTGGATGTAGCACGTCAGTCTATACACGTGTCATTATATAATTGGATATATAAGATACACGTAGTTTACGAATACGTGCCCAACTCGGCACGGGTTCAGCTCTTAACTTAACCGGGCAGGGATTGGATCCTAATCGGGCCGGATTAAAGATGATTATATGGGTTAGATCCGAAATATGTATAAAATATTCTAGAAAGATTTTAAGAGATTTTAAATCTTTTTAAATATTTTTTAATTAATAATAAGTTTTTTTATTAATTTTTATTAAATCAAATTAGACTTGATTTTTTAAATAAATCCATCTTTTTGGGGTTGATTTTAACATCTTATTTTTATTTTTCTTAAAGTTTTTGACGGCTTGCTTCCTTTCTCCTCTCTTTCTCTTTCTTTTTCTTTTTTCTTAATTAATTACTGCCTCATTGCATATATATATATATATATAAATATAAACATACGTATAGACGGCTGCTGCCATATATAGTTATTTTTCATCGCCATCTTCTTTTCTGCTTCTTCTTCTTTCTTTCTTATGTTTTTGCATTTTTCATCGCTATCTTTGCCGTTATGTTTCACCGTTAAAAAATAAATTAATTAAATATTGCAACATTAATTCATGATTTATCAAATGCCGTTAGACGACGCTCATCCACGACTCTGTACTCATTAGTTTTTATATACATATTATTTTTGCTAAAGACAAATGCGCAGGCGAAGACTTGTTAGGCTCCCAAGACCGACACCAACTGCTGATCCGACTTCACCCCCTCCGCCCATCTGTTATATATATGTGTGTGTATATATATATATATATATATATATTACTCTCTCTTTCTTTTTTCTCTCTTCTTTCACGGACACAGAGCTTCTCTCCTTTTTTCTTTCTTTCTTATTTCTTCTCCTATCGACTTGTCATTCTTCGCTTCGAGGCTTCTCCTTTATTGGCAGAGGAAAGGGGTGAAAATCAATTTTTTATTAAAAATTAATTTGTTAATTAGAATATAATTAATTAATTTTGATTGAAATTCATAAATTAGACTATCTATATATCTTTTGGTTTGTTAGAAGTTGTGAGTCGTAAATTAAATTTATTATATTTGGTGGTGGTTATAATTAATTATAATAGTTGTAATAATGCGTATAAATATGTATGTACTTAAATTTTTTTTGTAAGAAACACAATAGAAAATTTTGAGTTTTTTCATTAGTCTCTCTAACATCTTCCTCCTATCTTTAACAAAGTAGTATCAGAACTTGGTTTTTTATTAAAATTTTAGAGATGACTAATAATAATCTATTTTCTTTCTAATTTTCTCGTCTTACAAAAGAAAATGATAAGAATTGGTGTTTTCGTATGAAAGTCATACTTGACTCAAAAGATGTATGAGATATTGTAGAAAGAGACTTTAATCTACCCGAAGATGAATGATCCCTAACTCAAAATGAGAAGGATACTTTTGCAAGAATAAAGAAGAAGGATCAACAAACTCTTGCACTCATCCATCAAGGTTTGGATGAATCTATGTTTCTAAAGATGACAGATGCTACCAACGCAAAGCAAGCTTGGGAGATTTTAAAGAATTTTCTCCAAGAAGTTGACAAGGTAAAGAATGTACAACTCCAAACTTTACGAGACGAGTTAAAAGCTTTGCAAATGAAGGATGTTGAATCTATTTTAGATTTTTGCTTAAGGGTAAAGTGTATAGTAAGCCAAATGAGGAGATTTGGTGAGATGATGGAAGATGTTCATGTGGTGCAGAAAATTCTTCAATTGTTGCCACCAAAATTCGACTATGTGGTTTGTGTCATTGAATAATCAAAAGATTTAGACATTTTGACATTTGAACAATTAGAGGGATCTTTGCAAGCTCATGAAGAAAAAATAAAGAGAAGACAAGAAGAGCATTTAGAATAAGTTCTCAAATCAAATGCAATTTTGAATGATGGTGGAAAGCAGAGAGGACGAGGAAGAGGTAGAGGTTGTGGTTGTGGTCGTGGTCAAACATTTAAAAGAAATGAAACTCAAGATAATGTCGATAATGAATACAAAAGTCAACTATCAAATAGAGATCGTGGAAGAGGAAGAGGAAGAGGAAGAGGAAGAGGTAATTATAGAAATTCTAACAAATCAAATATTGAATGTTACAATTGTCATAAATACGGACATTATACTTGGGAATGTCGTAACACTTTAAACAAGAAGGAGGAATAAGCTAACTTTCTCAATGATAAATAAGATGAGGAAAAAATAACTTTGTTGTTAGCATGTAAAGAGGGAGATAGTAATACACATAATTCATGGTACTTAAGTATGGAGCAAACAATCACATGTGCGATAATAAAGAAAAATTTATGGAGCTTGATGAGAAGATTAATGGTAATGTTTTTTTTTGGAGACTCTTCAAAAGTTCAAATTCAAAGAAAATGTACAATTCTAATCTCTTCAAAAAATGATGGGCATGTACTTATTACTAATGTTTACTATGTGCCAAAATTAAGAAGTAATATTTTGAGTTTGGATCAACTTTTTAAAAAAGGATGTGAAATTCACATGAAAAATTATTGTCTTTAGCTTAAAGATCAAAGTGCTAATTTGATTGCTAAGATGCACATGTTAAAGAATAGAATGCTTATCTTGAATCTCAAAACTATTAAAGTAAGATGTTTGAAGGCTAGTATGGAAGATGAAGCATGGTGTTGGCATATGAGATTTGGTCATTTGAACTTTGGCACACTAAAGGTGATGGGAGAAGAAAACATAGTGAAGTGAATGCCATTAATCAACCATCCTAATCAATTATGTGAAGCATATCTACTTGGAAAGTATTCAAGAAAGAGTTTCCCAAAAGAAGCTACTACAAAAGCAACCAAGCTACTTCAACTTGTGCATGCCGATGTGTGTGGACCAATAAATCCACTCTCATTTAGTAAAAACAAATACTTTCTATTATTTATTGATGATTTTAGTAGGGAGACTTGGGTATATTTTTTAGAGCAAAAATCAGATGTTTTTGTTGCTTTTAAAAATTTCAAAACTCTTATAGAAAAATAATGTGGTTGTTTAAATTCTACATACAAAAAAAAAGAGTGATTAAGGTAAGAGACGGAAATGGAATGGAACAAAGATGATGCCAGCAAAGCAATAGAGATTGCTGAGAATAAGTTTATTGCAAAGGACTTTGTGGGTGCTAGGAAATTTTGGGCCTTCAGAGCAAAATTTCTTAGCACCCACAAAGTCTTTTCCAATAAACTTCTTCTCAGCAATCTCTGTTGCCCTGCTGGCCTTATATTTGCTGCATTCCATTTCCTTTTCCTACCTTGATCACTCTTTTTTTTTTTTGTGTGCAGAATTTAAACAATTCCAGTAAGCTACTGATTAGTATGGCAAATTATGCATCATCTCATGCTTCAAAAGGCAACAATACTCTCCATACTTCACACGAGGAATAGCACATAAACAATTCAAGATAAACTTTGAAGCCCATTATTTTGGATAATCACGATTGAAACAATTTTATGTTGCTATATTCAGCACTATTACAATACAAGAAGGCAACCCAAGGTTACCATAACGTAAATCATCACCACCATCACTTTTTAGTTATGAGGAAAACATAAGAAATCCATAATGGACAAAAAAAGAAGCTGCAGTTCCCAATTGACTAAAACAGATAGACTAGTAACTCCCAGAGATAACTCTGGGAGTTCTTGTTAGTATTATGCAGAAATTGATGCTGAAAGATGTTGAATCATATTTGTGAAGTCCAAAAAGAAGGCAACATAAAAGAACATGAAAACAAATAAGCAAATTCAATGCTGCTTCATATTTTTTTCCTTGTTTAACTTTTAGAAAAAGAAAAGCTCATTGAATATATGGATTTCAGAACAGGAGATAACCCTCTCCCTTGCCTTAAACTCTAAAATTTTTGTTGCTAGTGAAGTTCCCTCCAAGCTTCATGTACGCCACAAAACACTTCACTTTATGAATCTCCCTTGTACATCTATTTATATTTTTCATTATCTTCTTGTCTACTGCTGTCACAATTTTCTACTAGTGCCTTCTCCTTTATACATCGGATTTGCTTATTTTGTTTCCATGTTCTTTTATGTTATCTTTTTTTATACTGCACAAATTTGATTCAACATATTTCAGCATCCATTCTTGCATAATACTAACAAGAAAATGCTCCTATCTCCCAGAGTAAAAACTGCCTTTGACATGATCGTATCTATAGGTTTTTATATCTTAACTCAAGCGTAACTTAATTTTTTAAAATCCTAGTTGAAAGTCTCAAACCTATCCGGGGCATGACTAAACATGGTTTACAGTGTTAGTTCCACCCCATCACTGTCAATAAGAAGATAGAATAAGATGTAAACGCAACCAGAAAAGATTTGACTTTGCCCATTTTGGGGAGCAAGATAAAAATCAATTCATAGAATTTTTAGAAGATTTTTCGAGGAGAAAAATGTTAGAGATAGGAGAAAGAGGTTAGAGAGACTAATGAGAAGACTTAAGATTTTCTATTGTGGTTCTTGCAAAAAAACTTCAAATACATGTCTATTTATAACCACTATTACAACTACTAGAATTAATTATAACTACCAACAAACATAATAAATCTAATTTATAACTCACAACTTCTACCAAACTAAAAGATATATAGATACTCTAATTTATGAAGTTCAACCACTAACAAACTAATTAATTATATTCAAATTTGTAAATTAATTTTTAACACTGTCTCTTAATTTGCAAATCTATCCAAGATTAGTGCATAGCTTTTGAAAGACTTCAAACTTGAGTGGTTTGGTGAAAATATCCGCCACTTGATCTTCAGTCTTTACGTGCTTGAGTTCCACTTCTTTTTTATCAATGCAATCTTTAATAAAATGATATTTTATATGTATGTGTTTGTTTCGTTCATGGAATATTGGGATCTTGGCTAGTTCTTGTGCATATTTATTGTCAACAAAAATTTTAGTAGTTTCATCCTGTGTTAAATGAAGTTCTTTCAATAATCTTCTAAGCCATATGGCATGACAAGTACAAGAGATTGTTGTCACACATTCAGACTCACAAGTTGATAGTGTAATAATGACTTACTTCTTAGAATTCTATGTAATTGCACAATCACCCATAAAGAATACAAAATCAGTTGTACTTTTTCTATTATCAATATCTCCAGTGAAATCACTATCATAAAATCCCATAAGGTTGAAATCATTAGAAGATGAATAAAATAACCCAAAATTAATAGTACTTTTAAGGTAATATAGAACTCTTTTAGCAACATTCATGTGGGAGGTAGTAGGAGCTTTCATAAAACGACTTATTAGTGCAACTGCAAAAAGAATATCAGGCCTTGTAAATGTTAAGTATATCAAATTTCCCATAAGACTTTTAAAGAGAGTGAGATCTACTTTTTTCTCATTATCAAACTTTGATAACTTGATTCCATATTTTATAGGCATATTCACAGGATTGTAATTAAGCATTTTGAATTTCTCTAAAACTTTTCTTGCATAGCCTTCTTGAGAAATAAAAATATCATATTCCATTTGCTTCACCTCAAGGCCTAAATAATAAGACATGAGCCTAATATCAGTCATTTCAAATTCAAGTAACATGTTTTTCTTGAATTCTTCAAACAAACTTGGATTGTTGCTCGTGAAGATGAGATCATTCATATATAGACACACAAATAGAATATTACTATTAGGATGATACTTCACATAAAGAGTATATTCATGAAGGCAACAAATAAATCTATTATCTTCAAAATACTTGTTTATACGGCTATTCCATGCTCTTAGCGCTTGCTTTAGCCTATACAAAGCTTTCTTTAATTTCAACACTTTATTTTCATGCCCTTCAACCACGAAACCCAATGGTTGTTCTACATAAACCTCTTCATTAAGATAGTCAGTGAGAAATGCCGATTTTACATCAAGTTGAAAATTTTTTCACTTCATTTGAGCTGAGATAGCTAAGAGCAAATGAATAGTCTCCATGCAAGCAACTGGTGCAAAAACCTCATCATAATCAATCTCATGTTTTTTCTTATATCATTTAGCCACAAGTTTTGCCTTATACCTTTTCACATTTCCTTGAGAATCTTTTTTACTTTTATAGGCCCATTTGACACTAATAGTTTTATGTCCCTTAGGAAGAGTGGATAGTTCCTATGTGTTGTTATTTTTTACAGATTTGATCTCTTCCTGCATGGCTTGTCTCCATCTTGCATCTTTGATGGCTTCATCAAAATTCGTTAGTTCACTATCAAGAAAAAGACAAAACAAATCATTTGTATCAAAACTAGTGATCTCATCATTTTCATAGTAAAGATCTTGAATGCTCTTCAACTTTTGTGGCCTTTCACTTGAACTTTCTGGAGAAATGGGTGATACAACATGAGTTGGAGAATGAGGTGGAGATGCCTCTTGCAAAGGTACCATGGTCTCTTGGTTCTTCTCTTCAAAGTATGGAAAGAAATCATAAGCATTTTTTTATTTCTTTTCCCAATTCCAAGTCGCTTTTTCATTAAATTCAGCATCTCTACTTACCATGATATTGTCATTGCTTCGATTATACAATTTATAGCCTTTTGAGTTTGCGTCATACCCAATGAAAATATGTTTGACACTTCGATCATCGAGCTTCTCTTGTTGTGGAACATGAGCATATACGCAATACTTCTAAAAACTCGCAAATGGTTGACATTAGGTTTCATTCCGCTCCATGCTTCTTGGGGAGTCATGTCTTTCAAACTTGATGTTGGAGATTTATTAGATAAATACATTCCATAAAAAATTGCTTCGGCCTAAAATTCCTTGGGTATGTTTTTTGCTTTCAACATGCTTCTAGCCATATTAAGAATAGTTCTACTCTTTCTTTCCATAACTCCATTTTGTTGTGGTGATCTTGGATCGTTAAAGGGCGATGAATTCCATTAGATTCACAGAAATCATGGAATTCTTTGGAAATAAATTCACCTCCTCTATCTGTTCTCAAAGATTTTATTCTACTATCACAATATTTTTCTACAAGAGTTTTGAAATTTTTAAAAGCAACAAAAACATCTGATTTTTGCTTTAAAAAATATACTCAATTCTTCCTACTAAAATCATCAATAAATAGTAGAAAGTATTTGTTTTTACTAAATGAAAGTGGATTTATTGGTCCACACACATCGGCATGCACAAGTTGAAGTAGCTTGGTTGCTCTTGTAGTAGCTTCTTTTGGGAAACTCCTTTTCGAATACTTTCCAAGTAGACATGCTTCACATAATTGATTAGGATGGTTGATTAATGGCATTCACTTCACTATGTTTTCTTCTCCCATCACCTTTAGTGTGCCAAAGTTCAAATGACCAAATCTCATATGCCAACACCATGCTTCATCTTCCATACTAGCCTTCAAACATCTTACTTTAATAGTTTTGAGATTCAAGATAAGCATTCTATTCTTTAACATGTGCATCTTAGCAATCAAGTTAGCACTTTGATCTTTAAGCTAAAGACAATAATTTTTCATGTGAATTTCACATCCTTTTTTAAGAAGTTGATCCAAACTCAAAATATTACTTCTTAATTTTGGTACATAGTAAACATTAGTAATAAGTACATGCCCATCATTTTTTGAAGAGATTAGAATTGTACATTTTCTTTGAATTTGAACTTTTGAAGAGTCTCCAAAAAAAATATTACCATTAATCTTCTCATCAAGCTCCACAAATTTTTCTTTATTGTCGCACATGTGATTGTTTGCTCCATTACCTAAGTACCATGAATTATGTGTATTACTATCTCCATCTTTACATGCTAGCAACAAAGTTATTTTTTCCTCTTCTTATTTATCATTGAGAAAGTTGGCTTATTCCTCCTTCTCGTTTAAAGTGTTACGACATTCCCAAGTATAATGTCCATATTTATGACAATTGTAACATTCAATATTTGATTTGTTAGAATTTCTATAGTTACCTCTTCCTCTTCCACGACCTCTATTTGATGGTTGACTTTTGTCTTCATTATCGGCATTATCTTGAGTTTCATTTCTTTTAAATGCTTGACACGACCACGACCACAACCTTTACCTCTTCCTCGTCCTCTTTGCTTTCCACCATCATTTAAAATTGTATTTGATTTGAGAACTTATTCTAAATGCTCTTCTTGTCTTCTCTTTATTTTTTCTTCATAAGCTTACAAAGATCCCTCTAATTGTTCAAATGTCAAAATGTCTAGATCTTTTGATTATTCAATGACACAAACCACATAGTCGAATTTTGGTGGCAACGATTGAAGAATTTTCTGTACCACACGAACATCTTCCATCATCTCACCAAATCTCCTCATTTGGATTACTATACACTTTACCCTTAAGTAAAAATCTAAAATAGATTCAACATCCTTCATTTGTAAAGCTTTAAACTCGCCTCGTAAAGTTTGGAGTCGTACATTCTTTACTTTGTCAACTTCTTGGAGGGAATTCTTTAAAATCTCCCAAGATTGCTTTGCGTTGGTAGCATCAGTCACCTTTAGAAACATAGATTCATCCAAACCTTGATGGATGAGTGCAAGAGTTTGTTGATCATTCTTCTTTATTCTTGCAAAAGCATCCTTCTCATTTTGAGTTAAGGATCATTCTTCTTCGGGTAGATTAAAGTCTCTTTCTATAATATCTCACACATCTTGTGAGTCAAGTATGGCTTTCATATGAAAACATCAACTCTCATAGTTTTCTTTTGTATGACGAAGAAATTAAAAAGAAAATAGATTATTACTAGTCATCTCTAAAATTTTAACGAAAAATCAAATTTTGATACCACTTTGTTAAAGATAGGAGGAAAATGTTAGAAAACTCAAAATTTTCTATTGTGTTTCTTACAAAAAAATTTCAAGCACAAGCATATTTATAGTTACTATTACAACTATTATAATTAATAATAACCATCAACAAATATAATAAATTTAATTTACGACTGACAACTTCTAACATCAAAACAAAACCTAATCAGAAAAAAAGAGCATATACACAGATAACATCAAATTGAAAGTATTAAGCATACTCGTAGAGAGACCACAAGTTTAAAGTCAAAAACATCTCCTATGATTTTATTTGGACCACATCCAATCACATAATAATCAACATATTTAGATATTTATCCACGAAAAAAATCATATTGGTTAGAACAAAAAATAAAAGAACTGAATAAAACAGTTTTCTCCGACTCAATCTTGTAAGTAAACACTGAACCGACAATTAGTTGAAATCATTCTATTCAATTTTTTTTTTAAATATTTTTATTTATGATATGTATTTGATAAGTGTATGTATTATTTAAAATTGTTGAAATTGGTTCAAACAGTATTTTTGTGTAATATATGTCATTTTTCAAATAAATTTGAATAATAATATTATAATTTAATGCAAATAATTTAAATGATATATCTTAATAATAATTTGTTGTAAATGGTAAATAAATCTTGAAAATCAGTGACAAATAGTATAATCTAATGAAAATAAATTTACTCGAATTTTTAAAATTTTTATTTTTATTTATGATATATATATTTCAGAAATTTCTGTATTATTTAAAATTCTTGAAATTAGTTCAAGCAGTATTTTTGTATAATACACATAATTTTTTATAATAAATTTGAATAAGAATATTACAATTTAATGCAAATATGTTGAGTTTGTCATGAATGGTAAATAAATCTACTCAGATTTTTAAAATTTTTATTTTCATTTATGAAATATATATTTCAGAACTCTCTGTATTATTTAAAATTATTAATATTGGTTCATAATTTATCTTAATACTTATTAGACGAATGTCGGATATATAACCACCTGACTATGTAAGTATTAAATTTTAAATTAATGTGCTCATCCACTACTGTGCATATATATTTATACTCGTGGGTTTTCATATACATATCATTTTTATAAAGGCAAATGCACAGACGAAGACTTGTTAGTCTCCCAAGACCGACACCGGCTGCCGACCCGACTCCACCACCTCGGCTTCCTCGGACGCCACCGGCGTTGGTGATAGGTGAGAGGAGGGGGGAGATTATGGTGCTTGGGTTTCTTTTTAATCGTCTGCATATATATATATATATATATATTAACACTATTATATTATTATTTACATTTAATTTATAATTTAATGAATATAAAAATATAAATGAATAAACTTGATGTAAAAATTATGAATACATACATATAATATTTATATAATCTGTGTTAAACATATTGTTAGTAATAAAATTTTTTTCCAAGTGCTCGTCATATTTCAACACAAATTGTAAGAATTGATATGAATAATTTCAAATAATACATGAACTTATGAATTAGATATCATTTTTATTTATATCCAAATTTCAAATAATGATTTCTTTAGTTATCTATAACATTAGTATAAAATTTTTAAAATATTTTATCTATAATATTTTTATTAAAATATACGTGTGTGACGGTAAATTTAGATTAATAAATTAAGTTTTGACCTCATGATTCAATTCTATTAATGAGTCTATGTCAAAAGAATAAGTTTTGATGCTTATTTTGAATCTTATTTCAATAGTTATGTCACATATCACTTTCCCCCCAACATAACATGAATAATTTGTGAATTACATTAGTAAATTATAATTTGGATAAAGATATAGTCTTATCATGTATAATATAAGATTCTTATCTTTATTCATATTGTATTAAGTACTAGATCTAATTATATTTCAACACATTGTATGCAAACTTTAGATTTCATACCATGTAGTTTGCTAAGTCTAATATTACCATGTGCCAAATTATGTTCATACCTAGGCGCAATACCATATTTCAGGTCGGAAAAGTGCCTTCAATGAATGAAGGCATACCTAGCTTAAGTTAAAGATTATATAACATCGTTTGGGTCAAACTAACTGATTATGCTCCTAGTTAACTCAATGCTCAATAGCAAGTCTAAAACTGTTACCCGTGTCTAGTCATGTCTGGGATAGATTCCAGACTTACAGTTTAGGATTTCCAAAAATCAGTTAGGCCAATTTGTACCTTCAGGCAGGTTGTTCTTGAGTTCATGTTCTCAATATGATCCAATCTAAAATGTGTCCGAGCTCAAAATGTCAACATAAGAAATCCGCAGTGGACCAAAAAAGAAGCTGCAGTTTCCAACCAACTAAAGCCGAAATAGGCTGAATCATATTTGTGCAGTCCAAAAAGAAGGCAACATAAAAGAATATGGAAACAAAAAAGCAAATCCAATGATCCTTTATATTTCTTTTTCCTCGTTTAACTTTTAGAAAAAGAAAATCTCATTGAATATATGGATTTCAGAACAGGAGATAATCCTCTCCCTTGCCTTAACCTCTAAATTTTTTGTCGCTAGTGAAGTTCCCTCCAAACTTCATGTACACCACAAAAGACTTCACTTCATAAATTAGTGCTCTCTCCCTTCCCTTCAACTATCAAATATTCGGTGTGACTAACATTCAATCGCACGTTCTTGTACACAAACAAAATTAGTGACAACCAACCACGCTTTACTTTGTACATCTATTTCTATTTTTCATTATCTTCTTTTCTACTGCCGTCACTATTTTCTACTATCTTTACATCATTAGATTTTTCCACATCATCCACAATCTTTTCCTCAAACTCTTCTTCCTTAATATCATGTATTACCTGAAGAAGTTCGCAAGGAGTAGCAGCTGGGTCAAGCTCCCGGCAACCTTTTGGAGCATTGGCAGCTTCTTGACCTGTAAGCAAGTAGGAAGGGACCTGATGAGAGAATTGGAACATTTCCTCTCTTGGAATCCTCCTAATTTCTCCTGCGTCTAAGTGCCGGTGAAACACAGTCTTGAAACCAGCAACCTTGACCAAGGGGGCAACTCTCACCCCCAATTCTTCATTGTAATCTTCAAGTACTTCGACCATGCTATACTTGTGTATCACTTCATCCGCTGTGAGCTCATTCCAGTCAGGAGACCAGTTCCTATAGAGTGCCCAAACATCCCCTTTCCTTGGATATATAGAAATTGTTCCACGACTGCCCTTTGTCCACCTAACCTTGTGTGAAAAAGAATTGAGAGAGCTATAGATTTCATGTTTTCCCACTCTGAACTCCCCACAGGTTTTTGAGAAACCACAACCAACCCAGTTTAGCAAGCCCAATTCGCTGTTAGTTTTTGAATTAAGCCAACTAATTCGCATCTTGAATGGATTTAAAGATATGACATTTTGAATCATTGCATAATACCGAGGCATCCCATCATCATTATCATATGCAGCCCATATCTGATTCTCAGCAAAAGAATTTTCAGTTCGATCCTTGTCAAAGTCATGGAAATCTGGATCCTGAACATTTATGGACAGCATTTCTATAGTTTCTGGGTCTTTAATGGAACAAGTGCCAGGAGCAGACCTGATGCAGCAAGCTTCATCCCTCCCATCCGGGGATTCAGCTGACTTCTTTTGATCACATGCTTCCACTGAAGATTTTTTACCTTCTTCTTTCATATTCACTTTCTCAGTCCCATTTCTCTCTTCATTCGTTGCAGTTCCGGTGCTGTTTCTGGAACTAGATTCTTGTAATTTCTTCCGAATTTCTTTCTTAACTTTCTCCATCAACAGGCTTTGAATTTCGAGCTGCATATCCTTTGTGTTATTGGATTTGGCACTTGCATTTACTTTAAATGTTTCAAAATAACCTTGCTTAGACGCCGATAAATTACCTATGCTAGCTCCTCCCATTTCACCACCCATGTGATTGGTAATATTGCTTGCTTGGGAGTTAATGTCTTCCGTGCCTTTCCTTCTTTTTGCTGAATTATTAGCTGACGAACTACCACTGGATCGTTTAGAGGAATGCTGCTTTCGGTGCAAGGCCTCTTCTCTTTTTGTAGCTGACTGTGCTTCCTCACGCTCTCTCTTCACTTTCTCATATGCCTGCTGGACCACAGTAGCAGCTTGCGCCGTCGCTGAAGCAGTGCCAGCCCTAGAAAATGGTCCCCATTGGAAGTTGGTTTGACCATAGGAATCAGAAACATTAAAGGCACCATTGTTTCTTTCTGAAAACGTTGTGCTTTTGCTGGGTGCTTGATTTGAGTGCTGTTGCTGCTGAGGGAAGTTCCAAGGAGCAGGGGACTTAGGGCCATTTATAGTCGGCGGAGGTATCTCTACAGCCAAAAATGGCTCATGACAGTTGGGACACAGAAGATTATGATGAAGATAGACTCTGAGATACTCATATTGCATCTTGCAAGAATGGCACACAGTCCAAAAGGTACTTGGTTTTGGTTTATGAGATGAAGCAGGAGTTGTAGAATGACTGGCCCGTGATGTACTTTTGGGAACCCTCACATTTGAAGTACTTCCTTTGGGGAAGTGCTTGAAATTGTTGGCACTGGTACTCATTGATGAGACTCCACTTGAATTTGGAACCTTATTAAATACCTTATTCTTCCTCCTTTGATCATATGCTACTCTCCTAGACTTATCAGACAACACACTCCATGCCTCTGAAATATATTTAAATGCCCCATCAGCTCCTATAGCTTTGTTTTTATCAGGGTGAAGCATTAGAGCCAGCTTTCTATACTGTTTCCTCACTGCTTCATCGTCAGCTTGAGGACTCACCCCAAGTATTGAATACCAATCTACTTCCCCATTTATCTTATTTGTGGCAGATAAATGAATATCAAGAGTTGCTAACAGTGGTGAAATACCGTCAAGTCCAGGATACAGATTTTGGGCCTTCAGAGCAAATTTCCTAGCACCCACAATGTCCTTTGCAATAAACTTCTTCTCAGCAATCTCTTTTGCTCTGGTGGCCTCATCTTTGTTGCATTCCATTTCCCTTCCCTACCCTAATCACTCTTCTTTTTCCCCACGCAAGATTTAAACAATTCCAGTCAGCTACTGATCAATATGGCAAATTCTCCGTCTACTTCAAAAGGCAACAACACCCTCCATACTTCACGAGGAATAGCACATAAACAATTCAAACCAGAAAGCCACATTAGACAGCGTGACAGAATGTCAAAACAAAACTTAATCAGAAAAAGGAGCATATATACAGATAGCATAAAATTGAAAGCATTAACCATCCTCGTAAAGAAGACAGCAAGTTTAAAGTCAAAGACATCTCCCATGTTTTTATTTCGACCACATGCAATCACATAATAATCAACATGTTCAGGTACTCACCCACGAAAAAAATCATATCAGTTAAAACCAAAAATAAAAGAAACGAATAAAACAGACTTCACCAACTCAATCTCGCCAGTGAGAACTGAACTGGCAATTGCGAATACAAAAATATACGTCAGAACAACAATGACGAACATCAATGTTATCTATACTAGAAAGTAATATCGAGAATCAATCCAAATTAAAACTGAACCACGTAATCGAGTTGTCAGTAATCAAATTCAATTTAGTACTAAACCGTTTAACAGTAAAGAAGAATCACGATTATCGAAACCAGACCCTAATTTCAAAACTTTGAGACGTAAGCTTATGATTGTCGTTTGTGGATCGGTGCGAAAATGGAGCAACAGATAAAAAGAGAGAACAAGATTTAGATACAAGAATGAAACTTACGAAATAGAAAGAGCCGGGTCGTTTGATGGGATTTTGAAATCACAGAGTCACCATGGACACACCTCCATCAAGAAATTTTTTCTTTCTATTATGCCCCTCTTTTCCAACCCAAATCTTAAAGTCCCCCCAAAATCTGGACCTTTTTGTCAAAAACTTTACATAATCCCAAAAATATACTCACAAAATCGTGGGTGATGTATGGGCTTCTCATTGTCTTCAACTTATTTATGCCAACCCTAACCCATCCTTTCTTGATTGTCTCTGCAAAAACTTAACCATGGTTAATTTTTTACTCCGGTTCACAACATTACCAAAGCTAGGGTGATATTTGGAGTTACATATAATTAAAAAATTATTAAATATAATGGAAAATATTAGGGAATAAAATTTTCATCCCTCAAATTTTATATAAATTTGTTATATAACTAGCCAGTAGTGTTATCATATTAGGTCAAGTTATCATATAATAATTAATATTTTTAGTTAATTATATAAAATACATGTATTTGCATTTATGGTCATTAATACATAGACGATATAATATATAGAGATAATTCAAAAGCTAGACCTTGGTGTTACCACGTTAAGCCAAATCAAAATATAGTAATTAATACCTTTTTTAATTCATAATAGAGAAAAATATTTACTTGTATTTACTTCACTAATATATATTGTGTATAACATTTAATAATAAATTTTTACTAATGATAAAAATAATTTTTTTGTTATTAATAATATTTAAATTATATAAAAGAGCATGTATTTGAATTTATAATTATTAATATACTTATATTATATACTTCAGAGATACTTAATAATGATTGGGACATGTTCTTGTAATTAATAACAATTTATTTTTTATTTTTATCTTATTTATTTTATAAATAATGTGTATTCAAATTTATCATGTGTGACTATTTACAATATTATTGTAATTAATATTTTTAAATTTATATTTGATAAAAAGGATACAAATTAATGATAATAATACAAATATATATGATTAACCTATATCATTCAAATTCAATAGATATAATGTTTGTTGATTCTTACTGTAAATAAAAATATTTATCATTTTTAAGATAGACCGGAATAGACCAAATTGGATCAAATTGAATACTAATTATGTAAAGGTCTGAAATCTTAAGGAAATGAATATATATTAAAATAGTGGAAGCAAATAATAATTAGGGTTTACATTCCTTACGCAATAAATTGAGATTGCTAATAAGGCTACAGAAATGTTCCTAAAAACAGTTAAAATAACATAAACAGAAATGAAACTATAATTCGATGGAGTTAACCTCCACTAGCAACTTTGATAGGGTCTGGAAGGTAACCTTTACTCGCAACTTTCTTACTGTTCAGGATCTGAATCTTGGTCTTCTTGATCTGAAATGGTTAAATAGGGGGATAAACTACACTAATCCAGTAAAAATATCACATTAATAACTAATATGAAAAATCAAAGGTTGGTAAAAATTATGAAACAACTAATGAAGTTATTAATTCAAAAAAATTCATTTAAAATAAAAATTGTTTATTCCATACTTACCACTATGAGTTCCAAAAATCGACCTACGAATACAATAACTCAAATAACATTGTGACTTCATATCTAAGTGAGCAAGAATAGCAATTTACCTTTTTACCTACTTACTGGTACCCTTGGGGACCCATAGGGATGTCGCCCTACGCGTGAATCCAATATCTAAATTTGTCAATTAACCGGTCGTCCCCATAACCTATCTGATAATGAGTGTCAAAGCTACCATCACCTCGATACCCTGTCTAATACAAGAGTGAACCATATCTCCTAACTTTTTTGGTATGAGACTCCTCAGCCCCATGCGGTTGAGGTAATGTTCACTGTAGAGTTTTCTCTATGTACCGGGTCCGTCTAACCTTTCTTAAGGTATCCCGTAAGCTTTTCATGTATAGGTTTATTTTATCAAACAATCACCAATTACATACCAACATCTTATATTCACAAATCAATAAAAGTTATGCAAAGAGACGATACATAAATCAGGAAAGCATAATTGAGACATTTATTGCAAAACAAACCAACAAATGAGGGCTATCCAGTTAGATAAATCAAATAACCAAGAAAGCAATTTAAACTAACAATTCAATGCACACAATATAATAGTAAGCATTTCAAGCAATATAGGAGAGGATAAACATTAAATTAGGGCAAATATGCATTGACCGATTCTGGTTTCACTAGTGACCTGTAATTAACTTTAAAGTTTTCTAATTTTTACAAAACATAACATTATTGATTATTAAGTTTCAATTTATCATAATAGAAAAAAATGGTGAGGGATTCTTTCCCTAGATCAACGTCCGAAATGCTGTACTTTCTACTGCACCTCCTGGCGGTTCCTGAGTTTCTTATATTTTTTCTGCAAAAATTAAAATACTTGTCACGTATCCAAAAATACACCAAAAGGCTAAAAATAAGCGTTTTAAAGCATTTTCACCCAATATTAGAGTTCTGGAACGGCACCGTCGCCATGCTCCAGTACTGGCTCTGCCCTACGGTGGTGGTCTGCATCAGTCTAGTCAGTTTCGATTGGTTTAAGCCAGTTTTGGCTGGTTTTGCACGTGAACCTGCAAAAATCAAGTTAGGAGGCCTCAGTTAGCTGAAAAAGACAAAAAACTGAAATCCTACTAGCATAAGGTCTCTAGGTGCAGCGGCTCCACCGGTCCTCCTTCATAACTGAAGCTCCCTTTTGGGTAACCTGTACCAGAAAAGGATGGAGAACACGATGGTAAAAAAATTACACGAAATGAGAAACGAGAAGGGGGTCATCAGAGAGGGTTTTGGATTTTTGGCTACGGCAGCTTGGCCGAACTTTGCTCGTGATTTTCGGCTCTCCCCTCAGCTCTTTGGCTCTAATATGGGCATAGAGAGACTCGGGATCAAATTCTGAGTAAGAAAGAGAAAGTTTTACCTCTCTATGCGGTTGATAATGGTTCGTGTGCGGCGACGAGGGTGGTTGTCCTCCTTTTTTGGCATTTGATTCTTTCCCTATCTGCCCTTCTTCTTATTCTTTGATTGCTCCTCTATCAGTTAGGGTTACGGGGCCGACTGAAGAGAGGTTTAAATATATTTCTTCTCTTTGATTCTGACTGTCCATCCGCTTTGACCTGGAGCGAGGAGAGTTGTCCGATCATTACCTGTTTAGGCTGATTGCATGGACGAATCTAGATCGTCCATCACGATCAATCTCATCCGTTCGATTGCGTCTAAAGAAGAAATGCATATGGTTATTCGTGCACACGAGATGCGATTTGGGTCGTCAGATCGCTCAAGTATACGAATCGCCCGCATGGCCTCTCGCGTAGAGCCGATGTCACCGTGTCCACCACGCGACATGTTCTGACTTGTCGTGGCTACTGACCGAGTCGTCTCATGTAGTCAAACTTTTTTTTTTATAATTTTACCCCTTGTTTTCAAATTTTCGTTCAAAAACACCCCCATTATTTATACTTTTACCTTTTTTCCTTGAATTATGTTCAATTTTATACCTAATTCATTTTTTCTCAAATTAAAATAAAATTTTAATTATTTATATATATATTTTATAAATTGAAAAAATCATCTCGGGCTGAATTTTTGGGCCATGGAGTTACAACCTTCCCCCCTTAAGAGAAAATTTGGTCCATCAAATTTATTGCCCTTTCGCTAGTTAAACATTTAGGGGTATTGGGCTTTGAAGTCTAATTTTAGCTCCCAAGTGGCCTATTTCTTTGCGTGATTCTGTCATAAGACCTTGACAAAGGAGATTTCTCTGTTGTGAAATACTCTGCTCTTCTAGTCCATAATGTCTATCGGTACCTCCTCATAAGATATATCCTCCTAGGGTGAAAGTGACTCGTGAGATAAGATATACGAGGGGTTCGGGTTGTACTTATGTAGCATAGACACATGAAATACGTTATGAACTCTGGATAACTTTGGAGTAGTGCTAGTTTGTAGGCGGACGTACCAATCCTATATAAGATTTCAAACAATCCAATGAATCAGGGATTTAATTTTTCCCTCTTACCAAACCTACTGATCCCCTTGAAAGGGATAACCTTAAGAAACACCTGATTGTCTTTCTCAAATTCTAAGTCTCTCCTCCGGGTGTCCGCATAACTCTTCTGCCTACTCTGAGCTGTCTGGATGTTCTTTCTAATTTTAACTATCTTAGCTGTGATCTCATCTATAAAATATCGGCTAAATAATTTTCTATTACCCACCTCTTTCCAACAGATCGATGACCTACAAGGTCGGCCATATAATGCCTCATACGGGTTCATGTCAATACTTATTTGGTAGCTGTTATTGTAGCCGAACAATATCAAGCATAAGTGATCATCCCAATTGCCTCCGAAGTCTAGAACACAAGCTCGGAGCATATCTTCTAGTGCAGTGAATTGTCATTCTGATCGTCCATCAGCTTGAGAGTGGAATGTAGTGCTGAGGGACAATTTTGTTCCCATTACTTGCTGAAAACTAGACCAAAATCGAGAGGTAAACTTGGAGTCTCTGTCAGATACCACTGTTACTGGAACTCCTTGTAGCTTGACTATCTCCCAAATATAAATTCTTATTATCTTGTATAAGGGGTCGGTCATTTTGATAGTCAATAAGTGAGAGAAATTAGTGAGCTGGTCAATAATTATCCAGATAGTATTATGTTCTGAGCGTGCCTTAGGCAACCCTGTTACAAAATTTGTGGTAATATATTCCCATTTCCACTCCAAGATCGGTAATGACTGAAGTAACCCGTCTGGACATTGACGTTCTATCTTAACATGTTGACATACAATGCACTTAGATATGAAATTGGCAATTTCTATTTTCATTCCGCTCCACCAAAAATCGGATCGCATATTTTGATATATTTTAGTACTTTCGAGATGCATTGTAAACTTTGAGCTATGAGCCCCTATCATGATATTTTTTTCAGTTCACTGTCATCTAGAACACACACCATATCCTAGAACTTGGATAACTCATCACTAGAGACTCAGAATTCTAGATTTACTCCATGTTCTGTATCATTCCTAAGAGCTGTTATGGTAGAATCGGTCAATTGGGCTTTCTTTACTTTCTGAATCATTTCGGGTTAGAGAGTTAGATGGGCCAGGTATGTGACCCTCTTTAAGTCCTGAAGTCATATATGTTATGCAGCCCTTATTATCCTGCATTCAGAAACTATTAGGTGAGCCAATATACCTGCACTTTTTCTACTGAGCGCATTGCTATCACATTGCCTTTTCTCGGGTGATACAAAATCTTACAATCGTAGTTATTGAGGAGCTCTATTCAATGCCTCTGATGCATGTTGAGATCCTTCTAAATGAATATATAATTCAAGATCTTATGATTTATATAAATCTCAAAAGTCTCCCTATGCAAATAGTGGCACCAGGTCTTCAAGGCGTAGATAATAGCGGCAAGTTCCAAGTCATGGGTGAGATAATTCTTTTCATGACTCTTCAACTGTCTGGACCTATAGGTTATAACCTTCTCATACTATATCAGAACACACTCTAACCCCATATAGGAGGCATTATTATACACTGTGTATCCACCCGTCCCACTCAGTAGAGCCAAAATGGGTGCGGTAGTCAATCGTTTCTTGAGTTTTATAAAATTCCTTTCGCACTCCTTGTTCTACTCAAACTTAACATTCTTCTTTGTAAGTGGGTCAAATGAGCAATTAAGATAGAAAACTATTCCATAAACCTGCAATAATTACCTCTCATTCCTAGAAATCTATGAATTTCCTTAATCGAAGTCAAGTTTTTCTAACCGAGTATTGCCTAAACTTTTTAAAAATTCATTGATACTATATCCTTCGATATTATGTTTCTTAGGAAGATAGTCTGCTTGAGTCAGAACCCACATTTCTTCAATTTTGTATATAACTTCTTTTTCCTAAAAACCTATAAAACTTGAGTAAAGTGATGAGAATGTTTCTCTCTACTTCTTGAATAGACCAAGATATCATTAATAAATACAATGATGAATTGATTCAGAAATTGCCTAAAAACCATGTTCATCTAGTCCATAAAAATGGATGGCGTATTATTTAGCCCAAAAGGCATGACCGAAAACTTATAGTGTCCGTACTTAGTTCTAAAGACTATATTGGGAATATCCTCTGCCTTGATCTTTATCTAATGGTAACCTGAACGCAAGTCTATCTTGGAGAAAATCTGAGCACCCTGTAATTGATCGAAAATATCATCAATCCTGGAGAGAAGGTACTTGTTCTTAATTGTGACTTTGTTAAATCCATTGTAGTCAATACATAACCTCAGGGACCTATCCTTTTTCCTTACAAACGTGACTCCAGTACCCCAAGAAGATACGCTGCATCAGATGAACCCACTATCCTGTAATTTTTTGATCTGTTTTCTTAGCTCTTCCATCTCTACACGATTCATGCAGTAAAGGGCAACTGAGATGGTATAACAGCCCCGAAAATTAAAAGGAAACGTATATATAAAAATTCTAAGTGCAGAAGCGAAATAAAATATTATGATTAACATCTCTTACACAATAACCAAAACGTATTAAAAGTATGAAAGAATAAACTAACTAAAGTAAATACTAGAAATGAATACTATAAGGAAAACTATAAAATCTTTAGGTATCTACTCGCCGTCTTCCTGCGGAATGGGCTTGGAAACCAAGTCCTCCTAATCTGAAATGGTTAAGTAAGGAATGAGCTACACTAGTCCAGTAAAAATGTCACACTATCTTACCGTCACAGAAGTAAAGGTTGGTAGAAAACAAAAACGACCAATGGAGCATAATTTATAATAAATTTATTTATCAATAATAAAACCCCTTACTGTCCACTTACCTCGGTGAGATTCATGAAAACAACTTATAAAAACAATAACATTATAATATCATGAAATCATACGCACTCTGTAACATAACACATGTCATACTTTTAATATTTCGATCATCAGACAATAAATTTCTTCTTTTACCAGCCTACCAGTATCCATGGGGATCCATAGGGGTTCTTGCTATACGTGAACCATTCACCTTAATAACTTAACTCTAGGGCCGTCCCCATACCCCGTTCGGTATAGGCACCAAAACCATAAACCTCAATATCGCGTTCGGTATGAGGGTGAAGCAGGCCGTCCTCATACCCAGTCAGGTATGAGTGCCAAAAAATTTAAAGTCTCCATACCCCGTCCGGTATGAGAGACAACGTTCCCGGTAGGGTTCCCTATAGACCCGGTCTGTCCACCATCTCCTAGGATATCTAATGAGGCTGTCCACTTATCCATTTATCAATTCACATACCCTTTCTATTCTTTTCTTAGTTTTCTGTTTCTCACATAATCATGAATATGTAAACCAGTAATGAGCATCCAACAATGCGAGCATATAATCGGATTCACAAAATCAAGCAGTAGTGAAGTAAACAATGATTCATGCATTCAAAATCATAAAATAAATATATCAGACACCATAATGCCTTTAAAACTGTAAAATAAGTAAAAAAGCAACTGACCGAAAATATATCAGATTCGGGCCCTATTAGCAACCTTAATTAATTATACATATCTATTAATTCATAAAATACCATTTTGTCATTTATCAAGCTTTAATGCCGTGATAGAAAATAGGGTGAGAGATCTTTACTTGATTCGAAATCTAAAATCGATTTTTCACTGTGCCTACGGACAGTCCCTAGATTCCCTAAATTTTTTCCTAGAAACTGAAACACACTTCTGGTACCTGTACATGTCCCAAAAAAAACTCCAAATCAGACCCAGGGCCTCCTCAACCAATTTCAGAATTCCAGCATGACGGCTCCACCGTGCTCCGGCGGCGGCGCCGCTGCCCACAACAGCGATCTGCCTCGGGTTGGCTATTTTCGGCCGTTTCCGGCCGAATTCAGCCAAACTAGCACCAGTTCCTGCGAGAAAACATACGTAGGGCCTTCGGTGGGCCAAAAAAATACAAAAAACTGAGACTTATGGGCGGCGGAGCTCTCGGGTGCGGTGGCTCCTCCGGCGCAAGTTACGATTTGGCATTTTGCTCCAGTCAACCTATAGAGGAAAGGACGGTGGTCACAGTGGTGTAAAAATTAGATCGAATGGGAATCGGGAAGGGCCTCATCGGAGGAAAAAATCTAGAAAACCTGCGGCAGCACCGCTAGGCTTCGGCGGTGTTTTTCGGCCAATTAGCTGGTGGTTTGGCTTTGATTTGGCCACAGGTGGGTTCAGCATCGAAATCCAAGCCAAGAGGAGAGATTTTATCTTGTTTGGCGGTCAGAAATTGCTCCGGTGCGGCGGCGGGTGGCGGCGGTCAGTTCCTCTGGTGGCTGGGATGTCTTCTCCAGCGAGGGCTCTGGCGGCTAGGGTTTGGGATTGGGTGCGGATGAGATTATTTATAACCTTCCCCATTTAATCTGAGCCGTCCATCAGGATTTAATCTGGACTGTCCGATCGCGATTAAATTAGAAATGAATCTGAACCGTCCATCGCGATTCCATCTGGGTTGTCCGTGCGTGATTCAATCAGGGTCGTCCGCACGATCGTTTGATTTGGGCAGTCCGTGCACGCGAGAACGGATCTCAGCCGTGTGATCGCGCGCACGCGGATCGTCCACGTGGCTCCGTTTCGTGTGGCCTCCCGCGTCAGCGTCTCTGCTACACGGCGTGTCCTGGTTAGCCAAAGCTGCTGACCGGGCTGCTGATGTGGCTGCTGAAGTGGTGTAATTTTTTTAAATTACGTTTTGACCCCTGGTTTCCGATTTTCTTTTCAAAAACACCCCCAGAATCTAAATTTTCACCCATTTTTCCCAAAATAGTTTTCAATTAAACCCCAAAAATAATTCTACCCATTTTTATCATTATTATTATTTTTATTTCCATTTAATTAAATTAAACTAAATTAAAACCATATATTATTACTTAAATAAATCAATTATAAAAATTAAAATAAAATAAAATAAAAATAACTCCAATAATAATAATAATAAAAGAATTAGGGTGTTACAGTTGGACTGGGTGTCAAGGTGAAAATCTTTGGTAAATTCTACTTTTCTATCCACTAACAGTTCGGGTAGTTCATCAAGAAATACATCCAGGAATTCTTGGACCACAAAGATCTCTTGAATGTAAATTTCTTTCTTAGTTTTGCTAATGTAGAAAAGACAATCGAGTTAAAGCGTCGTATAACAATGCAATTGCCATGAAGGAAGAAAATATCTAACACTTTTATTAATTTGTGAATAACTCTTTATTAAAAAAGTTGAATACAAGTTTTTTATAGACACAATCTATGGTAGCGTGATACGCCGCTAACTAGTTCATTCCCATAATTACCTCAAAATTCTTCGTGTCTATTTCTATCAAGTCTACACTCAATTCCATATATGCTATATCTATGATGCAAACTTTGTATATAATTTTATCTAGTAGTGTCTCGTTCCCAGGGGTAGACACAAACAGTATAGAATCGAGATTTTCAAGTAATACATTCAACTTTTTTGCAAAAATATGTAAGATAAAAGAATGAGAAGCACTAGTATCAATCAAAACATGTGCAAGGTGATTACAAATAGTGTACGTACCTTGTATTACGTATGGATTGGCTTCAGCATCATGCTAGGTGAGGGTGCAAAATATTTGGCTTGATTCTGATTTCGCGGGCACTTTCTCGTGTAGTGCTAGACACTTCCATATATGCGATAAGTATTGTTGAGGTAATCGTAGGGTCAGTCTCCATAATCCTTACCACAGTGTTGGCAAGCCCTGCCGCATCATGTTGCCGAAGCCTGAGTAGGAGCTTGAGTTACGGGCCTATATCTTTTGTTCTGCTGAGTCGGTGCAGTAGGTGTTGATCTACAGTGTGGAATTGGGGGTTTAAAATTTTTCACTACTGGAGAAAAAGTACAGAGGTTCCTCTCTATTAGTTGTGCCTTGGCTAGGACTACTGAGTAGGTGTTGAGTTTGAATACATACAACTGTTACCTGATCTTAAGACAGAGGTCCCACTCAAATATTTTTGCCTTTCTACCTTCATCTATCATACTCTCAGGAGAATACTGATCTAATTTAGAAAATTTTGGGCATACTCGGATAATGTCATCTCCCCTTGGACCAGGTGTGCAAACTCCATTTTCTTCAAATGTCAAAGATGCTCTAGGAGGTATTGTACATTGAAAGCTACTAGGAACTGTTCCCAAGTGACTAGAATGGGTAGGGTGGCCTGCTTTAGCTGCCACCAGCGACTTGTCTCACCCGCAAGCATGTAGGTGACAAAGACAACCTTCTGTCCGGAAACTACCCCAAGAGTTGCGAAGGCCTTCTCTAACTCGGCTAACTAATATTTGACATATTCAAAGGAGGATATTCCTTTAAAGGTATATGAGTTAAGTCTTTTGTACCTCTCAATGTTGTCTGCTTCCATCATGAGTGGAACTAGATCTCGTGAAAGAGGGATTGGATTATGTTGGGGAAAGGTCGGGTGACCCTGTGGCGACACCTGGTTGTATGGTGGGGGCATCAAATTATACTGTGCCATTGCTGGATGATATGGTAGAGGAGCAGGGTTGTATCATGGTGGCACCTGATCTTCTCATTGTAGGGGTGGCTCAGACTGTGGCAGAGGTGGAGGGTAAGACAACTCCCTTCTTTCTTCCCGGGCTAGCTCGGTGGAGATAAATCTCTCCAGCATCACAAAGAGTCGATCGACATCCTCTCGAAGTGATCCATCTCGAGCTGCTCGATTTAGTAGGGGTTTTCCTCTCCTCATATCCTTGTACCTGCATTTTGCAAGAGATGGTTGAGTGTCAGGTTATATTTATGTGTTTTAAAATCTGTGTAAAGAATGGTTCCAAGGGACACGGCTCTGATACCAACTATAAAGGCTCGAAACCTAACCTAGTAAGAATATCACACTAATAACTGATATGAAAAATCAAAAGTTGGTAAAAATTATGAAACAACTAATGGAGCCATTAATTCATGTAAATTCATTTAACATAAAAATCGTTTATTCCATACTTACCTTTATGAGTTCCAAAAATTGACCTACGAATACAATAACTCAAATAACATTGTTATTTCTTATCCAAGTGAGCAAAAATAATAACTTACATATTTACCTGCTTACTGATAGCCTTGAGACCCATAGGAATGTTCCTCTATGCGTGAACCCAATATCTAAATTTATCAATTAACTGACCGTCCCTATACCCCATAAGGTAATGGGCGTCAAATTTATCATCGTCTTGATACCCTGTCCGGTATGAGAGTGAACCATATCTCCAAACCCTTCTGATATGTGATTCATCAGCCATGTCTGGCTGAGCTAATGTCCACGGTAAAATTTTTTCTATATACTGGGTTCGTCCACCCTTTTTCAAGGTACCCCATAAACTTCTCATGCATAGGTTTACATTGTCAACCAATCACCAATTATATTCCAATATCTTATATTTACAAATCAATAATAAGTCATGCAAAGAGACAATACATAAATCAAGCAAACATAATTGGGACTTTTATTGCAAAACGAACCAACAAATGAGGGTTATGCAGTTAGGTAAATCAAATAATCGAGAAAGTAATTAAAACTAGCAATTTAATGAACATAATATAATAGTAAGCATTTCAGACAGTATAGGAGAAAATAAGCAGTAAACTAGGGCAAATATGCATTGATTGATCCGGCTCCACTTGTGACCTGTAATTAATTTTAGAGTTTTCTAATTTTCACAAAACATAACATTATTGATTATTAAGCTTCAGTTTACCATAACAGGAAAAAAAAGTGATAGATTCTTACCCCAGATCAGAGTTCGAAATGTCGTACTTTCCATTGTGTCTCTTGGCAATCTTTGGGTTTCCTGAATTTTTTTTGCAAAAATTAAAACACCTGTCACGTATCTAAAAATACTCTAAAAGACCTAAAATAGGCGTTTTAAAAATTTTCTGGCCAATTTTAGGGTTCTGGCTGCCGTGCTCTAGCATCGACTCCACCACCCACGACTGCAGTCGTCCACAGTCTAGCCAGTTTCAGCCGGTTTAGGCCAGTTTTGATCGGTTTTACACGTAAACCTACAAAAAATCAAGTTATGAGGCCTCGGTTAGCAAGAAAAGACAAAAAATTGAAATCTTATCGGCAAAAGGTCTCTGGGTACGGCAGTTTCGTCGGGCCTCTTTTGTGGTCGAAACTCCCTTTCGACTAACCTGTACCAAAAAAATGACAAAAATACGATGGTAAAAAAATCACGCGGAACAAAGAACAGAAAGGGGGTCATCGAAGAGGGTTTTGAATTTTTACTCACGACAGCTCGGTCAACTTTACCCATGGTTTCTGCCTCTCCCGTCGGCCCTTTGGCTCTGATATGGGTATAGGGAGACTCGGGATCGAATTTCGAGCGAAAAGGAAAAAACTTTACCTCCCTCGATGATCGAGGTGGCTCGGTGCGACAGCAACGGTGGCCGTCCTCCTTTTCCAGCATTTGGTGCTTTCTTCGACCGCTCTTCTTCTTCTTCTCTAGTCGCTCCTTTGTCGGTTAGGGTTACGGGGATGATTGAAGAGTGGTTTAAATACCTCTTTTCTTTCTGATCCATGTCGTTGATCTACGTCGACATGGAGCGAGGAGAATTGTTTGATTGTTGCCTGTTTAGGCTGATTGTGTGGGCGAATCTCGACCATTTATTGGGATCAATCTCATCCATCCAATTGCGTCTAAAAATGGAATGCATCTAGGTCGTTCGTGCATGCGGGATGCGATCTGGGCTATCAGATTGCCCAGGTACGCAGATTGCTTGCGTGGCCTCCCACGTGGAGCTGATGTCAATGTATTCGCCATGCGGTGCGTTTTGACTCGTCGTGACTGCTGACTGGGCCGTCCCATGTGGTCAAACTTTCTCTTTTTGCAATTTTACAACTTTCACCAATTTTCTCCAGAATTATTTTTAATTTTGTCCCTAATTCATTTTTTCTAAAAAATTTAACAAAATTTAAATTAAAATAAAAATTAATTATACATATTATAAATTTAAAACATCATCCCGGGCCGATTTCTGGTCCCCTGGTGTTATAAATTGAAAGTAAAAGTTTGAACTAAAGTAGTCTTTAGTATCAATTAAGAGTATGACTCTGGACTAAATGCACCAAATGTTTTCTTCTATTTTCTACTTAAAAAGTGAATAAAATATAAAATTAAATAAAAAATATGTTTTATATCTTAGTTTTTTTGTGTTTTCAGCTTGAATCGATCAGTTTCAAAAATAGACTACTATCGATTCATTTAAATGTAGAACATGGATTATAACAAACAATATTTAGTATGGTATAAACTAGATAAGCAATCTGAAACAATTTAATTTTTTATTTGGATTAGAAAATAGGCAACTCGAACTGTAAGTTCTTTTCGGTATATCGTTTATTTCAAACATTTAAGAATAATAAAGAAAAAATATATTTAATATAATTACATTATAGACATTAATAATTTTTTTATAAAAAAAGGCACATATTGCATGGCTCGAAAAATTAATACTACATACGGTAATATGAAAGACTTTTAGCTAAAAAATTATTACAAATTACATATAAATCAACCAAATAAGTATTAAAAGCAATTGTCCTTTATACTTTTGAATAAAAAATTCATACTATAAATTATTAAACTTCATACAGATTTTTAGTTATTTTATTAACTTTTAAAGATATAAATACTCTTAACTATATTAAAAATGAAGTAAATCAAAGTTTAAAGATGAAGTAAATCATGATATTAAAGAAGAAAAAAATCAATGTGTTAAAAAGAAAAGTAAATTTGGGTGTTAAAGAGAGAGTAAATCAAGATATAAAAGTAAATTATACTATTTGTAATTAATTAATTATTCTATTTTATGTTTATTCTTAATATGGTGAAAAGCTTTAGGTTAGGAAGCTTTACACCATCAAAAAATTATTCTTAATATAATAATAAATTTTTAGGTTAAGAAATTCCTAAGTTATTTTATAAATCTTATTTGGTCTACATTGTTGAAATAAAAAAATCTAAAAGATAATAGCCTTCATACCCAGTTACCATCCTCCAGCCACCAACCACCACAGGATTGGTTACCTCCACTACCAGGCAACTTCATAGTCGCCCTTAGATGTTATTGTTTCTCCCTTCATCACCACAATTCCAAGTTGCCATAGTCACCACATACATCATCTTCAACTCATCCCTGTTGCAACTCTTTGTGCACGTACGCATGCATGTTGGCCATGGTTACCCTTGTCACAACTCCGTTCTAGATCCAAGTCAAGTCGAGTAAAAGTGGAATCACTGAGTTAACTAAGTGAGTTCTTGGTATGAGTTGACTTAGTGAGTTGATTCAATGTAGAATCAATATTTTTCTCATGCAAACCAAATTACTAGAAGAAATCCCAACATGACAAACTCTTATCTTTAGTAAATTTATAGTAGAGACTTAAAGGCAAGGGACTTGACTTGAGTTCTTAGCAAAATAAATGGGTATTGATTTATTGACTAACTCACGTATGACTTTTAACTCACTAGAACTGAATATCCCAGATAAATTTAATAAAAACTCTTAGATTATAGACTAAGGAGCCACATATTATATTATTAATATTTCTAAATATTTTTATATATATGTTTCATATCCAAATAATAAAAAGGTTATTATTGTAGATGGTTCCCCCAATACTATTGCAACCAAAAGCGACATTAAGTTTAACCGTACTTTTGTCATGAAAAATGTATTACATATCTTTAAATTATGAACTAATCTTGTGACAATTAGTAAATTATCACAAAATTTGAACTCGAAATAATATTTGGCTTTTTTAGTGTGACTTTCTAGACTAGAATTCAGGGAAGATGATAAGATGTGCTGAAGTCAGAAAGGGACTACTATTTCAATGCATATCAGGGATCTTTCTCTACTATTATTACCAACCTCACATACAATATTTGACTTCACAGTAAAAGACTTGAGCATCCATCATTCTCTATCTTAAATGTGATGTTTCCCTCATTATTTTGAATTTGTGGATATGAAAGTTTACACAACAACATCTGTGAGTTTGCAGAATATAAACTTATGACATTTTCATTACTAATAAATGAAGTTTAGTACCGTTTTAATTAATCTACTAATTAATCTACAATGATATTTAGTAATTATCTCATAAACCTAATATTTATGGGGCTTGATGATTTTTGTTATTTTTTGACAACTGTACTAGAGTCACTTACTTATTTTCACTCAATGTCAGATATGATATTAGTCATATATATAATATGAAAAAAAGCTCAATTTAAAGCATTTATAAAGAAATTCAAAATCAACAATGCTAAAGATTTTTTCAATCACACATTTTCCTTATTCTTTCATCAAGAAAGAATGTTTCATAAATCATCATGCATTCCCACTCCACAACAGAACAAAGTAGTGGAGCACAAGAATGATTCCTTTTAACCACCATTAGAGCTTTTCTTTCTCAAAACAATGTCCTAAAAAATTTGTGGAGTAAAACGGTCCTTACTGGCATCTATATTATTTATCACTTAACCACAAGTGTTCTTAACGCCAAAAATCCTCTTGAAACACCTCAGTAGTTTTACCCAGTAGTAAGTGTCACAAATCATTTAAACTTTCAAATATTTGATTGTGTTAACTTTGTTCATATTTATTTTACTAAAGAGGGACATTTAATCCCTGAGCTCTAAAATGTTTATTTGTGAGGTAACCCTTCTCTCAAAAGGGGTATAAATGTTACCACTCGCCCATTCAAAAGTTATATGTTTATATGAAAGTCACATTTATTGAACAAGAATCATATTTCATATAACCTTATCTTCAAACAGAGTTTATATTAGAAGATAAGGATACAAAATTCATAATATAATTTAACCTATCATAATTACCACATACTCAAAATCATCACCATAAGAGAACGTTTAAAACCCATTAAAAACTCACCACCACAAGAATAATTTCAAAATCCATCCTCTCAAGAGACAACACCAGATGATAGGTTTTATCAAGTGAACACAAGGAGGAAAATACCAAATACTGAGCCAAATCATGTTCAAGAATATGACCTTGATCTTGGTATGGATATAAGTCCCGAAAAACTTACACAGTCCTCTAATCATGATATATATGTTGCACTTTATAAATATATGAAAGAATGTATTAAACATCATTTGTATCTTATCTCACAATTTATGTCATATGATAAGTGTTGATCAATTAATAAAAATTTTGTTACAAGTTGAAATAATGAGTATATCCCTAACATAATATCTAAGACATTGTCTTGTAAAAATGAAAAAAATCTTGTGGTTATAGAAATGCAGGAACTTGAAAAGAACCAAATTTAGGAAATAGTGGATCTATCAAAAGGTAAGTACCCGACAGGATACAAATAGCTTTTTTCAATAAAAAAAATAAGGCAGATGGAGTAATCGAGAGATATAAAGCAATATCGGTGGTAAAAGATTATATACAAACATATGCAATCGACTAATAGGAGACATTTTCATTAGTAGCTAAGATGAATACTGTGCGAATCTTACTGTCATTAGCTTCCTACTTTGATTGACAATTACAACAATTTGACGTAAAAATGTCTTTTTATATTTAAAAGAAAAATTTTCATGGATATCAGGCTTTGATAGATGTGCATGACCAAATAAGGTATGTAAACTAAATAAAGCTCTATATGGATTCAAATAATTTCCAAACCATAGTTTGAAAAATTTGTAAATGTCACAATAAATATGAGATTAAGTATACTCGAGGAGTCACACTCTTTTCATTAAATAATCAGAGATAGTGAAAGTTATAGCTCTCATAATATATGTTGATAATATTATTGTAATAAAAAATGATAAGAATGAATAACAAATACTAAATGGCTCATGTCAATTAGGACATAAAAGATTATAATGAAGACAGACTCTGAAATATTCATATTACATCTTGCAAGAATGATATACAGTCCAAAAGGTACTTAGTTTTGGTTTATGAGATGAGGCAAGAATTGTAGAATGACTGGATCGTGATGTAATTTTGGGAACCCTCACATTTAAAGTATTTCTTTAGGGGAAGTTCTTAAAATTGTTGGCACTGGTACTTATTGATGAGACTCCACTTGAATTTGGAACCTTATTAAATACCTTATTCTTCCTCCTTTGATCATATGCTACTCTCCTAGAGTTATAAGACAACACACTCCATGTCACGATTAACACCACGTCTTACAGGACAATGATCAAAGTATACTTATTTAAATCACTTACACTTAAGTTAAATAGAATAACTTGACTTTGTTATTCATAATAGAGTCACATAAGTTTTATATTCCTTGAATGTAAAAAAGAATATATAATATGAGGCTCTAAACTTTATTTCTTACATTATAAAATAAAAGTATGAAATAATAACCGTAATATCAGGGCCTAGTTTTAAAATTTTTTATCTCTATAATCGCTCACTCTGCAACAGTATCTTTGGTATCTAAAAGGTGATAGGATAGTGAGATACAAGATTCAGTAAATAATGTTATGAAATCATATCATAGTACATGCAATACTCACAAAAAAAAATATATAACTTATACATTTTTAGAAAACAAATATATGAATAAAAAATTGAAATCAGAAAATAAATATATGAATTAGAAACTGAATGCACAAATAAAAAAATAGATTCACAATTGCTTAATTGTATAATGAACTATACTTAATCACTGTTATGAAAGGCTTATCAATTATCACACACACTTATCATTGGTTTCCCATGCACCCGAACACAGAACAACATACATGGGTATCCTGAAAACACTACTCCCCACCATATACGAAACTGTTAGGACAAACATATCACACTGATTTTGCATACACCTAAACAGATAACAACATATATGGGTGCACATTTATCATTTTACCAATACATTAGAACACAAAACAACATATATAAACACACTAAAGCTTAGCATAATGCATGTGCTTTTTGAATAACTTATTTTCATAACGAATGATGCACACATATCAAAATCACATTTTGAAAATAAAAGCGAAATAATACTTATATTAAAGTAAAACTTCAACAAATACTTGTTTGTCACATATGAAAATATGCATAAACATTTTCCAACCATACATGCCATAATATCACAACATCTACCAACACATTTTTTTTTATATTAAAAGTACGTAAAATACTTCAAAACTATGTAGGCTAATGAATCCACAATATTTACTTATCTTAGATTCTAAGTAGTCATATTTTAAATTTTATTTTTTATCTATCACTTTATGAATTCCCTCAGTAGAGTTCTGATGCGATTTTGGTCATTTTCTTCTTTAAGAATATCCAACATAATACTCAAAAATAATCCCAAAAATCAAAGAGAAATCGAATTTCAAAACTTAAGAAAAGGCTTACGTTTTCTCACGATTTATGGCCTCCTTTAGTCATGAGCCTTTTTTTTTCTTCTTTTCATTTTTCTTTCTTTTTGATGGGTGTTGAATCCACCAAAAATAAATTCCTATTCGAATAACAAAATAATATTGTAGTTTGGTGATATGGTCAAATCCACAGAGAATTAAGTTCTAATATTCTTTTATAACCAACAATTAAATAAAAGTGCTAATAGGAGGTTTTTACTTTGAGTTGAAATTGAACAACCAATATATTAAAATAAACCAACAAATAAAAATCAATTAAATGATATTGACAGAAAATAATTTAACAAAATAAGAAAATATAAATCAATTATGAATAGGTTTCCAGTCAAAGAAATAATATCCTTTTTAATATATAACGTTGAAAATTGATGGAAGGATAATTCTTACTAATTCTCAATAAACCGATTATAGCTATTGAAGATGCTCCTAATAGCCAGTTTTTTTAATTTTAAATTAGTCAAGAGATACTCATTAATTAACTCTTACTAATGAACAACCCCGGAAATGCTCCTAGAGTTTAATGCACCAATGATTAAAAACTAAAAAGACCCAGTTCTAACCAACAAATTCAACCCCACGATTCATTTAAATTAGATTATATATTTTCTTAATGTGAACACTAATTTATCACTAATTATCAAGATATTCTGAATGATTACATATTCATGAATCTTTAATGGCGATATGTTTTTACCCTAGACGCGCAATGGACCCTATTGCAACAAATAACAAACATCAATATTCTTATGCACATAAGAATATTGAAATATTGAAAATAAAGAGAAATAAAAGTAAAACAATTAGATCTCACAACCCTTATATTAAAACTTCAATTAAATCTTTGACTGAAAAATTGTGTTTAGCTTCTCATAATGAGCATGACACACTAGAAAGTTTAATTAAAATTGACTGAAAAAATCGTAGAAAGTATGGTTGAGAAAGACGAAGTCTGCTACTATGTTTTTTCTTGCAGTTATAGCTCTTTTTTTATTCTTCTATTTAAAGAGTCAAGTTATGGTCAAGTAAGGTTTTTTTTTCTCCTTTGATCTCAATCTATTTCCATGTTTAAAATACTTATTATTATTATTTTTCTATTTTCTCTCTTTTTTTTCGTTTTGACAAATCTTGAAAAATCTGTATCTGATGCCACCCCCAGGATGTAAGCCTTGCCCAAGACTTACCGGTGCATGATCTGATGTTAGCTACTGCTTTTGAGTGTAAGCCTTGCCTGTGCATGATCTGATGTCAGCTGCTACTTATGAGTGTAAACCTTGCCCAAAGCTTAGTCATTTACCTGCTACTGTTTCTGTAGAAAACTAGTTCTGTTGTACTATTTTTTTGATTTTGAATTTTATCTCTAGACCTTCATCAAAATAAGTAAAATCACTTAAATTATGCAACAAATGACTCAAATATGCATTCAATCTAAGCAATAATAATGATATTTATGTACACAATTACTTCTCATAAATGTAGCAGAATTTTTTCAAGTTTTTTATCTAAAATACATTTTAAAACTCTCATAAAATCACGTACTTCACCCTATTCGTCTTCCTTTACCTCTCTACTTCTCACTTTTTATGTATTCCAACCACAATGTTCTCTCTCCATTCCTGCATCCCCTATTTAAAGAAGGGATGAGCTACAAGAGAAAGGTTGTCACCATTCCATAATACCACTTCATCTAAAAAGTTGCCATCTTTCATCATGCCATTTCATCTAAAAAGTAATCATCTTTTATCATGCCACTTAATTTAAAAGATTCCCACTCGTCATGCTTATTTATATGCTTATTATAGATTCTTCCACACTCTTCCACTTGATTCTTTATCCTTATCCATTATTTAGCTGCATATTAATTAAATCTAAGCAAAAATAGAGCCCATTAGACTTTCTTAGGCACACCTAAGCTCATAAGCCCTAAATAACAAGCCATTATTAGCTTATCCACATGCCTATCAGTTTTTTCTTTATTTTCTCCCTAATTTTTCTTTTACAAAAAGTTTTCTCAATTCCTAAAAAATGTTTTTTAACCTTTTAAGACATCGTTTGTGACATCAAAATTGGTTTTTTTGGCCGAAAAAATTCAGTTTCCTATTTTTTTTCTTTTTGGCTTTAAACTAAATCATTGAGCTTATTATATATTTCTAAGGACATATAAATGCTAAATTAAACATGTTAACCACAAAAAGTTAACTCATGGTATTTTTGAGCTTTTACACTCCATGCCTCTGAAATATATTTAAATGCCTCGTCAACTTCTACAACTTTGTTTTTATCAAGGTAAAGCATTAAAGTCAGCTTTTTATATTGTTTTCTCACTACTTCAGCATCAACTTGAGGACTTACCCCAAGTATTGCATACCAATCTACTTCTCCATTCATCTTATTTGTGACAGATAAATGAATATCAAGAGTTGTTAATAATGGTGAAATACCATCAAACTCATTATATAGATTTCGAGTCTTCGGAGCAAATTTCCTAGCACCCACAATTTCTTTTACAATAAATTTCTTCTTAGCAATTTCTTTTGTTATGGTAGCCTCATCTTTGTTGCATTGTATTTCCTTTCCCTACCTTAATCACCTTTCTTTTTCCATATGCAGAATTTAAATAATTCTAATTCACAACTTATCTATATAATAAAATTTGCATCATCTATACTTCAAAAGAAACAACACCCTCTATACTTAATGAGGAATAACACATAAATAGTCAAAACCAGAAAGCCACATTAGACAACATAGTAGAACATTAAAAAAAACTTAATTAAAAAAGAGCATATACACAGATAGCATCAAATCGAAAACATTAAGCATCCTCGTAAAGAAGACATCACCTTTAAAGTCAAAGACACCTCTCATGTTTTTATTTTGACCACATGCAATCACATAATAATCAACAAGTTCATATACTCACCAATAAAAATCATATTGATTAAAACAAAAAAAAAAATGAATAAAACAGTCTTCTTCAACTCAATTTCACAAGTGAGCACTGAACTGACATTTTCATAGAAAAAGATACATGTCATAATAAAAATGACGAAAAATCAATATTATCTATACTAAAAAGTAACATCGAGAAGCTCAATCCAAATTAAAACAGAACCATGTAATCAAGTTGTAAGTAATCAAGTTTAATTTGATACTAAACCGTGTATCAGTCATGAAAAATCATGATTATCAAAAACAGACCCTAATTTCAAAACTTAGAGATGTAAGCTTATGATTTTTGTGTGTGGATTGGTGCGTAAATGGAGCAACAGATAAAAAGATAGAACAAAATTTAGATACAAGAATGAAACTTACGAACAAGATTTCAATGAGGCATTGAAATTGTTGGCAGTAGTACTTATTGATAAGACTTAACTTGAATTTGAGACCTTATAAAATACCTTATCTTTCTTCTTCTGGTCATATACTAGTCTCCTAGACTTATCAGATAACACACTCCATGCCTCTGAAATATATTTAAATGTCCCATCAGCTTCTATAGCTTTTTTTTTTATCAGGGTGAAGCACTAAAGCCAAGGTTCTATACTGTTTCCTCACTGCTTCATCGTCAGCTTGAGGACGCACCCCAAATATCGCATACCTATCTATTTCCCCATTTATCTTTTCTGTTGTAGATAAATGAATATTAAGAGTTGCTAATAGTAGTAAAATACTATTAAGCCCAAAATACAGATTTTGGGCTTTTAGAGCAAATTTCTTAGCACGCACAATGTCCTTTGCAATAAACTTCTTCACATCAATCTATTTTGCTCTCATGGCCTTATCTTTTTTACATTCAATTTCCTTATCACTCTTCTTTTTCCCTATGTATAATTTAAACAATTCCAGTCAGTTGTTTATTAATATGGAAAATTTTGCATCATCCCATACTTCAAAAGGCAATAACACCCTTTAAACTTCATGAGGAATAACACATAAATAATTCAAAACAAAAAGCCACATTTGACAGCATGACAAAATATCAAAACAAAACTTAATTAGAAAAAAGAGTATATACACAGATAGCACTAAATTAAAAGCATTACGCATCCTTTTAGAGAAAATTATGAGTTTAAAATCATAAATATCTCCCATGTTTTTATTTCGACCACATGCAATCACATAATACTCAACAAGTTTAGGTACTCGTCCACAAAAAATCATATCGATTAAAACACAAAATCTTATGGCAGTAAGTAAATGGTCACAAAACTTGAACTTCAAAATAATATTTGACTCTTTTCATTGTGATTTCAAGACTATAATGCAGGGAAGATGGTCAGAAGCATGTGCATGAGTATTTTTTTTTTTGTTCTTGAGGTAACTTGGGGATATATTTTTAAGCTACCAAAACTTTTATGATGTTAGATTGCTTTTGAGGAATTTAAATTGAAGAGTTTGCATGTTTTTCGGTATTTGAAAATATATAATTTATTATTCTATTAAAAATATCGGATGAAAGATTGTTTGAAAATAGTACTATTAGGCTCTTTTACCAAACCCATTTGAAGTTGTTACATAACCAAATAAATAATGAAATAAGGTTTCTTGTGGTTATTAATAAAATAAAATAAAAAAAGAAAGAAACTTTCAACATATGGAGTTGTTTCCTAGGAATAAGATAATGTTATAAGCCAACTTATTTTATTTTGGGTTTGCTTTTGTTTTGATTATAAACCATTTCTTCCTTTTAATTTAAAAATCCTACCACCAATTTCATCTTACACTATTTTGACCTAAAATTTTAAAACGTGATTAGTACTAAATTTTTACGTTTGATTCTGCTTGCATCAGGATTAATAATAACTCATTATATTTTTAGAACTAATCTATGTTACGAGTTCATTTCCATGTGATTGTTATCAAAATTATGATCCATAAAAATCGATCGAAAATTTCTAATTAATTAAACGAAAATAAATTGGTCAACTAGCCAATACGATTGAAATGAATTAAAGTGGGGGCTTAAGTGACACAAATTGGCCCATGTGATTTGAATGAATTAAAAGGGCCAAGCCCTCAAATAAGCTGGCCGAAGTGGTCTGAGTAATTTTAAAGGCCTAAGGCCGAAAATAAATAGGCCATAGTTTAATTAAAATAGTTGAAATTGCTAAGGCCCGAAGATAAAAGTCACAATTAATTAAATTGGCTCAAGTGGCTTTTAATAAATTATGTGAACTCCAAACTAAATGGGTCTAAGCACTTGAATTAAGGCCCACTAAATCTTAAATTAAGCCTAAGTATACGTTGTTTATGAGGCCTTAATCATTTCAAAGCCCAATTAAGTACGACACTAAACTCAAATTAAATGAAAGCCCAAATTAATTACTTGAGTTTGAAGTTATACCTAAAGGCCTTAACTAATTTGATGACTAATTCCCAAAATTAATGACAAATCAAACATAATCTTTTTTCTTTTAACTATAAAAATAAACTTAAATCTGTTGGTTGTATCCTAGTCAAATTTCATAGGTAACAGATAAGGCTAAAGTCCTGCTTTATTTTTTTTGTAAGTTTTTAAAATACTATTTTTTTTGATAAAATTTCAATTAAATATTACTTTTTGATGATAATTTAAATTTAAAAAATATTTAAGAGTTCCGAACAAATAGTGATAGGACACTTGGTTCGAATTTTTTTTTTATTTTTATAACATTTATTTAAGGACTTATTTGAATTTTAAATTATGTTGGATTGAAATTAATTATTTTTAAAATTATTTATTCAAAATAAATTAAGAATAATTTCCAAAATAAAATTTGAAATACAAAACTATAAAAAATCATATGTGAATTGCATTAACAAATATATATATATATATATATTTTGTAGTTAGCATAAATTGTACCTGAGAAAACCATAAATATTATATATTAGATAAAGAAATATCATAGATGTATTTTTATGGGTTGATAAATTTTAATAAAAATATTTAAATAAATGATATATATATATATATTTAATCCGTTGCCCATAATGAGGAGTGCATTTTAGTATCCAAAGCCACGTATTCACATAAAAGAGTTGAAGAGTTCATCTATATAAATGTATATAAGTAATAAAAATATATTACATGGTACTTTTTCAAAATTTTGAGATAAAAAAAAAATAAATAAATAATATAATTATAATTATATATAATAAAATAATAAATTTATAAATATTATCTATTTACATTTTAAAATCTAAAAATAAAATTTAATTTTTAATTAATTAAAAATTATACATCGCATAAGTTCTTAAATATAAAATAATTCCAATAATATATTTATTTTTTATTCTGTTGAAAAATAACTACAAGTAAGTACAGCATATAATAGAACTGTAAAGTTTAATTCGATTGTTTTTATAATTACTTTTTACTATTTATTTAAAAATAAAAAACAGAAGTAAACCAAACCGTGTACGTTGTTACTAACCAAGGGGTTGTAAGTAAGTATAATAATAATTCGGTAGGGGGAATGGGCAAGTTACATGTGGTTCCAAATTAGAAGGGCACAGTAAGAGTAGAATAGGCACGTGGCAGGTGGAGAGTGAGCGGTCGTGTTAGACAAAACCCCAGCGCTGACACGTTGTTTGATGGTTGGTTTAATTGGTTGGGAGAGAGAGAGAAACAAACGCTGTGTCCACGTGGCAAGTCACTGTCAACAACACCCCAAAAAGAAGTGGGTAGTGATGGCCTAATCACTTCCTTGATTAAAGTGCCTTCATCTTACGCCCTCAGTTTTCCACTTATTTACGATGTTGCCACTGTATATGTGTATTTACGGTATTACCCTGGAATGCTGACCTTATCTACGTTCTCTACCAACTTCCTTGTCAAAGTCCACTTCCTCTTTTCTTTTTCCATTTGCTTCATTAACATAAACAAAAACATTTATAAAAAGCTAACAAACAAAGATGCCAAACTTATTCCCCTCAAGGGAGTTTGTTACAACCGCATTTTCTTTTCTTTTTTTAAATAAAAAAAAAGTAAATTTATATTTTAATTCCGGGTGGAGAGAAAGTAAAGCTTTTTCAATTTCCTTTTTTTTTTTTAAAAAAAAAAAATTAATTATTATTAATTATTTCGTGTAAAAATTTTAAAAGATAAATTAATTTAATATTATAAGTTTTCACATCTATTGAATTAGGCAGACATGACATGAAATAAAATTAATTATAATATAATACTCACTTTAACATTATAAATATATTAATTATTATAGTTTTTTTCTTAATTATTAAAAAATCAATTCGCTATTAAATTATTATAACTATCATAATTAAAAATTTTAATTATTATGAAATATTTTTCATTAAAATTGTAATAATTCATTGAAATAAAATTTATTTTGTTCTTCGTAATTCTATTTATATATTAATAAAATAAATTTTAAATTTATTAAATTAAATATTATAAATCTGATTATTATTAATTTATAATAATAATAAATTTTATATTTTTAATGAAATCTGAACTTATAATATCATCGATTAATAAATTTTGATTATTTGTGATTAAAAATTTTGGTACTCAATAGATATAACATTATATTTCTTGATATATATATATATATATGGTAGATTGACATAATGAATTTATAATTTAATCCTTAAAAAAGATCGAAAAGGGTTTTTGATGTTCGTATGATTATATTTCTTGGTGTGTGTGTGTGTGTATGTGTGTATATATATATATATATATGTAGATTAACATAATGGATTTATGATTTAATCGTTAAAAAAACTTTAAAAAAAAAAAAAGTACTTGGCGTGTGTTTTTGTTTTGGGGTTAGAAATGTAAAGGATTCCAAGACATAATAACACCTTGAGAGGTTACCATCGTGGGGGCCTTGTCTCTTTACCTACTCTGGTTCAATGGCAATTGGAGAAAAGTACAGGGCATCTAATGCCAGGGAAGAACCCATATGAAATTTCTCTTGTCTTCCGAGGGTACTTTTATCATTTCACAAAACATATACAAATACAAACACATCCAGTTAACACTGGCGTGTAGGACTTGTCTACTTGGGTATGGATGGATAGTGATGGCAACACAAAGCAAACTTGTAAAAAAGCACTCACTCTCCCTTTGTTTTTCTTCTTTCTTTCTTTCTTTCTTTTTTTCTTCTTTAAAAATAAATTTTTAATTTTTTTTTCTCAATTGAATGTTTAAACAAGTTTTTGGGTATGGATAGAGATAATGGCCTATGGTAGCGCACATTTTTCTTCCTCCATATTCATCTTCTTCTCGTCTCATTCTCTTTCTTAAGTGTCCATGAATCCTTATGTGTTACTTTCTTTTCCTGTTTCTTCGACTTGTGAAATCCTGCTTCCTTATTCTCTCTCTCAACTTCTATTGGGCCAAACTTCAGCACCCACATGCTTGATTTTCTTCTTGTTTGATTTCAGGATTTAAGGACTTCCCCGACCTAGTTTTCTTCTCAGATTCTTTCTTGGGTCTGTGATTTGGTGACCCAATTGGGAATTGTTCATCTTCTGGGTCTTAATTGGTAGCTCCTGAGAGGTTAAAATCAATTTCTATTTAGAATTGGAAACCCAGAATCTGGGGATTCTTTGATTCTTTTTTGTGGGGTGTGTGAATTTTCTTATCTTCCTCTCACTCTTACCTCCTCTCCTTGCATACTGAACTTGCCGGATAAGACAGCATCTTCTCTCTGCACTTTACTTTCCAGTCTTCTTTTATCTGATTGGTGTTGTGTGAACAGGGAAAACAAAAAAGAAAAAAACCGCTGGAGGTTTCGTTTCTCGACGCCCACTTAATCTATACACTGTTTCTACCATTTTGGATGAGTTTGCTCCATGTGTTTGGGTTTGGTTTAAAGGTGGGGCATTTGCTATGGATACTATGTTGCTGGATTGTGTCTATACTTTCCATGAACTGGTTCATTGATGCTGGGATCGAGGAGGGCAAGACTGGTTTGCTTGGTGATGGTGGGAAGAAGATGTGGTTCAATTGGTGGGAGAAGATCTCTGGTAACAGTTGCAAGATCCACCATTTCTGCTGCCACTATATTGGGTCGAAAAGAGTTGGTAGAACATGGTGGAGAAAGCTTTTGATCACTTGGGTTCTTGTTTGGACTCTAGTCTCCTTGTGGACTTTCTTGTATATGAGCTCTCAAGCTACTGAAAAGAGGAAAGAAACCCTTGCCAGCATGTGTGATGAGAGGGCTAGAATGTTGCAGGATCAGTTCAATGTCAGCATGAACCATGTCCATGCTATGTCCATTTTGATCTCCACTTTCCACCATGGAAAGGTCCCATCTGCAATTGATCAGGTACATCAACCAATCAATCTTCTTTCTTTACTTCATCAATTTAGTTTAGTTAAGCCAACTGCTAGAAATTTATAATTCTCCTTTTTTTCTTCTTGAATCTGCCATGGGGTTTTCCTCTTTTTGACCATTGTTCATAATTGGCTTTGAACCCCATTTGCCCCTTCAAACACTTGTACTCCTTACCTTGGAGTAAGATATGATGATCAACTGTTAAATTGCCTATCATTTTCTTAAATTATGGGTTTTAATTAAAATGTTAAATTTTGCTACTTTGATGTGGATTTCTAGCTCATGTTAATTTCGTCAAATCAGCCTGTTTGAGAACCATATCCGACTTACATTATCTATGAGTTCTAGTCATAAAAAAGACACTAATTTTGTAAGAATCTGCAGAGGACTTTTGCTAAGTACACCGAACGAACTGCTTTTGAGAGGCCTCTCACAAGTGGTGTGGCATATGCTGTGAGGGTGCTCCACTCTGAAAGGGATCAATTTGAGAAGCAACAGGGCTGGACTATTAAAAGAATGGATACTCTGGAACAAAACCCTGTTCGTAAGGATGACTACGACCCAGAAGCCTTGGAGCCATCACCAATCCAGGAAGAATATGCTCCTGTCATCTTTGCTCAGGATACCATTGCACATGTTGTTTCTCTTGATGTGCTTTCTGGGACGGTTAGTTGATTTACTGTTTTTGGAATGTTTCCTATGTATTTCTTTTAATGCTCCGAGATTTTGTTCTCAACAATTGGATATCATCTTTCCTTTTTATCTAAAAAAGATGACTATTAGATGTCATGTTAGACAAATCTTGAAAATTTAGAGATAATTTGTGACTGCCCGTTAAATTTGGGCTTGACTGACCTTTGACAAACTATGCTTTATGGTCTGTTGGACACTTGAGCTCAGATTTTTTTAAAAATGAAAACTGGCAGAATCTGTTGAGGAGCTTGTACTATCTGATTATAATATTTGACTGTAATTTCTCTTACTGACAGGAAGATCGTGAAAACGTGTTGCGTGCTAGAGAATCAGGAAAAGGAGTTCTAACTGCTCCTTTCAGGTTACTAAAAACAAACCGGCTTGGAGTTATCTTGACATTTGCAGTATACAAGAGGGATCTCCCATCAAATGCAACTCCAAATGAGAGGGTTGAAGCAACTGATGGGTATGCTTTCTTTGACAATATAAAAATATAAAAAATAATAGTGAAGATTTCGTTCTTAGGAGTTCTTCGTTTCATTATCCTAAGTAACTTCCTATGTTACATGCATGCTTCATGGAAAATGAAAAAGTTTAAATGAAAGGAAAACAATGAATTAGCTCCCTGAACTGATTGTACATGCTAAACTTGGGAGTACCTAGAAAATCCAAATTGCATTATATCTAGAACAACCGTATTTTCCACATGCCACTGAGATATGATCACATTCTTCTCTGATGCCAAGGGTTTCTTCAGGTTGATGCCCCGATGACATGCTGTCATTCATACATCATAATTTAGATGATGAAAATTAGCTAGAGCTTTTACGAAACTAATCTTTTGCCTGCACAGGTACCTTGGTGGAGTCTTTGATATTGAGTCTCTCATAGAAAAGTTACTTCAACAGCTTGCAAGCAAACAAACCATTCTCGTGAATGTTTATGATACTACCAATGACTCTCAGCCAATCAGCATGTATGGCTCAAATGTCTCCGGCGATTGGTTTCAGCATGTTAGTCACCTAAATTTTGGAGATCCCTTCAGAAAGCATGAGATGCGATGCAGGTAGTCTGTAGATTCTTTTGCACCAATCAATGGGTATTAGGATCATCTTCTCTACAATTTCAACCTCTATTCATGTGCTAGAAAATCTTGTCTTTGCTTGTAATGAATGGGTGTAGAAAGTTGTGCCTGCGGGCATTGAAGTCCCCTATGCCCTTGATAATTTTTAAAAGGATTGAGCTGCAGTTTAAATGGGTATATGATCTTCCTTGATTCCAATTATTGATAAAGGTTTATCCTTGACACAGATTCAAACAAAAAGCACCATGGCCATGGTTGTCTATAACAACTTCGATTGGAATCCTTGTGATTGCATTGCTCGTTGCATATATATTCCATGCAACTGTTAATCGAATTATGAAAGTTGAAGAAGATTTCCACAAAATGGAGCAGCTCAAGAAAAAGGCTGAGGCGGCTGATATTGCAAAATCACAGGTATGCTATATCTCTGAGGTACTCTGTCAAACTTTTCATCAGTTTCATCTATTTTGTATTCATGGTTGTAACCAAATTTCAACTTCATGTAGTTCCTTGCTACCGTCTCCCATGAGATCAGAACCCCAATGAATGGTGTACTAGGTAAGTGCTAAACCAATATTCACTTATCTAAGTCAAGTCTACCAGTCAGCTAATAATTACTTGGGATGACTAAAACATAATAAAAATATGGATCAATGGTAACATGATACTGTTCATTTTTCAGGAATGTTGCATATGCTTATGGACACAGACTTAGACGTGACACAACAGGATTATGTTAGAACTGCGCAAGCCAGTGGAAAAGCCCTAGTCTCACTGATAAATGAAGTTTTGGACCAGGCAAAGATTGAATCTGGTAAACTTGAGCTTGAGGAAGTGCGGTTTGATCTGCGTGCAATTTTGGACGATGTATTGTCGCTCTTCTCTGGAAAATCTCAAGAGAAAGGAGTAGAGGTAATATATATTTGTATATATATAAATATATATACGATGTTGCATTGACTTAACAACCTGCCTCTTCTCTTCTCAACCTATCTGCTATAAAATTCTTTTCCTCATATCAAAGCGTTGACTTTTATGGGAATGCAGTTGGCTGTTTACATCTCTGATCGGGTGCCTGAAATGCTTATTGGTGATCCTGGAAGGTTTCGGCAAATAATCACCAATCTCATGGGAAACTCAATTAAGGTATGTATGCATTAGATTTTAGTTGAATATATGGAAGAACAACTGGGATTCTTTTCCCCGAGAAAATCAGAATCTGTTTTAACACCACTTTAAAGGTAGTTGAGAAAGAAAATCAGATACTGCTTGCCATGTTATTTTATTTCGTGAAAAAAGTATAAAAAAATGTTTTCATCATTATCTGTAATCGATGAGGAAAATGATCGATCGGCAGATCTAAATATTCACTTACTTGATTTGCTGACCAGAATATTAGGATCATTTTTTTGCCACTTTGTCCTCTTGCAGGTTTAACCTTCTAGTTATGTGCTGGTCGTATGTGGGTTATCTTGTATAATATTTTTAAAACAGGTAGCAATGAACTGATTGTTTTCATATTTTGCAGTTCACGGAGAAAGGACACATTTTTGTCACCGTCCACCTGGTTGAGGAGGTTGTTGAATCAATAGAAGTTGAGACGGAAACATCATCTAATAACACCTTGAGCGGTTTGCCTGTAGCAGATAGATGCCGTAGTTGGGCAGGGTTTAAAACTTTCAATCAGGATGGATCTGCTCTTACCTTTTCATCATCATCCTCTGACATCAACCTAATAGTGTCAGTTGAGGATACAGGAGTTGGGATTCCTCTAGAGGCACAATCTCGTGTTTTCACCCCTTTTATGCAGGTTGGTCCATCTATTTCCAGGACTCATGGAGGCACAGGAATTGGACTGAGCATAAGCAAATGTCTGGTTGGCCTCATGAAAGGAGAAATTGGATTTGTTAGCATTCCTAAGATTGGCTCCACCTTCACATTTACTGCTGTCTTCGCTGATGGCTGCTCCAATTCAAATGAATTTAGTAGCCAGAAAATCAACAACCAGTCGATTTCATTGGAGTTTCAGGGCATGAAGGCAGTAATTGTAGACCACAGACCAGTTAGAGCAAAGGTGTCAAGGTATCATATCCAACGTCTTGGACTTCATGTGGACATAGTACCTGATTTAAATCAAACTTTACGTAGCATAAGCAGTGGGAAAGCAGTTGTTGATGTTGTCCTTGTAGAACAGGAAGTCTGGGATAGGGATTCTAGCATGTCGATCCTCATGACCAACAATTTTCAGAAAGTTGGCCGAGGATTTCAGCTTTTCCTGCTGGCAAATTCAGTTAGCCCTGCCAAAGCAAATAGTGCTACTTCTGATGGTTATAATCCGACAGTCATTATGAAACCCCTAAGAGCAAGCATGCTTGCTGCATCATTGCAAAGAGCCATGGGCGTCGGAAACAAGGGGAATCTTCGCAATGGAGAACTCCCTGGTTTGTCTCTCCGAAATCTTCTTCTTGGCAGAAAAATTCTAATTGTGGACGACAATAATGTGAACCTTAGAGTGGCAGCTGGTGCTTTGAAAAGGTATGGAGCTGATGTAGTCTGTGCTGAGAGCGGGAAAAAGGCAATCAAAATGCTCAAACCACCCCACTGTTTTGATGCCTGCTTTATGGATATCCAGATGCCAGAAATGGATGGGTATGGAATGTTCCATTGCTCTTTTGTCTTTATATATTAGTATTCTAGTCTACAATCTAAAATTAAGATTGAAGCCGCACTTGAACTTTTAGAAAATACATTTGAAAACTCACATACACCTATGGATTAAATAATGCTGCCTTACCTCTAATGGTGGCTGCTTGAACTAGATAGACGGTTAAATTTGATTGCTTTTCTCACTGGACTTCCCTGCTTGCTTCTCTTAGTATAAGGCAATTTTTTGCATTCCATCAATTTAGTGCTAAATTGGTTTATCTGAGCTAAAGAATTTCTAATTTCTTTTCTGGTAGGTTTGAAGCAACAAGGAGGATTCGGGACATGGAACTTGATATGAACAATCGAATTCAGCATGGTGAAGTATTGTATGAAAGTACTTCAAATTGGCATGTCCCTATTTTGGCCATGACAGCGGATGTTATCCAGGCTACACATGAAGAATGCCGTAGGTGTGGGATGGATGGATATGTGTCAAAACCATTTGAAGCAGAGCAACTATATAGGGAAGTTTCACGCTTTTTCCAATGAGCCTCAGATAGGAAATTATAGAGCAGAGATCGGTTGAAACCATTATAGGAGTGCCTGTTGTCAGTGATGCAAACGAATATGCTTAAAATGGGCTCAGAGTCCTTACCAAGAGTGAGTTCTCCTTTGATCTTAACTTGAATTGTTCATTAAAAGGGGGGGGGGGGGGGAATCTCTAGAGCCTGTCAACAACCATCGATGCTTGTTTCTCGTGTGTAACATCTTTCATATCTCGTACTTCTCGCAGGAAATGCATGATTTCTGGCAAAGGGTGTATATAGGAATGATGGCTGATTGGTCGAGTTTGAGTTTTTTTGGACCGCATGATAGGACAGATAGGAAAGCTATATGATTTTTCCATGTGTAAAGTTGTTCTCATTTAATAGGCCACTGAGTCAACAGGGCGGTATAATGAGATTTCTGTGCAAAGTTAAAAAAGTCTGCAATAGGAAGATAGGAGGTTAGGATTCAGAATTTAGCAATGGAGGAGAGAAACCCAGAAATCAAAAAGTTCAATAATAAAAAGAATAATGACAAAATGAAGACGACTCAAGTGCCCTTTTCTTCAAGTGTTTGTATCATATAGAGATTTGTAGTTGGAAGTTGAAGAAAATTGAAGATAGCTTCTCAGCAAAACAAAGGTGGGAGATGCATCTTGTATATTATCACTTTCAATAAAGTTTGTTCCTATGTATTTAAATACATTTTTTGTTACTCTGCAAGTTTTGTGCTGATTTACTGATGTAACTAATACAGTTTAGTGGACAGATTGAGCAATTCATCAGGCATCATTGCTTTGTTTCTTTTTGGGTTAACAAGTAATTGCGAACTGGATTCTCTTTTTTTCTTTTTTTATTATTTTAAGAGTCAATCATTGAAACACATTCATTATACCTGACCAATACCCATAGGAGAAAATAAGATGCTAGCCATGAGATGGTAGCACAGTAATAATAAAACTATCTTCGGGGCAAGTTTTAGGGATTAAGTTCATGGTGCATAAGTGAATATACATTGAAGAAATCAAAAAGTAATCTAAAATAAGTTCAACTTAAAGAGAAACAACACTAACTAGATGTTGATGGACTACTTTTTAGTCTCATTCCAAGACCCCCTCGTGATATACGCTTTATAAGAGTGAGGTCCGTGCCCATTATTGCGGCATACAGTTATTCTTCCATCCAAATTGCAATGGCAATTCTCTTTCTCATCCAAGTCTAGCCTTGTGATCTTTCCATAGTGTTGTAGCTGTGCTTGTTCATCCTGCAGTCCCTACAAAAGCTTCTATCACGATTAATTTTAACCATACTTGGCAAAGGTAGACACCATCGAATGATAATTGTATTGAAAGTGATGGGTTCTTCCTTTGGGATATTTAAGTCTTTCAAGTCATGCATTGTTTTCTATTAGTTATTTGTATATGTACTTGAAAATTCTTATTTCTCTATATTTCTTATAAAACAAAATAGAATCACGATCTTAATAAAAAATATATCTCACTCAACTCCAATTACATAAATGTCAAGAAAAATATAACGTTATACTCTAAAGGACTTATCCTCCAAACTAATCATGTATACGGGCATTTTATGTATAAATGGTAATGGATTCCTCAGCCTTTCACTCATAGGGCATCTAGCATAAATATTCAGTCATTTTTTAAGATGTCTTTATTTAATTAGGATTATATCCACTCTTTATCTTCAAATAAAATATTTTATTCTTGGGAGAAACAGAATTGTCTACACTTTTTTTGAAGGAATAGCATGAAACATGAAAAAAGAGTGAAATCCCAACTTCAATATGATTCCTTTGATGAATTCTCATTCAACATGATCATATTATTTATTAATGTTCAATTTTAGTGTAAAAGTATTAGACTAATTAGCAACGTGTTTCATGAAGTGAAAAAATTCAAGAGATTATCTGTGATGAAATGACCAAATATAAATAGAAATTGAGATTAATATATAATGTTAGGTAGATACAACTTTAACTTATTAGCTATACATTTAGTTACTAATTTCATCACCACGTTGCACAAGCTAATAGGTTTAAAATATGATGGTGTACTAGGGTCTCTAGACTTTGGTATTAATACAACATAATGATGCATATCACCTTGAAGAACTACGATTATTTAAGATGTTAATGACAAAATGGATGACATCATAATTAACATGCCATAATTTTTGAAAGAAGATTAGGGAGATTTAAGCCGACTTCGATTGATATCTCCAAGACTTTGCCTTGAATACAAGTTAGAACTTTTTTTATATAAATAGCACATTTATTACCAAATACTATTATAAAATGATCATGGAATAGACTGTCTATTTGTTTATGATAAGATAGTAACAAGCCTTCTTCCATTTTTAATTTATGAATTGTATTTTTTTTTCTTCTTCAATACCCATGAGTGAATAAATTTGTATTACAGTCACCATTTTTTAACCAGTTTTGTTAAAGTAAATAAACATCAGAATATATCATCTCAATTTGCTCGAACTTTTATATGAACATAATATTTTAAAATTTTATCAAAATAAATAAAAATTAGATTTATATAAACATAATTTCTAATAGAATTTTTTATCCCATATAATTATGGTAAGTGTAAGTTTATAAATAAATCTTAAAAAAATTTTAGTTTGTTCTATTAGAACAACGTATTTTACATAAAAAAATATAAAATAAAAGTTTAGAAAATTATAATTTAAAAAGTTAATAAATTTTAAATAAACTATTTCAAGATCATTAAAAATTTAAAAATTACGGAAATAATACTTTTGTTTGTGTCACTAAAATAGGTTAAATTGAATTCTAGTGAAGGAACTCTGAGTTCTCAACCAAGATCAAAGTAAAATTTTTCATCAATTATAGAATTATTAAATGTGAAAAAAAAACATAATATACTAATAAATTGTAAGGTAAATTATCAAATTAATTTTGAAGCGTGACACATGCTACAATTTTTTTTTTTTAACTTTTTGTTATAATTTGATTTTTATTTATTTTAAATACCAGTTTCCTTTTATTTCTTAATGGAAAAAAATTAGTAATTAAACTATGTTTGATTACTTTAAAAAATAGTTTACAAAATAATTTTGACTAATAAATTAAATAAATAAAATAATAATATAAAAAAATTTAATTTATTAATCAGTTAAAATTATTTTTTAAATTATTATTTTAAAATATTTAAACATGATTCAATAATTTTATGTATATTTTTTATTTAGAAAATAGAATGAAATTAGCGCATAAAATAAATAAAAAATATTAAAAACCAAAATTTAACAAACAATTTATAACAAGTAACAAATTTTAGAAATTAATTTATACTTTACGAGATAATTTTTTTTATTATTTATATCAATTTAGTTTTTTAGTGGTATTTCAATTTGAAAATCATAACATTACCTTAATAATAATTGGATAAATGCATATAAAAATTAATTTTTTATAATATAATAAAAATGATAAATTGCATGAAACAGTGATTTTAAAAAAAAAAATAATAATTATAAATTGAATTGTGTAAAGCAATCATGATATATAAAGAAAATATCCGAATCAGCGTTACATCCACGCAAAGTCACATATAGCAAGTATGATAAATGGAAGGCGAGCAGGCGCGGAAGTCGATCGATCACCGTCGATCTGTATGATTATCTAAGATCAGAACCCGATAATCACCGTACATCTGTGTGATTATCGTAGGACACGCAGCATCTTATAAAACCTTCTCTATTCTTCCCCCAAATAAAACCCTTCTCTCTCGCCTGCTTCACCTCCCTCCTTCGTCTTGCTCTCTCCCTCTCTCTCGTCAGCCCAACAGAAAATCAAACCCACCACCCATAACAAAATAGAAATAGAGGGGAAATTTTGAAGCATAGACCAGGGGAAACAATCACATGGATCCAGACGCAGTGGCCAGAGCATTCGTCGAGCATTACTACTCCACTTTCGATGCTAATCGTGCTGGTCTCGCAAACTTGTACCAAGACGGTTCTATGTTGACCTTCGAAGGTCAGAAGATCCAAGGCTCACAAAACATCGTTGCCAAGCTCACTGGCCTCCCTTTCCAGCAGTGCAAGCACAACATCACCACCGTTGATTGTCAGCCCTCTGGTCCAGCCGGCGGGATGCTTGTCTTCGTCTCCGGCAGTCTCCAGCTCGCCGGCGAACAGCACGCCCTTAAGTTCAGCCAGGTCTCATTTCTCTACATTATATGCACTTTCGTGTCTACATCTCTTATGTCTTTTTCTCCGAAATTGTACTTACTGCGATATGTTTGATTGTGGTGACAGAGTTGGATAACGTTCATTGGGGTTTTAGGGTTTTTGGTCTGTTTGGATTGATCTGCTATTGGCTGATCGTGGAATTGCCGATTTAGCAATGATTTTCGTCTTTGTTTTGTGGATCTATTTCATATGTGAATGCTTCCTGTATGTTTTGGGTGCCGATTTGGCGCTCATAGGGGTTGGTGGATCCGTGATTATTGTCAATTTGTGCTAATCTGTGGATCTGCCGGTGGAATCATGGTCTTCATTTTGGATATGCTTTGCCATGCTTTTGGTAGATCTAGGGCCCAATATATGTTAGTTGCCTTCATTTTTCCCTTTTTTTTTTCTCAATCGGAAGATGTCTTGCTGATATTTGTTTAGTTGATTTTTCTTATAGAATGTGCTGGTGCATTCCTAGTCTAATTTGATAAAACTGATGGAAGACTTACTGCATTTCATTCCTATCTTTTGCCTTGAGCCTTTCCTTTTATCAGATAAATGATTTCATTCCTTCGAAAAGTAATTCAGTGAGGCACATGTTTTTGCATGAAAAACATCTGCCAACAAAATGCTGCTGCTCTAACATTTCTTTAGCGTTGATTGTAGCTCTTATCATGTTATGAAGTATGTCACAACCATATTGCAAATATCTGGCCCTTTTATCATACTGCTTGTGCTTAAATGCTTTTATTAATATGCTAATAAACTAAATATTTGCTAATTTTTAGTACATAAGAAGCATTGTCATATCTTTGTGCAGGCTTTAGCAAATCTACTAGTGTATAACTTGAGGGACCTGTTTATGCTATTCCTATCATATTCCTTCGTTTTATGTTACAAGTATCTAAAAGAAATTTTGAAGTGGATCATAGTTTTCCTGTGTGAATCTGCCCCAACCCTAGCTTGAAATCTTTGGACATGAATTTCTAATCCCTTGTTAGGGAAGTACGGATATACCTTCATAGAATTTGAAGGTAGACTTGGAGTGGATTTCATCTTAATTCCATATTAATGAAGTGGGAATTAATCAGCTCTTTTTTCTGTTTGCATTTTCTTTTGGTTTCAAGCCAAATGACATCATTTTCATTTTCCTGTAGTTTGTTATGATAGTAAATCAACATTATTTCTTTCTACCGGTGATGGGAAAGTGTAATACAGGTTGTTGTTTCTTTTGTGCTATTCTTCTAAATATTGATTTGTGGTTTCTGCTCCCAGATGTTCCATTTGATGCCGACACCACAAGGAAGCTTCTTTGTCCTGAATGACATATTCAGGTTGAACTATGCTTAAGAACACTGATCACTTGGATGCAACTGGGAATCAAAATACATTGCTTGAAGGTCAAGGATTGGAACAAGTTTGCTTATCTCTGTTCAGTTTTAAACATTTTAAATGAGACTCAATTTCGTTTTGAGACTATAGTTTCTCCTTCTTTTCCCTTTTTTATGTCCTCACAAATTCAGAGACTTGTGGTTGGAGTTGGTGAAAGATACTTGTTATGATTTTGTTATTGTTGGAGGTTTGAGAGTGGTTCTAGCTTAAATCTTAGCTTGTGTTTCCCCAATATGATTGGCTGTTCAAGAGACAATCGTTACCTTGAAGAAAAATTCAAACATATTTGAAATTTGTTTATTCTCCTCTTCATTTATTAATGTACTGCTCCTGGTTCCAATGAAAAGTAGTGCTGACAACCGACTCTACAAAATGTCGATATTTGTTAAGTCAGCCAACTTAAAATCCAAACTTTTATTCTTTTCATCACACATGCACGTTACAAGGAGGCTTTCTTGCCAGAATGCCAACAACTTTTGATCCAGAGACTGCAAAGTACTGCTGTTAACTTACAGATTAAAAGGGAAAAAAATATCATTGAGATGATTCACTTGGCCAGTTTACACTTATTCCATTTACATTTAGTCTATATTGACCTTATTTTAAGCTTTCATTATTCGAATCATGTGTATTAAAACCTGGTAAATCTACATGGGGCAGCTCAGGCATTTTTAGAGAAGGGGTTTGGATGTGGTTACCGTCTGGTTGCCTTTTTGAAGATGATCCTCCATCTGCATCCTGGGCCCCATTTGTTCCGGGGCGCTTCAGCATCCCTGCAAGCATTCCTCCTAAGGTTCTGAAAGGGTGGTTCAGTACTTCTTTAGCTTTAAGAATTAGGGACACCTCAGACAGTTGCCAGGCTAGTATGAGCACGATCGTAGTTGAAAGGAGCCAATGGGTTATACTGTTCTGCCTCTTCAACCTTCTGAGCTCTTCTATGATTTCTTGTGTTTGTTTGTTGCTTTCCTCCACCTGATCAGCACCATCCTCATCTTTACCATCTATCACGTGAGAACATATTGCTCCTTGCCTACTCAATGCCTCAACTTCCTCCGATTCTTTTTCCCGATCTAATCTTTCCACCTATTAACACAAATAATCATGTCATGGTTTGCAATTGTATTGGATCCTCATGACAGACAACTGCAATTGAAAATGAAGGCAATTTGCATAAATTTGAAACAATGATAACTAACTAGTGTATCAGATCCCTAATTCTTCATCTTATATCAAGCAAATACAGGCCTAAACCGTAAAAGGAAAGGAACTATAATCCAAGAGGAAATAAGTGTTCTTAGATAAAACTAGTCAAGGAGTGACACTAGTGTCTGCTAAGGGTCTGTTTAATATACGGGAAGTAAAGGGGAAGGATGAGAGGGAATAAGATAGTTAAATCCTCACAACAAAACATTAGTTGGCTTCTTTGAGTTATTTTCATCAGATATATTTTCCTCCCCCCAACTAATACCTTTCTGAGGACCAAATACTCTTCATTCTCTCCCTTCTCCTCTTCATTTTCCTCCCCCCAAATGCACCCCAAACTTTAAACGTCTCTCCCTCATTAATGATTGTGTTGACAGACTAGACATCCCAAAAGTCATACATGATCTTTTGAGACCAACGAGAAGCACACAAATAGAAAAGAGGAATAACCCTAATGAAATATTTTCAGCCTCAAAAATCAAAAAGGAGAAATCAGTGAAATAAACATAAGAAATATAAAGTAGCCAACAAGTAATAGAATTCTGCCTCTAACCTTTGTAGGCCCTTCATCTATTTCTTGTATGTTTGCAATCACTTCATTATTCTCATTCTCCACATCAGCATCCTGACTCTCTGTATCCACTCCACCATCTACCACAGTTGCACTTACTGTCTCTTGTCCCCTAGATACTTCCAGTTGATAAAATCCTTTTGCTTCTTTGAATGATTCCAACTATAAAGACAAACAATCATGATATGCAAAACTGTGTTAGATCCTCGACAACCAACAAGTGCAATTGAAAATGAAGGTGATTCGCATAACTGGAAACAAGTAGTCATTATACTATATATATATGTGTGCATATGCATTAGCACCCTTAATTCTTTCCATTTAGTGATTAGGATCTAAACCAAAAATAAATAAAATTTGAAATAAAATCCAACACAGAACAAGTATTATGTTAGACAAAAGCTGATCAAGGAGTGACATTCGTATCAGTAAGGGATACAAAGGGGAAGATGGCAGAGAATAAGATAGTTTAGTCAGGACCGCAAAATATTAATTGGCCTAATTGAGTTATAATTCACCGCAAACATTTTCCTACCCCAACTAATTTTTTTCTGAGGACCAAACAGTTTTTCATTCGCTACCCTCCTTTTCCCTTCATTTCTCTCCTTAAAAGTGGACCCCAAAATTTAAACTTCCCAGAGAGCTTTTCCATGTTCATGGTTCTGTGGGTACAGAGAATCATATACATACCAGAAGTCACACCTTACATTAGAGATCAACAAGCATGCGTCATTCTTGCACCATCAGACACTAACTAATGTTCCTAATCATCACTATAAGGCTACACATGGGAATAACAAGAATGGTCAGATATTTTATGATTTTCTTCTCCAATTCTTTGCATTCCCTCAGATAAACACCTAATATGGGCATAGGAATGTCTATGCTAGAATAGAAAGAAAAAATCTTGCAAGCTCACCCAAGTTATTGCTATTTCCTGTGAAGATACAGAGATTTGTATTTGAAAACAAAAAAAATGGAGGACACAGAATACAAGACCTAAGATGCTACTTATAAATTTTACCCTCATCAAAATCCATTGTTAGGCCCTTGATGTAACTGATCACATAATTCACTTTTGAATGCAATGACTTTGAGAAAGGCAGCTAACTTTTGAATGTATTGACTTTGGGGAAAGGAGGCTGAGTCAAGGAAGAAGTCATCTCAAGAAATGGATGAGTTTAAGAAAGAAATCAGTTTTTGGTCTCACCAAGGACAAGAGAGATGAGACAGTTACCTAAGTTGGACCTAGCTCATGGGAACTATGGATTACATTGCATGGAAGCCATGCTCTATATAGTCAAAGTTTAAAAAGGGGAAGTGGAATACAGAATTTTTTATAGCCTGGCCAGCTACTGTAAGAAGAATCTCGTTGAAACTTCTTCTGGGAGTGGTTGATTGTGATATTGAGAATGGCTTGAGACCGACCAAGGGATACCATAGCAACTTGCACATGGAAGAAGAATTATGGAGACAAAACGTGGATGGTCTTTGATTTAACAAGGCCAAGCCAAATGAAGGGGCAGTGCTTGAGAGTGCATTCGTAGATGATGACAAAACTTGGATGTTCCTCAATTTAACAAGAGTGCACCAGATAAAAGTGCATTGCTTGAGAGTACCTTCACAGAGGATGAGGTCCATGCAGCTTCAATGAGTTGTGACGGGGACAAAGTCTCTATCCTGATGGTATTTCTATTGCCTTTTTGCAAAATTTCTATGGTTGAAGGAGTTTATGATATTCAATGATACAACAGCTCTATTTTCTCCTTCCATCATGAATTAATAGAAGGGAAACCTGAATTTGAGGTGTGAGGATAAGGGATTGTTAACAATATGCATTTGTGGTGCAGTTCAACTTGAAGCACAAGGTAGATCAAAGTTCAACAATAATGGAATATATTCCCTCTGAAAAACTGAAAAGGGAGAATCAGATGAAATAAAAATAACCAATATAAAGTAGCAAATCAGATTAGAATTCTGCCTCCAAACCTTTCTCAGATCTTTATCAATCTCTTGTGTTTTGGTGATCACTTCAGTGTTCCCCCCCTCCACTTGACCAGCATCCTCACTCTCATTATCTAACTTCCCATCTATCATGTAAGCACTTATTGTCTCTTGTCCACTCAATACTTCAACTTGGTCAAATGCTTGTTCTCTTTTTAAGAATTCCAATTATTATCGATATTAAGTAAGTGAAGAATTTGCATCAGATCCACCATCATTTGAAAGTCAGTTGAAAATTGACCACGTAATACAAATAAAGGTGACTAAAAGAGTGGGAAATAACCCTAGTTATAAACACTACATTAGAATACTGAAAGAAGTTTTCATTTTTAAAAATATAATCCATAGCAAAAATTTAATACATATAAACCATAAAAAAATTTGAAAGATAACCCAAAAGGAGTGTTCAATTTTGTAGTGACAAGCATGGAAAGTATTAAATCCCCTAGCATTAGTTTCCAGTGCACCGGTGGAGATAATTATAGCCTTTAAACAAACTAATTGCATAATTGGAGTCATTATGCACTATAACCAGAATAGCATGCCATCATATATGCATGGATGACCAACAAATGACGGTGTATAAACACATTAAGACCTAATCAGCCTATGGCTTTTCAATATACTACTACTGACGCGAATTTGATGATGATAGATTCACTAATTCCACAACTTACGTAGAAAAAGAAGGAAAGAATGGTAGATTCAATTTGATCATGGATGACTGAGTACCAACCTGAGAGAGCAATCTGGAAAGGAGAAGACGATCATCATCCTTTTCCGGGAAAAGAAAACCAGAGGCGTCCTTGTTCCTATTCTCCTCTAGTAGTTTCTGGATAGCCTGGTTAATAAGGCTAAGTTCGGGAGTTGAATCCATGTCCGGCTCTTGAGAGTTGAGTTTTGAGATAGCAATTTGCCTTTTTAATTTATTTTTTTCCTGTTATGTATGTGTAGGATTAAGTTGTGAGAGATTGCCAGAGAACGAAAGCATTTAAAATTTTAATAATAAAACAAACAAGAATTGTTAAAATAATTATTTGGTCTTATGTATTATTAATTTTTGTTTAAATTAATTTTTATCTTAATTTTTAATTCAATTAATCTATTTACTTTTAATAAATTTTTAATTTAATTATTACTCATTATTAGTCATTACAACATTTAAGTGTCACATATTAAATTTAATGATACGTAATATTTTTTGATTGAAACGTTAGTAAATAAATTTTATGTCAAATATCATATGATATATGTAACGGTCCCGAAAATTTAAAAGAAAATACATATAATGATCTGAGTGCGGAAGCGAAATAAAAGATTAAGCTTAATATCCTTTACACAATAACTCAAAAATATTAAACAATATTACGGAATAAGTTCTCTAAAAAGAAATACTTGAAATAAGAAAAACAAAGAAAACTATAAGGTATCTAGCATCTACTCGCCGTCTTCTTATAGATCAGGCTCGGGAACCAGATCTTCCTAATCTGAAATAGTTAAATAAGAAATGAGCTACACTATCCCAGTAAGGACATCACACTATTCACCGTCACAGAAGCAAAGGTTGGTAGAAAATCAAATTCAACCAATGGAGCAGTAGATTTGAACAAATTTATTTATCAATAATAAAACCATTTACCATTTTTCTTACCATCGGAAAATTTATGGAAACAAATTACAAAAGCAGTAATATCATACAGATCACAACTTCATGCATAATCAGTAATATAAAACATATCATAAATTTGTATTCATTAACAATAACTTATTATCATCGTTTCTCATTTTTACTAGTCTACTAGTATCCATGGGGATCCATAGGGGGTTCCCACTACACGTGAACTATTCCCCTTAACAATCTTAATTCCAAGGCTGTCCCCATACCCCGTCCGGTATGAGCTCCAAAATAATAAACCTCAATACCCTGTCTGGTATGAGAGTAAAGCGGGCCGTTCCCATATCCCGTTCGGTATGAGCGCTAAATGACCAAGTCTCCATACCCCGTCCGGTATGAGACAACGTTCACAGTAGGGTTCCCTATGAACCCGGTCCGTCCACCATCTCCCAAAATATCTAGTGAGGCTGTCATCTTATCTATTTATCAAATCACATTCCATTCCTATTTGTCCTTAGTCTCTGTTACCAACTCAAACATGAATACATTAACAAGTAACGTGCATCCAAGAAAGCAAGTATATCTTAGATTTCCAAAATTAAACAGTAGTGAAGTAAGCAGTGATTCATGCATTTAAAACCATAGAATAGATAAACCAGATACCTAAAATAAATCAAGCAGGAATCGACAGAGAATAATGTCTGATTTCGGGCTCCATTAGCAACCTTAATTAATTATGCATATCTATTAATTGCATAAAACACAGTATTACCATTTATTCGAACTTTAATTCCATGATAGGAAATAGAGTGAAGGGTCCTTACCTAATTTGACGCTGAAAATTAGATTTTCACTGCGCCTACGGGCGGTACCTAGATTCTCTAAATTTTTTTTCATGAACTAAAACACGCTTACGGTACCTACACATGTCCCAAATAACCCAAAAACTTAGACCCAGGGCTTATTCGGCCAATTTCGAAATTCCGGCACGGCAGCTTCGCCGTGCTCCGGTGATGGCGCCGCCGCTCGCAGCGGTGATCCGCCTCGGGTTGGCTATTTTCGACCATTTTTTGCCGAATACAGCCAAACTTGCATCGGCTCCTGTGAGAAAATACCCTTAGAGCCATCGGTGGGCCGAAAAAACACAAGAAATCGAAATTTACTGGCGGTTCCTCCGGCTCATGTCGCGGTTTGGTATTTTGCTCCGGTCAACCTATAGAGGAGGAAACAGTGATCACAAATGTAGAAAAATCACGTCGAACGGGAATCGAAAAGGGCTTCATCGGAGGCAAAAATTGAGACACCCCGTGGCAGCGCTGTTGGGCTTCGGCGGCATTTTCTGGCCAATTGGCCTGTGCTTTCACTCCGATTTGTCCATAGGTGGGTTTTAAATTGAAATTTGAGCAAAGGGTAGAATTTTTACCTCGTTTGGCGGCCAAAAATTGCTCCAGTGCAGCGGCAGTGGGCGGCGGTCGGCTCCCCAGCGGTTGGGCTGTCTTCTCCGGCGAGGGGCTCTGGCGGCTAGGGTTTGGGTTTGGGTGCGGATGCGATTATTTATAACCATCCGCTTTTGATATGAACCGTCCATCGCATTTAATCTGGATCGTCCGATCGCGATTAAATAGGAAATGAATCTGGACTGTTCATTACGATTAAATCTGGATCGTCTGTGCGCAATTAAATCTGGGCAGTCCGTGCACGTTTTTGATCTGGGTCGTCCGTGCGCGTGGGAACGGATCTCAGCCGTTCGATCGCGCGCACGTGGATCGCCCACGTGGCTCCCTTTCGCGTGGCCTCCCGCGTCAGCGTCTCTGCCACGCGGCGCGTCCTGGTTGGCCGGGGCTGCTGACGTGGCGCAATTTTTTTAAATTATATTTTGACCACCGGTTTTTAATTTTTCTTTAAAAAATACCCTCAAAACCTAAATTTTCACATATTTTTCTCAAAATTATTTTCAATTAAATTCCTAAATAATTTTTACCCATTATTATTATTATTATTATTATTATTATTATTATTATTTCCATTAAAATAAATTAAATTCAATATATTATTACATAAATAATAATTATATTCATATAATAATTACAATAATAAAATAAAAAGAAAGGGTTGGGGTGTTACAACTCTCTCCCCTTAAAGAAATTTGGTCTCTTAAATTTACCTCTTACTCTTGATCGAATAACTGGGGGTACTGGGATCTAAAGTCTGATTCTAGCTCTCATGTAGCCTCTTTTGGTGTGTGGTTCTGTCATACGACCTTTATAAATAATATTTTCCAGTTGCAGAGTAATCTACTCTTTCGATCTGTAATGCTGACTGGTACTTCCTCGTAAGATAAGTCCTCCTGGAGTGGGAGAAGTTCGTGGGCTAAGACATGAGAGGGGTTCGGGTTGTACTTGCGTAGCATAGATACATGAAATACATTGTGAACCTTGGAAAGCTCTGGAGGTAGTGCTAGTCTGTAGACGGCGGTACCAATCCTGTCTAAGACTTCAAATGGTCTAATAAATTGGGGGTTGAGTTTTCCCCTCCTGTCGAACCTACTAATTCCCTTGAAAGGAGTGACCTTAAGGAACACCCGGTCGCCTTTCCCAAAAGCTAAATCTCTCATCTGGGTGTCTGCGTAACTCTTCTGCTTGCTCTGAATGTTCCTCCTGATCTTAACTATCTTGGACGTGGTCTCCTCTACTAGCTCCAGGCCGAACAATTTTCTATCACCCACTTCTTCCCAACAAATCGGTGATCTGCATGGGCGCCCATATAATGCCTCATATGGAGCCATACCAATACTCGCTTGGTAGCTGTTGTTGTAGGCAAACTCTATCAAGGGTAGATGGTCGTCCCAATGGCCCTTAGAGTCAAGGACATAAACTCGAAGCATATCCTCAAGTGTACGGATTGTCCTTTCTAATTGTCCATCAGTCTGAGGGTGGAAGGCAGTACTGAGGGACAACTTCGTTCCCATGGCTTGCTGAAAGCTACTCCAAAATCGAGAAGTGAACTTGGGGTCCTTGTCGGACACCATTGTCACTGGGACTCCATGCAATCTGACTATTTTTCAGATATACATTCTTGCCAACTTGTCCAAAGGATCAGTCATCCTGATGGTTAAGAAGTGGGAAGACTTGGTAAGCCGATCAATAATTACCCAAATGGTGTCATGTCCTGAACGTGCCTTAGGTAACCCTATCACGAAGTCCATGGTGATATGTTCCCACTTCCACTCTGGGATCGGTGAAGGTTGAAGTAACTCATTTGGGCACTGATGCTCTGCCTTGACCTACTGACATACCAAACATTTAGACACAAAGTCAGCTATGTCCATTTTCATCCCATTCCACCAAAACTGGGGTCGTATGCTTTGGTACATTTTGGTGCTTCCGGGATGCATGGCAAACTTTGAGTTATGGGCCTCTGTCATGATGTCTCTCCTTAACTCATTGTCACTTGGAACACACACCCTGTCCTGAAATCGGAGTAACCCATCGACGGAGATTCGAAATTCTGAGCTAACTCCCTGTTCTGCATTATTCTTGAGGGCTACTAGGGCAAGATCAGCTGACTGAGTTTCCCTTATCCTCTAGATTAACTTAGGTTGGACGATTAAATGACCCAAACATGTGACTCTCCTCAAGTCCTGAAGTCGAACTTGTTATGTAGCCCCAATTTGTCTGCATTCTGAGAACATCAAATAGGCTAAGATACTTGTATTTTTTCTACTGAGTGCATCGGTTACCACGTTGCCCTTACCCGGATGGTATAAGATATCACAATCATAGTCTTTAAGAAGTTCTATCAACTTTCTCTGACGCATGTCGAGATCCTTCTGAGTGAGTATGTGTTTCAGACTTTTGTGATCGGTATAGATCTGAAAGGTCTCTCTATATAAATAATGGCGTCAAGTCTTCAAGGCATGTATGATTGTGCAAAGCTCTAAGTCATGGGTGGGATAATTTTTTTATAACTCTTTAACTGTCTGGACCCATAGACTATGACATTCCCATGCTGTGTTAGAACACAACCCAGGCCTAGATAGGAGGCATCACTGTAAACTGTATATCCATCCGATCCACTCGGTAAGGTCAGCACAGGTGCAGTAGTCAGCCGTTTCTTTAGTTCTGAAATTTTTTTTTCACAGTCCTCATTCCACTCAAATTTGGCATTCTTCTTTGTGAGTCGGGTTAAGGGGGCTGCTATACTAGAAAATCCTTCAACGAATCTGCGGTAATAGCCCACCATTCCCAGAAAGCTACGAATTTCTTTAATTGATGTCAATCTCTCCCAACCGAGCACCGCTTTAACCTTTTCAGGATTCACAGATACTCTATCCTTTGATATGATATGCCCCAGAAAAGCGGTCTGTTCAAGCCAGAATCCACACTTACTCAACTTTGCATACAACTTTTTCCTTCTGAGAACCTGCAAAACCTAGGCTAGATGGTGAGCATGTTCATCTCTACCTTTTGAGTAGACCAGGATATCATCGATGAACACGATAACAAATTGATCTAAGACTTGTCTGAAGACTCTATTCATCAGATCCATGAAGATGATTAGGGCGTTCATTAGCCCAAATGGCATGACCAGGAACTCATAGTGTTCGTACCTAGTTCGAAAAGCCGTCTTGGGGATATCTTATGTTCTTATTTTTACCTGATGGTAGCCTGATCGCATGTCTATTTTGGAGAAGACCTGCGCACCCTGCAACTGATCGAAGAGGTCATCAATCCTGGGAAGGGGATACTTGTTCTTAATTGTGACCCTGTTCAGTCTTCTGTAATCAATACACAGTCTCAACGTTCCATCTCCCTTCCTGGAAAAAGTGACTCCAGCACCCCAAGGGAACACATTATGTCTGATAAAACCACTGTCTTGCAATTCAATGATCTGTTTCCTCAGCTCTTTCGTTTCAACGCGGCTTATGCGGTAAGGAGCAACTAAAATAGGCTGGGTGTCTGGCTGTAGATCTATGGTGAACTCGACTTCCCTATCCACTGGCAGTCTGGGTAGTTCATCTGAAAATACATCTGGGAAGTTTCGGACTATCAGAATCTCTTGAATGCAATTCTCTTTCTTGGGTTTGCTTAGTTAGAGAAAATAGCAAAGTTAAGGTACTCGACAAATAAGAAAATTTGCCATCAAGGAATAAATACTAAATGATTTTATTAATTTGTAAATGGCTCCTCATTAAGAGAATTAAATACAACCTTTTTGTTAAAGCAATTTACGTGACGTGATACGCTGCTAGCCAATCCATCCCTAAGATTATATCAAAATTCTTCGTGCCTAATTCTATTAGGTCTACACTCAATTTCTTATTTGCTATCTCTACGGCACAAGCCCTGTAGACAACTTCTCCCAATAGTGTTGCACTCCCAACAGTAGACACAAATAACATTGAATCAAGTTTATCAGGTAATACATTAAATTTGGATGCAAAAACAGGTGAAACAAATGAATGCGATGCATCAGTGTCAAATAAAACATGAGTAATATGGTTACAGATAGTGTACATACCCTGTACCACGTCCGGGTCGGCATGGCATCCTGCTGGGTGAAGTTGTAAGTCCTGCCCTAGATAAAAGGTCTTCCCTGACTCTGGTTCCTTGGGCACTCTCTTGTATAGTGTTGGGCACTACCACATATGCGACAGGTGTTGTTGAGGCAGTAGTATGGTCGGTCCCCGTGATCCCTGCCGCAATGCTAATAGATCTTACCATGTCCTGCCACTGGAGCCTAAGGGGGAGCCTGGATCACCGGTCTGGGTCTCTTGTTCTGTTGGACAAGCGCAGTAGGTGCTGGTCTGCGGGGTGGAGCTGAGGGTCTATGGTTCCCTGCTGACTGAGGGAGGGGGTGGAGGCTCCTCTCTACTAACTGTGTCTTGGCCAGAACAGCCGAGTATGTCCTGAGCTCCAGTACAAATAAATGCTGTTTGATCTTTGGGCGGAGGCCCCACTGGAACCTCCTAGCCTTCCTGCCCTCATCCATCAACGTCTCAGAGGAGTATCAGCCCAACTCTAGGAACTTACGAGCATATTCTGACACCATCATGTTCTCCTAGACCAACTTGATAAACTCCATCTTTTTCAGATGTCGAATGTGCTCTGGGAGATATTCTGCATGAAAGGCTGCTAAGAACTGTTCCCAAGTAACTAGAACAGACAGGGTGGTCTGCTTGAGTTCCCATCAGCGGTCTGCTTCTCCCACCAGCATGTAGGTAGCAAGGGTAACCCTCTGCTCGGGAGTCACTCCTAGGGTCTTGAAGGCCTTCTCCGTCTCTGCCAACCAGTACTGGGCATCTTCAAAAGAGGATTCTCCTGTAAAAGTAGATGGGTTCAGTCTCATGTACCTCTCTACGTAGCTTGGGTCAATCATGGAAGGAGTTGGGTCCCGCAGAAGAAGGACTGAGCCAGGCTGAGGATAGACTGGGGGGACCCTGTGGTGGTACTTGCTGATATGGTGGGGGTACTAGATTATATTGTGGCGGTGCCGGGCAGTACTATGGCTGGGACACCGGATTATACTGCGGCGGTGGCACCAGGTGGTACTGTGGAGGAGTAGACTCGTACCAGGGTGGTTCAGGATCCTCTCGCTGTAGTGGTGGCTCAACCTGTGGCAGCGGGGGAGGGTCAGGTAGCTCCCTTCTCTCATCTCGGCCCTGTTGAGTAGCAATGAGTCTCTCCAGCATCTCAAATATCTTGTCAACGTCTTTTCGAAGCGAACCATCCTGGGTTGCACGGTTTAGTGAGGGTCTTCCTCTTCTCATCTCTCTATACCTGCATTTCACAAGGAAAGGTTGAGTAATGATTTATTGGTTTGGTATTTCTCTAAGTATCATTGTGTAAAGGACTAGTCCGAGGAACGCGGCTCTGATACCAACCGTAACGACCCCGAAAATTTAAAAAGAAATACATATAATAATCTGAGTGCGGAAGCGAAATAAAATATTAAGCTTAATATCCCTTACACAATAACTTAAAAGTACTAAACAATATCACGGAATAAGTTCTCTAAAAAGAAATACTTGAAATAAGAAAAATAAAGAAAACTATAAGGTATCTAGTATCTACTCGCCGTCTTCTTGTGGATCGGGCTCAGGAATCAGGTTCTCTTGATCTGAAATAGTTAAATAAGAAATGAGCTACACTAGCCCAGTAAGGACATCACACTATTCACCGTCACAGAAGTAAAGGTTTGTAGAAAATCAAATTCAACCAATGGAGCAGTAGATTTGAACAAATTCATTTATCAATAATAAAACCATTTACCATTTTTCTTACCATCGGAGAATTTATGGAAACAAATTACAGAAGCAGTAATATCATAGAGATCACAATTTCATACATAATCAATAACATAAAACATATCATAAATTCATATTCACTAACAATAACTTATTATCATCGTTTCTCATTTTTACTAGTCTACTAGTATTCATGGGGATCCATAGTTGTCCCCACTACACGTAAACCATTCCCCTTAACAATCTTAATTCCAGGGCTATCCCCATACCCCGTCCGGTATGAGCGCCAACAAAATAAACCTCAATACCCCGTCTGATATGAGGGTGAAGCGGGCCGTCCCATACCCCGTCTGGTATGAGCGCCAAATGACCAAGTCTCCATACCCCGTCCGGTATGAGACAACGTTCACGGTAGGGTTCCCTATGAACTTGGTCCGTCCACCATCTCCCAGAATATCTAGTGAGGCTGTCATCTTATCCATTTATCAAATTACATCCCATTTCTATTTGTCCTTAGTCTCTGTTACCAACTCAAACATGAATACATTAACAAGTAACGTGCATCCAACAAAGCAAGCATATCTTAGATTTTCAAAATTAAACAGTAGTGAAGTAAGCAGTGATTCATGCATTTAAAATCATAGATAGATAAACCAGATACTATAATGTATTTAAACTGTAAAATAAATCAAGCAGGAATCTACAGAGAATAATGTCTGATTTCGGGCTCCATTAGCAACCTTAATTAATTATGCATATTTATTAATTGCACATAATAGAGTATTACCATTTATTCAAACTTTAATTCTATGATAGGAAATAGAGTGAGGGGTCCTTACCTGATTTGACGTCGAAAACTAGATTTTTACTACACCTACGGACGATCCCAGGGTTCCCTGAATTTTTTTTTCAGGAATTAAAACACGCTTACGGTACCTACACATGTCCCAAATAACCCAAAAAATCAGACCCAGGGCTTATTCGGCCAATTTCAAAATTCCGACACGGCGACTCTGCCGTGCTCCGACGATGACGCTGCCGTTCGCGGTGGCGATCCACCTCAAGTTGGTTATTTTCAGCCGAATTCAGCCAAACTTGCATCGGTTCTTGTGAAAAAACACCCTTAGGTCCTCGGTGGGCCGAAAAAACACAAAAAATTGAAACTTACTGGTGGTGGGGCTCTCCGGTGCGGCTGCTCCTCCGACTCACGTTGCAGTTTGGTCTTTTGCTCCGGTCAACCTATAGAGGAGAAAACGGTGATTAAAAAGGTGGAAATATCACTTCGAACGGGAATTGAAAAGGTCATCATTGGAGGCAAAAATTGAGACACCTTACGGCGGCGCCGCTGGGCTTTAGGGGCATTTTCCGGCCAATTAGCCAGTACTTTCGCTCCGATTTAGTCATAGGTGGGTTTAAAATCGAATTCTGAGCAAAAGGTAGAATTTTTACCTCGTTTGGCGGCCGAAAATTGCTCCGGTGCGGCGGCAGCGGGCGGCGGTCGGCTCCCTGGCGGTTGGGCTGTCTTCTCTGGCGAGGGGCTTTGGTGGCTAGGGTTTGGGTTTGGGTGCGGATAAGATTATTTATAACCATCCGCTTTTGATATGAACCGTCTATCGCATTTAATATGAACCGTCTGATCGCGATTAAATAGGAAATAAATCTGAACCGTTCATCGCGATTCGATCTGGGCTGTCCGTACGAGATTAAATCTGGGTCGTCTGTGCGCGATGCAATCTGGATCGTCAGTGCGTGTTTTTGATCTGGGTCGTCCGTGCGTGCGGGAACGGATCTTAGCCGTTCGATCGCGTGCAAGCGGATCGCCCACGTGGCCTCCCGCGTCAGCGTCTCTGTCACGCGGCGTGTCCTGGTTGGCCGGGGCTGCTGACCGGGCAGCTGACGTGGCGTAATTTTTCTAAATTACGTTTTAACCCCCCTATTTTTTAATTTTTTTTTCAAAAATACCCCCATAACTAAAATTTTCACCATTTTTTTCCTAAAATTATTTTCAATTAAATTTCTAAATAATTTTTACCCATTTTATTATTATTATTATTATTATTATTATTATTTTCATTAAAATAAATTAAACCAAATTAAATTCAATATATTATTACATAAATAATAATTATATTTATATAATAATTACAATAATAAAAAAATAAAATAAAAAGAAAGGGTTGGGTTGTTACAATATAACATTTAAAAAAAAGTAAGTGCGAACCAATTCAAATAAATTCACTAAATAAAAAAAAAAATTAATCCAACAATCAAGCCATGCCCTAAAGATTTTCTTTTCAGCAAATTGTAATAGTTGAGTGTGATGAAATTCATGTCACAACAGCTTCACTAGTATAGTAATGAACTAACCCGGCAAAATTATAATAATGAAGTTCCATTTTCTTCCTTCCAAACTATCTTTAATTAAAGAAGATATTCAAGGGTCCAAACCATTGTTAATTAACTTAAAAAAGATATTAAGATGGTGGTTAATTATTTAAAAAGGACATTTAGACCATTTTATTATTTTGAAAATAACAAATTAACATTTCTAACTATTTAAAATAGTTAAAGCAGATAAATTCTTGAATTTTTCTTTTCTTATAAGATAATAGATGTTTGTTTGGCAAAGCTTTTACTTATAGTGTCAAGAAGTAAAGCTAATGCTGAAAAATAAAGATGTTTTTAAATAAAAAAAATAGAAATTGTTGTAATGGTTAATAAATTTGAAATTAAAATATTCAAATAAATATTTTTTTTTAAATGACTTGTATTAGGAATTATAATTAATGTTTTTAATGAATATGCATATAAACTTTGTGTTTATTTATAGTTTAAAGTTAGAGAACATGTATCTAAAGATAAATGTATGATTATTATTATTATTATTTTCCTTTTCATTCACTTGGATCTCTTTTTTATTTGAATCCTCCCTTTCTTCTCCAAAAAAGAGAGAAGGAGAAAGATCATATTTGTCATGTTTATTTTGTTTTTTTTTTTTGAGTTTCTTAATAAAAATAAAAACCGGTTTCTGACTCAATACTATAGACATATAACTGAAAATTCCAATGGGTAGAATTTTTTAATTCTAACACAAGGTTATTATTGGATCTAATAAGTATACTATTGAAACGACTATAAAAAGAAAATAAATTATAAATTAAATGCGGAAGCGAAATAATAGTGTTAGAGTTTATATTCCTTACACAATAATTCAGAATACCCAATAGAGATACGAGAATAACCCTTCTATAAGAACAACAAAAAATCAAAGAAATAAATAGAAAGTAAATAATTGAACGTCCTATTCGCAACCCTTTTGTGGCTCGGGATCTGGATCTTAGTTCTCTTATTCTAAAATTGTTAATAAAAATGTGAGCTACACTAACCCAGTAAGAATGTCATGCTACTTACCGATACAGAAATGAATGTTAGTAAAAATCATAAAAATAACTAACAGAACTCTTAATTTAAGTAAATTTATTTATCATAAATAAAATTATTTATTGTACACTTATTGTAATGAAATTTTCAAAACTGATTTATAGGGGCAATAACACAACACTATCATAATCTCATATTCAATTAATTAAAATAACAACTTTCTATTTTAACCTGACAACTAGTATTCATGAGGGTCCATAAGGATGCCCCAATTATGCGTGAACCTTTATTCAATATTGTTAATTAACCAGTTATCCCCATTCTTCGTTCGGTATGAGCACTAAAAATACCATCTCTCAATATCTTGTCCAGCATGAGGGTGAAACGGGTCGTCCTCATACCCCGTCCGGTTTAAGCACTAAAATACCAATTCTCGATACCCTATCCTATATGAGGTAATGTTCACGGTAGGGTTCCCTATGTTTTCGGTCCGTCCACCATCTCTCAAGATATCTAGTAAGGCTATCATTCATTCACTTACTTAATCAAACAATTTTCCGTTTATATTTAATTTTCAGTTCACAATTTCACTGTAAATTATGCAAAACAATACATACATCAAGAAAGTGCAACTGAATCATCATACCAATTCTAGTGTAATATTATACATTTAAAACAGTAAAATCAATCAAATAGGATTAATAGTAAATAATAACCGGTTCCGCTTCCATTAGTAGCCTATGATTAATTATCGAGATCTTTTAGATTGTACAAATACTACATTTATAATTAAACTTCAATTCCATAATAAGGAATATAGTGAGAGATTTTTACTCGAATCAGTGTCGTATCGCTAAACTTTTAGATATACCTACTAGCGGTTTCTTAGGTTCCTTGAGTTTTTCTTCGGAGATTAAAACACTCTCCAAGTAGCTAGAAATACTTCAAAAAATCCAAAACTGATGTTAAAATTCTCTCCCCACCAATTTCAAAATTCCAGCACGGTAGCACCGCCGTGCTCCAGCGACGGCACCGCCGCCCACGGTGACGGTCTACCTCGGGCAAGCCATTTTCGACCAATTTTAACCGATTTTAGCCGGTTTTGTACTTATCTCTACGAAAAAATATGTTAAGGGGCCTTGATTGGCTGAAAAAGTCGAAAAACAGAACCTTACCAGCGGCGGAGTTTTTCGATGCGACAGCTCCGCCGGCTCACCTTTGCGGTTAGACGTTTTTTTTCAGTCAACCTGTGGAAAAAAAATGGTAAATACAATTGTGGAAAAATTGCATGTGGAAAGGGTCACATCGGAGGCGATTTTTTATTTTTTTTGCGGCGGTGCCGCCAGGCTTTACCCACAGTTTCCGGCTTATCTATAATGACCACAGAAATTAAAAGAAAATGTGTATATATTTATTCTAAGTGCGGAAGCTAAATAAAATAGATTATAATTAACATCTTTTATACAATAACCAAAACGAATTAAAGTATGAAAGAATAAACTAACTTAAAGGAAATACTATGAAAGAATACTGTAAGGAAAACTAATAAATTCTTTGGCTTCTATTCGCCGTCTTCCTACAGGACGGGCTCGGGAACCAAATCCTTCTGATCTGAAATGGTTAAGTAAGGAATGAGCTACACTAACCCAATAAAGATATCACACTATCTCACTGTCACAGAAGTAAAGGTTGGTAGAAAACGAAAACGACCAATGGAGCATAATTTATACAAACTCATATATCAATAATAAAACCCTTTACTGTCCACCTACCTCAGTGAGATTCATGAAAACAATTTATGAAAACAATTACATCATAAATATCATAAGATCACGCACACTCTGCAACATAACATATATCATGCTTTTGTATTTCAATCATTAGGCAACAATTATCCCCTTTTATTCAGCCTACTAGTATCCATGGGGGTCCATAGGAGGTCCCCGCTACACGTGAACCATTCACATTAATAACTTAATTTTAGGACCATCTCCATACCCCGTCCGGTATGGGTACCAAAACCATAAACCTCAATACCCCGTCCGATATGAGGGTGAAACGGGCTGTCCCCATACCCCGTCCGGTATGGGCGCCAAAACACATAAGGTCTCCATACCCCGTCCGATATGAGAGATCACGTTCCCGATAAGGTTCCCTATGGACTCGGTCCGTCTACCATCTCCCAAGATATCTAATGAGGCTATAGACATTATCCATTATCAATTCACATACATTTTTACCATTTTTCTTAATCTCAATTATCCAATCAAACACAAAATACGTAAACCAGTAATGGATACCAAACAAGGCAACACAACATCGGGTTCACAATAATTCAAAGCATAATAAATGAAACCGTGATTCATGAATATGAAACCATAGAATAAACACATCAGGCACCATATTGCATTCAAAACTGTAAAATAAATCAAACAACACCTGACCAAAAATTTATCAGATTCGGGCTCTATTAGCAACCTTAATCAATTATACATATCTATTAATTCATAAAATACCCGTTTATCATTTATTAGGCTTTAATGCCATGATAGGAAATATGGTGAGAGATCCTTACTTGTTTTGGAGTCTGAAATCAGGTTCTCACTGCGCCTACGGGCAGTACCTAGATTCCCTGAATTTTTTTCCGAAAACTGAAACACACTTCCAGTACCTGCACGTGTCCCCAAAGAACTCCAAATTAGACCCAGGGCCCTTTCAGCCAATATTGGAATTCCGGCACGGCGGCTCTATCGTGCTCCAGCGATGGTGCCGTCGCCCACGGCGGCGATCCGCATCAGGTTGGCCGTTTCCAACCATTTTCAGCTGAATTCGAGCAAACTTGCATTGGTTCCTGTGATAAAACACCCCTAGGGCCCTCGGTGGGTTAAAATTTTTAGAAAACCGAGACTTACCAGCGGCGAAGCTCTCGGGTGCAGCGACTCCTCCGACGCGAGTTGCGATTCGGTGTTTTGCTCCAGTCAACCTGTAGAAAAAAGGACGGTGGTCACAGTGGTATAAAAATTATATCGAATGGGAAACGGGAAGGGTCTTATCAGAGGCAAAAATTGAGAAAACCCGCAGCACCGCCGTTGGACTTTGGCGGTGTTTTCTGGCCAATCAGCTAGTGGTTTGGCTCCGATTTGGCCACAGGGAGGTTCGACATTGAAAAACGAGTCAAGAGGAGAAATTTTACCTCGTTTGGCGGCCGAAAAGTCCTCCAGTGCGGCGGCGGGTGGCGGCAGCCGGTTCCTCCGGTGGCTGGGTCGTCTTCTCCGGCGAGGGTTCTGGCGGCTAGGGTTTGGGGTTGGGTGTGGATGCGATTATTTATAATCCTCCCCTTTTAATCTGAGCCATCCATCATAATTTAATATGGACCGTCCGATCGCGATTAAATTAGAAATAAATATGGGTCGTTCATCGTGATGTGATCTGGGTCATCCGTACTTGATCAAATCTGGGCCGTCCGTGCGCGCGGGAACAGATTTGGGCCGTCCGATCGCGCGCACGCGGATCGCCAACATGTCCCTGTCCTGCGTTGCTTCCCGCATCAGTATCCCTACCACGCAGCGTGTCCTAGTTGGCCGGGGCTGCTGTGGCTGCTGACGTGACACTATTTTTTTAAATTACGTTTTGACCCCTGATTTTTGATTTTCTTTTCAAAAACACCTATATAATCTAAATTTTCACTATTTTTTCCAAAATCAATTTCAATTAAATTCTAAAAATAATTTTACCCCATTTTATTATTATTATTATTATTTTGTTTAAAATTAAATTAAATTAAATTAAAATCTTATAAATAAAAAATTAAAATAGAATAAAATTAAACACAAATTCTAATAAAAATTGAAATAAAATAAAAATAAATAACGAAATAATAAAGAAAAATTTTGGGTGTTATATTATCCGCTAGTCCTTTTCCTCCGATTTGGCCATAAAGGTATTCAAAATCAAATTTCGAGCGAATTAAATTCTTTTTACCTCTTTTAGCGATTGAAGGTGGCTTCGGCACGGCGGCAAGTGGCAGTCGGCTCTCTCTTCCGGTGACTGATTTTTTTCTCTAACAAGGGGCTGACGGTTAGGGTTAGGATTCGGTGTGAAATGAGATATTTATATCTGTTTCTCTTTAATTTGAGTCGTCCATTGCGTTTGATCTCGACCGTCCGATTGCGTTTAAATAGGAAGTGAATCTGAACTATTCATCGCGATTTGATCTGGACTGTACGATCGTGCTTGAGGAGGAAACAGATCCGAGCCGTCAACGCACGCAGGAATAATTTCAGATCGTTCGATCGCGAGCACGCGAATTGTCAGCATGGCCTCCCATGTGGCACTGCGTCAACGTGCATTGCCACGCGGTACACTCTGGTTCATTGGGATTACTAACTGAACGATTCTACGTGGCACATTTTTTCTAAATTATGTTTTAACCCCCAATTTTTTATTTTTCTTTTAAAAACATCTCCATAACTCAAATTTTCAACATTTTTTCTGAAAATTATTTTTAATTTCATCTTTTACTTATTTTTATTAATTTTTTTATTAAATAAAATTAATAAATTAAAAAATTATATTTTATATATTAATTTTAAAATTTTAAAATTAATTAAAGATATTACAACTATGCTTAATAAAATTACTTTGTTGTATTCAAACTAGAAATCAAGCTATTTCTATGATTTCTATAAATTAAATTAACTGTAAAAAAATTTCTTAAAATGTATTGATAAAAGTTGAGAAATTTCTTTGTTCGTTCCAACAACTAAGAAATATATTGTGGGGTCTAATATTTTTTTTTTCTCTTTTATATGCAAAAAGGATGTCAACATGATGAAATGTGATGATAAAAAAATTTCAATGTTTGAGTGAGGGTTGCTTATACTGTGAAACTTCGTTGATCTTATCAATGCTTAGTTGTTTTCTCAAGAAATTTCTTTACACCATACTGTCAGAAAATAAGTTATAAATTATTAAATAAAATTAATAAAATAATTAAATTAAAACAAATGTTCAAAAATAATTTAAATTATTAGAATTTTTGGAAAAATATTATTTAAATAATTATAATAATAATAATAATTATTATTATTAAATTTTTTATGATCTCAACATTTATCATTAATTTTCAAAAATAGTTAATTAAATATACCACCAAATTGAAATTTTTTTTATAAAATTTTATTACCGTACAGCTATTTTATTTTAAAACTATTTTTATTGAAATCTAGCTTAGAGCATAAGCAACTATTGGCACCAAAGGAAACCTAACATCAAATAGTTGAAAAGAGCAAGCTGTACACGGAAATCGTCCTACTGCAACGACATTTTATAATTCTATATCATTTACAGCAATTACAAAAACGCATTCATATATTTATAAATCTATCTGACTATTCTCTAATCTGACTCAGATCACTATTGGCTAATCTGTAATGCAAACCATTATGCACAAACTAAAATCTGAAAGCCATCTAGCTGTGAGTTTAACCAAGTTAGCTTGCTTTTATGTACCTTCTACAGAAAGTCATGGTAATTGTTCTTTTCGATATCAGATACTGCAATCGATGGGAATGCTTCACCTGTGTCATCAAGCTCAGCCTGCCCAATAGTTGAAAACAGAAGCGTGAACAATAAAATTCAGTGAAGAATTGGAGAGTCTTGAAAGAGAGAAGTTGGAGTCAATAATAAGATGGTTAAGGTTGTCCATGTTGAAAACTCTGTTTATAGGTAGTTCTTGTTGTATAATCCAGCTAATGTAATTTATTTACCTTGGCTTGGTGGTACTTGTCAAGCATTCTGCGATATTGCTGACGTGCATCTTCGGAATCAACCATGGACAGCACACGCGAGACAGCCTCCTGAAGTTCTACATCCACTTTCTGCCTGCGGAACACCTTCAGAATGTCTTCATCCTCAGTTTCATTGATGGATTCCATTTCATGTCTGTATCCTCGCAAACCAACTCCTTTCCGTCGCCACCTAAGTACAACTTTCTCTAAAATTCCAACTGCCCAAATAACCTTGTAGTACTTCCTAATCTGGTAACCTCGCACATGAGCCTGCCGAACAAGTACAGAGAAAAATTTTAGAACAGAGGCAGTCTCTGATACTAACTGAAGCATACGAGAAAGATTCCAATATTTCAGACTCAGTTTTCATGAAGCAGAAACTGTAAACAAGGCAAGATACCAAAAGAATGATATTTCTATTTGGTTTTATTTGGTTAATTTATATCAGGTAAAAAATTAAAAATTTCAGCCGAAAAGGCAGCACCTGTATCTTCACGACTTTTTGACGTAGTGCTAGAAACTCTTTGCGACCTTTCCAGCCTCGATATTTCTTCTGAATAGATAAAGCAGCTAAATTGCTATCACGAGCAGTCCCAAAAGCCAGTTTCGACATGGCTGAAAGCCCTTTAATATCATCCGAATTAAGAAGATATCCGTCTATTCTAGCATCAGAAATAGCAGCTTCTCTTTGTTGTCGCCTTCTGAAGGAATGTGCACGAAATGCAGATTGTATACGTGCAGCAGCCTGAGCTGCATTCCGTACTGCAGCTAGAGTATCCTTGAGAGAAAGCTGATCCCCACAATTACCGAGGCTCCGCTTTGATATGCTATTGACTGTTATTTCTGCTTGTACCTCAGCAGAGCCTTTAGAAAGTTCACTTTCTTCTAGTTTGAGAGACGAAAGATGGCTTGTCAATGCCACTTCCGAAAGATAACCTGCAAGTCCCTTGTGCCCACATGATGCTGCTACGGATGCTGGTGTTTTACCAGTTGGATCTTTTGAATTCGGATCCGTGACGGCCCCAGCTGATGCACCAGAAGCTAGAAGCGCAGCAACCATTTTTTCCCTGTCACAAAATAAGAGCAAAGCCTCAGCTAAAGCCAAAAGAAAAAATTGGAAGCAGGAAAAGAGGAATAAGGACATTCACCCATAAACCTTCATGCATGAACAATAACCAAAACATATGAATTAAAGTGACCATAAATTTTAACTTAATGTCCATACATAATCTTAGTGATAAACCACAGAAATGATCCATGCAAACCAAGCTAAGCAGCCGATCACCAAAAAATGAGGCAATCCTACCATGTGAAAATTAGCAGTGAAAGTGTTAGTAAATTTGAGCAATCTTTTCTAATCTTCTGGTTCTCCACTGACCGCTTCCTGGTGCACCTCATTGGTTTAAATGTGTGAACATGTACTTGTGCAGTACTATCTCAGATAGATTTTATGCTTTGCTGGTCCTTCCCAGATTGTTCTTTTAATATGCAACAATTTTTTTTTACATTTTATGAGGATTCCAAAAAGATCCTTGTCTTCTACTGCAATGTTAAAACCTTTTGCCACAAATAAAATGAGAAAATAAGAGAAAGAGGAAAGAAAAATAAAAAAATTTCATTTACCTTCCAAAACGTGCAGCCCAATGAAGAGCAGTCCATCCGTTAATGTCACGGAAATTGATGCTGACGCTATGACTGAGAATTGAATTTAAGGCCCACTCAAAGCCCAAACCGGCAACCATGTGAATTATACCTTGCTCTTTCTTGGATAAGGAACAGCCAGTCAGATCATGTCCATCCTGGGATTTGGAAGATAGCCACTGGTGCAACTTGTCTTTTAGAAGTTCTTGCAGAAGCCAATCAATAGTACCAGAAGGAGACCCACTGCCAAACAAAAGGGCCTCTATGACTTGACTCCATGAGTCCTCATTAGGTTTCGATTTCCTTGATAAATGAATGCCTGATTCCATGCTCTCTCCTTTCTGTGACTCTGAATCAGATAGAAGCATTTGCACAAATCTGACAAGCAACAATAGCTCATCTGGACTTTTAGGCACTTCCATCTCATACAAATTGCAAAAACTACAGTTACTAGTTTTATCTCTATATTCAAATTCTCTAATTTCACTACAAGACTCCCGATTTGCAGTAGTAATGCAGAGAGTCACCTTTCCAGGAAGGTGAGGAGGAGCTTCACAACAGATGACCCCTTCCTGAATGATCTGGAGAGGAACTTCAGTATCCCCAAACATGCATGCCCATGTAGATTCCGATGGATTGCAGAGAAACGATCCAACAATAATCACCTGCATCCAGAACCTTGGGTGTCAGAGCTCAAAACTGAGTTTGACAGGAGAAGACAAGCTTAATGAGACCCATTAAAATGTGCCCAAGTCTCATTTAATTTGCAATGCTTATTGTGTTCCTTATTTAATATTCATTTTCAATTTAACCTTTTGTATGATCACGAAAAAAAAGAAAAATTACGTTTGAACTACCCAATCCTATCTTGAATTTCTAGGAGTGGGATTTCAGTTCCTACTTTAAAAGTGGAAAATAAAGAACCACTTCTAAAAATTAAGGTGGGGTGAGACTAGCTCAAATGTTTAAATAAGTCATGTTGTACTAACACATATATCAAGGTTATTGATAAAATTAAAAGTGGAAATTAACAAATGGAATACGAACAATTCAAGGAAAGGAATAAGAATTGAACCAAATACGGGAATAGTAACTTAGTTCATAGCAAGAACTCCAACTACAGTGAGAAAGAAAAATAAGTTCCTGGAGATTTGCTACAACACAACCATGAAGCATTAAAATCTTCAAAACACACATAAGAGGGCATATTCCTTGAGTCACCTTTGTCAACTCACTGGCATAACCCCAGTTAGGAGATATTTCTCGAATTGTGAATTTCTGCATTTGTGCAACTGTCAAACTTGAACTAGTTTCAATAAGCATTCTATTTTGACTGGGTTCAAACAGCATGGCATGGTAATCGGAGCTGGTTTTTAGAGTTTGTGATCCAGAAGTATATGCAAGAATCTCCGAATCCTTAGGTCCTGGAGGCAACAATACAGAATCTGCATGTAGAAGAGTTATCAGAACTTGAAAATGGAAATTAAGGAGCAAAATGATTAATGAAAGACAATCATACTGCAGGAAATCTCAGATCTTGATCCATCGTGATTTAGCCAGTAAGAATCTTCCCATGCTTCAGGTAACATATGCTTTGAAGCAGGTGGTTGTTTTTCCTGCATTTAATAGGAAACAAACCCTTTAATGGAGCAAAATTAAAAAATAATCTGACATAATTAAGATGGATTTAAGCACCTGATATACTTTTGTTTCAGTTTACACACATGCTCATATATTATAATATATATATATATATATATATTTAGCCAAAAGAAAAGAATAAATGCATAGGTAGGCTCAACCATGGCATAAAGGTAAAATTAAGGACCTAATATTTTATCTTGTTCAAATAAGTACCCAAAGTTTTCAACTGCATTCAATTAAGAATTCGCTTAACTGCCAGATTAATATATTAATTTTATTATCCTATAACATGCCACACAACAAAAATAAATACATGGCATGTCATGTCATCAGCAAATCAGGTTACATAAAAAATACAAAATATTTTATGTTATATTTATTGATAATAAATAACTTTATCAAAATGATGTATCTACTCATAATAAATAAAAGAAGATAACATGTTGGTCATTTGAACTGATTTAGCTTTTATATCAAACAGTGTAAATCAGACGGATTAAATTATTTTTATTTTAAATAATATATTCTAATATTCATTTTATTATTGCTTGAGGATGTCATGTTCCATATTTTTGTTTTTGCTGACATGGCATATTACATGATAGAAAAAATTAATGGTATTAATTTGATAGTTTCGTGGAACCCTCAATTGGATGTAGTTGAAAATGTTTGACTGAAAAAATAACTATTTGGGTCCTCAATTATACATTGTGCAAAGGTTGGACCATTCAAAATGCATTTATCAAAAGAAAAACATGCCTTGAACTTCCAAAATTTCCAAAAGAAATATAGATACTAACCTCAGGGTCAAGACTAGATGAAACCTCCCAGGATCGCAGCATCTCTTTCCAATATGGATATTGTTCATCTACATATTTTCCATTGCTACCTACAGGGTTGAAAGCCTGTTAACAACTTTGCTTTATTTTCCATTGCATTCACAGAAAACTAGATAGAAGCAAGCAGATCTCTCTGATTATTGTCGCACCCTGCATAAGAACAAATAGTGACTGCCAATGGGAAGGTTTTATTTTCATTGTGGGGGCTGGGTCAGGGACTCCTTAAAATTCAAACTAAAGGTTAGCGGAACACATGCAGAATTGTGGATAGTACAAGTGGTACCTTAAACAGTTGATATTAAGGTTGTTAACCTGTACTAGCAAACATTGGTTCTCCAACAAACTGATAATAGTCTATTATGATGTATCTCTTGAATTTCTTGCTGTTTTTTAATTTATAACTAACTGTTTTGTTGGTCCATTTCAATATAAAGTTTGTTTTGTAACAATCAATTACTAAAGGTTGTACAATTGGATAAGAGGATCAACCCTCTTATTTTAATGACACCATGAATCTCAACTGTCTTCAAAACTCTTTTTCAAATAAATTTTTCTTCTTCATCTTGATAAACAATTAAGTAAGAACATTAGCCTTTTCAAGATCTTAAAACTCTATATAACACTGAACTTTCATCCCTTTGGTAATAATCTTGCAATAAGAAACAGAATTAGAGCCATGTGAGACTCAGGTTGTTATGATGAAGAATGAATTAGCCTTGGAACTTATAAATAGACTAAGAATTGTGTCTCTATTTAATCTATAACTTATTGTGATAATGTGGATAAGATTACATCTTTAGTAGCTTTAGGACTTTATTTACAGATTAAACTCTTTTTTGACAAAAACAATAAGAGAGACTTTATTAGACATAAAGGGAAAAAAATATAGAGAAAGAGCACAAGATATCCTCCTAAACAGCAAATTGAAAGTACATCAAGATAACAAAGCATTCTACTCACTTTCCAAGATTCCCATGGAGACATCTTGATATAGGACAAAGAGAACTTGAAAATAATACTTCTAAAAAATTTATTAAAAAACAAAATTGGACATCTGAGATCACAATAATCAAATCATTATCTTTGTATTTGTATAATAATCACATAAATAATCTACCTCGTAACTAACCTAGAGTATCCTATTCATATGCATAAAAATACAAGCAAATAGGAAATCTTAAATCCATGTAAGAATTCTACTAAACTAAGAAGATAAGTTAATTAACTGAACAGTCTATACAAGAGACTACTAGATAAGACTCTAACTTAAATCTATATATAGTAGTTCCTAAATAAACTAAGTACCTTAATAATACATAATATTACTATTCAATAAATATATCTTAGCATTGAAATATGTACGCTTTAGTATCTTCATATTTTTCATCATTCTACCCTACTTGGTGAAGGTTCAATCTCATGTTTTGGGATGTCAAAGAAGAAATAATATAAAAATAAGAACTTTTTTTCCTAACAATTGAAGCTTGCGAAACTTGAGATTGTGGCGAGAAAACAAGAATGCTTCTAAAAGCATAGCAAATGAGCAATCAGGCATGATAAAATCTACAAACGGAAGAATCATCAAATGGTGATTATCAATCTTTGTTGCAAAACATGTTTCTGCTATAATATCTTCAAGTAGGGTTTTTTCTTCTTTTCATAGATTTTAAATAAACTTAAAATATCCTTATTTTCAACATGAACCATGTTGTTGCTTGCTACTAAACATAAGATCCATCACTAGAAAACTCAACTTGACTAATAGGAATAACAACCTCTTCTACAATAAATTTTACTATCTCAGATTACCTTACTTGAGTTCATATCTTCATCATCATTTCATTGTTTATTTGCTTGTCATGTTTTACTGAAGTTTTACATATATTAGGTTCTTGTGTAACCAAGGAGTCAAGATTTTCTTTACATAGGTGCATTTTGATTTTTGCTTCAAGCACATCAATCTCATTAACTAATTCTTGTATAGCTATTTTCGAATCCTCCCAAATAACTTTATAAGGATCAAATTGCATATTGTACCTGTGACTTCTTTTCTCTTGCAGATGGAACACTTATTTTTACTATTTTGAACCTCAAAAAGCATCCTTCATAACTGAATCATATGCTCAATGGGATGTAGCAAAAAGTACATGATCAGCTCCAGTCACGTTCTAAATCCATCTAAAGTTCTTCTTTAGAAATGTTAACAAAGTAAATCTAAACACCTGTTTTCAAATCTATCCTCAAATGAACCTCTTAATCAGAAAGCAACTTAAACATTACCCAAAAATTGCAAACATTTGGCCCAAAGTTGCCTTGAAAACGACTCCAAAAAAGCTCAAAAATGGCTCAAAAATGACTTAGCTTCAAAAAATGACTAGGCTGAAAAGGTGGCTTGCTCCAGATGCAGCTAACAATGTTTTTCACCTGCGGCTTCCAACACTTGACGTCTACACTTACCTTTTCGGTAATCTTCAGGCATCTAGTTTTTGGCCATAGAGTCGACTGAAATGGGGGTCCTAGACCTAATCTCACTGGTTGTCTTATCGGCCAGGAAGCTTGAGCTTCGACAAGGCAGAGTCAGGCAATGTCTTTCATAGAAAGTATGGCTGTTTTTAGAGAATTTAGAGGTTCGGACTTGGTAGGCAGTTTGGTTGGTGTCCTATGATGTTGATGGTTGTGGCGTGACCTCCAGCTCCTGGCGGAGGCCAGCAAATGCTTGTTGTCTCGGTTTGCGTTATCTGCAGTAACTTTTGTATTAAGGGTTTGGAGGCTGCTATATATTTTTCTCTTTGGTAGTAGATTATGAAGTTTGGATGGAAAACTATAGGAGCATGATGAAATGAAGTTCGACCTTGATACTAACTGATGTCGAACGTAGATAGCTTGAGCACAGTAGTTATGAAAATTCTATTAAGAACGAAAAATTGAAGATCTCAATAATCAAATTAATAACAATATTTGTACAATAATCATATGAATAGTCTGCCTAATAACCAAGCTACGATACTCTATTCGTAGGCACTAAATAGAAATGTTTAAGTCTGTCTGAAATTCTACTAAAATGTGAAAGCAAGCCAACTAATTATAACTAATCTATACTAGAGCATAGCTAAATAGGATCCTAAATAAGAAATAATACTCACACATCATTAATAAGTTTAAAGATACTAGTTCCTATATAAGCTAAATTTAATAATATATAGACATCACAATTACATAGTGTTGATTTTGGAGAAAAAAATTATTACTATTTCTCACTTTTAATGTTGTTGCACTTAAAATATTTATAAAATTATTATTTAACAGATAGAAAATTCTTATTATACTTAATTTCTAATAATATGAAATTATTATTATCATAAAATTCTAATTACGTAATATCAAATAATTAAATAATAAATATTAACTAATTAAATAATAAACTAAAATAATTAACTAATAAAATATGCTACTCAACACTCCCCCTCAAGTTGGTGCAACGGCATCGCACATACTCAACTTGCAGATCAAGTTCTGAAGAGTCATCCTTCAGTTTTACCAAGACCAGAAAATGCCAAAAAAGTATTACAAACTGAAACCAGATCTGTCAGTCAACAGTTCGGCTCAACTCAACTTAAAACATCTCGGTCCGCCTCAAAACAGCTCAGTTTGACTTCAAACAGCTCGAACCGGCTCAAAACAATTCGGTTTTAGCTTTAAAACGGTTTGCCCTCAGCTCTAAAACGGCTCAGCCTCGACTCAAAACGGCTTGGGCTCCACTAGAGTACCACACGAGCTCTCATGTGTTGCCATGTGCCGTCAAACACCCTGCCATCGGACTACCATGCCCTGCCATGCGCCTCCGTCGGAACTGCCACACACCGCCACTAGTCAATCTATGACACCGTCTGTAGTGGTGATGAGACTAGATTTAGATAAGTGAGTCCCATCTCTATTTATTATGCTATTTTAGAGTTTGGAAAAAATTCTAAAATTAGAATTCTAAAATAATTTTATTTGGCTTTAATACCATATTTGATTTTGAAAAAATAATAATAATTTTATTTTTCACCCTTAATATTGTTACAATTAGGGTATTTATAGAATTCCTATTTAACTTATAGAAAAATTCTTATTCTACTACACTTCTAATTATATGATATTATTATTCTTATAAAATTCTAATTATATGATACTAAATAATTAAATAATAAATATCAACTAATTAAATAATAAACTAAAATAATTAACTAATCAAATATGGTAATCAACATATAGATATATTTTAATATGGAAATAAGCTCATGTCGGAAGCCTTACTCATGATTTCAGAGTTGAGAGAGAGAAAGAGAGAAAATAGAGAAAAAAAAAGAGATTTTTATTGAGGTAACTAGTTTATTTTTCGACGGTTACATTCGTAAATGATAAGGAAGAGCGGCAAAGACATGTAGATCCGGATGTTGCAGTGGCAGAAATGGGGAAGGGATTTGAGGTGATCTTTCTCAGTTAATTTGGTCAACCCAAAATCCTAACCCTAATCCGTACTGCGAATGACTAATTTACCTCTGTGTGAATTTTCCTTTTATCCTTCCTTTTGTAGTAGACAGCTAAAGGTGACTTCTTGATAATATCCTTCCTTTGAGCATCAACCTTGTCCTCAAGGTTAAGATGTGAAAATTATTGTTGTAAATACTTATAGTGTTCTCACGTACATTTCTCAGCTGGAACACCTTCCCAACGTACAAGAACTTGATCTACAGGTTGGTTGTCACATAATATGGTTCTTTATTGCAAGATTTGTTGAGGTTGCATACTAACAGAGCCTTCATAAGTATCAGGGGCAAGTCTTGCTGGATCACTTTTGTGCCTGGAATGTATTTTTTAAGTCGAGACACATGAAAACTGGGTAGATAATTGAGTCTGCTGGTAATTGGAATTTGTAAGCCACTTCTCCAATCTCTTGTGATATTTGAAATGACTCGTAATATCAAGGGGATAATTTACACTTTCTTCCTCCTTTTAGTGTTCCTTGTTTGAAAGGTTGTAACTTGAGCAGTATCGAGATGATAATTTGGAGTTTCTAAGCTACTTCTCTTTTTAGTGTTTCTGGAGTCTGCTAGCAACGGTTAATTCTTTTTTGATTAATAGTATGTCATGGTTGAAATCCCATAGCGAAGGCAAGTAGCAAAGTTCTTTGAAAATGTCCTTATAATGGTCCAATAAAGCCTCTAGGTGCTCATTTTGGGCTGGCATAGTATGAACTCCATGTTCAGCCTCCATAACAAAGAAAATAGTCCCTCATTCAATGCTGTGTTCTTGCTTTCCCTATTTATTGACAGCAGTCTATTTCATGTTATTGGCTAATTTTCTGTTGGTGTTACCCCATTTGAGTACTATGAGTGAGTTACCATAATGGAACCTTGACAATAGCTTGGACGAAATTGAATATCATTGGAGTAAGTTGCTGAATACTTGACTTTTATCCATTTGGCAGCACCTTTATCTAGGAAGAAGTACGAGCCCCCACTGTCCAAAAGGACTAAGACATTATGTCTTACCATCATTCCTCTGATTTTATAGGTACTTCCTACTGTTATCCGTGTATCGCATGAATGGATAAAGTGTCTGTTGGATTATCTTTGTTATTGGTCACTTCCTCGTCGATCATTTTTTCCACAATTCTCTCTTGGTTGGAGATTTCTTCCACAACCATCAGGATTTTATTTTCGCAACTGTGACCTAGAAAATAACAGTCACTACAGTTATAGCATGATGCCGCTGTTTTCCTAATCTCCGTCTCTCTTCCCATGATTTTGGGAAAACGCTCGCCATCTCTAACAGTTGTTATTTCGGATCCTCCGGACGAGTAGGTGATCCTTTCAATCAAATACGAGTTTCTAGACATTTCAATTATAGATTGCTCTTGGAGCAGTCTTGTTCAAAAAACTAGCTTGAATGTGTCAGGTTTGAGCGATCTTATAATTGGCTGCAGTTCTAGTTTGAGTCCGCTAATGATGCTTGATACAAAAAATTATTCAAAGTTCAGGATTATGCACAAGTTTGTTGAATTCTTTTCTAAATTTTTTTCTTGTGTCACCGACAAACTTGCGGCAAAGTTCATCCACGAAATACCCACTCTATCTCATCACTTTTACCAACCACCTTCGGTACCACACATCTGCAACTTCATCAAGAAAGAGAGATGTTACTTCCACTTTTTTACTCATTGAGAATGTCGTGTGGCAAAAAATACTTATCACTTTTCCTGATCCAAGCACAAGGATTTATTCCTTCAAATAGTTGAATTTCCACTTTAGAAAGAGTAATGGTGCAGTGTGAACCAAGTCGACTCACAGTAGGATGAGAACGGATTCAGTTAAGCATTTCCCATGATTTTTCGTCAAGGTTGGAGAGTGTTTTTCATTCAGTTCACATAGAGACAAAGAGGAAAGGATTCCCCTTTGGTTGATTTTTACTAGTACAGGCAGATCTGTCAGTTTCGGTGCTTCATTAAGAGAAGCACCACCATGAAACATCTCCACAATAAGATCCAGCTGCTGCCGGCACTACCACTGCACTTTGTATATTTCTATCATGAAGTTGGTCAGTTTTTGGTCGACTTCTTTCATGGTCGGGTCAGTATTTTAATGGGTTCTGCCATAGTTGTTTTTCTTTTGGACCTGGAACGCGAGGCAACTGAGGTGTAAGTCTTTGCCGGCTCTAATGGCTCTGATACCATCTTGTCAAACACCTTACTCATGGTATTGACGTAAAGAGGAAGATAATAGAAAAGGAGAGAAAGAGATAATCCAACGATAGAGAGAGACTGATATAGAGAATGTTTCTTGATGATTTATTCAATTCAAGGGCACCTATTCATAGGCTCTGATGGTAGCAATCGGAGTGTATAACCTCTAGGCACACCTGGAGGTTGCAATAACTTGCAACTTCATCAAGTAAAAGTCCTAACCATCCAACTCATTTCAGTTTACAACCGAGTCCTACTTGCATGTTGAAAGACTAATCTACCCTTGTAAAAATGATCATTTTGTCCTTATATAATCTTTTTCCATTTTAAACCCTCCCCCAAAAGTAAACTTTGAGTGGTTTGTTTATGTTATGCCGTAAAGAAAAAATTCCAAAAGAAACACCAAAACCAATTAATCAATAGAGAAAAATTTTTAGATAAAAGTTTCCCAATGCCCAAGCACCATTCTCCTTGCAGAGACGACAAATCCGGATGCACAAATTATCTCTCAGAGACTCTCCCACCCTAGGTACTCTCTACCTTAGCAACCACCCCTTGAGGAATCCTAAATAGAGAGAGACAATAAAAGGAATACTAGGTAAACAGCATTAATAAGAATACTCCACTAATCCAACACCCAAAATCTCCTAGAATCCTATTCATTGTCGGGTACTAGAAAGACTAGACCCAAAAGTTAGAACACCAAGAGAGACGTAAGGAATCCTACACATAAGAGCCAATAACCCCATAAGTCTAGAAGTGGTGTTCTCTCCCACAAATCCCTGTGACCTTAATTTTGCTAGATTGACATAGAACCCCAATATTTATCAAAGACTTGAAGAAGGGTGACAATATCATTGACCAAAACCTCTCACACAACTAGAAATAAGCATAGGACTAAGATAAGCTACTACAATAGTAAAAATAAAAGGGGAGAGAAGGTTCCCCAATCTCACCATCCTAGTTGACCATATTATAAACTTTTCCACTATCCGAATTAAGGACAAGTCCCTACTTGTCAACGTCTTGACATCCTCCACAAGTTTATTGGCAACGAGGGGCAGGTCAAGAATTTGTCTCCCCTTACCCTCTCCCTAAAAGAATTCTGATTAATAGAAATATCACCATCCAAGACTTCTCCCAACCTCAATGATAATACTATTGTTGATAACTTTGTAAATGCTCGTAACAAGAGTTATGGGTAAAAAATAAGAGATTTTAACATAACTATCTTTTTAGGGGACTAATGTTATAAAGTGGATTTTATTTTAACATTAATTTCCCATTAAGTAAAATTCATCAAATAGCTCAATCAAATTATTCTTGATACACTCCCAGCAATTTATAAAAGATGGCAATAGAAAAATTCTCTGGGCCACAAAAGCCTTGTCCACATTAAGGAACTAGAGATGGCAACTGTCTGGGTTTAGAGCGGGTCTCGTAAAACCCAAACCTGCCTAAGAGCCATGTCAAGTTCACGGATTTTATTACAATCTGGTCAAATCGGGTTTCTGGTGAAACCTGATCCAACCTAATCAAGATTATATAAACATATTTGGTACATACCAAATTAAAAGAATATTGTATATTTCAATTAGAATTGAATCTTACATATATAACCGAGTCAAGTTCAGAGAAAATTTGCTTCTAAACCTGAACTCAACCGAACCTCGATTCAATTATAAATATCAGTCCTACCCAACTCTATTCAGTTCTTTTTAAAAAAAATATGGAAGGATCGTGGTAGGTCAGTTTAATTTCATTGAATCGCGGTTTTTTAAAGACAACATTACTTTCTTAACCCCCTCACTGAATGCATCTCTCCAAGTTAGATACTGACCACCCTTCTCCTTGTACAAGTTCCTGTAAAACTTAATTATTTCTCTCCCTATAGATTTGGTATCCCTCAATTTCTACCACCCTCCAACTCCAATTCCTTAATGTAATTTTTCTTTCTTTTCCCACTAGCAACCACGTGAAACAGCCGTGTTAGCATCATCCTCTTTGACCCACTTGAGATTATGACTTTTCTCTCCAATTAATTTCCTTCTTGACTGTTACTACTTCTAATTCAATTTTCAACGAAGACAATCTCCCAATTGCTCCTCAAAGGTCTCACTGTAAGAAGATAACTCATCTAGGAAAGGAAAGTCCTTCTTGATACCAATATCCCTAAAGACTCCAGTTTACCTTTCAGGTATTGGAGCTTCTCCTTAAAAAAAGACCCTCCCAGCCATTCACTTCCATCTCATTCCACCATCATAAATGATACTCCTAAAATTACTTCTCGAACCAAAATGGAATGGGACGCATTTCAACTCCCTTGATTCAAAATGATAAATGGTCTAAAACATGTGGAAGGACTTGAAGACTATTTTCCCAACCATTTGACCCTAATCACTATGTCCCAAGAACTGGTCTAGTAGGGAAGATATAATTCTTCCTCTATTGACAAACCACATACATCAGCACTAGACAACGAAAGGTCTCCAATCTGGCATTCTTGAATAAAACTATTATAACTCCTCATGGTAGCCATAAGCCCGGTGTTTATATCATAAGGACAACATTAAAGTCACCATTAACACACCAAAAAGTGCTACGCAAACTAGAGACAAAGGGAAATTTTCCCATAAGAGAGCACAAAGATTAGGTCTCATAGATAAAATGACCTATTCCAAGAGACCAACCTTGAAACCACTTGATTGGTCCATAAAAATGACATGATCCATTGCTTATTAATGTGTCTTCTCCATCTTCTTTACCTCATTCATGATAACCGATTTTTCACTAATGTTACATATAGACCACCCCTCAAGAGGAGGATCTATCGGCTCATTATCCAATACCACCACAATCAACTTTAGCTTTTGAGGAGGTTGACCTTGGAAACCAAGCAACTTCGAGTTTTTGCATCTATTACAAGGCAAAGACATCACTCCAACAAGCCATTATGTAAAGCTTGAATCTTCTGACCCCGTTATATCAACAGCCATAGCACCTGAACTAAGCTCCATAACTCATTGTTTTCTTGGAAGATGGCGTCTAGGATTTTTAGTTGTCTAATCACAGGCCTATTAGACTTTAGGCCATGTGTCAACTTCATCATTTGGGCCTTTTGTTTGGAACCAAATCTGTCAAAAACAGGTGGCTTAATGTTGTTTTGTCTTTGCCTTCTATTTCTAACCTTCTTCATCCACAGGATTTCCTTGTCTATCCTCTTTGTTTGATCACAATAATTCATAATTTATTGCCCAACAAAATCAGTAAATCTATTGATTGCATTCAGTTCTAGCTTTTTAAAATATAGATTTTTTTAATGTAAAAAACTGAATTATAACAAAAGACAAAGGAAATTATAACTAAATTATAGCTTTTTCAAATATAAATTGATTATTAATAAGTGCTGCCACTAACTCTGCTAGTCACTTCTATAATAGGAGTGTGATAAACTATATTTATCTCTCCTTTTTTTTGCTTTAGGACGTGAGCACTGTTGTGGAAGTACCCACACAACAGAACAAATTGAAGAAACGAAAGAGAGAAAAAGAAAAAAGATGTTAATATGGTTCCACGATGTGCCTACTCCATAGAGAAGCTTGCAAAATTTTCCACTATATGAAAAACCTCCTCATACAACTATGGTTTTTCTATATATGGTGGAAGGAGAAATCCCAATTTTACAAGAATGTCTTCCCCAGTAAGAAATTGCCTTCAGCCAAAACAAACTCTACCCACGCCTTGATTATGACCTAATTATGAACAGTAAATTCTCTGAATATAAGCTATAACTTGACAAAGGAAGGCGGATATGTAAGAAGTTACACAATCTTATGATGCTTTGAAGCAACAAACAAGAAGATATAAAATCGTATCAGAGAGGGCAAAAAGACTTCCACTAACAGTTAACACAAAACAGTCTTTTAATACTTAAATCCAGCAAATTAATGTGTAACCTGGATCATTCTTGAGCTGCCCAAGATTGTTTGGATGAATTTGCCTTTCAGCATACTCACCACAAAATTGCTCCTGCGCAAAATCTTCCACTCTATATTGTGTAGCTGCAAGCTGATCTTGCTTAGAGATCTCCCCTTTGTATTCCAGAAGTTCTGCATCATTTGCATTTCCATCCTGATCGTAGAATGGATCAATGTCTTTGAGGGTGTCCTCATTCAAACTTAGCTGTTCCTCGATTCTTCGTAGAGCCTCGCTAACTTCAAACTCCGCAGAATTTGTAAACTCTCCTTGAGTCTGCACCGCATTATTTTCAATTACTATCTCAGAGCTAACCTCGATGGAGCCAGGACTCGACGAAATGTGATGCAGTTCATGTGAATCATTAATCACAGTTGTTGAGCCAGGATTCAGAGTACCACTAGAGCCTGGACTTGTGCTGAAAGAAGAAGAATTTGGTGACAACAAAGAAATGTTTCCAGAACTGGGCTTTCCCTGCACAAAAGGTGCAAGTGATTGTATTAATTTGCAGTTGAAGCTAGCCGACAGTAGTCACTAAAGCCATTAGAGAAAAAAAAAAGGAGTCACTTGAGAAGCATTTGTTTTCTATAACAGATAATCTAGATGCGTGAGATGAATTTATTGATCAGCACCAGATTGCAATCTGGAAAATTTAAGCGCAATGAAAGCACAGAAACAAGTCTGTCAGACAGACTAAGAAAATGTTTCTGTGATAACATATGACTGTCAACAAAAGACCTAATGTGGAATGTATTTATAATTATGTCAACTTTTGAAATCTGTAGTATTTTCCTCAACAGATAATCTAGATGTGTGAGATGAATTTATTGATCAGCACCAGATTGCAATCTGGAAAATTGAAGCGCGATAAAAGCACAGAAACAAGTCTGTCAGATAGACTAAGAAAATGTTTCTGTGATAACATATGGCTGTCAACAAAAGACCTAATGTGGAATGTATTTATAATTATGTCAACTTTTGAAATCTATAGTATTTTCCTCAGCAGAAAGTTAGAAGAATCACTAATGGTAAAAATTATCCCATAAAGGATGAAAATTTTCCAGCACAGCTGTCTAGAACTCCACGTGGTTGATCAAAATAAATAACTATTTGCAACAGGCTAAAGAAAAAAGACAAAGAAGATCTACGTCAACCATAATAATCATATTAGCTTGACAGAAGCCAGCATTCTGGTATGTTAAAAGCTGAAGGTTGTACTTGAGTTCAAAGAACTTACCTCACTTATATCTCTATAGTGAACAAGGACAATATGTTCATATGACCTGAGAAGAAAACCAAGTATTTAAGTAAACATCATTCTCCAAACAATGAAAATTATGATGTTAGAAGCTTATGTAAGCTCCAAACTGAGATGTTATGGAGTGAGACATTTTATTTCTAAAAAAGAAAAAGTTATAGAGTGAGACAGTTTAGCAAAAATATTTCCATTAGCAATCACAATTCTAGACTGGAGGAAAGATAGAAATGTTATCTTAAAAATTCAGATTTTAATACTTGCAAAAAATTTTCAATTGTAGGCCCCCTTGATTGCAGGAGACTTCAATTGGCAGCAAAATTAGACAGTCCACCAGTAAAACTACAACATCACTTACGGATCTAGCATCCAAAAGCTACGCCTCTGAAAGTTGGGATTCTGCCCTCCATGTGCATAGTAACAATTCAAAGCTTCAATATTACCAACCTGGTCATGCATAGAAAATATGATTCCAAGCACTCAGCAGAGCATTATAAAGGAGTAAACCAATCTCAACAATAACAAAAGCAAATAGACGCAAGTATCCACAAAAGGATGTAAAACAAAACAATCATGCAGTTTATGCACAGTGCACATTCACTTTCTAGGCTAACAACCTATGTAATAGCATAATCTCTTCTATAATAAAAACACTAAGTACTTCTTTCATATGACTCAACCAGACTTCTGTGAAATTTCTCAATAAGAAAATAGAGTTGATTTCATCTTCATTTTTAAAGCAATTAAGCTAAAAACAGCAATGAAACCAAAATGTTTTATTTTTGTCCTAACAATTAAGAAGATCCCACTGAATTGAATTGAATCCATGAATCTTTAGAAACAGTGAGAGTTCTTGGTCTTTTAATTATTACTACCTATTACAACAATATATATACATATATATATATCAAGAGTAGAATAAAGATTTATACTACCATCTGATTTGATTTGTTCTCAATAGTCATGAGATGATCATCTTAGAGTGACATTTAGCGATATTTTAGAAAACTCAACAAGAAGGAAAAGAATTGAATAGAGAAATTCCTGAATATTTAGCGATCTCAGATTCATGCATAATTATATAAATCTGTTCATAGAACTACAGAAAAAGAAAATGAAGAGCCACTTCCATTTTGATTTCCCTAGACACGTATAAAACTCTGTTATCTTGGATCACATTTAGACAAATTGAAGCAGGGCAGCCTTGAAAAAGATTCAAACAAAACAAATCCACTATCTGTACTTGTAACTGATAAAATTCTTAACAAATCCCCTATCATTTTGGAATAAAATGATAAAATTCTTGAAGCACATCAACTTAAAAAATTCCATGGCCATCTAGAATAGACCTTTAGTCGTTCATGTGCTTCTGCAATAGCCCTTCCATCCTTTTTTCTTCGCCAACTATGACCATCTTTACGGAAGAACCGAAGCACTCTCTTGTTGAATAGATACAAAGATCCACCTATTGAAGAATTTAGGCAGTAGTATGGGCAATAGAACAACATAAAACTAAACCATACATGTGAATAGGTCAATGAATTGTCTCAATTTGAAAGAAAGCTAACAAGATTACCAGCTGGCTTTTGAGGAGGCTCCTGTGTAAGCTCATATTTTTCATGGTTTTGTAGTATAAAGAGGACTTCAGCTGGCTTTAGCCAACGACGTTTGGCTTCTTGGAACAGATACTCAATGTCATATTCTGCATCATGAGAATAAATAGCTATAAGATAACTCTTCAGCTGACAGTTAATTCACCTGAGATTCTTTGAGGAAAAGAAAATACTCATGAGAGGTTTTACCAGTGACTTTCAATCATCATTTACTATAGGATGATAAGGAACATCAGTTGCTTCCAAATTGTACTATACAAGATTATGAAAACAAACTGAGAGAATTCGCAGGAATATGTTACTCAATACACATTTGAGCCCACATTTCTAATCAATATTGTCCATTTAATCATAATAAACCAAGAATTTTCTTGCATGCGACCTGAAGATAACTTGTGAAGCCACTTACGTTGACTTAAACAAGGGGTCAACTACGATTGCTAGGCCATTAACTGAACCGTGGAGCATTGTTTTTGTTCCTTCTAAAAATATCTTTAATCATAGAAACGCATAACGGAAATGAAGTAGCACGCACAATCTTTACATGGAACTAAAAGCCCTAAAGATACTCTAATTTAGGATAAAATTCAGACAGATTCCGGAGCAGAACAGAGTTTCTCGATTATTAAACAAAATAAAAACAATAAACGGAGAAAAGCACATTTGTTCATAGTTGCAGACGAACTAACTATGTACAAACCAAAAAAAAAAAAACGAAAATAAGCATGTCTAACAATTACACAAAACAAGTGAAAGAGCACAAGAGTTAGTGGCGGTAACCTGATTGCATCATTTTCAATTGCCAATGTGAAATGAAAACTAAACGATTTGCGGAAAGAGCTCCTAACTTTTGCTCATTTACGCCAGGAGGACCTCTGACCTTCAACCTCAAGTCACTCGTCAGCTCTGAACGAGAAACTCTAAGCCGCCATCCCGCAATCTACTCCCCAAAAGCGTAGTATCATCCCCAGCCGGAACGAGACCGCATGGGACCGAGATATCGGATTGAGTTCAGGAGAAATTTAAACGTGAACAGAATCAGTGGATCCAATTTGAACCAGCTCAACCTAAACCCAAACAGCAAACTCAGGGGGAGAGAGAGAGCGCAAGACAGAGAGTCAGAGACAGGATTTTGACTTATAATTACGCCGTAACCGTACGGTTGGTTCGTTTTGAGGGAAGAGAAATTGTAAGGAAGGCCAGCTGTGTTGTGTGAGGATCAGTCCCCTGCTACCGAGCGTAGAAAAGTGCACTTTTATTATTCCACGTGGCATCCAATTATTAGTGATCCTAACCTGCTGTAGACAAAATCGCCCATCATTGGAGCGCAGCAACGAGGATACAGCGTCCACAACTCTCGTACGGTTTAAATTACTAAAATACCCTCAACCTGCCCAATGTGGAGTCAAAGTCATGGCATAATTTGGTCTTTGGAAATAAAAAAAAATCACATGATTGGATTTAAACTCATCGAGTCTTTAGTCAAATAACTCCTACTCATTTCATAGTAATGCCAAGTAAAACTTTTAATTTGAACTTGTTTGACAATATAATTGTATTTGATGTTTTGTTGATACTTAATTTTTATTTAAACTTTAAGTTTATCAAATCAAATTAATTTTATTAAAAAATAAATTCAAATGGGCCGGAGTTTGGTTTTGACGGTTAAATATTTATTTAAAAATATATAAAGTAATACAAATATATTAAAATATGGTAATATTATTTTTATATATATTTGTTAATTCTTAACAAGTTAAGTATTTTATATAATTATTTATTTACTGTATATATTTTTTAGTTATCAACAAATTATTTTAAATATTCAAAGGGGATAATAGGATATAACTTCTCTACTTGATTGAGTTTAGATTGGGTCAAACATAGGAATGAAAATTCAAACCACGTTTGGTTGAGTCCAAACTTAGCCCAAACCAAAATCATTTGTTATCCTAAATGTTTGACTTTTCATATCATTTATATAAATAAGACACGCATCAACTTGATTTTAAAATAATTTTAGAATTTTTAAAAATATATATAAGTAGATACAAAAAATAAAGAATAAAATATCTTCTTCGAAATTTTATTTTAAAAATCAAATATAATAAAAAATATATATTATATTAACATTAAAATTAACATATCATATTGATACTTAATTAAAATTTTGCTAGATTAAAAATTCTACTACTTGTTAATAAAAAATTTACTAAAATCAAAATTAATGTAGTTAAAAAATTATTAATTGTTTAATTTAAAACATTCTAATACCCGAAAATTAAATATTCAAATTAATATACATAATTTAAAAAAATTTATTTATTATTTAATGTAAGAATAGAAAAAATTAAATGAAGGTCAGATTTCAACGCAATGAACGGTTCATATCCACTTTCTATTTAAATGTGATCGGACAGTCCAGATCAAATCGTGATGAATGGTCCAGATTCACTCCCTATTTTATCACGATTGGACGGTTCAGATCAAATGCGATTGACTGTCCATATTAAAAGGGGACAGATATAAATAACCCTCTTCATACCAAACCCTAATTCTAGCCGCCAAACCCCCTCCCTCCCGCTGGAGAAGAAGACCCAGCCACTGAGAAGGAAGCCGACCGCCGTCATCGCCGCGCCGGAGCCACTTTCGACTGCCAAAAAAGGTAAAAAAAAAATTTATTTACTCGAAATTCGATTTTAAACACTCCTATAGCCAAATCGGAGTAAAAATACTAACGGATTGATCGAAAATCGCGGGCGAAGCCTGGCGACGCTACCGCAAGAAAATACAAAAAACGCCTCCGATGAGGCCCTTCCTAATTCTCGTTCTACGTAATTCTTATACTATTGTAATCACCGTTTCATTCTCTACAGGTTGACCGAAATAAAACACCCAACCGCAAAGGTGAGCCGGCGGAGCCGCCGCACTAGAGAACCCCGCTACCGGTAAGTTTCAATTTTTTGATTTTTTTTGGGCCAACCGAGGCCCCTTAACGTATTTTCTCGCAAGGATTGTCACAAAACCAATCGAATTCGGCCAAAAATAACAAAAAATAGCCGACCTAAGGCAAACTACCGCCGCGGACGGCGGTGCCGTCGCTGGAGCGCGGCGGAGCCGCTGTACCGGAGTTTCAAAATTGGCCAAAAAGGGTTCCTAACGCTGATTTTAGGTTTTTTTGGGATATTTTTAAATATTTGAAGTGCATTTTAATCCCCGAAGGAAAATTCAAGAAACCTAGGGACTACCAGTAGGCGCAGCCAAAGATTTAACATTTTGGACATCAATTTGAGTAAAAATTTCTCAACTTATTCTCTGTTATGGAATTGAAATATAATTATTAATAATAATACAGTGTTTTGGGCAATTTAGAAAATATCCATAATTAATTACAGGTCACTAATAGAGCTAGAAGTGGAAATTATTCACGGTTGATTCTGTTGATTTATTTTACAGTTTGAATGCATGATAATACCTTATTGATTGATCTTATAGTTTGAATGTATGTATTGTTTGCTTTCATGTGATTATGGTTGAATTGAGAAGTTAGAAATTAAAGGAAGTTGAAAAACTGTTTGATTAAGTGAATGGATGAAACATCTTTATTGGATATTCTGTGAGATGGTGGACGAACCGGGTACATAGGAAACTCTACCGTGAACGTTGCTTCATACTGGACGGGGTATCGAGGTTTGGTAATTTGGCGTTCATACCGGATGGGGTATGGAGATGGCCCGTTTCACCCTCATACCAAATGAGGTATCGAGATTTAGTAATTTAGTACTCATACTGGATAGAGTATGGGGACAGTCTGTAACACCCAAGTATTTTAATTTTATTCTTATTATTATTTTTATTTTAATTTTATTTTTTTTGTATTTGAATTTTTTAGATTTTTATTTAATTTAATTTGATTTAATTTAATTTAATTTAATGAAAATAAAAATAATAATAATGATAAAATTGGGTAAAAATATTATTTAGATTTAATTGAAATTGATTTTGGAAAAAAGGGGTGAAAATTTGGATTCTATGGGTGTTTTTGAAAAGATAATCGGAAACCGAGGGTCAAAATACAATTTAAAAAAGTTGTGTCACGTCAGCACCCACGTCAGCGGCCCGGTCAGCAACTCCAGCCAACCAAGACACGCCGCGTGGCAAGAAAACACTGACCAAGGGACGGGTCACGTGGGCGATCCGCGTGCGCTCGATCGGACGGCCCAGATCCGTTCCCGCGCGCACGGACAGCCTAGATCAAACATGCGCACGGACGACCCAGATTCAATCAGGCACGAATGGCCCAGATTGCATCGTGATGGACGACCCAGATTTAATCCCAATTAAATTACGATCGGACGGTCCAGATTTAATCTTGATGGACGGTTGAGATTAAAAGGCAAAGGGTATAAATAACCCCACCCACACCTGACCACAAAACCCTAACCGCTAGTGCCTCGCCGGAGAAGAAGAATCAGACGCTGGAGGAGCCGGCCGCCGCCGCACCGGGGAAATTTTCGACCGTCGATCGAGGTGAATTTTCTCTCCCTGGCTCGTTTTTTGATGCTGAGTCCGCCTATGGCCAAACCAGAGCCAAACCACCGGTCAAACAGCCGAAGTCCAGCAGCGCTGCCGCGACCCCCCTCTATTTTTGCCTCCGATGAGGCCCTTCCCGGCCTCCGTTCGATGCAAATTTTATACCATTGTGATCACCGTTCTTTTCTCTACAGGTTAATCGGAGCCGAACATCAAAATGCGACTCACGCCGGAGGAGCCGCCGCACCCGAGAGCACTGCCGCCGGTAAGTTTTGATTTTTCGTGATTTTTTGGCCCACTGAGGGTCCTAGGGTTGTTTTATCGCAGGGACCGATGCAAGTTTGGTCGAATTCGGCCGAAAACAGCCAACCCGAGGCAGATCGCCGCCGCAGGCGGCGGCACCGTCGCCAAAGCACGGTAGAGCCGCCGTGTCGGAATTCTGATATTAGCCGAAAGGGGCCCTACGTCTGATTTTAGATTTTTTGGGACACGTGCAGGTACCGGTAGTGCGTTTCAGTTTTTCTGGAAAAAATTCAGGAAAATTAGAGACAGACTGTAAGCGCATTGTAGAGTCAAATTCAGACTCCGAAACAAGTAAGGACCCCTCACTCTATTTCTTATCGCAATATTAAAGCTAAATAAATAATTAAACTATACTTTGTGACTTTATTGATGTATAATTGATTGAGGTTGCCAATAGAGCCCGAGTCCGATACAGTGTTGGTCTGTTATTGTTTGATCTAATTTTCAGTATTAAATGCAGCATGATGTTTGATGTAATTATGTTATGGTCTCGTATGCATGAACTATGGTTTCTTTTATTATGGTTTGTATTATGGTGAACCCGGTACTGTATTGTCTTATTTGGTGTCAATTACTGGTTTACATGTTGTGTATGATTGGATGATTGAGATTAAGAAAAAAGGCAAAAAGGTTATGTGAATTGATAAGTGGAAAATGTAGACAGCCTGACTAGATATCCTGGGAGATGGTGCACGAACCGGGTCCGTAGGGAACCCTACCGGGAACGTGGTCTCTCATACCGGACGGGGTATGGAGACCTTATGTGTTTTGGCGCCCATACCGGACGGGGTATGGGGACGGCCCGTTTCACCCTCATACCGGACGGGGTATTGAGGTTCATGGTTTTGGCGCCCATACCGGACGGGGTATGGGGATGGCCCTGGAATCAGGTTGTAAATGTTAATGGTTCACGTATAGCAGGGACCCCCTATGGATCCCCAGGGATACTAGTAGGCTGGTAAAAGAGGAAATCTGTTTTCTGATGATTGAAATGTAAAGGTATGATATGTGTTATGTTATAAAGTGTGTATGATTTCATGATATTATAAGGTTATTGTTTTCATATGTTGTTTTCATGGATCTCACCGAGGTAAGTGAATAGTAAAGGTTTTTATGTTAATAAACGAGTTCGTTATAAATATGCTCCATTGGTCATTTTTATTTTCTACCCACCTTTACTTCCGTGGCGGTGAGATAGTGTGATGTCTTTACTGGGCTGGTGTAGCTCATCCCTTATTTAACCATTTCAGATCAGGAAGACGTTGTTCCCGAGCCCGTTTCGCAGGAAGACGTTGTTCCCGAACCCGTTTCGCAGGAAGACGGCGAAGGGGACGCCTAAGAACTTCATAGTTATATTTATAGTTTTTATTTCGAGTATCTCTTTTAGCTAGTTTGTTCTTTCATGTTTTGAATACGTTTTAGTTATTGTGTAAGAGATGTTAATAAAAAATTTTATTATATTTTCGCATTTGAGATTTTTAATACATATATTTCATTTAAATTTTCGGGGCCGTTACACGGTCCGTTAATTCAAAATGTTAAAGGAAATAATTCACGCGTTGTGGAGACATCCCTACAGACCCCCATGGATACCAATAGGCTGATAAAAGATAAAATTATTATTCCACCTGATTGCATATGAAATTATGATATGTGTTACATTGTTGACTTTATATGTTATTTTGTAAATCTCGGTACGGTAAGTATGTGGTAAATAATTTTATTTGTGATAAACAAATTTGCTAAATTAAGAGCTCCATTAGTTATTTTTAATATTTCTACCAACCTTCATTTCTGTGTCGGTAGTAGCGTGATTGTAATACCCTAAATTAAATTTTAATGTAATTTAAGATTTATTTATAAATATAAATTCTTAATTTTTCAAATTTTTAATTTTAATTTAGAGTAAAAATGAAGTAAAATTGATGGGGGGTTAAATTGAAAATAATTTTGAGGAAAATGGATAAAAATTTGGATTCTATGGGTATTTTTGAAAGAAAAATCAGAAATCGGAAGTCAAAATGCAATTTAGAGAAGTTTTACCACGTAGGATGCCCGTTCAGTAGTCCCGACGAATCAGGACGCACTGCGTGGTAGTGAACGCTGACGTGGTGCCAAGCGGGAGGCCACACAGGTGATCTGTGTGCTCGCGATCAAATGGCCTAGATCCATTCTCGCGCGCACGAACAGTCTGGATGCGTTCCCTCTCCAAACATGATCGGACAATTAGATTTAAATGCGATCAGATGGTCCAGATTGGATTGCGATGAACGACCCAGATTCACTCCCTATCTGATCGCGATCGAACGGTCCAGATCAAACGCGATGAACGATCCAGATTAACTGCGGACGGATATAAATAACTCCCATTCGTACCAAAACCTAACCCTAGCCGCCAGACCCCCTCACCGGAGAAGAAGACTTAGCCGCCGGGAAGGAGACCGTCGCAACCCACCGCCATGCCGGAGCCCTTACCGACTGCCAAAAGAGGTAAAAAAAATTTCTTTGCTCAGAATTCAATTTTAAACATACCCATGGCCAAATCAAAGTAAAACAACTGGCCGATTGGCCGAAAAACGTGGGCAAAGTTCGGTGGCAGCGTCGCGGAGAATTTCACAACACGCCTCCAATGACATCCTTCCCGATTCCCGTTCTGCATAATTTTTCCATCGTTGTGATCATCTTTTTCTTCTCTACAGGTTGACAGGAGCAAAATACCCAACCGCAATGTGAGTCGGAGGAGCCGCCGCATCAGAGCACCTCGCCGCCAGTGAGTTTTAGTTTTTTGTGTTTTTCCGGTCAACCGATGCCCCTTAATGTATTTTCTCGCAGGGATTGATATAAAATCGATCGAAAATAGCCGATCTGATGCGGACTGCCACTGTGCCGTAATTCTAAAATTGGCGAAAGTAGATACTGAGACTGATTTTGGGTTTGTTTAGACATTTATAGGTACTTATAGCGTGTTTTGATTTTCGAAGGAAAATTCAGGGAACTCAGAAATCGTTTGTAGGCACAGTAAACAGCTTAGCTTTCGGACACCAAATTAGGTAAGAATTTCTCACCATATTCTCTGTTATATAATTGAAATCTAATTAACAATAAATATGGTATTTTGTACAATTTAAAAAATGTACATAATTAATTACGGATTACTAATGGAGCAAGAACCGAAAATTATTTACTGTTGTTTTGTTTATTATTTTTACAGTTTAAATGCATGATAGTACCTTATTAATTGATTTTATGACTTTGAATGCATGTATTGTAGCGCCCGGGAAATTGAAGAAGAAGAGAAGAAAAAAAAAAAAGGGGGGGGGGGGGGACACGTCAGCAGCCACGTCAGCAGTCCCGGCACACCGGGACCTGCCATGTGGCAAGACCACGTCGATCCGGGACAGGCCACGTTGGCGATCCGCGTATGCGCGATCGGACGGCCCAGATCGAACGTGCGATCAGACGGCCCAGATGCAATCGCACGGACGGCCCAGATTCAATAAAAAACGGACGGCCCAGATTAAATCAAAATGGACGGCTGAGATCAAAAGGCAAAAGGGTATAAATAAGACCCCCACACTAGACCACAAACCCTAGCCGCCTGCTCTCGCCGGAGAAGACGAACCAGAAGCCGGCCGCCGCCACCCGCCGCCTCACCGGAGGGATTTTCGACCGCCGATCGAGGTAAATTTCGTACCCCCGACTCGTTTTTCCACATTGATTTTCCCTGTGGCCAAATCGAAGCCAAAATCCCGGCCAAACGGCCGGAAAACACGGCCGAAGCCTAGTGGCGCCGCCGCGCCCCTCCTCGGTTTTTGCCTCCATGAGGCCCTTCCCGACCTCCGTTTAATGCAATTTTTATATCACCGTGATCACCATTCTTTTCTCTACAGGTTGATCGGAGCCGAATCACCAAAACACGAACTTCACCGGAGAGCCGCCGCACCTGAGAGCACCGCCGCCGGTAAGCTTCAGTTTTCCGTAATTTTTTGGCCCCCCGAGGGCCCTAGAGTTGTTTAATCGCAAGGATCGATGCAAGTGTGGCCGAATTCGGCCAGAAACGGCCAAACCGAGGCGAATTGCCGCCGCAAGCGGCAGCGCCGTTGCCGGAGTACGGCGGAGCCGCCGTGCCGGAAATGCGATATTGGCCGAAAGGGGTCCTGGGCCTAATTTGGGATTTTTTGGAACACGTGCAGGTACCAGTAGTGCGTTTCAGTTCCCCAGAAAAAATTCAAGGAAAATTAGGGACTGCGAAGCCGTGTTCGGACCCCGAAACGAGTAAGGACCCCTCACCCTATTTCCTATCACGGTATTAAAGTTCAATAAATGATAAAACGATATTTCATGAATCAACGAATGTGTGAAATTGCTTAAGGTTGCTAATGGAGCCCGAGTCTAGTGTGTTTGTCGGTTAACTGTTATTTGACCTGTTTTACAGTTTTAAATGCAGCATGAGGTTTGATGTTTTTATTTTATAGTTTCGTGTACATATTTTACTATTTTACTGATTATGGATTGAATGACTGAGATATTGATACTGTATGTTGTCTGTTTGGCATAAATTATTGTTTTGCTTGTTTGTATGTGTATTGATAATGCTGACTGAGGGAAAAAGAGAATGAAAGATTATGTAAATGGGTAATTGTATAATGTGGTCAGCCTGACTAGATATCCTGAGAGATGGTGGACGGATCGGGTCCGTAGGGAACCCTACCGGAATTGTGGTCTCCCATACCGGACTGGGTATGGAGATCTTATGTGTTTTTGCGCCCATACCGGACGGGGTATGGGGATGGCCCGTTTCACCCTCATACCGGACGGGGTAATGAGGTTTATAGTTTTGGTGCCCATACCGGACGGGGTATGGGGACGGCCCTGGAATGTGATTTCAAGTGTTAAGGGTTAACGGGTAGCAGGACCCCTATGGATCCCCATGGATACTAGTGGGCTGGTAAATGAGGAAAATATATTGTGTAACGATTGAATTACGAAAGGCTTGATAAGTATTACGTTATACAGTTTATATATGATTTCATGATGATGATGATGTTATTGTTTTCGTATATTGACTTATGAATTTCACCGAGGTAAGTGAATGGTAAAGGTTTTATTATTGATAAAAGGTTTTGTTGTAAATTATGCTCCATTGGTCTTTTTATGTTTTCTACCCACCTTTACCTCCGTGACGGTAAGATATCGTGATGTCTTTACTGGGCTAGTGTAACTCATTCCTTATTTAATCATTTCAGATCAGGAAGACCTTGTTCCCGAGCCAGTTCCGCAGGAGGACGACGAAGGGGGCGCCTAAAGACTCCATAGTCATATTTGTAACTTTTACTTTCAAGTTTCTCCTTTAGGTTGTTCGATCTTTTATATTGTGAGCACGTTTTTGGTTTTAGTGTAAGGGATGTTAATCGAATTTTTGACTTCGCTTCCGCATTTGATATTTTTAATATACATTTCATTTTGAATTTTTGGGGCTGTTACATGTATGGTTTGTTTTATGTGTTTATAGATGAATTGAGAAAAATGAAGGTTAAAAAAAATGAAAAATTGTGCGATTAAGTTAATAGATGAAATGACAGCCTTACTGGATATCATACGAGATGGTGGATGAATTTAGTACATAGGAAACCCTACCGTAAACATTGTCTCATACCGGACGGAGTATCGAGACTTGGTAATTTAGCGCTCATACCGGATGAGGTATGAGGATGACTCGTAATTGAGAATGTTAAAGGAAAACGTTCACGTGTAGCAGGGACATCCCTATAAACCCTCATGGATACTAGTAGGCTGATAAAAAGAGTGACAATTGTTATTTGATTTATTGAATATGGATATGGATTTATAATATGTATTATGTTGCCGATTATATATGCAATCATGATATATGTAATGTTATTGTTTTTATATGTTGTTTTTATAAATCTCACTACGATAAGTGGACAGTAAATGATTTTATTATTGATAAATGAATTTGTTTAATTAAGTGCTCCATTAGTTGTTTTGATTTTCTACCAACCTTTTTTTCTGTGTCGGTAATATAGTGTGATATTCTTACTAGGCTAGTGTAGCTCATGCCTTATTTAACCATTTTAGATCAAGAGAAACAGGATCTAGAGCCCAATCTGCAAGATGATTGCAAGTAGGATGCTAGTTTTATTTATTTTTCGTTCATTTTCTTATTTCTTTGTATTTCTTTCAAAATGGTAAATTCTGTAACACTATTTGGTACTTTAAGTTATGTGTGTAAGGAATGTAAATCTTGAAAATTTATTTCACTTTTACACTTTAGTTATCATTTATTTTCTCTGAATATTTCCGGGGTCGTTACAGTGATATTCTTTCTAGACTAGTATAACTCATTATTTCGTTAACCATTTCAAATCAAGAGAAGTAGGATCCAGAGCCCGATCCACAAGAGGGTTGCGAGTAAGACGTTCAGTTTGTTTACCCTTAATTTATTTCTTTGGTTTTTAGTTGTTCTCTTGAAAGGGTTATACCCGTAAACCTTATTTTATACTTTTCAGTTATTGTGTAAATAATGTAAATCTTAATTATTTATTTCGCTTTAACACCTAATTTATAATTTATTTTTTTCAAACTTTCTAAATCGTTACAAATATATTATTACAATTTTAATGAATTGTCTAATTAAGATTTTTAAGAAAATAAAAAATTGTTTACTTTAAATTTAGACTAACTGTCTGATTGAATATTGTAAAATATTTTTTTTTGAAGAAATATTGAGAAATAATTAAATAAGTCTTCATAAGCAAGGGGAGTTATTTCTACAAGTTTTGAAAAATCATTAGAATTAATTTTTAATTACATCTACCCTAGTTAAAAATTATATTGAAATTAATATTATTTAATTCCACCATTATTAAATTATAATTTTTATTGAAGTATCTCAATTGTATTAATGTGTAATTAAAAATTTTAGATATCAAAATTTTATTAATTATTTAATTATAATACTTAATTATAAGCACACACGACATACTTTTTCTGGAGATCTTTGACATTGATTTATGAACTTTACTTTGATTATTTTACTTTCAATTTTTTTAATACATATTTAGCTGCGTTTTATTTAATTAATTTAAAGTCCTAAATAAAAGATTCTTAACCAAAATGTATGAACTTATGCTGCCGGATCGACAGTTAGTCCATTTTCATCTTATATTATTTTTTAAGCTTGATTTTTTTAATATGATCAATATGTGTTTAGTGTTTAAAAACATGTTTCATAAAGTGATTTTTTTAATACCATGAAAAAATTACCGATTGCAAATTTAAATAAAATCTTATTGTGAAGAAAAACCCATAATAACATGTTTTAGATCAAACAATCAAAATGAATGTGAATAAAAGGTTTAGTCTCACCGATTACACGAGGATAATTTTTTGTTCACTAACTTGAAACTTGAGAACCCTCGAGAAGATTCAAACATATCTCTACCTAAGTCACTATACTATTGCTTTGGCCTAATCAATAGGGTATTAGCTTTACTATTAGTATTATTTATTTATTTATTTTTTGTTATTACATTAATTAAATTAAAGAAAATTAAATTTTAATTAATTTTACATGTAACATCAAATTCAAATTTTTATTTATAATAAAATTTTATCCTCAAAATAGAAGTTCAAAATAAAAGTCTCTTTAACATTAAAATGATTATTATAATTCTTCAAATTGGCTACCGAATTTTTGGGCAGAATATATTTTTCCACTTCCACCAAGTTGAAAGTTGGAAGTTCGTGCTTTTACTAGTACAATAAAAATATATATTACGTTGTGTTAAAAATTAATTTAATAAATTGAAATTAATATACAAAAATAAAATATTATATATTAATTAAAAATAAATGAAGCTCATATTTATATTCCCAAACACTACATATGGTGATTCAAATTGAGACTTAAAAAAAGAAAATTAGAAACGGCAACAACATAATCGGCAGAACAAAATGATTAGGGTCTAGAAAATTGAAGATAATCTAATCAACCAAGGTACAAATGAACCTTAACAGCAAGCAAGAAGACACAGATGAGGGCAAAATAAAGAAGAGAATGAATGAGAATTGCGGCGGCACTGGTATGAAAATTGCCGAACTCCACGCACCTGTGACGGCCGGGAAGCTGAAACAGCAGCCCCGGAGTTAACAACACAAACAACACCACCGCCACAAACACCGGTCCCCAATCCGACATTCTTGATTAATTAAATATAATAACGATTAAATTATGTGAATTTGATAATAATTAAGAGAGAATTGGGGGTTGGTGTTGTGAGGTGTTTAATTTATAAGGAGAGATAGAGAGATTATTTTATTTAGGGAAAAATTAAGATGGAGAATGTTGGGAATGGGGCGGAGTAGAGAAGAGGAAGTAATTTGAGATTCACTGACGAAGCCGTCCATTTTTGGCAGGAGAATTACTTGTTCCGCATGCATGCTCTTCTCTATTACTTATTTTTTAATTATTTTAAACAAATTTCAGAATTTAAATCTTATTATGAATAAAATGTTAATGTATCTTTTTAGAAAATTTTTATTTATAAAAAATTATGTTACATATTAGTGATATACTATCAGATTATATAGATGAATACTCTTTTATCGATTTTATTCGTGAATGTAATCACACTACGAAATAACGTTAAAATTTTATGTTCTTTTTTTTCTGTTTATTTTAGTGTGATTATGCATATTTCAAAAATTAAACATAAGAATTTAGAAAATTGTTGGGTCAAAATTTGTTAATTGTTTTGCATAAATTCTTTATTTTTAAATTACTTCTTACCAAATTTTGTTTTATTTTACCTTAAAATTATTGGGTGGTGGGTAAGCTTAACTCTTTTAATGTTACTTGTAATTCTTAATTTTAACTATTAAAGTTAAAAATTAAAATGGTAATAAAAATTGAATGATTGCTTTTGTTTTTACCCTCTAATCACTGCTAAATTACAAATTAATCCATCTAAAAGGAATCAAGTCATATGCTCTTCAGGTTTTGCAGGCAATAAATTTTGCCAAAAACTTAATTAGAATGATGGTTATTCTCTTAAATTCACTATTTAATTAAAAGCAATTGACTAATCTGTAATATAAGATTTATAGATTGGTTAAAATTAATAAAAAAAATTATAAAAAAAAAAAACTGTTAAAAGCAATTTATTTTCTTAATATAATGTTTAATATTTAATTTTTATATTTTTTTCCCAATTACATTTACAAATTAACTCTTGGGTGTTTATCTTTTATTTTTAAATCCACTATTTAATTAGTAAATCATTAATTAAAAATAAAGTACATTAATGGTTCAACCAGCTGGACAACGATACAAGTAAGTAGTGTATGACATTGACCCGATTGATAGTCATGTATGGATGGACCACTTTTTCAGTGCTTGAAACTTAGCTGTTGGTGAAGAACCCACATGGACTTCACTTTGTCTTTATTCATATGCTTATATATATATATATATATATACATACATACATATATATTGGTCCCCCACCAATATTGCAACTTGGGTATTATCACTTTTGTCCTCCCCCATGAATTATTCATTGTAACCCACATACGTATTCCATTATACATATACATATACACACACAGATATATGTTATATTGCAGATTAAAATCACATCTCACTATCTATTTTTGGCTCTTATACAGCTAATATGCTTTTGTTTTCATTTCTCTTTCTTCTTATTTGACGTTGGAATTAAATAGAATTGAAGTTATAAGTCTCCATTAATAGGGCATGGTGAAATAAGCACAATCGAATACATTATTATTTTTTGTCTCATAAATAAAATTTTAATAAAATCAGAATCAAATCTTTGACTATCAGAAATTTTTTTTTATTACTCCATTATTAATTAAAATTTTCATATGTTATATGTTTGTATTAATTTTATAATTAAATTATAATATAAAAAATTTCACCAACATAGTGAATCTATGTTCATTTTAAATAATCCCGATATAAATCATAATAGCATCAATTGCAATTGATATACAAATAAATATATGTGGTTGGAGATAATAAACATTTGATACTAACAATAAATGATCATATTAAATTAAAATTTATAGGCAACCACATCCGTGGTTATAAGTAGTAAAATTTAATCTTATCTTTAGTATATCACGAATGACCATTATTTATTTATCGAAAAATTTGCTAATAATATAATATTTAGTGGATAATTATTAGTATTATGTAAGTATATAATTTTATAGGTTACATTTTGCAATGGAGAATACCTTTTTTAAAAATATTTTTATAAATTAAATTTATTACATTAGATATTTTTTATTTTTTTTAAGAAGATTAAATATAGAAAACTAATTTAATTTTATTACAAATATAAAAAAATCTCATGATATTTATAAAGGCTCAGAACTTTTTTAAAAAATTATATTTTTAATGCGGAAGCAAACAATAAAATTAGAGTTTACATTTCCTACACAGTAAATTAGAATACCCAATAGGGTAACGAGAATATTTTTTCTACAAAGACTTGTAAAAAGAAGTAAATAAATGATTTAAAATAAATAAATAAATGTTATAAGGGATTAACCTCCACTAATTCTTGAAGGGATCCGGGAGGTAAACTACTCACAACTTTTTTGTTGATCGAAATCTGAATTTTGGTTCTCTTGATCTAAAATGATTAATAAAAAACTGATCTACATTAGCCCTGTAGAGACCCGGAACCTTAAAGAAAATGAATTTATAATTTAAAAGCAGAAGCAATTAATAGACTTATAGTTTATATTTCTTACACAATAATTTAGAATGTCCAATAGGGATACGGTAATGTCCCAACTAAAAGATAAACAGTAATTAAGGAAATAAAAAGAAGAGCGAATAAATAAGCCTCCTAGTACAACCTTCACATGCACTTGAAGGGAGTCCAGATGGTGAACTACTCACAACTTTCTTACTGATAGAGAGTTAGATCTTGGTCTTCTTGATCTAAAATAGTTAATGAATGTGTGAACTACACTATCCCAGTAAAAATATTACACTAATCATAGATACAGAAAACTGAAGACTAGTAAAAATTATAAAATAACTAATGGAGCCATTAATTTGAGTAAATTCATTCAATATAAAAAAAATTGTTTATCCCATACTTACCATAATGAGTTTTTTAAAAACAACATATAAAGATCTATATTCATGCTACTTTTTATTTTTACGCATAAGAGAACAAGAGATGATAACTTTCATTTCTTACCTGCTTACTGGTACCTCTGGGGGTCCATAGGGATGTCCCCTTACTCGTGAACCCAATATCAAATTTAAATAATTAACCGACCATCCCCATACCCTGTCCGATAATGGGCGCCAAACATTCCATCGCTTTAATACCCCGTCCGGTATGAGGGTGAACTATATCTCCCAAACCTTCCCTGTAAGAGACTTCCCATAGACTGAGATAACGTTCATGTTAGGTTCCCTATGTACCGGAGCTATCCGCCCTTTCCCTCGGTACTCAGTAAATCTTTCATATAAAGATTCTCATCAACAAAACAACCAACCACGCACACCAATATCTCATATTACATTTACAGATCAATTAAACTGTATTCATGTTGACGGTATATAACCGAATAAACAAGATAAATTGATAAAGCTATGGAAAATATAATTGAAGAACATGCACAATATAATGACAAGCAAATAGAGTAGTACAGAAAAATAAATAGAAAATCGGAAGAATCGTGAACTAACCGGTTCCAGCTACACTAGTGACCTGTAATTAATTTTAGAGTTCTCTAATTTTTTATAAAAATACAAAATTATACATCGTTGAGCCTCACTTTACCATAACGGAGAATAAGATGAGGGATCCTTACTCAGATTGATATTTTGAGACGTTTCACTGTCTACTACGCCTCACAACGGGTACCGAGTTTCTTAAATTTTTCCTATGAAAATTTAAAATACTCGTTACATACTTAAAAATACTCTAAAAATTCAAAATCGATATTCAAAACTCTTTTCGGCTAATTTTGGAGTTCTGGCACGGTGGTGCCACTGTACTCCAACGTCAGCTCCACCGTCCACGATGGCGGTTTACCTCAACTTGGTTAGTTTTGACCGATTTTGCATGTATTCCTGTAAAAAAATACGTTAGGGGGCATTGGTTGGTTGAAAAATCATAAAAATCGAACCTACTAGCGGGAGGACTTCCGGGTGCGGTTGCTCCGGTCATCCTTTGCGGATGAGATTCTTTCTTCATATAACCTGCATAGAAAAGGACATTGAATATAATAACTGAAAAATTTTGTGAAACGAGAAGCGTGAAGGGGCTCATCGGATGAATTTTTAGATTTTGGTGCGGCAACTTTGCTGGACTTGACCCATAGTTTCTGGCTCACCCGTCATTCCTCTTACTCTGATTTGGCCACAGGGATGCACAAAACTAAATTCCAAGCAGGTAGGGAGAATTTTTACCTTTTTTGGTGGCTGACAATGGATTCAGTACGACGACAGTCAGTGGTCGGCCTCTTTCTCCAGCACCTAATTTTTTTCCTCCAGGAGGGGTTGATAGCTAAGGTTTGGGTCCCCATGCGATACAAAGTATTTATACCCATCCTGTATCGATATAGATCATTCATCGCGATTAATCTCGTTCGTTCGATCGCGACTAACGAGGAAACAAATAAGGGCCGTTCATCGCGATTAATCTCGTCCGTCCGATTGAACCTAAGGAGAGAACGAATTCGAGCCGTCCATGCACGTGGGATGGATCCTGGGCTATCTGATCGTTGGGCATGCGGATCGCCCACGTGGCCTCTCGTGTGGTGCCGACATCAGCATGTTTTGTCACGCAACTTACTCCGGTTCTTCGGGGTTGCTGATTGGGCCGTCCCGCGTGGTTGAATTTTCTCTTTCTATACTTTGATCGCCTATTTCTTATTTTTCTTTCAAAAACAACCCTGAACTTAAATTTTTACCCATTTTTTCTAAAATTATTTTCGATTACATCCCTAATCTATTTTTTTTCAATAATTTAACAAAATTAAATTAAATTAATTTATAGATAATAGTTTTATTTATTTTAAAATTGCCAAAATTGATCCCATGCCAATTTTAAGGTCCAGATATTACAACTCTCCTCCCTTAAAAAGAAATTTAGTCCTTCAAATTTTTCACCCTCTCACTAGTCAAACAGTTGGGGATACTGGGCTCTGAAGTCTGATTCTAACTCCCATGAAGCCTCTTTCTGTGTGTGATTCTGCCATAGGACCTTGACGAAGAAAATTTTTCTGTTGCGGAGTACTTTACTTTTTTGGTCTACAATGCCCATTAGTACCTCCTCATAGGATAGATCCTGCTGAAGTGAAGGGGGCTCTTGGGGTAGGATGTATGAGGGATCTAGGTCGTACTTATATAGGATGGATACGTACAACACATTATGAATCCTGGATAGTTCTAGAGGTAGTGTCAATCTATAGGCGTTCGTACCAATTCGGTCTAAAATCTTAAATGGTCGGATGAATCGCAAATTTAATATTTTCCTCATGCCAAACCTACTGATCCCCTTGAAAGGAGTGACCTTAAGAAATACTTGATCACCTTTCTCAAATTCCAAATCCCTCCTCCGAGTGTCTATATAACTTTTCTGCATGCTTTGAGTTATCTAAATGTTCTTTTTTATCTTAACTATCTTAGTTGTAGTCTCCTCCACAAGATCTGGATCGAATAATTTTCTATCACCCAGCTCTTCTTAACAAATCGACGATATGCATGGATGGACAAACAATGCCTTGTATGAAACAATACCGATACTTACCTGGTAGCTGTTATTATAAGTGAACTCTATCAAAGGTAGGTGATCATCCCAATAGTCCCCGAAGTCTAGAACACAAGTTCAGAGCATATACTCCAGTGTGCAAATCATCCTCTCTGATTATCCATCGGTTTGATGGTGGAATGCAGTACTAAAGGACAATTTTGTTCCCATGGCTTGCTGAAAACTAGACCAAAATCGAGAAGTAAATCTGCGATCTCTGTCGGATACTATTGATATTAGAACTTCACGTAATCTGATTATTTATAAAATATACATTCTTGCTAACTTATCCAAAGGTTTGGTCATCTTGATAGCCAAAAAGTGAAAAGATTTGGTGAGCTGATCGACAATTACCCAAATAATATCATGTCCTGAGCGTGTCTTAGGCAACTCTGTCACAAAATCCATTGTAATATGTTCTCACTTATACTTCAGGATCAGTAATGGCTGAAGTAGTCTACCTGGGCGTTGAAGCTTTGTCTTAACCTGTTGACATACTAGATACTTGAAAATAAAATCGGCTACCTCTCTTTTCATCCCGCTCCACCAAAACCAAAATCGCATATTTTGATACATTTTAGTACTTTCGGAATACATGACGAATCTTAAGCTATGAGCCTCTATCATGATGTTCTTTTTCAGTCCACTGACACCTGGAACACACACTCTATCCTGAAATTTGAGCAACCCATCGGCAGAGACTTGAAATTCTGAATTTACTTCCTGTTCTGCATCCTTCCTAATAGCCGCTAGGGTGGAATCGATGGATTGGACTCCTTTTATTTTTTTTGTTAATTCTGGTTGGATAGTTAGATGGGCCAAACATGCAACTCTCTTTAAGTCACGAAGTCATATCTACTGTGCGACCCCTATTACTCTGCATTCAGAAACTATTATTTAAGTTAACATACCTACACTTTTTCTGCTGAGCGCGTGAGCTACCACATTTTTTTTGCCCAGGTGATTACAAAATATTACAATTGTAGTCCTTGAAAAGCTCTATCCAACATCTCTAACGCATGTTAAGATCATTCTGAGTGAATATGTGCTTCAAGCTTTTTTGATCAGTATAAATCTTAAAAGTCTCTTCATACAGGTAGTGGTGCCAGGTCTTGAAGGCGTGGATAATTGCAGTAAGTTCTAGATCGTGGGTGGGGTAATTTTTTTCATGACTCTTCAATTACCTGGACTCATAGGCTATGACTTTACCATGCTGCATCAGAACATAAATCAACCTCAGGTAGGAGGCATCACTATAAACTGTATATCCACATATAACACTCAGTATAGCTAACAAAGGTGCTGTAGTCAACCACTTTGTGAGTTCTGTAAAATTCTTTTCGCAGTCCTCATTCTATTCAAATTTAATGTTCTTCTTTGTGAGCTGGGTTAAAGGAGCGGGTAGGCTAGAAAATTCTTCTACAAACCTGTGGTAATAACCTGTCATCCCCAGAAAGTTACGAATCTCTATGATCGAGGTCAATTTCTCTTAATTAAGCACTGCTTCAACTTTTTCGGGTTCACTGATACTCTATCCCTTAATATGATATGCCTTAGGAAGGTAATCTACTCGAGTCAGAACCCACACTTGCTTAATTTGGCATATAATTTCTTCTCCCTAAGAACATGTAAAACTTGAGTCAGGTGGTGAACATTTTCTTCTCAGCTCTTTGAATAGATCAGGATATCATCGATAAACACAATGACGAACTGATACAGGAATTTTCTGAAAACTTTGTTCATCAAGTCCATAAAAATAGATGGTGCGTTGGTTAGTCCAAATGGCATGACCATGAACTCATAATGTTTGTATCTGGTTTTGAAAGCTATATTGGGAATGTCCTTTGCCCTGATCTTTATTCGATGATAACCCGAATGCAAGTCAATTTTTGAGAAGACCTGGGTACCCTACAATTGGTCAAAGAGGTCATTAATTCTAGGGAAATGATACTTATTCTTAATCGTGACCTTATTCAATCCCCTGTAGTTAATACATAATCTTAACATATCATTCCATTTTCTTACAAATGTGACTCTAGCACCCCAATGAGGTACACTATGTTAGATGAACCCACTATCCTACAACTTATTGATTTATTTTTTCAGTTCTTCCATCTCGACACGGCTCATGCGGTAAGGGACAATCAAGATAGATTGGGTGTCAGGCTAAAAATCTATGGTGAACTCAATTTTTCTATCCACTAGTAGTCTGGGTAATTCATTAGGAAATATATCTAGGAAGTCTCAAACTACTGAGATCTCTTGAATGCAAATTTTTTTCTTAGATTTGCCTAATGTAGAGAAGACAACCGAGTTAAAGCACTATGTAATAAAAAAATTACCATGAGGAAATAACATTGAAAATTTTCATTAACTTGTAAATGACTCTTCATTAGGAGGGTCGAATATAAATTTCTTGTGAAAACAATATACGGTGGCATGGTATGCCACTAACCAATTCATTTCTAGAATCACATTAAAGTCCCTCGTGTTAATCTTTATCAGGTCCACACTCAATTTCCTATATGCTATGTTTATGATAAAAGCTTTATATATAACATCCCCTAGTAGTGTCTTCTTTCTAGGAATAAATACAAATAATACAGAATCAAGTCTTTCTAGTAATATATTTAAGTTTTGTGTAAAAGTATACAAGACAAACGAATGTGAAACACCAGTATGAATCAGAACATGTGCAAGGTGATTACAGATAATGCACATACGTTGTATCACGTTCGAGTTAGCTTTAGCATCTTACTGAGTAAGGATGTATGTTTTGCCCTATATAGGAGGTCTAGCTTGGTTATGATTTCGTGGTCACTCTCTCGCGTAGTGTTGGGCACTCCTATATATGTGACATGTATTATTGAGACGATAGCAAGATCGGTCCCCATGATCCTTGCCACAGTACTGACAAGTCCTATCGCGTCCTGTTGCCGGAGCTTGAGTCACTGGCCTAAACCTCTTATTCTGCTGAACCGATGCTGTGGGTGCTGGTCTGTGGTGTGAAACTAGGGGTTAAGATTCTCCATTACTGGAGGAAAGATACAAAAGTTCATCTCCACTAGCTGTGCCTTAGTCAGAATGGTTGAGTAGGTACTGAGCTCAGATACATACAGCTGTTATTTGATCTCAGGATGTAACACCCAAAATAATTTTTTCTATTTTATTTATTTTTGATTTAATTTAATTTAAATTAATTTTTGTGAATATAAAAATATTAACAATGATAAAATTGGGTAAAAATATTATTTGGATTTAATTGAAATTGATTTTGAAAAAATGGGGTGAAAATTTGGATTATGGGGGTATTTTTTAAAAGAAATTCAGAAATCGGAGGTCAAAACGCAATTTAAAAAAATTGTGCCCCGTCAACGCTACGTCAGCGGCCCAGTCAGCAGCCCTGGCCAACCAGGACCTGCTGCGTGGCAAGGCCACGCCGACCCGGGAACGGGCCACGTCGGCGATCTGCGTGCGCGCGATCGGACGACCCAGATGTGTCCCCGCGCGCACGGACGACCCAGATCAAGTGTGCGCACGGACGGCCTAGATGCATGTGCACGGACGGCCCAGATTTAATCAAGTACGGGCAGCCCAGATTTAATCCAAATTAAATCGCGATCGAACGATCCAGATTAAATTAAGATGGACGGCTGTGATTAAAAGGCAAAGGGTATAAATAAACCCCCCACACCTGACCACAAAAACCCTAGCCGCTAGCCCTCGCCGGAGAAGACGAACCAGACGCCGGAGGAGCCGGCCGCCGCCACCCGCCGCCGCACTGTAGAGTTTTTCGACCGCCGATCGAGGTAAATTTCATACCCTGGCTCATTTTTCAATGCTGAGTTCCCCTGTGGCCAAATCGGAGCCAAACTCAAGGCCAAACAGCCAGAAAACACGGTCGAAACCCAGCGGCGCCGCCGCACCCCTCCTCAATTTTTGCCTCCGATGAGGCCCTTCCCGGCCTCCTTTTGATACAATTTTTATATCACTGTGATCACCATTCTTTTCTCTCCAGGTTGATTGGAGCCAAATCACCAAAGCACGAACCACGCCGGAGAGCCGTCGCACCCGAGATTACCGCCACCGGTAAGCTTCAGTTTTTCGTAATTTTTTTGGCCCCCCGAGGGCCCTAGGGTTGTTTTATCGCAGGGACCGATGTAAGTGTGGCCGAATTCGGCCGAAAACGGCTGAAAGCGGCCAACCCGAGGCGAATGGTCGCCGCGTCGTCGGAGCACGGCGGAGCCGCCGTGCCGGAATTGCAATATTGGCTGAAAGGGGCCCTAGGTCTGATTCTGAGATTTTTGGGACACGTGCAGGTACCGGTAGCGTGTTTTAGTTTTTCAGAAAAAAATTCAGGAAATTTAGGGATAACCCGCAGGCGCCGAAAAAGCCTATTTCGGGTCTCAAAAACAAGTAAGGATTCCTCACCTTATTTCCTATCACGGTATTAAAGTGCAATAAATGATAAAATGGTATTTCATGAGTCAATAGCTGTGTGAAATTGTTTAAGGTTGCTAATGGAGCCCGAGTCTAGTGTATTTGTCGGTCAGTTGTTGTTTGTTCTATTTTGCAGTTTTAAATACAGTATGATGTCTGATATTTTTATTTCATAGTTTCGTGTGAATGTATCACTGTTTCATTGATTATGGACTGAATGACTGAGAACCCGATGTTGTGTGTTGTCTTGTTGGCGTGAACTACCGGTTTGCATGTTTGTGTGTGACTTGATGATGGTGACTAAAGAAAAGGGATAAAAGGTTATGTGAATTCGTAAACAGATAATGTGGACAGCCTGACTAGGTATCCTGGGAGATGGTGGATAGACCGGGTCCGTAGGGAACCCTACTGGGAACGTGGTCTCTCATACCGGATGGGGTATGGAGACCTTATGTGTTTTGGCACCCATATCGGACGGGGTATGGGGACAACCCGTTTCACCCTCATACCGGACAGAGTATTGAGGTTCATGGTTTTGGCACCCATACCGGACGGTGTATGGGGACGGCCCTGAAATCAGGTTATAAATGTTAAGGGTTCACGGGTAGCGGGACCCCTATGGATCCCCATGGATACTAGTAGGCTAGTAAAGAGGAATTATGCTGTTTAAAGATTGAAATGCAAACGCGTGATAAATGTTGTATTATAAAGTCTATGTGATAACGTGATGATGATAATGTGTTGCTTGTGTATTTTTTTATGGATCTCACCAGGTAAATGGAAAGTAAACGTTTTTATGAACAAATGGGTTTATTACAAATTATGCTCCATTGGTCGTTTTTGTTTTATACCCACCCTTACTCCTGTGGCAGTGAGGTAGAGTGATGTCTTTACTGGGCTAGTATAGCTCACTCCTTACTTAACCATTTCAGATCAAGAAGACGTGGTTCCCGAGCCCGTTCCGCAGGAAGACGGCGAAGGGGACGCCTAAAGATCCCATAGTTATAATTGTAGTTCTTACTTTCGAGCATTTATTTTAATTAGTTTATTCCCTCATTTGTTGAACACCTTTTGGTATTACGTAAGGGATGTTAATTGCAATGTTTAATACGCTTCGGCAAATTCAGATTATTTATCTATATATATGCCTTTCCAATATTAAATTTTTCCGAGGTTGTTACACAGGATGGAGGCCCCACTTGAACTTTTTTGCCTTTCTGCCTTTATCCATCATGCTCTCAGGGGAATACCGGTCCAACTTTAAGAACCTTCAGGTATACTCCGAAACAGTCATATCACTTTGAAATAGATGTGAAAACTTTATTTCCTTCAAATATCAGAGGTGCTTTGGGAGGCACTCTGCATTAAAGGCTATTAGAAACTATTTCCAAGTTTCTAAAATGGATAGGATGACCTGCTTGAGTTGCTATTAACGACTTGCCTCTCCTATAAGCATGTAGGTGACAAGTACAACTTTTTGTTCGGGAACCACCACAAGAGTTACAAAGACCTTCTCTGTCACAGCTAACTAATACTCGGCATCTTCAAAAAAGGATGTCCCTATAAAAGTAGATAGGTTTAGTCTTTTGTACCTTTAAATGTAGTTTGGGTTCATCATGGGTGGAATTGGGTCTCGTGAAAGAAGGACTGGATTGTGTTGGGGAGGGACTGGGTGGCCCTGTGGTTGTGCTGGATGATACGGTGGAGGAACTGAATTGTACTGTGGCGACACCAGATGATGCGGTGGATGCATAAGATTTTATTGTGATGGTGCTGGATGGTACGGTGAAGGAGCAGGGTTGTACTAAGGTGGCTCTGAATCTTTTCACTGCAAGGGTGGCTCAAATTGTGGCAGTAGGGGAGGGTCAGACAGCTCTCTCCTTTCCTTCCAGGCCTGTTGTGTAATACCCGGTCCCAAAATTTGGCTCAGGATTAATTTTTAAAAAAAACATTAAAAAATAAATATAAATAAATATAAATATAATTTTTAAATTTATAAATTTTTATTTAATGTAAAAATTAGGAAATAATAGGTGGAAGATGAAATTAAAAATAATTTTGGAAAAAAAGAGTGAAAATTTGGGTTCGAGGGGTATTTTTGAAAGAAAAATAGAAAACTGGAGGGTCAAAACGTAATTTAAAAAAAATGTGTCATGTAGGACCACTCAGTCAGCAGTCCTGACGAACTGGAGCGCGCCGCATGGCAAGGCACGCTAACTTGGTACCACACGGGAGGCCATGCTGGCGATCCATGTGTCACGATCAGACGGTCTTAATTTGTTCCCGCGCGCATGGATAGTCCTGATCTGTTCCCTCCTTAGGTGCGATCGGACAGTCACGATTAAACGCGATGGACAGCCCAAATTTGTTCCCTCTTTAAACACGATCGTATGGTTAAAATCAGATCAAGATGAATAATGTAGATTCATTTCATCTTTAAACGCGATCGGAGGTCGAAATCAAATAGAATGAACGACCTTGATTAAAAAGAGACAGGTATAAATATCTCACTTCAACCGAACCCTAACCCTACCCACCAGCCCCCTGCCGGAGAAGAAGAACCAGTCGCCAGGGAAGGGAGTCGACTGCCGCCCGCTGCCGCGCCGGAGCGACCTCCAACTGCCAAAAAAGGTAAAAAAAAATCTCATTCGCTCGAAATTTAATTTTGAACACCTCCATGGTCAAATCGGAGCAAAAGGATCGGCGGATGAGTTAGAAATCGGGGGTAAAGCTCGGAAGTGCTACCATGGAAAAAATAAAAAATCGCATTCGATGAGTCCCTTCCCGATTCCCGTTTCGTGCATTTTTTCTACTATTGTATTCAACATTATATTTCCCATAGGTTGGCCGAATAAAAACAACCAACCACGAAGGTGAGTCGGTGGAGCCAGCGCATCGAAAAATTTTGCCTCCGGTAAGTTTCTATTTTTCGATTTTTTTCAGCGAACCGAGGCCTCTTAACGTGTTCTCGCGGGGATGAATATAAAATTGACAGAAATTACCCAAAACTATCCAAAAATAGCAAGTCTGAGGCAAACTACCGTTGTGGGCGACGGTGTCGTCGTGGGAGCCTGGTTGTTGCGCCGTGCTAGAATTTTAAAATTGGTCAGAAAAGATTTTTTAGCACTGATTTTTGGTTTTTTTGGGACATTTCTAAGTACTTGAAGCGTGTTTTAATCTCCAAATAAAAATTTAGAGAATCTAGGGACCGCTAGTAGGCGCAGCTGAAAGTTTAGTATTCCAGACACCGACCTGTGTAAAAATCTCTCACCTTATTCCCTCTTATGGAATTGAAGTTTAATTATAAATAATACGATATTTTGCGTAATTTAGAAAATCTTGATAATTAATTATAAGTTACTAATAGAGTTGGAACCGGTTATTTATCACTATTTACCATGTTCTAACTGATTAATTGATTTTCCAATTTTAAATGGATGATAATTTGCTGGAGTTGGTAAGATGATTCAGTATCGTTTCCTTCGTGCATATATTGCTTGTTTTACATGATTTATAGCTAAATTACGAAACTAAAAATCAAATGTAAAAGGAAAATTGTTTGATTAAGTGAATGAATGAATGGTAGACTTACTGGATATCCTGAGAGATGGTGGACGGTTCGGGTACATAGGGAGCTCTACCGTGAACGTTGCTTCATACCGGACGGGGTATCGAGGATTGGTATTTTGGCTCTCATACCGGACGATGTATGTGGACGACCTGTTTCATTCTCATACGGGACAGGGTATTGAGGGATGGTATTTTTGACGCTCATACCAAACGAGGTATGGAGACGACCGGTTAGTTGACAATGTTGAATAAGGATTCACGTGTAGTGGAGACATCCCTATGGACCTCCATGAATACCAGTAAGCAGATTAAAAAGGGAAAGTTGTTGTTCTGGTTAATTAAATATGAGATTATGATGTTGTTTGTGTTATTGACTCTATAGGTCGGTTTTGGAAATCTCGCTACGGTAAGTATACATTAAATAATTTTATTTATGATAAATGAATTTTCTGAAATTAAAAGCTTCATTAATTGTTTTTATAATTTTTACCGACCTTCATTTCTGTATCAGTGAGTAGTGTGACATTCTTACTGGGATAGTGTAGCTCACTCTTTCATTAATCATTTCAGATCAAGAGGACCAAAATTCAGATCCCGATCTACAAGATGGTTGCGAATAGGATGCCCAATTGTTTACTTTCCATTTATTTTTTTGATTTTTCATTTGTTCTTTTAGAAAAGTCATTCCCGTAGCCCTATTAGGTATTTTAAATTATTATGTAAGGAATGTAAAATATAACTTTATTATTTCACTTCCGCATTTAATTTACAATTTATTTCTTTTTAAGTTTCGGGCCGTTATTGTTGTTATCATAGCCACGTTCCTTGAAACCATTCCTTACACAAAGACTTAAAAAAATCAAATACGAATTATCACTCAACCATTCATAGTGAACATAAATTAACAAAGACACGAGGAGATGAGGTCCCTTATTGAATAGAGCAGCCTGAGACAGGTTGCTTTGAGAGGATGTCGATCGGCTGTTCGAGATTTTAGAGAGTCTCATCTCTACCTAGTAGTTTAAGGAAGAGAGGAGGGAACTGTCTGACCCTCCACCACTTCCACACTATGAGCCACCCCTGCAATGAGAGGATCTAACACCACCTCGATGCAACTTTGCTCCCCTGTTGTATCATTCGACACCGTCACAATACAATTTGGAGCCCCCACCGTATCATTCGGTATCGTTACAGGGCCATCTGGTTCCTTCCCAGCAACGTCTGGCCTTTTCTACGGGACTCAGTTTCACCATGATGGATCTGATAGAGATTGACATGGGAAACCCTGATGTATTTCTAAGAATGAACTGGTTAGCAACGTATCACAACATCGTGGATTGTTTTCACGAGAAAAATAGTATTTAAGCCTCTTAAGGAAGAATCATTTACAAGTTAATAAAAGTTTTGAATATTATTCCCTCATAGCAATTTCCTTATTACAAAGTACTTTAATTCGATTATTTTCTCTATCTAGGTAAACCTAAGAAAGAAATTTTTATTATAGAGATCCTGATAGCTCGAGACTTCTCGAATGTATTTTCTGATGAACTTTTCAGACTATTAGTGGATAGAGAAGATTAATTCACCATAGATCTTCAGCTAGACACCCAGCCTATTTCAGTTGTCCCTTACCGCATGAGTCGTGTTGAGATGTAGGAGTTGAGGAAACAAATCAATGAATTGCAGGATAATAGATTCATCCGACATAGTGTGTTTCATCGGAGTATCGGAATCACATTTGCAAGGAAGGGGTATGAGAAGTTAAAGTTTTGTATTGACTACAGAGAATTGAACAGGGTCACGATCAAGAACAAATACCCCCTACCTAGGATCGACGATCTTTTTTATCAATTACAAGGTTCCCAAGTCTTCTCCAAATTAGACTTGCATTTAAGTTACCATCAGGTAAAGATCAAGGCAGAAAAAATTCCCAAAACATCTTTTCGAATCAGGTATGGACACTTTGAGTTCCTGATCATACTATTTGGACTAACCAATGTACCAACCATCTTCATGTATTTGATGAACAGGATTTTCAGACAATTCTTGGATCAATTCGTCATTGTATTTATCGATGATATCCTGATCTATTCAAAAAGCAGAGATGGACACGCTCACCATCTGACTTAGGTTTTACAGGTTTTTAGATAAAAGAACTTGTATGCCAAGTTGAGTAAGTATGGGTTTTGACTCTAGCAAACTACCTTTATAGGGCACGTCATATCAAGGGATGGAGTGTCAGTGAACTTTGAAAAAGTTGAGGCAGTGGTCGGCTGAAAAAAATTAATATTAATCAAGGAGATTCGTAATTTTTTGGGAATGACAGGTTATTACCGCAGGTTCGTGGAAGAATTTTCTAGTCTAGCAGCTCCTTTGACTTAGCTCATAAAGAAGAATGTCAAATTTGAGTAGAACGAGGACTGTGAAAGGAGTTTTTCAGAACTAAAGAAATGGTTGACTATTGCACCTGTTTTGGCATTGCTGAGCGGGACAGGGGGATATACAGTTTATAGTGATGCCTCTTACCTGGGGTTGGGTTGTGTTCTGATGCAGTATGGGAAGGTCATAGCTTATGGGTCCAGACAATTGAAGAGTCATGAGAAAAACTACCCCACCCATGACTTAGAACCTGCCGCAATTATCCACGCCTTGAAGGCTTGGTGCCATTACTTATATGGGGAGACCTTTCAGATCTATAGCGATCATAAGAGCTTGAAACATATATTCACTTAAAAGGCTCTCAACCTGCGTAAGAGAATATGGATAGAAATCCTTTACGTTTGTAATATCTTGCATCACCCGAGCAAAAACAACGTGGTAGCCGACACACTCAGCAGAAAAAATATAAGCATATTAGCTCACTTAATGGTTTTAGAATGCAGGGCAATAGGGGTCGCACAACAAGTATGACTTCAAGACCTGAAGAGGGTTACATGTTTGGCCCACGTGACTGTTCAACTTGAGTTGATCTAGAGAATAAAGGAAGCCCATGATTCCATCCTAGCAACTCTCAAGAAAGATGCAGAACACTTGAGTTAATTCAGAATTTTGAATCTCTGTCGATGGGTTGCTTAGATTTTTGGGCAGAATGTGTGTTTTATGTGACAATGAGCTGAAAAGTGACATCATGTCTGAGGCCCATAGCTCAAAGTTTGTCATGTATCATAAAAGCACTAAGATGTCCTATGTGTCTTGCCGACGTCAGCGTGTCTTGCCGCACGATGTGCTCTGGTTCGTCGAGGCTGCTGACTAGGCTGTCCTATGTGGCTGATTTTGTTTTATACCTTGACCTCTTGTTTCAAATTTTTTTTTCCAAAAGACCCTTCGAACTCAAATTTTTACCTCTTTTTTCTCAAAATTATTTTTGATTACATCCCTAACATTTCAATTTAAAAATAAATAAAAATATTATTTATAATGTTATTTATAAATTAATTTAACAATATTAAATTAAATTAATTTATAAATAATATTTTTATTTATTTTTAAATTTTCCAAATTGATCATAAGCTAATTTTCGGGTCTGGGTATTACAAGCTCAAAAAGAATTACACATTAATCACTGATGTGGAAAACAAAGGTTTGTAAAAAAATCATAAAACAACTAATGAAGCCTTTAATTTAGGTAAATACATTTATCTTCAAAATGTTATTTTCATACTTATTGTTACGAGTTTTGTGAAATCAACCTATAGGAAAAACACTCATATAACATTTATAATTTCATGTACAAGTGAGTAAGATCGACCATTCTCTTTTTTTTTACTTACTTACTAGAACTCATAAGGGTCCATAGGGACATTCCTCTACTAGTGAACCTAATATCTAGATTTGTCAATTGACCTAGCCGTCCCTATACCATATTCGTTAATGGGCACCAAATACACCATCGTCTCGATACCCCGTCCGGTATGAGGGTGAACCATATCTCCCAACCTTTTTGGTATGAGACTTCTTAGCTCCGTTCGGCTGAAGTAATGTCCATGATAAGTTTTTCTCTACGTACCAGGTTCGTCTATCATTTCCTAGGGTACCTAGTAAGCCTTTCATATTTAGATTCTCATCATTAAACAACCACTAATCATATACCAACATTTTATTTCATGTGCACATATCAATCAAATAACATTTAAGCTAATAATACAATTTCATATCTTAACAATTAAGAAACGAAATCACTGCCTTTATCTCAAATTAGTCAACAGATAAAAATAACGAATAGGCAATCAATGAACGAGAAAGTAATTAAAAGTAATAATTTAAAGCACACAGTGGAAAAATAAGAAATTTAAGCAGTATAGAAAAAATAAATAAGCAAAATAGACAAACTAAGACAATTGTACACTGACAAATTTCGGGTCCACTAGTGACATGTAATTATTGTTATGATTTTTTTTTTAATTTTCACAAAATACACGATTATCTATTTATTAAGTCTCTATTTATCGTAACTGAGAATAGGGTAAGGGATTCTTACCCAGATCGGTGTTTGAAATTTCATACTACCTAGTGCGCCTCCCAATGGTCCCTAGCTCTCTTGAATTTTTCTTGCAGAAATTAAAATACTGTCACGTACTCAAAAAAAAAACCCAAAAATATCAAAATCAGCGTTGAAAAAACTTTCCATATAATTTTAAGGTTTCGGCACAGTGGCGCTGCCGTGCTTCAGCACCCACGGCAGTGGTTCTTCTTGACTTGGCCAGTTTTGGCTGATTATGTCAGTTTTGGCTGGTTTTACATGTATCGCTGCGAAAAACACGTTAAGAAGTGTCGGTTGGTCGGAAAAGTCAAAAAATCAAAACTTATCGGTAGGGAGGTCTCCGATTCCAGTGACTCTGCTAGTCTGCCTTTGTGGTTGGGGTTCTTCTTCGGTTAACCTACACCAGAAAAAGACGGTGAATACGGTGGTCAAAGAATCGTGTGGCATAAAAAACGAGAAAGGATCAACAGAGAGTGTTTTAGGTATTTGTTGCGATAGTTTGGTTGAGCTTTGTCCAAAGTTTATTGGCTCTCCTGTCGATCCTTTGGCTTCGATATGGCCATAAGGAGGCTCAAGATTGAATTCCGAGCGAGAAAGGGGAAAAATTACTTGTTTTTGCGTCAGTAGTGGCTTCGGTATAACAACGACAGTGGTCGGCCTCCTTCTTTGGCGTTTAGTTCTTTCTTGGGCCGAACTTTTTCTTCTTCTCTAATTACCCCTCTGTCGGCTAGGGTTTGTTTCCCTGTGAAGAGGAGTTTAAATACTCATATCCTCTTCGATGTAAGCTATTCGTTTGAGTCGACGTGGAGCGAGGAGGACCGTTTGATGATTTTTCGTTTAGGCCTATTGCGTAGACAAATTTGAACCGTCCATCGCGATCAATTTCGTCCATCCGATCATTTTTAAAGAAAGAATGTATATGGGTCGTTCATGCCCCTGGGATGAGGTTCGGAGTGTCGGATTACCAAACACACAGATCACTCGTGTGGCCTCCTGCGTGGTGCCGATGTCAGCGTGCCAACCACGTCTTGCGCTCTGCTTCTCTCTGGCTGCTGACTAGGCTGTCATACGTAACCGAATTTTCCCTTTTTGCGACACCCTCGTTATTCAAAATTTCACCCGTTTTCTTCAAAATTGTTTTCAATTTCGTTCATAATCCATTTTTTCTCGAAAGTTTAATAAATTTTAAATTAAAATAAAATTTTTAATTATTTATATATTTCATAAATGCAATAAAAAATTATCTCGACTGAATTTTTGGGACTGAGTATTACAATATTAATATTTTTATAAATTACTATATTATTTATATTATAATATTTTTTGTAATACGCTTAATTAATTTTAAATAAATTTAAAATTAATGTATAAAAATTTATTTTTTAATTTATGAATTTTTATTTGATGTAAAAATCAGAAAAAAAAAATAGGTATAGGATGAAATTGAAAATAATTTTGAGAAAAATGGGTGAAATTTTGGATTGTAGGGGTACTTTTGAAAGAAAAATCAGAAAATAGGAGTCAAAATGTAATTTAGAAAAATGTGCCACGTAGGACGCCCAATTAGCAGTCCCGACGAAGCGGAGCGCACCGCGTGGTAAGGCATGTTGGCGTGGTACCATGCGGAAGGCCACGCTGGCAATTCGCTTGACCGCGTCCGGATTTGTTCCTGCACGTGTGCACAGTCCGGATCCGTTCCCCTTTTAAACAAGATCGTGCAGTCCAAATTCACTTCCTACTTAAATGCGATCCGACAGCCCAGATCAAATCGCGATGAACGGTCCAGATTCACTTCCTATTTAAACACGATCGAACGGTTCAGATCAAACGCGATAGACGACCCAGACTAAAAGGAGACATATATAAATACCGCATTTCACACCAAACCCTAACCTTAGCCGCCATACCCCCACCGGAGAAGAACCAGTCGCTGGGAAGGGAGCCAACCACCTCTCGCTGTAGTGCTGGAGCCATTGAACTAACTAATGCACCAGCCATCTTCATAGATTTGATGAACAGGATTTTCAGACAATTCCTGGATCAGTTCGTCATTGTATTTATCGATGATATCTTAATCTATTCAAAAAGTATAGATGAACACGCTCACCATCTGACTCAGGTTTTGCAGGTTTTCAGAAAAAAAGTTGTATGCAAAACTGAGAAAGTGTGGGTTCTGACTCGAGTAGACTACTTTCATGGGCCACATCATATTAAGTGATGGAGTATTAGTGAACTCCGAAAAGGTTGAGGCAATGCTCGGCTAGAAAAAATTAACCCCGGTCAAGGAGATTCATAATTTTCTAGGAATGACAGGTTATTACCGCAGGTTTGTGGAATGATTTTCTAGTCTAGCTGCTCCTTTGACTAAGCTCAAGAAGAAGAACGTCAAGTTCGAGTGGAACGAGGATTGTGAAAGGAGTTTTTCATAACTAAAGAAGCAGTTGACCACCGCACCTGTGTTGGCTTTACCGAGCGGGATAGGTGGATATATAGTTTATAGTGATGCCTCCTACTTGGGGTTGGGTTGTGTCCTGATGTAGCATAGAAAGGTCATAGCTTATGGGTCCAGGCAATTGAAGAGTCATGAAAAAAATTACCTCACCCATGACTTGGAACTTGTCGCGATTATCCACGCCTTGAAGAATTGGAACCATTATTTATATGGGGAGACATTTCAAATCTATATTGACCATAAGAGCTTGAAATACATATTCACTCAAAGGGTAACATGCGACAGAGAAGATGAATAAAACTCCTTAAGGACAACGATTGCAACATCTTGTATCACCTGGGTAATGGTAACATTGTAGCCGACGCACTTAACAGAAAAAGTACAGGTTTATTAGCTTACTTAATAGTTTCAGAATGCAGGGCAAGAGGGGCGACACAATAGGTACAACTTCGGGACCTGAAGAGAGTCACATGTTTAGCCCACCTAACTGTTCAACCTGAGTTGATCTAGAGAATAAAGGAAGTCCAATATGCCGATTCCACCCTAGCAGCCCTCAAGAAAGATGCAGAACAGGGAGTTAATTCAAAATTTCGAGTCTCTACCAATGGGTTGCTTAGATTTCAAGACAGGGTGTGTGTTCCATACTACAGTGAGCTGAAAAGGCATATCCTAACAGAGGCTCATATATTAAAATTTGTCATTCATCCCAGAAGCACTAAGATGTATCAAAATATGCAACATCGATTTTGGAGAAACGGGATGAAAAGGGATGTGGTCGACTTTGTTTCTAAATATTTGGTATGTCAGCAAGTTAAGAGAGAGTATCAACACTCATGTGGGCTATTTCAGCCATTATCAATTCCGGAGTGGACGTGAAAATACATCACAATAGATTTCGTGACAGGATTGCGCAGGGCACGCTCAGGACATGATGCCATTTTGATAATTATTGACTGGCTCACAAAGTCTTCCCACTTCTTGGCCATTAAGATGACCGATCCCTTGGACAAGCTAGCAAGATTGTATGTCCGAAAGATAATCAAGTTAAATAGAGTGTCAGTGACAGTAGTGTCCGACAGGAACCCCAAGTTCACTTTCAGTTTTGGTCCAGTTTTTAGCAAGTCATGGGAACGAAACTGTCCCTTAGTACTGCATTCCACCATCTGACCGAAGGACAATCAGAAAGGACAATCCGCACACTAAAGGATATGATCTGAGTTTGTGCTCTTGACTTCGAGGACCATTAGGATGATCATTTACCCCTAATAGAGTTTGCCCACAATAACAGCTACCAAGCAAGTATTGGTTTGACCCTGTACGAGGCGTTGTATTATCGCTCATGCAGATCGTCGATATGTTAGGAAGAGGTGAATGACAGAAGATTGTTTGGTCCAGTTCTTGCGGAGGAGACTACAGCCAAAATAGTTAAGATCAGGAAGAATATCCAGATGACTCAGAGCAGGCAGAAGAGTTATACTGATACCCGGAGAAAGAATTTAGAATTTGAGAAAAGTGATCTGGTATTCCTTAAGGTCACTCTGTTCAAGGGAATCAATAGGTTTGGCAAGAGGGGGAAACTAAATCCCAGTTTATTGGGTCATTTTAAATTTTATACAGAATTGGCATCTCCATCTACAGATTGGCACTATCTCCAGAATTTTCTAGGGTCCATAATGTGTTTCATATGTCCATGCTTTGCAAGTACAATCTGGACCCCTCACACATCTTGGCCCACGAGCCCCTTTAACTCCAGGAGGATCTATCCTACGAGGAGATACTGGTCAATATTGTGGACCAAAAGAGCAGAGTACTCCGCAACCAAAAAATTTCATTCGTTATGTTCCTATGGCAGAATCACATATAAGGAGGGGCCACATGGGAGCTAGAATAAGATTTCAGCGCCCAGTATTCCCAACTGTTTCATTGAATGAGATATAAACAAATTTGAGGGATCAAATTTCTTTTAAGGGGGAAGAGTTGTAATACCCTTAATTAATTTTAAATAAATTTAAAATTAATGTATAAAAATTTATTTTTTAATTTATGAATTTTATTTGATGTAAACATTAGGAAAAAATAGATGGAAGAAGAAATTGAAAATAATTTTGGGAAAAAGGGTGAAAATTTTGATTCTATAAGTATTTTTGAAAGAAAAATCGAAAATTGAGGGCTAAAACGCAATTTAAACAAAATGTGCTACGTAGGATGCCCAGTCAGCAGCCCTGACGAACCGAACCTTGACTTGCTGACGTACTAAACACTTTAAAACAAAGTCGACCATATCTCTTTTCCTCCCATTCCACCAAAATCGGAGTCGCATACTTTGATAAATTTCAGTGCTTCCAGGATGTACGGAAAACTTTGAGCTATGGGCCTCTGTTATGATGTCCATTTTTAGCTCACTGTTACCAATAACACACACCCTGTCCTGAGATTTAAGCAACCCATAACCAGAGACTCAAAATTCTAAATTAACTCCCTGTTCTGCATCTTTCTTGAGGGCTGTTAGGGTGGAATCGGTGGATCTACCCATTGCGATGATCATTTACCCCTAATAGACCAAACCAGATAGTCCTATGGCCAAATCGGAACAAAAAAATAGGCGAATGAGCCAGAAACTGCGGATAAAGTCCAACGGTGCCACCGTGGGAAAAATCGAAAACCACATCTGATGAGGCCCTTCCTGATTCCCGTTTTGTATAACTTTTTTACCATCGTATTCACCATTTCGTTTTTCATAGGTTGACCGAAGAAAAATTCTCAACCGCAAAGGTGAGCCGGCAGAGCCGCCGCACCGGAAAACCCTGCAGTCGGTAAGCTTCTGTTTTTTAAATTTTTTGGCCAATCGAGCCCCTTAACGTATTTTCTCGTAAGAATGAGCACAAAATCGGCTGAAACTGGCCGAAAACAAATTTTGTTTTCGTTTGAATCAGGAAGGATATCCAGATGGCTCAGAGCAGGCAGAAGAGTTATGCAGATACCCGGATGAGGGATTTGAAATTTGAGAAAGGTGATCGGGTATTCTTTAAGATCACTCCGTTTAAGAGAATAAGTAGGTTTGGCAAGAGGGAAAAACTAAATTCCCAATTTATTTGGTCATTTGAAATCTTAGACAGAATTGGCACTGCCACCTATAGACTGGTATTGCCTCCAAAACTTTTCAGGGTCCATAATGTGTTTCATATGTCCATGCTACGCAAGTACAACCCAGATTCCTCACACGTCTTGGCCCATGAGCTCCTTTTACTCCAGGAAGATCTGTCTTATGAGGAGATACCAGTCAGCATTGTGGACCGAAAGAGCAGAATACTCTACAACTGAAAAATTCCCTTCGTTAAGGTCCTATGATAGAATCACATACAGGGAAAGGCCACATGGGAGCTAGAATTAGATTTTAGGACACAGTATCCCCAACTATTTGATTGAGCGAGAGAGAAAAAAATTTGAGGGATCAAATTTCTTTTAAGGGGGGGAGAGTTGTAATACCCTTAATTAATTTTAAATAAATTTAAAATTAATGTATAAAAATTAGAAAAAAATAGTTGGAGAATGAAATTAAAAATAATTTTGAGAAACAAAGGAGTGAAAATTTGGATTATGGGAGTATTTTTGAAAGAGAAATTGGGAACTAGGGGTCAAAACGTAATTTAAAAAAATGTGCCACGTAGGACGCCCAATTAGCAGCCCTGGAGCACACCACATGGTAAGGCACGCTGGCATGGTGCCACGGGGATTGCCATGATGGCAATCCGCATGACCGCGATCGGACGATTTGGATTTATTCCCGCACATATGGACGGTCCAGATCCGTTCCCTTTTTAAACATGATCGTACGGTATAAATTAAATCGCGATGAATGATCCATATTTACTTTTTATTTAAATGCGATCGGACGGTATAGATCAAATCACGATGAATGGTCCATATTCACTTCCTATTTAAATGTGATCAGACTGTCCAGATAAAACGTTATAGACGGTTCAGATTAAAAAGAAACGGATATAAATACTACACTTCACACCAAACCCAAACCCTAACTGCTAGACCCTTCTGCTGGAGAAGAAGAATGAGTCGCTGGAAAGGAAGCCGACCGTTTCTCGTAGCTGTAGCGGAGCCACATTCAACCGTCAAAAGAGGTAAAAAAAATTTCATTCGCTCAAAATTTAATTTTGAACACCCCTATGACTAAATCGGAGTAAAAGGACTGACGGATGAGGCGAAAACCACGGGTAAAGCATGGCAGCGGCACCGCGAGAAAAATAAAAAATCGCCTCCAATGAGGCTCTTCCCGATTCTTGTTTCGTGTAATTTTTTACCATTGTATTCATCATTTTTTTCCACAGGTTGATCAAACAAAAACGCCCAATCGCGAAGGTGAGCCAGTGGAGCCGCTGCACCAAAAAATTTCGCCGTCAGTAAGCTTCTGGTTTTTGACTTTTTCGGCCAATCGAGGCCCCTAAAATTTTTTCTCGCAGAAATGTGCACAAAACTAGCTCTAAAGCGACTGAAACTGGCCAAAAATAGCTAACCTGAGGCAAACTACCATTGCGGGCGGCAGTGTTGTTGACAGAGCACGGCGACACTGGAGTGTCGGAATCCCAAAATTTGTCAAAAATGATTTCTAACACCAATTTTGAGTTTTTTTGGGGGTATTTTTAGGTACTTAAAATGTATTTTAATCTCCAAAGAAAAATTTAAAAAATTCGGAGACCGCCAGTAAGCATATCTAAAAGTTTAGCAATCAGACACCGATTCAGGTAAGAATCCCTCACTCTATTCCCTATTATAGAATTAAAGTTTAATTATAAATAATGTGAAATTTGGTACAACTTAAAAAATCTCGATAATTAATTATGGATTACTAATGGATCTGGAACCGATTGTTGTTCACTGTTGATTCTGTTTGATTAATTTTACTATTTCAAATGCATAATATTTTACTCGAGTTGGTATGATGATGTAGTTGTGTTTCCTTGATGCATGTGTTGTTTATTTTGCGTGATTTACAATTAAATTGTAAAACTGAAAATTAAAAGTAAATGGGAAATAGTTTGATTAAGTGAGTGAATGAATGGTAGCCTTACTAGATATCCTAGGAGATGGTGGACGGACCGGAAACATAAGGAACCCTACCGTATTTTTGGCGCTCAAATCGGATGGGTTATGAGGATGGCCGATTCATTAAAAAGGTTGAATAAAGGTTCATGCATAGTGGGGATATCCCTATGAACTCATATGGATACCAGTAGTTAGATAAAAAAAGAAAGGTTATTGTTCTGGTTAATTGTACATGAGATTATGAGATTATTTATGTCGTTGCCTCTATAGATCAGTAATGAAAATTTCGATAGGGTAAGTGTACAATAAATAATTTTACTTATGATAAATGAATTTACTTAAAATAAGAGCTCCATTAGTTATTTTCATGATTTTTACCAACCTTCATTTCTGTATTGGTGAGTAGTGTAACATTCTTGCTGAGCTAGTGTACTCTTTCATTAACTATTTCATATCAAGAGGACCAAGATCCAGATCCCGATCCACAAGAGGGTAGCGAGTAGGACGTTCAATTTATTTATTTTTCATTTATTTTCTTCATTATTAGTTGTTCCTTTAGAAGGGTCATTCTCGTAACCCTATTGGGTATTCAGAATTATTGTATAAGGAATATAAACTCTAACACTATTAATTCGCTTCCGTACTTAATTTATAATTTATTTCTTTTCATGTTCCGGGTTGTTACATTTTTAAAGATTTAGAAATGAAATACACAAGATATTTTTTTTTTCTAGAAATCTTAGACAAATAAAAGGTTAACTACCAAAGAATCACTTTATGAAACCTTCCAAATTTTGTTTAATGACTTATTTATTTTCTAAATTTATATAACAATCAATACATTGTTAATTTACCGTTTTTTTTCTTCTTTGTAATAGATTTGCTAAATTAAAAAAAAAAACAAGAATGATTTTTTAATATATTTTTATTAATCAACCAAAAATGCTTACTAAAATTCATAATTGTCTCAAAAAGTCCAGATACATGCATCATGGACCTTTAAATAATAGTCAATATACTTTGCGAGAATGTTTGTTTATAGGTTTCTTATAAAAATAAATTAAAATAAATTTTTATTCAAAAATAAAATCTTATCATAGGTTTTTATATCTAATTCATCTTTTAAAACTATACCACATAACATGTAAATGATGAAATATGATGAACTGAGATAGTTATGAATATATAATTATCTTGAATATATTGATTATTTTTTCTATTTCCAATCACTAAGAATGGATAAAAAAATATATATAATTTTTTTCTTTAATAATTTTTTGTCTTTAATGGATGTCTTAGGAGGATAGGAATGAAAATAAAGCTTTAACCATCTATGAGAGGGAAAAGAATGAATTGATCTTATAAGATTTCTAATAAATTTTTCAATTTTTGTTTTATATAACAAAAATTGTTATTCATATATTTCGTATGCCTCGTGAATAATTAAGACATTAAAGAATATTTGTGAAGGCTCGGAATCTTAAAAAAAATAAATTTATAATTTAAATGCGGAAGTGAATAATAACATTAGAGTTTACATTCCTTACATAATAAATTGAAATACCAATAGGGCTATGGAAATGTCTATTCTACGTGGTTCATAAAAGACAAATGTCAATTAAAGAAAAACGAATAAATATGTATCTTAGGGCATCCTTCACTAACACTTGAAGGGAGTCCGGGAGGTAGACTACTAATAGCCCTCTTGCTGAACGAGATCTGGATCTTGGTCTTCTTCATATGAAATGGTTAATGAAAGAGCACGCTACATTAGCCCAGTAAGAATATTATACTAATTATTGATACAAAAAATCGATGGTTGATAAAAATCAGAAAACAACTAGTGGAGTCATTACTTTAAGTAAATACATTTATCTTTAAAACTTTTCATTCGATACTTATTGTTATGATTTTTTTTTTCAAAATCAACCTATGAAGATCCTTAACCAAATGACATTTTAATTTCATGCATAAGATCAGCTATCCTTCCTTCATAGGGGTATCCTTCCACTCGTGAACGCTGTCTCAAGATTTGACAATTAATTTGGCTGTCCCCATACGTCGTTTGATAATGGACACCAAAACCACCATCACCTCGATACCCCGTCCGATATGAGAGTAAACCATATCTCTAAAAACCCTTCCGGTATAAAACTTCTCAACTCCGTCTGACTGAGATAATGTCCACAATTAGGTTCCTTATGTACCGGATCCATCAATCCTTTTTAAGGATGCCCATTAAAATTTTATTTATTTAGACTTTTATCATCCAAACAACTAGTAAAGTATACCAACATCTCATTTATATTCAGATTAATTCAAATGACACTTAAACAAACGATATAGTTTAACATAGCCAAATAACCAATAACCAGAATACCGAATAAACAATGTAGGAGAAACCAAATAACTAAATAATCGATAAAACTATAAAAATCATCAATTCAATTACGCACAGTATAATAGTAAGCAAATATAGATAGTATAGAAAAATAAACAGGAAATCAGAACAAATGTGAACTAAGCGGTCCCGACTCCGCTAGTGGCCTACAATATTTTTAATATTTTTCTAATTTTTTACAAAATAAATAATTATCGATTATTAATCCTTAATTTACCATAACAGAGAATAGGGTGATGAATTCTTACTTGGATCGGTATTTCAAAACACCAAGTTGTCTCTTAACAGGTCACGAATTTCCTGAATTTTCCTTCGAAAATCAAAAATACTCATCAAGCAACTAAAAATACCCCAAAGATCCCAAATCGGCATTGAAAATGCCTCCTGACAAATTTTAGATCTTCAGCACGGCAGTGGTGCCATGCTCCAGTGTCGACACAGCATCTTGTGGCGACGGTTTAACTTGATCGGGCTGATTTTGGCTAGTTTTGGTTGATTTTACATGTATTCATTCTCTAAAACACGTTAGGGGGTCTCGATTTGTCAGAAAATCATAAAAAATCAAACCTACCGGCTGGGGGTTTTCGGGTGTGACAACTCTGCTGGTTCTCCTTCACGACTAGAATTTTTTTCTCAGCTAATCTGCACAGAAAAGGACTGTGAACACAATGGTCAAAAAATTTTACGAAACAGAAAGTGGAAAGGGACTCATCGGAAGGGTTTTAAGGTTTCGGTGGTGGAGACTCCGTCAGGCTTTACCCGCAGTTTCTGGCTCAGCTGCCGTCCATTTTTCTCTAATATGGCCATTGAGAGATTTGGAATCGAATTTCAAGTGGGTAGGGGAAAATTCTACTTTTTTTAGCGATCGCGGTGGCTCCAGTGCCATAATAGCCGGGTGTCAGTCTCCTTCTCCAGCGATTGGTCCTTTTTCTCTGGTGAGGGTAGGGCAGGTAAGGTTAGGGTTCCCCTGCAATGCGATGTTTATATACTCATCCTGTATCGATATGGGCCAATCATTTGCGTCGACGTGGAGTGAGGAAAGCCGTTTGATCGTTGTTTGTTTAGGTCGACTGCGTGGGTGAATCTGCATCGTTTATCACGATTGATCTTGTCAGTTAAATCATGCCTAAAGGGGGAATGCATCTAAGTCGTTCACGCATGTGGGATCGAATCTGGACCGTCAGATCGCTGGGCATGCCGATCGCCCGTGTAGCGCTGATGTCAAGGTGTTTTGCCACACTGTGTGCTCTAGTTCGTCGGTGTAATACTCGGGCCCAAAAAATGACCCGAGATAAATTTTTTATTCTTTAGTTATTAATTTAAAATAATTTATTAATTTATTTTATTTTTATTTAAGTAAAATTTTGAGAAAAAATGAATTAGGGACGAGATTGAAAATAATTTTTGTAAAAGGGGGTGAAAATTTGGGTTTTGATGGTGTTTTTGAAAGAAAAACTAGAACTAGATGGTCAAAGTGCAAATAGAGAAAGTTTGACCGCATAAGACCTCCCAGTCAGCAGTTTCGACGGACCGGAGCGCGCCACGTGGTAAGGCATGTTGCCGTTAGTGCCACGCAGGAGGCCACGCTGGCAATCTGCATGCCCCACAAGTGAACAGTTGAGGATCGATCCCACGCACATAGATGGCCTGGATTTGTTTTTCCCTTAAGTGTTATCAGACGATTGAAATTAATCATGATGAACGGCTCAGATTCATTTTCTCCTTAGGCACGATCGAACGGACGAGATCGATCATACTGAATGGTCCAGATTAATGCGGGATGGTTCTAAATACCTCTCCTCATACGGGAACCTAAACCCTAGCCGTCAGCCTCTGCCGGAGAAGAAGAACTAGACGCGAGAGAAGGACATCGACCGCCGCCCCGCTAGAGCCACCAACGACTCGATAAAAAAGTAAAAATTCTCCCTACCCACTCGGAATATGATTCCGAGTACCCATGTGGCCAAATTAGAGTAAGAAGAATGACGGGTGAGCTGAAAACTAGGGGCAAAGCCTAGCGGAGCCGCCACATCTAAAACCCAAAAACTCTCCGATGAGCCCCTTTTCGATTCCTCTCTCATGTTATTTTTCGATTAGTGTGTCCACTATCCTTTTCTTATGCAGGATAGTCAAAAAAAGAATCTCAGCCGCGAAGGAGGACTGGCAGAGCCACCGCACCCAGAGGTTCCCTCACCGGTAGGTTCGATTTTTTTAGTGATTTTTCGGCCAACTGAGGCCCCTAACATATTTTTCTATAGGGATGCAACCAAAACAATTCAAAATCGGTCGAAATCGTCAAGCTTGAGGCGAATCACCACCATGGGTGGCGGAGCTGGTGCCGAAGCATGACGGCAGCATCGTACCAAAATTCCAAAATTTTCCAGAATTAGTTTTGAATATTGATTTTAGATTTTTGAGTTATTTTTAGATATGTGACTAGTGTTTTAAATTTTACAAAAAAAAATTCAGGGAACTCAGTACCCGTTAGGAGGCGTAGTAGACAACTTGACATCTTGAAACACTAATACAGGTAAAGATCCATCACTCTATTCTCTGTTACGGTAAATTGATGGTTAACGATGTATAATTTTGTATTTTTGTAAAAAGTTAGAAAACTCTAAAAATAATTACAGGTTATTAGTGGTGCCGAAACCGGTTAGCTCATAATTATCTTAATTCCTGTATATTTTTCTTGTAGCGCCCGGACCGAGAAGAAAAAAGAAAAAAAAAAAAAAGCCACGTCGGCAGCCACGTCAGCAGGCCCGGTCAACAGTCCCGGCCAACCGGGGCCTGCCACGTGGCAAGACCACGTCGCTCCGGAACGGGCCACGTTGGCGATCCGCGTGGGCGCGATCGGACAGCCCAGATCAATCGCGCGATCGGACGGCCCAGATACAATCGCACGGACGGTCCAGATTCAATCAAAAACGAACGGCCCAGATTAAAACAAAATGGACGGCTGAGATCAAAAGGCTAGGGGTTATAAATAGAACCCCCACACCAGACCACAAACCCTAGCCGTCTGCCGCTCGCCGGAGAAGACGAACCAGAGGCCGACCGCCGCCACCCTCCGCCGCACCGGGCAAATTTTCGACCGCCGATCGAGGTAAATTTCATACTCCCGACTCGTTTTTCCACGCTGATTCCTCCTGTGGCCAAATCGAAGCCAAAATCCCGGCCAAACGGCCGGAATATGCGGCCGAAGACCAGCGGCGCTGCCGCGCCCCCTCTCGGTTTTTTGCCTCCGACGAGGCCCTTCCCGGCCTCCGTGTGATGCAATTTTTATATCACCGTGATCACCATTCTTTTCTCTACAGGTTGACCGGAGCCGAATCACCAAACCACGAACCTCGCCGGAGAGCCGCCGCACCCGAGAGCGCCGCCGCCGATAAGCTCCGCTTCTCCGTGATTTTTTGGCCCCCCGAGGGCCCTAGGGTTGTTTTCTTGCAGGGACCGATGCGAGTGTGGCCAAATTCGGCCGGAAACGGCCGAAAACAGCCAACCTGAGGCGAATCGCTGCCGCAAGTGGCAGCGCTGTCGTCGGAGCACGACGGAGCCGCCGTGCCGGAGTTGCGATATTGGCCAAAAAGGGGCCCTGAGCCTAATTTGAGATTTTTTGGAACACGTGCAGGTACCGTTAGTGTGTTTCAGTTCCCCGGGAAAAATTCAGAGAAAATTAGGGACGGCCTGTAGTCGCACTGTGAATCGTATTCGGATCCCGAAAATAAGTAAGGACCCCTCACCCTATTTCCTATCACGGTATTAAAGTTAGAAATGATAAAACGGTATTTCTTGAATTAACGCATGTGTGAAATTGCTTAAGGTTGCTAATGGAGCCCGAGTCTAGTGTGATTGATGATTTACTGTTATTTCGCCTGTTTTACAGCTTTAAATGCATTATGAGGTTTGATGTGTTCATTTTATAGTTTCGAGTGCATATATTACTGTTTTATTAATTATGGGTTGAATGACTGAAGAACTGATACTGTATGTTGTCTGTTTGGCATGAATTACGATTTGCTTGTTTAAATGTGAATTGATGATGCTTATTGAGGAAAAGGAAAATGAAAGATTGTGTAGACTGATAATTGTATGATGGGGTCAGCCTGACTAGATATCCTGGGAGATGGTGGACGGACCGGGTCCGTAGGGAACCCTACCGGGATTGTGGTCTCACATGCCGGACAGGGTATGGAGATCTTATGGTTTTGGCGCCCATACCGGACGGGGTATAGGGACGACCCGTTTCACCCTCATACCGGACGGGGTATTGAGGTTTATGGTTTTGGCGCCCATACCGGACGGGGTATGGGGACGGCCCGTTTCACCCTCATACCGGACGGGGTATTGAGGTTTATGATTTTGGCGCCCATACCGGACGGGGTATGGGGACCGCCCTGGAAACTGATTATGGATGTTAAAGGTTAACGGGTAGCGGGACCCCTAGGGACCCCCATGGATACTAGTAGGCTGGTAAATGAGAAAAGGATATGTTGTATAATGATTGAATTACAAAAGGCGTGATAAGTGTTATGTTTTACAGCTTATATTATTCCATGATTGTGATAATGTTATTGTTTTCTTATATCGTTTCATGAATTCCACCGAGGTAAGTGGAGGGTAAAGGTTTTATCATAAATAAAAGGATTTGTTGTAAATCATGCTCCATTGGTCTTTTGTGTTTTTCTACCCACCTTTACCTCCGTGACGGTGAGATATCGTGATGTTCTTACTGGGCTAGTGTAGCTCACTCCTTATTTAACCATTTCAGATCAGGAAGACCAGGTTCCCGAGCCCATTCCGCAGGAGGACGACGAAGGGGATGCCTAGAGACTCTGTAGTCATACTCATAGTTTTATTTTCGAGTTTCTCTTTTAGTTAGTTTAATCTTTTATATTTTAAGTACGTTTTTGGTTTTCGTGTAAGGGATGTTAACTGAAATTTTGATCTCACTTCCGCATTTTATGTGTTTAAATACTCATTTCATTTTTTCACATTTCCGGGGTCGTTACATTTCTGTACTGTCCTACTTGTTTGATTTTCATATAGCACATGTTCTAAATTTTTAGTTCAATAGTTTTATCAATTTATCTAGTTATTTTGTTTATGTAACGTCAATATAATTATAGTTTACTTGATTTGTTAATGTGATATAAGATATTGGTATGAGTTTATCGGTAATTTGCTATGAGAATCTTTATTTGAAAGACTTATTGGGTACCCAAGAAAAGGGCGGACAGGTCGGGTACATAGAAAACCCTACCGTGAATGTTAGCTCAGTTGGATGGGGTTGAAAAGTCTCTTATCGGGTAGGTTTGGGAGATATAATTCACTCTCATACCAGACGGGGTATCGAAACAATGGAATATTTGGCACCAATTACCGAACAAGGTATGAGGACGGCTAGTTAATTTTTAAAATTAGATATTAGGTTTACGAGTAGGAGGGACACCCTTATGGATCCCTAGGGGTATTAGTAAGCAAGTAAGAAAGTTATTGTTTCTCGTTATCTTCTATGTGAAAATGAAAAGTGATATGGATATGGGTCTTCATAGATTATTTTTAAAAAACTTGTTACGGTAAGTACGGAATAAACAGTCTTCTTTATATTAAATGAATTTACTCAAATTAAATTCTCCATTAGTTGTTTTATGATTTTTATCAATATTCAATTTTTTGTCTATGTGATTAATGTGATATTCTTATTGGGGTAGTGTAGCTCACCCTTTCATTAATTATTTCAATTCAAGAGGACTAAGATCCAGATCCCGATCAGTAAGAGGGTTGTGAGTAGTTCACTATCCAGACTCCCTTTAAGTATTAATTAAAGTTATCCTAGGATGTTTAGTTATTCGCTTTTCGTTTCATTTTTTTTTAATTTTCATTTGTCTTTTAGAAGGGTCATTCCTATAGTCCTATTGGGCATTCAAAATTATTGTGTAAAGAATGTAAACCTTAACACTATTAATCACTTTCGCATTAAATTTATGAATTTATTTCCCTTTAAGTTTCAAGTCTCTTCAGTTGGTATCAGAGCCGCGTTCCTTGGAACCATTCCTTGCACAAAGACTTAAAAATACCAAATATAAACTATCACTCAATCTTTTCTTGTGAAATGTTAGTACAAGAAAAAGAGGAAAGAAAGACCCCTACTAAATCGAGTAGCCCGAGATGACTTATTTTGAAAGGATGTTGACCGACTCTTTGAGATGCTGGAAAAATTCATCACTGCCCAGCAAGCCCGGGAGAAAAGGAGGGAGCTGTCTAACCCTCTCTCGCTGCCATAATTTGAGCCATCCTTGTAGCAGGAAGATCTGAAGCCACCTCGATGCAACTATGCTCCTCCACCGTACCATTCAGTACCACCTCAGTACAATTTGGTGCCTTCACTGCATCATCTAGTACTGCTACAGTACAACCTGGTGCCTCCACCATACCATCCAGCACCACCACAGGGCCACCCGGTCCCTCCCCAGCATAATTCAGTTCCTCTTCCACAGGACCTATTTCCATCTATTATTGATTTAGGCTACACTGAAAGGTACAAAAGACTAAACCCATATGCCTTTACAAGTGCATCCTCCTTTGAAGAGGTCAAGTATTGGTTAGTTGAGATAAAGAAAGCCTTGGCGACTCTTGGGGTGGTTCTTGAGCATAAGGTTGTACTTGCGACCTATATATTTGTAGGAGAGGCAGGCCGTTGGTGGCAGCTCAAGCAGGCCACCATGCCCGGTCCAGTCACTTGGGAACAGTTCCTGATGGCCTTCAATGCAGAGAACCTCCTAGAGCACCTCCGACATTTGAAGGAGATGGAGTTTGCACACCTAGTAGAGGGTGAGATGACTGTGTCAGAGTATGCTCGAAGGTTCCTAAAGTTGGGCCAATATTCTCTTGAGAGCATGATTGATGAGGGCAAGAAGGCAAAAAAGTTCAAGTATGGCCTCTGCCCTGAGATCATGCAGCAGTTGTACGTATTTGAGCTGAGTACCTCCTCAGCCATTGTGGCCAAGACACAACTAGTGGAGAGGAACCTTCATATCTTTCCTCCAACAGTGGGGAATCTCAGGCCCCTGGTTTCACACCGCAGACCAGCACCCACTGCATCGTTCAGCAGAATAAGAGGTCTAGGTCAGTGACTTAGGCTCCTCTTAAGGCTTCGGTAATAAGACGATGTAAGACTTGTCAGCACAATAGCAAGGATCATGGGGATCGATTCTGCTATTGTCTCAATAATACTTGTCGCATATGTAGAAGTATCCAACATTATGGGAGAGAGTGCCCGCAGAATCAGAACTAGGTCAGACCTCTTATCCAAAGTAGAGCTTACAACCTAACTCAGCTTGATGCTGAAGCCAACCCGGACATGATACAGGGTACGTACACTATCTGTAATCACCTTGCACATATTTTGATTGATACTAGTTCTTCACATTCGTTTGTCTCACACACTTTTATACAAAAATTAAATGTATCACTGGAAAGATTTAATTTTATGTTGTTTGTATCTATTCTTGAAAGTAAGACACTACTAGAGAATGTTATATACAAAGTTTATGTCATATACATAATAGATAGAAAATTGAGTGTGGACCTCACAGAGATTGACGCGGGGGATTTTGATGTAATCCTAGGAATGAACTAGTTAGCAACGTATCATGCCACCGTAGATTGTTTTCACAAGAAATTTGTATTCAACCCTCTTAACAAAGAGTCATTTACAAGTTAATAAAAATTTTAAATGTTATTTGCCCATAGTAATTTCCTCATTATATAGTTTTTTAATTCTGTTTCCTTTTCTACATTAGGCAAACTTAAAAAAGAAGTTTGTATTCAAGAGATCTTGGTAGTCTGAGACTTTTCGGATGTATTTCCTGATGAACTATCTGAATTACCAGCAGACAGAAAAGTTGAGTTCACCATAGATCTGCAGCCTGACACCCAACCTATCTCTATTGCGCCTTACCGCATGAGCCTTTTTGATATGGAAGAACTGAGAAAACATATCAATGAATTGCAAGACAGTGGATTCATGCGACATAGTGTATCTTCTTGAGGTGCTGGAGTCACATTTGCAAAAAAAATGGATGGGACATTACGATTATATATTGACTACAGGGGATTGAACCAAGTTAAGATCAAGAACAAGTACCCCCTTTCCAGGATTGATGACCTTTTTGACTAGTTGTAAAGTGTCCAGATCTTCTCCAAAATAAATCTACGTTCGGCTTATCACTGAGTAAAGATCAGGATAGAGGACATTCCTAAGATAATTTTCAGAATAAGGTACGGACATTATGAGTTCTTAGTCATGCCCTTTGAACTAACCAATGCACCAGCCTTTTTATGGACTTGATGAACAAGGTTTTTAAATCTTGGATCAGTTTGTCATTGTGTTTATCATTAATATCCTGGTCTATTCAAATAATAAAGAAGAACATGCTCACCACCTGACTCAGGTTTTACAGGTTCTTAGGTAGAAGAAACTATATGAAAAATTAAGCAAGTGTGGGTTCTAGTTCGAGCAGACTACCTTTCTAGGACATATCATATCAAGGGATGGAGTATTAGTGAACTCCGAAAAAGCTAAGGCAGTGCTTGAATGGGAGAAATTGACATCGATTAAGGAGATTTGTAGCTTTATGTGAATGACAGGTTATTACTGCAAGTTTGTAGAAGGATTTTTCAGTCTAGTCGCTCTTTTAACTTGGCTCACAAAGAAGAACGTTAAGTTGGAATGGAACGTGGACTGCGAAAAGAGCTTTACAGAACTCAAGAAGCGTTGACTACTGCACTCATGTTGGCTTTATCAAATGGGACAAGTGGATATATAATATACATTGATGTCTCCTACTTGGGGTTGGGTTGTGTTCTGATGCAGTATAGCAAGGTCATACCCTATGGATCCAAGCAATTGAAAAGTCATGAGAAAAATTATCCCACCCACGACTTGGAACTTGCTGCCATTATCCACATCTTGAAGACCTGGCGCCACTATCTATATGGAAAGACTTTTGAGATCTTTACTGACTATAACATGTGTCAGAGGCATTGGATAAGCTCCTCAAGGATTATGATTGTAATATCTTATATCATCTAGACAAGGACAATGTAGTAGCTGACGCGTTCAGCAGAAAAAGTGTAGATATTTTAGCTAACATAACGGTTTCTGAAGCAGAGTAATAGAGGCCACACAACATATACGACTTTAGGACTTAAAGAGAGTTGCATGTTTGGCCCACCTGACTGTCCAACCCAAATTGATCCAGAGAATAAGATAAGCTCAACTAACCGATTCCACCATAGCTGCCCCCAAGAAAGATACAGAATAGGGAGTACATCCAGAATTTTGAGTCTCTGCCGATAGATTGCTTAGGTTTCAGGATATGGTGTGTGTTCTAGATGACAGTGAACTAAAAATGGACATCATGAAAGAGGCTCACAGCTCTAAGTTTTCCATATGTTTTGAAAGTATTAAAATGTATCAAAGTATGCGACCCCAATTTTGGTGGAGCGGGATGAAAAGAGAGGTAACCAACTTTGTTTCTAAGAGTCTAATATACCAATAGGTTAAGGAAGAACATCAACGCCCAAATAGGTTACTTCAGTCATTATCGATCTTATAGTGGAAATGGAAACATATCACAATGAATTTCGTAACAGGATTGCCTAAGGCACGCTAAGGACATGATACCATTTGGGTAATTGTCGACTGGCTCACCAAGTCTTCTTACTTCTTGGGTACTTGGACAAATTAGTAAGAATGTATATCTGAGAGATAGCATATTACATGGAGTTCCAGTGTTAGTGGTATCCGACAGAGATCCCAGGTTCATTTCTCGATTTTTGTCTAATTTTCAGCAAGATATGTGAATGACATTATGCCTTGATACCGCATTCCACCCTCAAACCGATAGACAATCAGAGAGGAAGATTCACACACTGAGGATATGCTCCGAGCTTCTGTTATGGACTTTGGGGGCCATTGGGATGATTACCTACCTCTGATAGAGTTCATCTAGAATAGCAACCACCATGCAAGTATCGATATAGCTCCGTACGAGGCATTGTATGGCCGCCCATATAGATTGCCGATCTGTTGGGAAGAAGTGGATGATAGAAAATTATTTAGCCCAGATCTTATGAAAGAGACTACAACCAAGATAGTTAAGATAAGAAAGAACATCCAGACAACTCAGAGTAGGAAAAAAAGTTATGCGAACTCCTGAAGAAGGGATTTAGAATTTGAGAAAGGTGACTGAGTATTTCTTAAGGTCACTCCTTTCAAAGGGATCAGTAGATTTGGCAAGAGGAAAAAATTAAATTCCCGGTTCATCAGACAATTTGAGATTTTAAACTGGATTGATACGACTGCCTACAAACTAACACTACCATCAAAGTTATCCAGGGTTTATAATATGTTCCACGTATCTATGCTACGTAAGTCTAATCCAGACCCCTCACACATCCTGTCCCACGAGTCCATTTTACTCCAAGAAGATTTATCCTATGAGAAGGTACCGGTAGGTATTGTAGACCGGAAGAATAGAGTACTCCGTAACCGAAAGATTTCTTTTATCAAGGTTCTATAGTAGAACCATGTGCAGGAAGAGGCCACTTGGGAACTGGAATCAAGCTTTAGGGCCCAGTACCCCTAGCTGTTCAACTGAGTGAAAGAGTGACTAATTTAAAGGACTAATTTTCTTACTGTGACGGTACGGGAGATATGCTTTACTCTCATACAAAACAGGGTATCGAGACGACGGAATATTTGGCGCCCATTGCCAAACGGGATATGAGGATGCCCGATTAATTGTTAAAATTGGATATTGAGTTCACGAGTAGGGGGAACACCCCTATGGACCCCAATGGGTACCAGTAAGAAAGTAAGAAAGGAAATTTATTATTTCTCGTTCTCTTATGTGTGAAAGTGAAAAGTGATATGGATATGAGTCTTTATAGGTTATTTTTGAAAAACTCATTACGGTAAGTATATAATAAACAGTTTTTTTTTATATTAAATAAATTTACTCAAATTAAGTGCTCCATTAGTTGTTTTATAATTTTTACCAATATTCAGTTTTTTGTATCTGTGATTAGTGTTATATTCTTACTGGGCTAATGTAGTTCACCATTTCATTAACTATTTCAGATCAAGATGACCAAGATCCAGATTCCGATCAGCTAAAGGGTTGTAAGTAGTTCACTATCCAGACTTCCTTCAAGTGCTAGTGAAGGTTGTCATAGAATGTTTAATTATTCGCTTTTTGTTCTATTTTTTTAATTTCCATTTGTCTTTTAGAAGGATATTCATGTAGTTATATTGAGCATTCAAAATTATTATGTAAGGAATGTAAACTCTAACTCTATTAATCTTTTTCGTATTAAATTTATGAATTTATTTTTCTTTAAGTTCTGGGTCTCTTCAGTCGGAGCTGCTAACTGGGCTGTCCCACGTGGCTGAATTTTTTTCTTTTTGTATTTTGACCTCATGTTTTTAATTTTTCTTTCAAAAACACCATCTGAACTCAAATTTTCACCAATTTTCTCCAAAATTAATTTCAATTATGTCCCTAACCTATATTTCTCAAATAATTTAATAAAATTAAATTAAATTAATATTTTTAATTATTTTATAACACGAAAATTAATCTCGAACTAAATTTTGGGTCTGGGTATTACAATATCAATAAAAACATTTAAAGACTCTACCTATATTCCTTCTATTTAAAACAATGAAGGATATAAGAAATCATATATCAATATATATATACATATATTGGCCTAAATGTATTACCATTTAAACTTAATATAACACAATAGTTGTCTATTCAAACCTATTTTCGTTATAAGAGTATATCTTTGATATACCAATTATTTTAGTTGTATTGTAATTCATAATGGTCTACTTGAATAATGAAGAGTTTTAGGTCATTTATTAGAGATATAGATATTCAACTAACAATAAGAACTTCATATGATTGTGAAGTATTTACTAAGAATACCGTGGAAACTTCAGGGAACTCGGGAACCACCTGTAGGCGTAGTAAACAGCTTAGCTTTTCAGACACCAAATTGAGTAAGAATTCCTCACCCTATCATCTGTTATGAAATTGAAGTATAATTTTAAATAATACGATATTTTGTGAAACTTAGAAAATATCTATAATTAATTACGTGTTACTAATGAAGCAAGAACCATAAATTGTTCTATATTGATTTCTATTGATTTATTTTACAGTCTAAATACATGATAGTATCTGATTTACCAATTTTATGGTTTGAATGCATATATTGCTGCCTTACGTGACTACTGTTAAATTGAGAAACTAAGATATGATTGCATTCCCTGATGCATGTTTGTTTGTTTATGTGATTACGATTGATTTAGAAAATAGAGACTAAAGGAAAATGACAAAATTGTGTGATTAAGTAAATGGATGAAACGACAGTCTCACTGTATATCCTTGGAGATGGTGGACGGACTGGGTATAATAGAAAACCCTACCATGAACGTTGTCTCATACCGGACGGGGTATCAAGACTTGGTAACTTGGCACTCATACCGGAAGGAGTATGAGGACAACCTGTTTCACCCTCATACCAAAATGGGTATTGAGGTTTAGTGGTTTGGCGGGACGGAGTATCGGGACGGCCCTTAAATTGAGAATGTTGAAGGAAATGATTCACGTGTAGCGGGGACATCTTTATAAACTCTCATGGATACTAGTAGGCCGATAAAAGAAAATGTTGTTGTTGATTATGGATTTATAATGTGTGACTGTTGCCAATTGCATATGAAATCATGATAAGTACTATGTTATTATATTTCATAAATCTCACTACGGTAAGTGGACGGTAAATGGTTTTATTATTGATAAATGAATTTGCTTAATTTAGTGCTCTATTAGTTGTTTTTGATTTTTTTCTACTAACCTTCATTTTTGTATCGGTGATATAGTGCGATATTCTTATTAGGCTAGTGTAGCTCATCCCTTATTTAACCATTTCATATCAAGAGGATCAGGATCCAAAGCCCGATCCGCAAGAGAGTTACGAGTAGAATGCTTGTTTTTTATTTTATTTTTCGTTCATTTTCTTATTTCTTTATATTTCCTTCAAAATAGTGAATTCTGTAATACTAATTGGTATTTTAAGTTATTGCGTAAGGAATGTAAACCTTGAATATTTATTTTGCTATCGCATTTTAATTATCATTTACTTCCTTTGGATATTTACAGGGTCGTTACAAAGATAGTTATAGATAGCGTACATACGCAGTACCACGTCCGGGTTGGCTTCTGCATCCTGCTGTGTGAGATTGTAAGCTCTGCCCTAAACAAGAGGTCTGATCTGGTTTTGGTTCCTCGAGTACTCCCTCGCATAATGTTGGGCACTACCACATATGCAGCAAGTGTTATTGAGGCGATAGTAGGGTCGGTCCCCATGATCCTTGCCACAATGCTTACAGATCTTGCCATGTCCTGCTGCTAGAACCTGAAGGGGAGCCTGAGTCATCGACCAAGGTCTCTTATTCTGTTAGACAGGTGCAGTAGGTGCTGATCTGCGATGTGGAGCTGAGGACCTGAAGTTCCATGATGCTTGAGGGAATGTGCGAAGGCTCCTCTCCGCTAACTATGCCTTGGCTAGAATATCCGAATAAGTGTTAAGCTCGAGCACAAATAACTACTGTATGATCTCAGGACGGAGACCCCACTCGATCCTTCTAGCCTTCTTGCCTTCGTCCATCATGCTCTCGGGAGAATATCGACCCAACTCTAGGAACTTGTGAGCATATTATGATACAGTCATGTCTCTTTGGACCAAGTGTGCAAACTTCATCTCCTTCAGATGTCGGAGATGCTCTGGGAGGTACTCCGCATGAAAGGCCGTCAGGAACTGTTCTCAAGTGACTGGAAAGGGCAGGTGGCCTACTTGAGTTACCACCAGCAGTCTGCTTCTCCCACTTGCATGTAGGTAGCAAGGAAGACCTTCTGTTCGGGGATCACCTCGAGGGTCTTGAAGGCCTTCTCTATCTCAGATAACCAGAACTTTGCCTCTTCAAAGGAGGATGCCCCTGCAAAAGTAAAAGAATTTTGTCTTTTATTTATTTCTATGTAGCATGGGTCCATCGTGAGAGGAGTTGGGTCCCGTGGATGAAGGACTGAGCTGGGTTGAAGATGGACTGGATGACCCTGTAGTGGTACTTGATGATACGATAGAGGCACCGGATCATACTGCACTGGTACTATGGAGGAGTAGGGTTATATCGGACTGGCTCGGGTTCTTCTCACTGCAGGGGTGGCTCCACATGTGGCAATGGGGGATGGTCAGGTAGCTCCCTCTTTTCCTCCCAGGCCTACTGGGCAGCAATAAGTCTTTCCACCTCATTTAACTGTACCTGCATTTCACAAGGAAAGGTTGACTGACAATTCATTGTTTTTGGTGTTTCCTAAGGGTTTTGTGTAAGAAATGGGTCCGAGGAACGCAGTTCTGTATTTTGTGCAAAAAAATCTAAGCTGTTTACTGCACCTACAGGCGGTTCCCGGGTTCCCTAAATTTTCCTTCGAGAATCAAAACACGCTATAAGTACCGGCGGTGGGGCTCTCCGGTGCGGCAGCTCCTCCGGCTCACGTTGTGGTTGGGTGTTTTGTTCCGGTCAACCTTTTTTTGCGGTCGAAAAAGGCTCTGGTGCGGCGACGGTCTCCTTCCCAGCGGCTGGGTCTTCTTCTCCGGTGAGTGTGTCTGGCGGCTAGGGTTCGGGTTTGGTGTGGATGGAGGTTATTTATATTCATCCGCTTTTGATCTAGACCGTCCATCACGTTTGATCTAAACCGTCCGATCGTAATTAAATAGAAAGTGAATCTAGATAGTTCATCGCAATCCAATCTGAACCGTCTATCATGATCTAATATAGACAGTCTGATCGCGTTCAAATCCGACTGTCCGATCGCGTTTGGGGAGAGAATGCATTTGAGCCGTCCGTGCGTGCGGGAACAGATCTGTGTCGTTCGATAGCGGGCACGCAGATCGTCTGCGTCAGCATCTGCTGCCACGCAGCGCTTCCTGATTCATTGGGCTTGGTGACCGGGCATCTGACGTGGCAAAACTTTTTTAAATTATATTTTGACCCCAGTTTTCGATTTTTCTTTCAAAAATACCATCAGAACCCAAATTTTCACCAATTTTTCCTTAAATTGTTTCCAATTTCATCCTCCATTTAAATTACTTCATTTTTCTCCAAAATAAAATTAAAAAAATTAAAAAATTTCCATTAAATTTAAACTTGAGCATTATAACTCTCCTCATTACAACTCTCCCCCCTTAAAGGAAATTTGGTCCCTCAAATTTGTCTCTCTCACTCTCAATCAAATAGCTGGGGTTATTTGGTTCTGAAGTATGATTCTAGCTCCCATGTGGCCTCTCTCGATGTGTGATTCTGCCATAGGACCTTAACAAAGGGAATTTCCTGGTTTTAGAGTAATCTGCCCTTTCGGTCCATAATGTTAATCGGTACTTCTTCATAGAAAAGATCCTCCTGGAGTGAAAGAGGCTCATGGGCTAAGATGTGAGAGGGGTCTGGGTTGTACTTATGTAGCATGGACACATGAAATATATTATGGACCCTGAAAAGTTCTAGAGGTAGTGCCAGTCTGTAGGGGGTAGTACCAATTATGTCTAAGATTTTGAATGGTCTAATAAATTAGGGATTCAGTTTCCCCCTCTTGCTGAACCTACTGATTCCCTTGAAATGAGTAATTTTAAGGAACACCCGATCGCCTTTCTCAAATTCTAAATCTCTTCTGTGGATGTCCCCATAACTCTTCTACTTGCTCTGAGCTGTCTAAATGTTCTTCCTGATTTTAACTATTTTGGATGTAGTCTCCTCTACCAGATCTTGGCCTAACAGTTTTCTATCAGTCACTTCCTTCCAACAAATCGGCGATCTGCATGGGCACCCATATAATGTGTCATACGGAGCCATGCCAATACTTTCTTGATAGTTGTTATTGTAGGCGAACTCTATCAGGGGTAGATGGTCATTCTAATGGTCCTCCAAGTCAAGAACACAAGATCGGAGCATATCCTCAAGTGTGCGGATTATTTTTTCTAACTGCTCATCGGTCTGAGGGTGGAATACAGTACTAAGGGACAGTTTCGTTCCCATGGCTTGCTGAAGGCTAGACCAAAACCAAGAAGTGAACCTGGGGTCCCTGTTGGATACTACTGTCACTGGCACTCTATATAATCTGAATAATTCCCAGATAGACACTCTTACCAACTTGTCTAAGGAATCGGTTATCCTGATGGCCAAGAAGTGGAAAGACTTTGTAAGTGGGTCAACAATTACTCAGATGACATCATGTCTTGAGCGTGCCTTAAGTGATCATGTCACGAAATCTATGGCGATATGTTCCCACTTCCACTCCGGGATTGATAACGGCTGAAGTAGCCCACCTGGGCGTTGATGTTCTGCATTGACTTGCTGATATACCAAACACCTAGAAACAAATTCAGCTATATCTCTTTTCATATTTTGGTATATCTTAGTACTTCCGGGATGCATGACAAACTTTGAGCTATGGGCCTCTGTCATAATATTCATTTTTAACTCACTCTCACCTAGAACACACACTCTGTCCTGGAGTCTGAATAACCCATCAGTGGAGATTCGAAATTCTGAGTTAACTCTCTATTCTGCATATTTCTTGAGGGCCGCTGGGGTGGAGTCGGCAGACTGAGCTTCCTTTATTCTCTAGATTAACTCAGGCTGAACAGTTAGGTGGCCCAAACATGTGACTCTCTTCACGTCCTGAAGTCGTACCTGCTGTGTGGCCCCTCTCTGCCTGCATTCTAAAACTATCAAATGAGCTGATGTACCTGCACTTTTCCGGCTGAGCGCGTCAGCTACCACGTTACCCTTACCTGGGTGATACAAGATGTCGTAATCATAGTCCTTGAGAAGTTCTATCCACCTTCTCTGACGCATGTTGAGATCGGTATAGATTTGAAAGGTCTCCCCATACAAATAATGATGTCAACTGTTTAAGGCTGTATGATTGCGGCAAGCTCTAAGTCATAGGTGATATAGTTTTTCTCATGACTCTTCAATTGTCTGAACCCATAGACTATGACCTTCCCATACTGCATTAAAACACAACCCAAACTTAGGTAAGAAGCATCATTGTAAATTGTATATCCACTCAATTCACTCGGCAAGACCAACATAGGCGCAGCAGCTGTTTCTTTAGTTCTGAAAAATTTCTTTCACAGTCCTCGTCCAACTCAAACTTGACATTCTTCTTTGTGAGCTGAGTTAGAGGAGCAGCTAGACTAGAAAATCCTTCCACAAACCTGTGGTAATAACCTGTCATCCCCAGAAAGCTACGGATCTCCTTAACATATGTTAATTTTTTTCAGCGGAGCACTGCTTCCACTTTTTCGGGGTTCACTGACACTCCATCATTTGATATGATGTGTCCCAAGAAGGTAGTGTTCTCGACCCAAAATCCACACTTACTCAACTTTGCATACAGCTTCTTTTCTCTAAAAGCCTACAAAACTTGAGTCAGATGGTGAACATGTTCCTCTTTACTTTTTGAATAAACCAAGATGTCATCGATGAACACAATAATAAACTGATCCAGGAATTGTCTGAAAACCTTATTTATCAAGTCCATGAAGATGGCTGGAGCATTGGCTAGTCCAAATGGCATGACCAGGAACTCATGGTGTCCGTACCTAGTTCAAAATGTTGTCTTGTGGATGTCTTTTATCCTGATTTTTACCTTATGGTAACCTGAATATAGGTCTATTTTGGAGAAGACCTGAGCACCCTGCAACTAATCGAAGAGGTCGTCAATCCTAGGGAGGGAATGCTTATTCTTGGTCATGAACCTATTCAGACCTCTGTAATCAATATATAACTTCAACGTCCCATCAGTCTTTCTTGCAAATGTGACTTCGGCACCCCAAGGAGATACATTATGTCGAATGAATCCACTACCCTACAGTTCAGTGATCTGTTTTTTCAGTTCCTCCATCTCAACACGGCTCATGCGGTAAGGAGCAATCGAAATAGGCTAGGTGTCTGGCTGAAGGTTTATGGTGAATTCGACTTCCTTGTCTACTGAGAGTCCAGGTAGTTCATCCAAAAATACATCTGAAAATTCTCGGACTACTGGAATCTCTTGAATATAAATTTATTTCTTGAGTTTGCCTAGTTAGAGAAAATAGCTGGGTTAAAGCACTCGATAATAAGAAAATTTGTCATGAGGGAAACAAATGTTAAACAATTTTATTAATTTGTTAATGACTGCTCATTAGGAAGGTTGAATAACACCTTCTTACTAAAATAATCTATAGTGGCGTGATACACTGCTAACCAGTTCATTTCTAAAATTACATCAAAGTCCCCCATGTCAATTTCTATTAGGTCTACAGTCAATTTCCTATCTGCTATATCTATGACACAGGCCCTGTATACAACCTCTCTCAGTAGTTTTCTAATCCCAAGAGTAGAAACGAACAACAAAGAATCAAATTTTTCAGGCAGTACATTTAATTTTGATGCAAAAATATGTGAAACAAATGAATGCGATACACTAACATCAATCAAAACATGAACAAGATTGTAATGCTCAAGTTTAAATTTAATGTAAATTAAATTGTTTAAATGCAATTTTTAAATTTTTTAAATTTTATTTTGGAGTAAAAATGAAATAATTTAAATGGAGAATGAAATTGAAAACAATTTCAGAGAAAATGGATAAAAATTTGGGTTCTGGGGGTATTTTTAAAGGAAAAATCAGAAACCGATGGTCAAAATATAGTTTAGAGAAGTTTTACCACGTCAGATGCCCGGTCAGCAGATCCGATGAATCAGGACGCACTGTGTGGTAGCAGATGCTGACGCGGTGCCACGCGGGAGGCCACGCAGGCGATCCGTGTGCCTCCGATCGAACTGTCTAGATTCATTCCTGCGCGCACGGACCGCCCAGATGCGTTCCCTCCCCAAACACGATCGGACGGTCCAGATTAGATCGCGATGGACTGTCCAAATTAGATCACGATGAACGCCCCAGATTTACTCCCTATTTAATCGCAATCAGACAATACAGATCAAATGCGATGGACAGTCCAGATTAAAAGTGGACGGATATAAATAATCTCAATCCACACCAAACTAGAACCCTAGCTACCAGACCCCCCACACTGGAGAAGAAGACTTAGCCACCTGGAAAGAGACCGTCGCCACCAGCCGCAGTTTCGGAGCCCTTTCTGACCAACAAAAAAGGTTGACCAGAATAAAACACCCAACCACAATGTGAACCGGAGGAGTCACCGCACCGAAGAGCCCTGACGTCAGTACTTATAGCGTGTTTTGATTCCTGAAGGAAAATTCAAGAAATCTGGGAACCGTCTGTAGGCGCAATAAACAGCCTAGCTTTTCGAGCACCAAATTGAGTAAGAATCCCTCACCCTATCCTCTGTTATGAAATTGAAGTTTAATTTTAAATAATACGGTATTTTGTAAAACTTAGAAAATATTTATAATTAATTACGTGTAACTAATGGAGCAAGAACTGGAAATTGTTCTCTCTTGATTTATTTTACAGTTTAAATGCATGATAGTATCTTATTTATCAATTTTATAGTTTGAATGCACGTATTGTTACTTTACGTGACTACTATTAAATTGAAAAACTGAGATATGATTGCATTTCATGATGTGTGTTTGTTTGTTTATGTGATTACGGTTGATTTGTAAAATGGAGACTAAAGAAAAATAGAAAAATTATGTGATTAAGTGAATGGATGAAACAGTAGCATCACTGTATATCTTAGGAGATGGTGGACGGACCGGGTAAAATAGAAAATTCTACCGTGAACGTTGTCTCATACCGGACGGGGTATTGAGACTTGGTAATTTGACACTCATACCGGATGGGATATGGGGACGGCCCATTTCACCCTCATAGCGAACGAGGTATTGAGATTTAGTGGTTTGGTGCTCATACCGAATAGGGTATGGGGACGACCCTTAAATTGAGAATCTTGAATAAAAGGGTTTACGCGTAGCGGGGACATCCCTATGAACCCCCATGGATACTATATCCAGTAGGCCGATAAAAGAAAAGGTTGTTGTTTGATTTATTGAATATGGATTTATGATGTGTACCTGTTACCAATTGCATATGAAATTATGATAAGTGTTATGTTATTGTTTTTCGTAGGTTGTTTTTCATAAATCTCACTATGGTAAGTGGGCGGTAAATGATTTTATTATTGATAAATGAATTTGCTTAATTCAGTGCTCCATTAGTTGTTTTTTATTTTTTTCTACCAACCTTCATTTTTGTATCGATAATATAGTGTGATATTTTTACTAGTTTAATGTAGCTCATCTCTTATTTAACCATTTCAGATTAAGAGGACTAGGACCCAGAGTCCGATCCGCAAGAGGGTTGCGAGTAGAATGCTTGTTTTCTTTATTTTTGTTCATTTCTTTTTTTTTTCTATTTCCTTCAAAAGGGTGACTTTAGTAACACTAATTGGTACTTTAAGTTATTGTGTAATGAATGTAAACTTTGAATATTTATTTCGCTTCCGCACTTTAATTATCATTTACTTCTTTTGAATATTTCCGAAGTCGTTACAAAGATGGTTACAGATAGCGTACATACCATGTACCACGTCTGGGTTGGCTTCTGCATCCTGCTGTATGAGATTGTAAGCTCTGCCCTGATCAAGAGGTCTGACCTGGTTCTGGTTTCTCGGGCACTCCCTCGCATAATGTTGGACACTAACACATATGCAGCAGGTGTTGTTGAGGCGATAGTAGGGTCGGTGCCCATGATCCTTGCCACAATGCTGACAGATCTTACCACATCCTGCTGCTGGAACGTGAGGGGGAGCCTGAGTCGTCGGCCTGGGTCTCTTGTTTTATTGAACAGGTTCAGTAGGTGCTGATCTGCGGTGTGGAGCTGAGGGTTTGAAGTTCCCTGCTGCTTGAGGAAAGGTGCAAAGGCTCCTCTCCGCTAACTGTGCCTTGGCCAGAATAGCTGAATAAGTGTTAAGCTCGAGCACAAACAACTACTATCTGATATCAGGACGGAGACCTCACTCGATCTTTTTAGCCTTCCTGCCTTCGTCCATCATGCTCTCGGGAGAATATCAACCCAACTCCAGGAACTTGCGAGCATATTCTGATACAGTCATGTCAAGCTAGATCAAATGTGCAAACTCCATCTCCTTCAGATGTCGGAGATGTTCTGGGATGTACTCTGCATGAAAGGCTGTCATGAACTGTTCCCAAGTGACTGGAAAGGGCAGGGTGGCCTGCTTGAGTTGCTACCAGCAGTCTACTTCTCCCACGAGCATATAGGTAGCAAGGATAACCTTTTGTTCGGGAATCACCCCGAGGGTCTTGAAGGCTTTCTCTATCTCAGATAATCAGAACTCTGCCTCTTCAAAGGAGGATCCCCCTGCGTGGAAAAAATAAATTCAATAAGGATTTGGTTCCTTTTACATGTTTATGCCATGGACATCCTTGTACATGTACATTCAAATATTTTAAATTTTAAAAAAATGGTTCAAAAACTTATCTATTCTAACTTAAAGAGAGAAATTTATTAGGGTTCTGATGTCAGAAAGAATGAAAAATGGAGAAGAGGTATAACTCAAGTTATTTCAAAATTTAAAAAATCCTTAAGATGAAAAGAAATGAATGATCCCATATTTTAAAAATGAATCATATATATATATATGATAACATGAGTTTCTTAGAAAATATGTAATAAAATTGCAATTTAAGAAACATATATAACAAATTGGATGAATAATTGATTGCTATATAATGAAAACTCAATATACAAATAATGCATGTCAAAATAAGAATTAGTTCAACCCGAACTACTCTAGGACAACCGATGTATAAGTGAGGTTGATCAATTGGCAGCGAGCATTGTTGTTGTCGAATTCTAAAATTTGTTCTCATATATTCTAGTAACTTAAATTTTTTGACATAGATGTTGTAGTTTTAATAAAATATAATATATGGTTTATTTTTTTTCTCTATTTAGTTAAACCAAATCAACCAATTAATTATCCATATTCTATTTACCCCTTCATACAATTTGCAGAGCAAAATAATTTAAAATTCAAGCTCTCTGAAGATCAATGACAATTCAAAAAGCTATACTCAAAAAGCTATACGTACAATCTTAATTTTATCAAGTCATATCTTTCATATATATATATATATAATATTGAAAATTTAAAAAAAAAATGTTATAGAGATAGATAATAAAACTTGTGTTTTGAATCATCATCATCATAATTTATTTTGAAACTTATCAATATTAGGGCACCTTGAAACATGTATGTTATTTCAATTAAAGCTGTAAGTAAAGACTGACAAACATATGGAGGTTGAAGGAACAAATGTGGGAATGTCAGAATGGTTAGCCTCCTAAATTTCTATATTGGGTATAGTTAAGTAATGATCTCAAATAATGTCTAGATTTTGATTTTAAATATAAAGCGATTTTTTTATTTGAATGGTAATATTTTAAATTCTTTATTATAAATAAAAAAATCAAATTTTAAATATTTTTTTATAAAAAAAATATAAAATATTTAAATAATTTTATAAAATAAAAAATATTCATCTACTATAGTCGAAACATTGAGGAATATTCATTCAGAATGATATTTTAAAAATTAGTTTGATTCTATTTTTATTCGTTGTATTTAAAAAAAAATCTTAAAAAATTAATCTTTATTTTAATTGTTTAATCTCTTTTTAATTAATTAATGTAATGTAAAATATTTTAAATATCTATTACTAATAAAATTAAAATAATTTTTGAATTGATTAAAAAATTATTTGAATTAGTTAGAATTTATTACGTAAACAAAATTATATATTATAGAATCGTATTAAATATTAAAATATACATTTAGTACTTTATTATATATTTTATTTATTATATAACACATATATATTAATATTAATATAATTATAAAAATTCAAATATTTAATTTAATTTAATTTAAACACACTGTTATCTTAGAAAAAAATATTCACCATCTAAAAAAATAACTGATAAATGTTTGGCTTGTAGGTTATATGATTAATATATATATGTGTGTGTGTGTAAGAAGAGTGTAAAAATAGTGCACCGATAAGAGAGGGAATAAGAAATAGTAAAAGGGTGGTTAAATAGGGGTTAGGTGTGGGGCCCACGTAGGACGTGACTTCCTTAAATTTAATACCCAAAATAAGCATATGGTTCACGTGTCATAATGGTTGATGTTGACGTTGTTCGCCTCCAAATAGAATGATATCTGACATTTCCCAAGTACTCGTGGGGCCCACACCATTCAGCTCTCTTCCCTCGGATTTCTTTCCATTTTGGTCCCCCCACCGCATTTATTACGCCTCTGGTCAAATACATATCTCCCGCCCCCTCTTCTCTTCTTTCTTTCTTTTTATTTATTTATTTTATTAATAATTTCCACACAAAAATAACACATACATTGCGTCCCCTTCCAGCCTCCATGTATATATATATATATACATACGCACAGGTGGGTTCACTGAAGTAGATCTACGTATTATTCCATATTTTTTTTGTACTAATTTTTTATTCATTTTAGTCAACAGTATTTTTAAAATTTCACCATATTAACTCTTAACTCTAGTAACTACTAAAGCACTTATATTCAACATACGTGAATATTGACGTATTAAAATCATAATATATTATAAGTGCGCATGTCACATGAAAGTATCACATTACATTAAAAGTTTTAAAATTTTTATTATCTTTCCAGGTCCTATTTTCTTCTTCTTGTGAGAACCCCCTATTTCTTCAATACATAATCTTATTCAAACACTAGACTAAATCTCAACTTTAACAACTCATCTCCTCGTCATCTCCTTCATCTTTCCTATCATCGTTCCCGAAATCAAATTATAAAATAACATTAGTTCTTCCACATAGCTTTACCGTTCATGGTACCTGAAGCCAAAGAATAAGTTTGTGAATAGGGCTCTTTAATTAGAGAACAAAGAAGCAGAAAAAATGGAAACCTGGAAAAAGTACTCATGACTTTATATATATGATAATGAACTTCAGATTTTGTGGTATATGACAACAAAAGTGTGTTTGAAGCATACGAAAGTGTATTTGAATACGTGGTTTTTTATTTGTTTAGTAACATACGAAAACGTATTTGAACATGTAATTTTCAGACACTGTCTTGTTAAACACATTAATTTAAGTTATTTTTTTTGTAAACGATAAAAGAATATAGTTGTTAAAATTCTCAAGTGAAGTGATCCACACACGATGGAATATTACAATAACAGTATGTTTTATTTAGTTATATTAGGTTTTAATTATAATCATACGAGATAATTTACATATAGTAATTTTTTAAAGTTTTATCTATAGAGACACAATATAATATGCACATAAGTTTACTTTGACAAAAAAAATAATGTTTAAGGTGACCAGAAGAATATGGAAGGTAAAAATATAAAACTTCTAAAGTAACCAATAGGTTCCAGTTCAAGTGTTTGAGATGTTATGTAGCATCTCGCACCCCAAGGAGTTAGAAATACCATTACGTTCCATACATGGATAAATTAATGACCATGTTAAGATAAAATGCAATAAATTAAAATATTAGACATTTTCAAACCTTATAGCTTTACAATTCTCTTAAACTTATAGCGAAAACATAGCCTATTATAATTTATTATATCTCTTTTTATTAGTTTTTTTTTTTAATGTAACTTAACTATTAGTTTATACTTTGCTCGACCATTATGAATCATATTCATGCCTTATGCATTGGGTTAAACAAAAAATTACAAATGTCATAATGCTCTACAAATCAATTAGTAAAGAAAAACCTAAATATGATTTAACTCCATAGCTATTGTAAATTTGGGAGATAAAGAGAGAAAAAAATACCCTATCAACCGTGTATAAAGAATCTTCGAAAAAATAAAATAAAAGAGGAAACAAATATAAAGAAGAGGGTAAAAGACTACTTTTTAGTCTTTTTACAAAATATAATATGTACATATCTAAATTAATTTAACACAAATAAGAAGCTACCCACAACTATATACTCTATATTAAAACTAAATGACCATCATACACTTTGTTGTGAACCTATTCAAAACTCTCAATTTTCACATTTGCTAAGAAATAAAATCATCAATTCTAGAACCCATAATTTGAACATATCATCCACATATACACAATACTAACTTATAAATTTACAAGGTTAACACATATACATAGTATTAACAACAAGTATAATTGAATTCTTAAACTCATTTACTCGTGAACAATAAAAAATTAATAATAATAAAGAAAAAACTTAAATTAAGTAGATAGTTAGGAACCAAGCGTGAAGACATACTGTCATACCTCAAAAGAATATGGTTGATCTCGTGATGTTACCTGCCAGGAAAAATTTGAGACTTGGGCTACATTTCTCGTGTAATGCAGCTTGTACAACTATGAATGAGAGGTAACCAGTAAAAAGATGCAATTGAAGAAGAATAAGAGTTACTGAAGATGAGATTTAGCGTTTGAATGAGATTATGAGTTGAAGAAAGAGGAGGTTTTTAGAGGAAGAAATGGGAGCTTGGGGACATGGTGGAAATTTTAAGAATTTTAATTCGACATGGTGCTAATATCATGTGATATATGAATCGATGATATCTCATAGTTTTGACACATCAGTGGTTAATGTAATAAATTTAACGACATCTAGACAACTATTAGAACTAAGATTGATATAGTAAAATATAAAAATACGAGGGTAAAATGGACCAAAAAAATAATATAAGGGCTTATATGAAAAAAGTCAAATAATATAAATGCTTATGAAGTATTTTGTCTGATTTTAATCTCACTTATTATTTGATTTTCAATTTTATGGTCTCTAATTGATGAACACTTAAATCACTTTGATTTTTTTTAAAGAAATTTATAGGAAAATTGATAATTTGAATTTGAGTTCTATTATATTTAAAAAAAATCAAGAAAAAAATAAAATTCCAATGTGTAACCAACACTTATCCATTAAATGAGAGATATCATATTTTATTTAAAATATAAGCAGTAAAACTTATATTTTCAATAGCTTAAGATCTAACTAATAGAGTTGATTATAGTGGAATTAAAATAGATAATCAGGTGGTTAAAAACTATTTCAATTAAATTTAAGTAAATAAAGGAACTACGATCTCCAATTTAACTTTTTCATATTCAACATCAGACATTTTGGTGAGACAGTGTTTTTGCACCTTCAATATATATATATATTACATTATACTCAAATTTTTTTTGTATTCACATATTTTGTTGCAGATACATACATACATACATATATATATATATGTATGCACACACATCTATAGGTTGATTATGGCAAATTCTATACACTCATTTTGTAAAGTGAGTAGCTACATTATGAAAATAGGGAAAACATGATTAACAATTCCTGGTAATAACTAATGAAGCATGCATGTAAACCCTTGTTTTTTCTACATAGGTTGTTAATAGTTTGTTAAGATTTCTTGTTTTGGACTTGCGTATAGTACATATATAACATATACATGCAGAATATATACGTACAGTTGATTAATTATATAAGAGCAAGTTACCTGCAAATGCTATATATTAAATTTTATAAAATAAGTGTCAAATTTTGTTTTTAATTCTTTTATTATGCTTAAAAGTAATCATAATTAAGTCATTATTATTAATTATGAAGAAGCGTAAGAAAAATGTTAATTTTTTATTGTAAATTCATATATTTTATTAATTAAATGATATATAAATATCAATCATAACACAATACATTAATAAATACACACAAAATGTATAATTAAATTTGACTCTAAAATATCTTATAAAAAATTATGAAATATCCAATTAATAAATGATTTATAGAATCACACCAACTTTGATGCCAGGATAAGATTTACATTTACATACATATATATATGTAAGTAAATATTAAATATAAGTCAAAAAAATAATGATTTAATATAAGTAAATATAAGTGAAAAAATAATGATTTAATAAGATGTATTGGGAATACATGTACATTAATTTACGGTGCATAGTTCATGGTTTTTTCTCCACGTATTTCACCAAAATTCCATGGTGGTGTATATATATATATATATATATATATGTATATACATGGAGTAAATATATATATATATATATATGTGTGTGTATGTAATGATGGAGTATAGAAAGGTGGGGCAGAGTGATGGATGATTGATGAAGAGAGGTGCAAATAAAGGCAGCAGGTTATGGTGGGAAGTCACAATCGAAAATGGGAAAGCGAAATGAACAACGCAGTTTCACCCATCCTGACTAGGATCCATTCTTCTAATCTTTGCTTTTTCTCTGTCCTCTTCTATTACGTTTTCTCTACTTCCACACTTTTAACATCATCACATTTATCTATATATATATATATATATATATATACACACACACGCACATATAATTTGTTATATAAATGTTAAATGTGCTGCATGATTTTATAATTTTTTTTGTATAAAAAAATTGAAATTTAACCGGATAGAACAAAATTAAATAATTTGATGGATGTGACTTCTACTTATATGAGCTTCTAAGTGTTTTTTCTTTAATAAAATAATTATACATGTAGGTAGTGTTACTCATATAAATATTGGGTTAAGTTTAATTATTCATGGGTTTTTTACCCATGATAGTTTTATTTATTTTTTCAATGAAATTAAACTTTGATATAAATAGAACATTTACTATTTAAGTACTCTCATTTTAACTTTAATACCATTTAAAATATTAATTGTAATCAATTATTTAAATGATTAAACTTATAGAACGTAAACATTCTATAGTATTTGGTTGCCTTAAAATATAAGATATGTACCTCATCACCTGTGACATATGCCACATATCATATTTTATTCCTTAATATGTTCCAATTACATGTTAGAAAAAAGTAGCTATAAACTTTAATGGCATAGAAGAAGTGTAGAGTTGCTGTGTGTGTGCGTGTGTGTGTATGTATATGTATATGTATTTATCTATATGCTGATGTAGCTGATTTAATTCTTATTTCTTATCTCAGCTCACACTACAATTGGAGTTGCCGTGTGGGACTATGAAATTTTTTTGAATGATTCAATTTGACAAATGTTCACCCTTCTACCTAAATAGTGCATTCTTTGTCATTATAAATGAACTTTTAAAGGTAAAAAATTTTACCCAAATTATATATATATATATATATATTATAAAAGAAACTTTTACCAAAGTTATACCAATCACTTTTAACTATAAAAAAGTTTTTAAAGAGAATTTCTAAGAATTACCAATAAGTTTTCACATTTACCAATCAATTCTTTTTTCAAGAAGAAAGTAAAACTTATCATAAATGATGAGTAGACAAAAAGTAAGTGCTATTTTTCTTCTTCTTAAGTCCTAGTGATTTATTAAACATGGAAGAACTATTTTCTAGAATGGTTATATCTTGACTTGATATTTTATCATTATTATTAGTAGTGGTAGTAAGTTCATAATTAGTTCGTGAATATGAATTTAATTAGTTGGTTTAATTTTTTGAGCAGGGATTCTTATGATAATTATAACTTTTTCTTTGTTACGCAACGTAAAAAATTAGATTCAAACTCAGACTATCAACCGTATATTAATAGCATTTTACACTATGGAGCGAAATTCTACTTTGACACAATAATTATCAACACATTAATAATTTTTATCTTTTAATTTTATAAAATATTTATGGGTATTTTTTTAACTATTTTTAATAAAAAAGTAAATTTTTCGCGTTTTATTTTCTATTATAAGTTAATTATTTAATTTTACTTAATTGGTAAGAGATTTTTTTCTCTTGTTATTTTCTTTACCATAGGCTAATAGCTAATTAGTTTTATTTAATGGGTAATGAGGTTTTATCTTCTTCTCAGGAGTAGATTGTCATACTATCATAAAAATTAGTTATTGTTTTACTCACTTTTATTTGCCTAAACTATTATTCCATATATTTGAGAAAACTAATGCTAAATTAATGATCAACATTTGGGTCAATTTTTAGAAGGAGATTTCCAACCACAAGTATGTTGTTGGGTAGACTTCATGAGAATGAGAGTTAATGTTGATCATCACCAACCTCTAGTAGCAGCGATTATATTTTTGCTAAATTTATTCGTAGGAGAAGCATATTTAATTTAAATATGAAAAGCTCTTAGATTTTTACTATCTTATGGAATTCGTGAAGATGAGAAATGAGATTGTAAACAAAGAGAAGCTTTAAGTCATCATCTCGCCATCTAGATAATGCCTTAAAACATGATTGGTTTTTGGCTTATAGCAAACCCTTTTTCTTTTGGTATCTCACGACTTTCTGGTAGTAAACTATGGGGGAGTGATGGAAACTGACAGTCTGGAAGATCTTATTCTTTGATAAGTTAATGTTATTCTAATCTCACTCACTTAGACTCAAGGTTAATGGAGATATAGCAAAAATCTTATTCTTATCTGTTAGTGAAACTTTTGTTCCACTTTCTTTAATATTAAATTATTACTTCAAAATTTCAGGCAAGATAAGGAGTCAGGACTCCTATTGGATACGACATAGAAAAGTTTTTAATTAGATATAACAAATTTTTCTTTATCAAATTTTATCTAATTTATAATTTTTCTTATAAGTAATAGGACTTCTATATTAGTGCATTTCTACACTTTTTTTTAACTAATTTTTGAAAAATGAAAATCTTACTATGAGATTTAATCCTAAATGTGGGCTTCAATAAGGAGATCCTGTATCTCTTTTTTTTTTTGTTCATTTTATACACAAGAGCTTTCTCTCAATTACTTGTACAAGGTGAACAAGAAGGTCAATTTCATGAAATAAAATTTTGTTTCACTGCTAACGTAATTAATGATCTATTTTTTTGCATATCAAGATCATAACTTGTTTAAAAAATGTATTAACAAGCTTAATCATTGTTATTCTTCACCAAAAATGTTTTATCTCAAATGTAATATCCTATTTAGTGTCTTAATATTCTTACTTATCATATAGGAACAAAATGTATCTTAGTCTTCACGTGTCTTATGATGAGTCTCTTCTATCATATTTTAAGATATTTTATTTAAGATGGATCATAAGCTAGTAGAATGGAAGTGCAAGTCCATCTCTTGTATAAGTAGAGCTACTTTAGTTAAATATATCTTAAATGTTATTTTTAATTCTACTACATTAATCTTCGTTCATCCCAAGGGCATATGCATCGTCGATTTATCTGAATATTTTTATGATAATTTAAAGAGAATTTTATACAGTCCTCTTGATTTGGCTAATCTTAGTGAATGTAAGAAATAAAATAGTCATACTTTTAAAATATAAAAAATTTTACTTTAGTTTTTAATGGAAAAAATAGGTCAGAATCATCTTAATAAATCTTACAACGAGTTGCTTAAAGTTAAATATTTCACTATACAATAAGACGCACATATAAAAAATGCTTTGGAGCTTGTATAATTAGAATATTTACAAATTTATAAATATTTAATATTTGGAATTTAGTTATAATGTATATATTTAATATAAAACTAGAATAATTTGATTCAAATTTTCAAATTCATACTAATTAGATTTGAATTCTTGCATATGAAGATAAAAGTTAAAAGAAAAATTAAATTTAACTCAGATTTTTTGTTTAAGTTTTTATTTTATTTATATCGTATTTTAATTTGTATTCCATAAATTGAAATTTGAACCAAAATCAATCTCCTATAATTCTACTTTAAGTACCTTTTAAAAATTTTATATGCTAAGAAGCAAAAAATATGCTAGTGTTCTCGTTAAGGTTAACCATTCTCGGTACGTAATAACAATGATAACTCTATAAATAGTATTTACATTAATTCTTTTACCAAATTTTCTTAATGTACAACTTTTTTTTTTTTTGAGAATTTGATACGCTTCCATTTCTTCCCGGACATATCATGATTTATACTAGTTGGTAGTACAAATTTTTTTCTTAATTTTCATATAAGTTTAATTTCCATGAACAATATATTAAATCTATACTTAATTCATTTCCCCTTAATTACTTTTCAAGGCATTTCCCCATTTGACTATAATTGGTTTTGCTTCAATTGACTTCCTAAGGGATTTCATGTACCAAATACAAAAATATCTATAGGAAATGAAACGTCCCCATCGCATAAATTTTAATTCTAACCCAAATGAAAGCCAATTTAATGGAAAATTATATATACCCTTAATTATTGGGAGAAGAAAAAATAAATTGTAGTAATGATAATAAATTAAAAGTGTAGTTTCCTATTTTGTGATGTTAGTTTCCTCTTAAGAAAATTACCAGATAATACCAACTTGAAAAAATTAATTATGAGCTTGTGATGTTGGTTTCCTATTTTGACCCATCAAGAAAAATTATTTACCCTTGTCAATTGGTTCTAAATCAACTTATTCACATAGAACAGTTTAGGAATAAGGCTACGAGTTTGAGTTCATTTTTAAAACTTAATTTGTTCCATTTTTAGTTTTAGGTTTGACTTATTTAGGAAAACTTTGTTATTATATTTAATTACTAGGTTTTTTACTTATATTATATCCGAAATAAATTTAAATATTTATTAAATAAAAATTTATGCATTTTATTAATTAATTGTTATATATACATTATTAATAATATAATCTCTTAATTAGTACAGACAAAATACATAACTTAAAACTCGAATTTACGGTCTCATCAAGAGTGATGAAAATTTTAACAGTTTAGCCAACCAATGGTTGATGGGGTAATTTATAAAATCAAGTGTAACAATTAGTAAATATAGAACATTTAAAATTTTGAAAAGTTAAAAAAATAGTTTTCTTGTAATATATAATAAAAAATTAAAATAAATTGTAAGCAATTACATTTTACACTTTTACTATTTTATATCTTAATATAATTGATTTATTTTAAATAATTTACTGTAAAATAAAATGAATTTCAATAAAGTGAATCTTGTTACTGCTATAAATTTTATTGCTATTAACATCTCAAGATTATATTTTATATTCCTATAAAATTACTTGACTAATTTTTATCTTAAGTTAATTGAATATGTACGTTAATGGCCAAATATTAATAAGTCGCTATTCTTTATGGACTCAAATACCACATAAGCTAGTAAATTGTCTGTAACTAAGTATTTGATAATGATTCATCTTGAAACACATATTCCAGAAATGAACACTGTCATAAAAAATATTTTTACTAATGTTACTCAAACAAAAAAAATTGTTATATTGTTCTTTGTTTTAGATAGAAAAAAGCATAAGTAATAGATAAATCTCTTATACATCTATCATTACATAATTAAATAGACCGACTTGATTCCTTTACACCCAATGAGGAACTTTTTTCAAATTTTACTATTGATCAAAAGATTTTTTAAATCAAGTACTTTCAATCACATAACATACTTCAGTTTATTTATAAGTGCATTATTAGTACTAATTCACTTTCTTGAGCTACAACAAACACCTTATAACAATCTTTATACAACCATAAAAGATCATACAAATATTATCAAAGTGGAAATGGATCATTCACAAGACAACTACGATCACCCCTTGTCCAAGGCCTAATATAAAACACTAGCATGGCAGATTCCCATACTTAACAAGGACATAATAACCCTATATATGTATTCTTATACCAAGTCAGGAAGTATTCAATAAGATAGCACATCCTTATGATAAATATTGCATGTATTGATTTTAGCTTGATTATAAGAGTTCAAAACTTTTATGATCCTATAGCTGAAAATATTTTAAGAACTTACAAACTAGATCTTGGTTATTGCAATCCTAATTCCTTTCACATAAATCCCAAGGATCTCAAAATAAATAGATTTTTTAATCAATTATCTCAAGATTAAAGTAATAAATTACCTTTTATATTCATATAACAAGTTTTTACATAACCAATTACTACAATTTTTATGCATTTTACTAATTTATTTTGAGGACATATAATTATACTATTAATTAAGCTAACTCTAATTAAAATTAATTAAGTCCATTAATACGCTTAATCAGACTTACACATAAACTGAGCTTGTCAAAAGTCTTATCAGTAGATTGTTTCAAAATGTTAAAGTGTGTGACTCTTTGAACTTAATAGTTTAGTTAGCAATTGGTTTAAATAGTCTAGCTAGGTTTATAATGTGAAGGCTTATATGATCCCCTTGATGGATGGCCCAACTTCTTCAAGCTTGTGCACTTTTAACCGACTAACATCATGAGTTAATACTCAAATATCAATGATATATAAGTGATTAATTCACTAAAATTCATGATCTTATTCTTTTTATTTCTTTCGTAATATTTATTCACATACAATAAATTTTAAACTTTCTTGTGTTTCACAATTTTATCTCTAATTTTATATAAGAATGAGTCATCTTGTTTAATCTTTAATGATTAGAATTTATCATATTAGATACCTAACCATGTTAGTAATCCATTAATATTCAAACATGTAGAATTTGAGTCATTTTAAAATAACTTCTAATAAAAGTCATCCATATTCATACACAGCATATTGATGCTTCACCCTATAATGTCCAAAATTTTACTTGAGTTAGCAGTTAATATGAAAAATCTCATCACCTATACTTTCATAGGAACCCCATCCACATTTTATTTTATATTCATTTCATTACTCTAATACTTAACTAAATTAAACTTTTTTTCAATAAAAGAACTTACTTCATTTATTACTCATACTCATACCTTGTGGAAATAGTAAAACCATGAAAAGAAAACCATTATATATTGCCGAATTCTCTTCACTCTATTTTGCATTCATGAATTTCATTATATGCATTTAGAACTTCTAGGCATTTCCTTATCAACCTGATTACATAAGGGTGCAATCATTAAAATTCTATTTCATCTTAATTAAAGGATATAACATGAAGACCTTGCTTAAGGTTGCTTTATTCTAATATCACATTAACCTACTAATTTGCCTTTGGGGTACAACATTACTCCCTTCTCATTCTCATTCTCATTCTCAAGCTGTATAGAGATCTTTCTACTAGTCCTTTTTCCTTCTTCCACGATACTCTTTCGTCCCATTTTCCTTTAAAATTTTAACAACTAACCGTAGTTTCTTATCCCGCACAGAATACCACTTGCATGTCCCACACAGGGTTTACTTTATCCATCATTTGATGTTATTTCTTACGAATATAAATGTCAAAGAAGTCTCTTAATCTATTTGGAGATATTGAGTCATGAAAGTTATCGATAAAAGTAATGAACAAATTTTATTCATTTTTTCAAATTACAACGATTTTTGCTCATTCCTTAACCATGCTTATTAACTTGTTTCCACGAATCTTTACAAATACATATCAATCTAAAGAAACCATTCTCTCTAAACTTGTTATCTCACTAGATTAGTTAATTTTTTAACAACATATGACAACTTATTTGAGCATCTTACTATTTTTCTCTATGGTCATTTAATTTTTTTATGAGGATGGAAACCACTCTTGTAAGATTTGAATCCAAGTACCTCAACAATAATGTCGGGATGCATAACCACTAGGCTACAATATCTTGATCCTCTTTGATCATTTAACTAATTTATGCTACTAGGGTCATTAGGTTCGGGGTAATGCATGCAAATGCTTGAGTCTTTTATGGAGATAAATTTTAAAGATATTTGATGAAATTCAGTTACATTTAAATATTTGGGTATAAATTTATTTTATTCTTAAATTTTATTTTTATATATTGGAGGAAATTTGAAAAAAATTAAAATATAAGTGAATTAATTTAGTATTCTTAACATAAAAATATGTACCAATTCAAACATGAAATTTTCATAATTCTTTCTATGAATTAAGCTATTGTAATATTTAGATTCCCACAATAATAATAGTGTAATAAAACATTTTAAAAGAAACTTACAAAAAATTCCCAGTAAACTTGAAGCATAAACCTTTAGTTATAAATAGAAATAAAATAAAAATTGAAATTTGAAATTGGGTATGAATATAAAGTGAAAGTCTTCCTTATTGGAAGGAGATAGTTTAGGTAGATAAAAACAATGAGGCAGCAGGGATCAACATATTGTCTTGGCGTATATATGTGACTGAAAAGGATGACACCACCTATTACAACAACTAATAAATACATACACACATAATATATATATATATATATATAAAGCTAATCCCACAATCAATCTACCCTTTTATTAGCATATTCTGGATAAAACTACAACACACACACACACACATTATAATTCAAATAAAAGTAATTATAATGTTAAAACCGTATATTAAGAACTCAGATTTGTCTATACAAATTTGGGTAACAGCATGTTGTGTTTTAATCAGAGACCAAAGGAAAACCGTGAACCGGTGAATATGAACCTATTCAGGACGGTTCATGCTTTTTTAATCTGAACCGGTTTGATTGGATTAGGTCCGGAGAGAGTTGAGTTAGGTCATATTTTAATGCACCAAACCCTATATTATGTACATTAATAAATTAGTCAACTATACCTAATATATGTAAATATATGTTGTTGGTTCATGCAATGGAATTACGGGAAGTCATTCTCGTACATGGGAGAGCATGGGATCAATTACTTTATATACATACATATATATATACACACACACATTACTTAATTATAAAAATAAATTTTGACTTTTAATTTTTTAGTAATAAATAATGAAGAATTTATTTGGGAAATAAAAATTCAGAATCTAGTTACAGAAATTAAAATTTTACTGACCAAATTGAATAAAACGTCAATTACCTTTTTACAATTAAATTTATTTATTATTTTTTTAAAGACAGGAGAGGAGGAGTGACGGCAATTGTTTCATAACGGAACGGGGATAGATGGTTTAGAGTCGAGAGTCCCGTCGGAGAGAGGTTGAAGAAATGAGGGGCAATTCCGTAAATAGAGAGAGAAAACGTACGAACAAGGTTCAGTTTCTTAAGGTTAGGTCACATGATTTGCCCCAACCCGAAAATTGTCAGGTGGATTCAGACGCCCTCCTCACGACTTCTCCTCTTGACACGTGTCCAATTCACTCGTTATATTCCCATTCCTCATTTTAAAACGCGCTCCCTCTCCTCCCTTTCTGACCGTCCGATCTTAAATTCTATCTTCAGATCCTGACACGTGGCTCAACTAACAGATAACAGCCTGTCTAATCATCTCTTAATTAATCTGTGTTTTAAACAATTACTACTAACCCATTTCCTTAATATAATATTAATTTTAGAGGACGTACTAGAGAATTAATTAATACAGGATCATCATCATCTCTCTATATCTCTTCTTCCTTTTTTTATTATTCTTTATTTATATATATATATATATATACAGAATTAAAAAAATGGAAAATAAAATAAAATAACCTGAGATTCTGTTATTAGCTGATGAGTAGAGTAGATGCATGTGTAATGTAGCGGAGAGTATAAATGTATTACGAAGAGAAAAATAAATAAATAAAAAGGAAAAAAAAGAGAGGAAAAGCAAAAAAGAGAGATATATATGTTAAAATAGAGAGAACACAAAGGAATTGTGGATCGATTTGAAGTGTGAGAAAAGAGAAAAAAGGAAAAGAAAGAAAAAGAAAGAGAGAAAAAAAAAAAATGGGGAGAGGTAGGGTTGAGTTGAAGAGGATAGAGAACAAGATCAACAGGCAAGTAACGTTTGCAAAGAGAAGAAATGGTCTGTTGAAGAAAGCTTATGAACTTTCCGTTCTTTGCGATGCGGAGGTTGCTCTCATCATCTTCTCTAATAGAGGAAAGCTGTACGAGTTTTGCAGTAGTTCAAGGTATAATTTCACCGAAACAACTAAACCAAACAAATACCTCTCGAAAAAGCTAACCAATACAAAATCTCTTTTTCAAATTACTTTTTCTCCCTTGATTAATTTTTCATTTCCGTTTTCTTGTTTTGAATTCTGACTGCGGATCTCGGGAGCTCATGGAGAAAGATTTTTGCTGTTATAAGTGCTGCTGGATAGAGATGAGAGAGATGAAAACATGTATAAAGTTTTCGTGTTGAGAGAGAGAGATAAACATATATATATATTTATCTATTGCCGTTTTGGTGAATGTCTCGGCGTTTTTAGCAGGTTGAGTGTATTTGTGTTGGTATTGGTGTTAGATCTGCAACTGGAAAATTCATAAAAAGAAGATCACTGTTGTATTGACCTCTAAATCAACGTCTTGTTTTTCTTCCCCTAACTCCTCCATTTTTCTTTTCTATCTTCAACGTTTCCTTTTTTGTTTATCCTCTGATTTTCCCTTTTTTGTTTCATTTCTTCGCTTCAAACAAACTCGTCTGACCTTTAATTTATTGCTTCTTCACTTCTTCTCCTTCTTTCTCTTCTTTTCTTTTTGGATTTTTTTTCTTAATTAATGAAGCTTCCTAGCTTCATTTCGTTTGGAACTTAGTTTAGATCACTGAAAATCGTTTTTAGGTACGTTTGGTCACCGCGATTTTTGTTTCTGATTAAATCTCCAATTGGATCTTCACTTTTCTTTAACAACAATTTTTTTTATAGAATTTTATTTTACAATATAAAAATAAACGCAACAATTCTTCCAAAACTTAACTAGATTTCTCTCCTTATCTCTCTCTCTCTCTCTCTCTCTCTTTCTCTCTCTGAGCAGCTTTTGAACTTAGGGTTTTTCTGTCACTCTCATCTTCCTCTCCGTCATTCTTCAAAACCTAGTGCAAATAGTAATTTGTTTCCAAAAATTTTTTCTAAGATATTTGTTATATTTTTGGAATTTTGTAGAATAATGTAGTTCATAGTTTCAGTCATTTCGCAAGTACTTGGTTTTGGTTAACACGTTTCTCTCGCTTCTTTTTTTTCTTTTCTTTTTCTTTTAAGTGGAGCTTCCTTCTTTAATCCAGTGGATCGAAACTCTCTCTCTCTCTATCTCTCTGTCTCTCGATCCTTCAGAGGTTTTTTCAATCAGTTGAAACCGATTGAGACTTTTGCTTGGCGTTTGATTTTTTTCGAAGCTACTATAGAGCCTAGGGTTTCAAATTTTAACATCAATCTCTCTCTCTTTCTCTCTACACACTGTCACTCAGAAATCTAAATATCCTTTCAGCTCTGTCATATTTTCTTAAAAGTCTGAGGTGAACCTAATATCCACAGCATGTTATACTTACCATCTCTGCAACTCAGTCCAGGTTAATTATTAGATTTCTTTCTTAATAATTGTCTATTTCTTTCTCTTTTTTGCTTCCTTCAATTCAATACCCATATTTGCTAATCATTTTCCCTCACTCCTCACATTAATTAATCCAGTAATATTAAATTTATTTTCTCCCTTGAAAATCCATCTTCGTTTTTTCTTCCCTTCTTAAGGACTTTTCATACTAACTATGTGGTTTGACTTGACGTCTATCATCTGGAATTAAATTTACCATTTCCGGGTTCTGCTTTATTTTTTTTCTGTGTGGTTTTGATTTTTTTTTTCACCAGTTATAATTTTAGAAAATTTCGGGATTCTATTTTGATTTTCATTTCAAAATTTTAGATTAATAAAAAAGATAGTCAAAGCGGTAAACTTACAAACATATATATACTTTACTCAAACACTTTACCCCAAACATATCACATACTTCGTCCACTAAGAAAAAACATCTCACATTCATATACGTATACGTATGTTCATATATATATATATATATACATATATATTTTAAAAAATATAATTACGTTAAGATTAATAAATGTGTAAATAGGTGGACACGAAGTTATACATGTGTGTTATGCATTAACATGAAAGATCTTATGTGAGATAGTGTTCATGTAACTAATTAGATCCATTGCCTCATATTCCTGAAAGTGAAGTGCTAACATCAAATTGTCTGGGAGAAATGCGGCGTTTATTTAGATGCAATTAAACAATGAGAATCCAATCGAGGGAATACCAGTATTATGAGTAGATAAACATTCCACAATAATCGGTTCGCTTTCTTCTTTTTGTTTTTTTACTTATATATGTAGCATTATTTTGTGAGCATATATCCATGCACCCGCATATAGATTTTGATTGATACTGTTTTTGTCAGATATATCAACATTTGTTGTTGTATGATTATATTTTGTGAACTGAGAAATTCTATGAATTTGCTTGTAGCATGCTCAAAACACTTGAGAGGTACCAGAAGTGCAATTATGGAGCACCGGAGACTAATGTGTCCACAAGAGAAGCACTGGTAAATTTTACATTTTTTCCTCTTTTTAATTTATTTTTCGGACTCTGATATATACATATATACATACACAAATATACAAATGTAATGGGAAGATATAGATATGCTTTTATTCACCAAAAATGAATTTCTGTCCATAAATGTCACATATTTGACATTATTTTATTTGGTATTTCTTGTTTTTATAGAGTTGAAGGTTCAATACGTGTTGAGTTCACTAACTTCACATCTATTACTAAGAAGATGGAAGTTCAACTTTCCTTTTCTTTCCATCATTCCTTAATATTGAAATCCTATTAAGGGAAAATATTCAGTATGTGAAAACATACATTAAGAATATACTTGGTGATATAAAAATATACCATGTAGTTTTGTTCCACAAGAATATTTTCGATTCAAAAATTCAAGTTAAGAGATTCGTAAAGGAATCTGATTTTAAATTTGTTCGTCATTATAGCATACTAATTTCACAGTTTTCTTTTTCTTCATGTGGGATTTATTAATTAGAACAATAAATTACATAATAAGAGATTAAATTTTTGAATAAGGAAAGAGCAGCATTTACCTCTCCCTTTTAATATTCTAATATCAGATTGTCTTTAATATTAGTGTTTTTTAATTTTAGAAAATAGCATAGACTATTAGCTAATGTATGACTAATTTATATTGATGTTAGTATTGGCTTATCTTTCTATTATGAAAATGTTCAATTTGAACTCTAAAGATTGTTATTAAACTTATGTATCATTATTTAGCTTGAGATCAAGTCACTCATATAACACTTTCGAACCATAAATATGTATATTGAAGTCTCATATATTAGACACTATTCTATTTGGTATTCCTCGTCTCATTATAAAGTTGAGGGTTCAAAACGTCACTAATTTCACATTCATTACTAAAAAAAGAGAAGTTTAGCTTTTCCTTTTATTTCATTATTCCTTCAATGTTGAAGTTCTGTTAAGCGAAAACATTTAATATGTGATAATACATATTAAGAATATACTTTGTAATATAAAAATATACCATGTAGTTTTATTTTGCATGAATATTTTCAATTCAAACATTTATTTTAAATAAAATGTCACTCTAACTTCATGATTTCATTAAATTCAATGTCATTTTTTACAATTTCAATTATAAGTGTAAAGATCCCTAAAGGAATCCTAATATTTTAGGGGTCCAAGTTAATGTTTATTAAAAAAAAAAAAAGGGTCAAAGTTAATGTGATTTAAGTTTGTTCATCAATAGGGCATACTAGTTCCAACCTGTTATTTTTTCTTCATGTAAAGCTTATTAATTAGGTCAGGAAATTACATGGAGAGATCTAATTTTCTAATGAAAAGAGCAGCATTTATCTCTCCTTTTATAATCTTCTAAAGACATGCTAAAAAAATTTTATCCCAAATTTTTCTTTAATATTAGTGTTTCTTAATTTTAGAAAATAACATAGACTATTAGTTAGCATATGACTACTTTATATTAATGTTAGTATTAACATATCCTTCTATTATAAAAAATGTTCAATTTGATTTACAAAGATTGTTCTTAAACTTATGTAACATTAGTTAGTCTGGGATCGAGGTCTTCATGAAATATTTTTCTTCTGAGAGTTGCTTAGGAAAATAAACTAGTTATTCCAAAGCTTGGTTTATACATATATTGTGTCTTTGCTCTAAGACCAATAACATTTTGATTTATTTTTGCTCAAATTCTAATTTTATAAAATATAATTAAGAGTATTATACAAATGAATAAAAATTGAATAAGAATAATGTTGTAAATCTAAATTAATTCAACATTCAATTTAATATAATGTTTTTGTGTAATAACTGAATATAAATTCATTTTATTGAACTAATTATATAATGGACTTAAAGCAGTTATACTTTAAATATGTAGTGTATTAATCCTAAAAAATAACTAAAATGTAGTAGTATGATGAAAATAGAATAATTTAGAACAAATATAGCATATATATGTCGTTGGAAATAACATCAACATTTATAACTTGATTTCTCTAGTATTTAAATAACAGTGCTGACAATTATTTTATTAAGAAAATTATGTTGTCCATGAGTTTTATACATAAGGAAAAAGTTCCACCTTTAAATCAAATACCACAATCGCATTTAGGAGCTAAAGGGAGGTAATCAAGAAAGAGTTTGGCTTAGTTTAATTAGAAGAATCTGTTCTTTTAATAGTTTAAAATTCTAGTATTTAATGTGATTAACTGTTTGGTTAAAGATATACTTACTAATTCCTACCTAATTTAGTAAAAGTATCTTAAAGGTTGCATATTCATGCTGGAAGAATCAATGACAGAGAAAGGGATCCATATAAGTTAATGGAGGCCAGGTGCATGACTCATTTCATGAGAGAATTTGATTCAAATTTTGGTATAGATGGAGTTTTTTAAGAATTAGTATATACAAATGTGAATATTACATAAGAATTAGTATATACAAATATGAATATCATATAATCTTTATTTCTCTGTCTTTTTTAATTGAAAAAGAAATATTATTAATGTGTGTCTCTCTATTTAATTGAAGAAGAAATGTCGCCAATAAAAAGATAAAAGAATAAAAATACAGGATTAATTATTCTCTCAAATAGTAAAAATAAAATAATAACAATAGTCAATTGTTCTTAAGAAAGTTAGCTAATTAATCTCTGTGCAAAATCTTCAAAATTACCATAAGTACTTAGCATAGAGATGCGGAGAAAGGCATCTCTATCTCCCTTAAAACATTAGTCCTCATATATTTTAATCTCACAAAGTAGTTATATTTTTTTTACTAAGAGTAAAATACATTTTACATACTACAAGTTAAGAAAAAACCTAACATATTTTCGTAAAGTTAAATGTTCAGTTCTTATGTCTTTAAATTTTAATTTACTACTTCGCATAAAACTTTGCCCTTTGAATTAGACTATTTTACTCTAAATCAATGAGATTCTTTCATTCTTCCTTGTGTTACATGAAAAATAATATTTACTAGTATTTAATCTAGTGAAATCATAACAGAATATAACAAAATATTTTTTAATTAGTAAACTAAAATGATCATTTTAACTAGTGATATTTTAAGTAAACAAAATGATTGGTTCATTTTTATAGATCTATAGTAGTTGTTTGCTCAATTTACTAAAGTTTGGTTCCTCATTTATGTAGGATAAGATGTATGGGGCTTACTTAGAAATTGAGATATTTTTTTTCTATAACTCATTCATTTGTAAATTTTGAAATTATCTTCTTAAGATCTGCAACTTCGCAACAATCACCTTTGTGGGTTTTTGGAACTCTTCTTGCGATATATCTTATGCTTCTTTTGATTTAACTGCATCAGTTATTAAGAAACATTAACTATTTACAAAATTCTATTATATGACAAATTGGGGCTTCGACATTTTTTATTTGATCTTTCGCAGATTTCTTCGTTTCCACTGGTGTTAACTGTTGCCCAATAACAATTTAAGAATAACTATTCTCAATGTATTTTACAATCCTTACTATAGTTACAATGTTTGCATCTTGATCTCCCACACATCATACTTTTCTTCCAAAAAATACATGAACCATCAGTTGCATCATACTTGCACCAACACTTGAAGTTATTAATTTAGAGTGTTTTTTCAAATTTCACGAATATAAATTCACTACTCCACTTACGCCTGCATCGAACCAGATTATATATTAGTTGTTGGGATTAAAATAAATATTAAAAGTTATTGTTAATGCAAATTATTTAATTAGAGGGATATATTGAGACTTTTCAACAAAGAATATCAAACTTCTATTTAATTAAACTGGGATGCAAGTATACACAATACATAACCTATATATAGGCAGTTATAACAATCTATTAATCTTCCTCTTTTTAATCACCCATTTATTTCATTTAATTGCTATTTAATTTATTATTATTTTATTTTAATTTTTTCATAATAGTTTATTTATAATTTTCACTTATAACTATACATTTATAATTTCCTCTCAGAACCGCCAATTTATAATTTTTTATAAAAAAATAATTAATTCTAACAATGGAGGGCAAGAGCTTCGGGCTTAGTGGCTGCAACAAGTTAATTTGTTTCCCAGATAATATTCTGAAGTATGTGTCCTGGTGATGGACCTGTAAAGAGAGGAAGAGAGCTATGTCAATGTGTACCAAAAGTGAAAACTAACTCTGTAATTGGGGGTTTTGGTTGTGTCAAGGTTCTGAAAGGCTACATTATCATCAACTTTGTAAAGGCCATTATCATCAACTTTGTAAAGGCCAAAAGACCAGTATTAGTAATTACTCGAGGTTACATTGACCTATATATAATAGTTCTCTGTTTCATTTTCTTCTAGCTTTGCATGTTGGTGATCTAGCTATGACTCTCCATCTTAATTAATTGAAGATTATTCACTTTCTTGGTTTTGATGGTTTACATGTTTCTTACTTGTACCAGGAGCTAAGTAGTCAGCAGGAATACTTGAAGCTGAAAGCACGTTATGAAGCCCTACAAAGATCCCAAAAGTGAGTTGCCGAAATTTAGCCACAGTTTTGGATGGAGAATTTTTATTACATATGCTAAACCTTTTGTTTTTTTTTTTTTTGAAATGGTATACATGCTAAACTTGAATTTTTGATAGATTAATCTTTGATATTATATCCTGGAATCTAATTTCACGTCAGGAATCTTCTTGGGGAAGATCTTGGTCCTTTAAGCAGCAAGGAGCTTGAGTCACTAGAAAGGCAGCTCGATATGTCACTGAAACAAATAAGATCGACGCGGGTATTTGGCTTCATCTCTCTAATGACTTTGTAAATATGTATATATTTACATCTATATATATTCACCTTCTTGATTCAGGAACAGAAGGAAACTACCAATTCACTGTCATTTTCATTTTCCCTTTTCACAGACCCAGTACATGCTGGATCAGCTCACTGACCTCCAACGTAGAGTACGATGTTGTCTCTTTGCCGGGTCCTTATTTCTTGTCTAATTTTTTCCATCACTCATCGGTTTATTTCTTTCTAACTTTATATACAGGAACACATGCTCAATGAAGCTAATAAAACGTTGAAACAAAGGGTAGGTTTATCAAGAGATAAAGCCAACAACATTCAGTTGCTTTGTTAATAATACATTTAACAACAGAAGAAATGCCAAACGTTTACAAAGTTTTACAAAATTCTCGAACAAACTGATGTGGTTTATAGAAAAAAAACTATATTTTAGCTGTCCACCTGCCACACCAGTTTGTAAGTGATCTTTTTGTAAAGTTCTTTGTACGTGTAGCATTACTTTAGTAACATGCCTTTGAAAAACCTATAAGCTATTCTCTGTATTGGTTTTTGGTTTGTAGTTAGTGGAGGGTTACCAAGTTAGTTCACTCCAACTGAATCCAAATGCAGAAGATGTTGGGTATGGCAGACAAGCAGCTCCAGTACCTCAGCCTGATCCTTTCTTTCATCCCTTAGACTGTGAGCCTACATTACAAATCGGGTATGACTTGCGAATTCTATGACATACCATATCTGCTCTAATAGTCTCTCCTTTGTGGCAATTATCTAATAATGCTATAGCCAAGCTTTAGAAGCAAATTTTAACACCGGAGGTATATTGTCAACTGTTTTAAGTCCATTGTTTCAGAACAGGTGTTTCAGATTTGCAGTCGGTTTAATTATTATTTCATTCTTACTCAATTTATATATTTAATCTTAGTGATATTAGTTTGAAATGTCCACGTAGAATTTTTTTTTTTTTGAGATAACATGTCCACATAGAACATGATGCGGATGTTTAACCTCAAATCTGCTTTACTAAATCTTTTGGAGATGGTATTGTTGACAACAATCTATGATTTTTTAAAGAGATAAAATAGATAATTTTACTTAAACCTATTTCGCAATAGGTTAAGAATTTTTTATGGAATTAGAAATGTAAGGTTCTAATTTCATTATAAATTTTTTATAAATTCAATTTTTATTATTTTTTAATGAAATGTTTATTATCTTAATTAAAGTAAGTATAAATTTTCAAATAAATTTCATATATATATATATATATATGTATATGTTTACCATAGAACATTCATAAGAGTGAATATCAGAAGAAAAAAAGGGTCGTGCTAAAAATTGTAGGAAAGTTCTTGAGATTTATCTAACGATGGCATGGATTTTGTGGAGTTGCAGATATCAACCAGATCCAATATCAGTGGTGACTGCAGGGCCAAGTGTGAATAATTACATGCCAGGTTGGTTGCCATGATAATAACAATTATCAGCCATGGTATGCGATATTTCCTTTTTAAGAGAAATATCAGAAAATTTTATATCTTTGTACGTTAGTATTAATTAATATTTAACAGCGAGAAAAAGAAAAACAATGTATGTAATGCTCTCAATTACCTCATGACTCTGCATCGTAAGTATCTTGGAGACAGTATAAGTAATTTGTTTGTGTGTCTGCGTGCTCAAGCACCGCCCCTCTTCTTATTAGTAGTTGCCAGCTCTCTTCACAAATAATTGTTTCTTTTTTGCATATAGAATCCTGAAACTCACGGGTGAATAACAAATCAAGACTACTACTTAACCAATGACTTAATATAAAATGTATTTAGTTCTACAAGCCGCATAAAAAATATTTTTGACCTCATTATTTTTTAATTTATTTGTCTATGTTTTTTCATGTCCCCGCACAAGTTCTGATATATTTCATATGTTTTTATTAAAATATTATGTTATTATTTATTACATTATAATTAGAGTAAATATACTATTTTATAAACAAAATAAAATATTGTAATAGATTTAGTATTTTAGAGTGTTAACTTCTCTCAAGTTTATAAAATCACTAACCTTAACTATAAGTTTAAAAAAATTTCAGATGCCTACTTAGCTAACAATATGTTCCTCATCATGGAAATAGTTGTTTGAGTAGCTAGGGACTCCATGATCATGACGGAAAGGATGTGCTGGGAAAAAGACATCTGTAATCGTTATAAAATGTAAAAAGTTGACATTTACATATTTAATTTTGATGTTTAATTTAATTCACACTATAATGAACTCATAAGTATAAAAATAATTTTGATAGAATAACAATATCCCAAAAAGTTCAACTGTGTAAAGAAAAATAGACACGTTATACTTTTGTGATTTCCAAATCTAAATGGAAGCCTATCATTGCTAATACAAACTTTTTGTTTAGAAAATAGAGCAACAAGAACCTTTTTCCAGAATACACTCACACACCACCCTCCCAATGGTTGGATTTAATTTGTAGTAAACTTATATAATAGTAAGGATCTAATTGCAAAAAATGTATTTTTATTTTTGTCTTCTTTTATTTTTAAAGGAATTATTAAATTAATGTTCAAAATTTGATATTTTCTTAAGGAAATATTCATCAACGTAAATCACAGACCAACAACTAATCTTCCACTCTTTCTTTAGGCTATCAAAGCATATGTAGAAATTTTTAAAATCAATATTTCCTTCCATGTGAGTACTAAACGCATGTTACTCAACATTAACACTTCCGCATAATCGTATTGCTGAATATGTTGAGACTTACGTTGACCATATGACAAAGACAAATAGATTGGTTCAACATGATCTTTTGGTTAATTAAAGTTTTTTCTCTCGTCTGAAATGTTGAAGAGCAAATCAATATCAAATTTTTAAATAGAAAGATTGTAATTTCACTTTTTTATGAGGCTTTATTTGTAGGTGACTCTGGGTGAATAAAAAGAACAAAATTTAATATTAAGACAACAACTTCTCTAAAGGGCAAATCTTTAAAAAATTTAAAGTTGGTATTCCTAGACTTTAAAAAAAAAGGACAAATTCTATACTAAGATCTCTTACCATTTTTGGAATGAATCACAGTAGAACATAAAGTAAAAACTTAAGGATGACAAAAAGTTAGCAATTCAATAAACTTGAATCAACCACTCATTATCTGTCCAACTCAGATTATGTTGATTAATTTTGAATTAACTCTAAGTCAAATTTGGATTTAGAATATAAAAAAAGTTCGTGAAAACATTACTATGTTAATTTTGTGTATATGTGTAATATATATGCTTAAATTTTAATGAAAAAGACATGTAATATAGTTTTAAATTTTAGTGTATTTATTAATTGTAAAGGCCCAAAATTTAATTGAATAATAATATTGAATTAATAAAATATTAGTGGAAATAATTAAGAATTTAGGGTTTACATTCCTTGCACAGTTTAATTAAAATATCTAATAAGATTACGAGAATGTTCTTTGAAAAAAATTAAAATAACAAAAGGAAAAGTATAACTATAGACCTATGGGATTGACCTCTGTTGTGTAACTCTGATAAAAAATGAGAGACAACCTTCAATTACAACTTTTCTGCTGCTCAAGATCTGAATCTTGATCATCTTGATAAAAAATGGCTAATAAAGGAAGATGAACTACACTAACACAGTAAAAATATCAATACTTTACAACCAATACGAAAAATCAAAAGTTGGCAAAAATTGCAAATAACCAACTAAACTATTTTCTTTCTTAGGTAAATTCATTTAATTTAAAAAATGTTACTTTCATACTCACCTTTTAAGTCTTCATATGCTACTTATGAAGGAAGAAACAATATAGCAATACATTGAACTCTCTAAGATGCCAACAATAAACAAGCTTTATCTTTTTACTTTCTTATCGGTGCCGCTAGGGGTCCATAGGGGCCTCTACTACACGTGGACCCAATATTCAATTTATTAATCAACTGGCGGTCCCTATACTCCATCCGGTAATAGGCACCAAAAGTACTACCGCCTCAATACCACGTTCGGTATAAGTGTGAACAAACACTTCCAACCCTTCTGGTATGGTACTTCTTAGCCATGTTCGACTGAGGATACTGTTCACGACAGGGTTTACTCTATGTACCGGGTCCGTACACCCTTTTCCATGACACTCGGTAAACCTTTTAGTTTTATATATTAATCTAACACATGCATGTCCAATTCATCAACTAGCCGCCAATTACATACAACAATCTCGTTTCGTAATTACAGAAAAATAAAACAATAAATAAGTAGACAATATAATTTAATTACTTAATAATTAAAGAGAGCGCAGTTAGGACATTCATTTCAAACCAATAAATTGATAGGAGTAAAACGGTTAAATAAATCAATAAACGAGAAGACAATTAAACCTATGAATTAAAGTACTTGCAGTAAGCAAACAATAACAGGACAACAATAAATGAATAGTACAGATAAAATAAGCAATTATATACTGACGGACTACCGGCTCTATTGATGACCTGAATTTAATTAGTTAGGGGTTACCGATATTCACAAATTCCATCGTTTGTTATTTATTAAACTTTACTTAACCGTAACAGGGGAAAAGATGAAGGATTCTTACTCAAGCTCGGTGTTCGAAACAACGCTTTTTTTCACTACACTTCCCAAAAATTCTCAATTTTTTTAGATTTTTCTACGAAAAGCAAAAACACGCATCACACATCTTGAAAATACTCAAAACGACGACCAAAAAGGGGTTTTAAAATTTTTCAAATCGGTTTAGGGTTCCGGCACAACGGCGCTGCCGTGTTCCGATGCTGGCTCTGCCGCTTACGGTGGTGCCTCCTCTCAGTCTAGCCGATTTTGGCTGGTCTTGTGCGAAAATCTATAAAACTCAAGGTCATGTGGCCTCTGTTGGCGGAAAAAAGAAAAAAAATCAAAACTTACCGATGGGTGGATTTTCTAGTGTGGCGGTTTTGCCATTCTTTCCTCGTGGTCAGGGGTTTTTTTGGTCGTCTTGCACTAGAAAAAAGTCAGAAATCTAATGGTCAAAAAATGGAAGGAAACAAGAAAGGGATTCGCGCTCACTGGAGGGGTTTTGGATCACTACAGGGCTCTGCCCTCGGTTTCTAGCTTCTTCTTTTGTTTTTTATCACCGACATGGGTTTGGGTGGCTTAGAATCGAATTGCGAATTGAAAGGGAAGAAAAAACTCACCTTCTTGCATCGATGAAGGTTCCGGTGCGGTAGTGACAATGGCTGACTTTTTCTCTGGCCACTCTTCTTCTTCTTTCCGGCGAGATAGTTATGGCTAAGGTTAGGGTTTCTGTGGAAAATGAGTTTAAATACTCCTCTTCATTTAATCTGGGTCGTCTGTTCGAGGAGGCGTGGCCGGATCTCAGCCATTGGATCCATCTTATCTGTAGAATGAATCTGGATTGCAAGATCGGATGAAATCAAGACCATTCGATCGCACTTGAGAGAGAGACAAATCTGGACCGTTCATACACGGGGGGTGGATCTTGTAACGCCCAATAATTTTTTAAATTATTTATTATTATTATTATTATTATTAATTTTATTGTTATTTATTTTATTTTATTTTTATTAAATTAAATTAAAATAAACCTAATAAAATAAAATAAATATAAAATTTGGGTAAAAATATTATTTGGATTTAATTGAAATTGATTTTAGGAAAAAGGAGTGAAAATTAGGATTATGGGGGTATTTTTGAAAAGAAAATCAGAAACTGGGGGTCAAAACGCAATTTAAAAAAATTGTGCCCCGTCAGCGCCACGTCAGCAGCCACATCAGGAGCCTAGTCAGCAGCCCTGGCCAACAAGGACCTGCCGCGTGGCAAGACCACGTCGACCCGGGAACGGGTCACGTGGGCAATCCGCGTGCGCGTGATCAGACGGCCCAGATGCACGCGCACGGACGACCTAGATTTAATCGCGCACGGACGGCCCAGATTTAATCAAAATGGACAGCTGTGATCAAAAGGCAAAAGGGTATAAATAGAACCCTCACACCTGACCACAAAAACCCTAGCCGCCTGGCCTCGCCGGAGAAGACGAACCAGACGCCGGAGGAGCCGGCTGCCGCTACCCGCAGCCGCACAGGGGAGTTTTTTCGACTGCCGATCGAGGTAAATTTTATACCCCCAGCTCGTTTTTCCACGCTGAGTTCCCCTGTGGCCAAATCGGAGCCAAAATCTAGGCCAAACGGCCAAAAAACACGGTCGAAACCCAGCGCCGCTGCCGCGCCCCTCCTCGGTTTTTACCTCTGATGAGGCCCTTCCTGGCCTCCGTTTGATACAATTTTTATATCACTGTGATCACCATTCCTTTCTCTACAGGTTGATCGGAGCCAAATCACCAAAACATGAACCTCGCCGGAGAGCCGCCGCACCCGAGAGCACCGCCGTCGGTAAGCTTCGGTTTTTCGTAATTTTTTTGCCCCCCGAGGGCCCTAGGGTTGTTTTATCGCAGGGACCGATGCAAGCGTGGCCGAAAGGGGCCCTGGGTCTAATTTGAAATTTTTTGGGACACGTGCAGGTACCAGTAGTGCGTTTCAGTTCTCCGGAAAAAATTCAAGGAAAATTAGGGACAACCTGCAGGGGCATTGTAGAGCCGTATTCAGACCCCGAAACAAGTAAGGACCCCTCACCCTATTTCCTATCACGGTATTAAAGTTCAATAAATAATAAAACAGTATTTCATAAATCAATAGATGTGTGAAATTGTTTAAGGTCGCTAATGGAGCCCGAATCTGGTGTGTTTGTCGGTCAGCTGTTGTTTGACCTATTTTACAGTTTTAAATGCATTATGAGGTCTGATGTTTTCATTTCATAGTTTCGTGTGCATATATCACTGTTTTATTGATTATAGGTTGAATGACTGAGAACCCGATGTTGTATGTTGTCTTGTTTGGCATAAATTACTGGTTTGCTTGTTTGTGTGTGAATTGATGAGGCTGACTGAGGAAAAGGGGAATGAAAGGTTATGTAAATTGATAATTTTATAATGTGGTCAGCCTGACTAGATATCCTGGGAGATGGTGGACGGACCGGGTCCGTAGGAAACCCTACCGGGATCGTGGTCTCTTATACCGGATGGGGTATGAGACCTTATGTGTTTTGGAGCCCATACCGGACGGGGTATGGGGACGGGCCGTTTCACCCTCATACCGGACGGGGTATTGAGGTTTATAGTTTTGGCGCCCATACCGGACGGGGTATAAGGACGGCCCTGGAATCTGATTACAAGTGTTAAGGGTTCACGGGTAGCGGGACCCCTATGGATCCCCATGGACACTAGTAGGCTGATAAATGAGGAAAAAATATATTGTGAAATGATTGAATTGCAAATGTGTGATAAGTATTATGTTATACAGTTCATATGATTTCATGATAATGATAATGTTACTACTTTCGTATATTATTTTATGAATTTCATCGAGGTAAGTGGATAGTAAAGGATTTTATTATTGATAAAAGAATTTGTTTTAAATTATGCTTCATTTATCTTTTTGTGTTTTCTACCCACCTTTACCTCCGTGACGGTGAGATAGTGTGATGTCTTTACTGGGCTGGTGTAGCTCATTCTTTATTTAATCATTTCAGATCAGGAAGACATTGTTCCCGAGCCCGTTCCGCAGGAAGACGGTGAAGGTGACGCCTGAAGACTCCGTAGTTATATTTATAGCTTTTATTTTCGAGTTTCTCTTTTAGTTAGTTTGTTCTTTTATACTTTGAGCACGTTTTTGGTTTTAGTGTAAGGGATGTTAATCAAATTTTTATTCCGTTTCCCCATTTGCCCTTTTTAATACACATATTTCATTTCAAAATTCCGGGGCCGTTACAGATCTGGACTGTCGAATCGGTTAGCACGTAGATTGCCCGCGTGCCTTCCCGCGTGGATGCGTATCCGCGTGTCTGCCCTATGACACACGGTGATTAGTTGCACTGCTGATGTGGTGATCCTACATGACTTGTTTTCTTTTATTTGTACTTTTACCCCAGTTTTCTAATTTTCTTTTCAAATCAGTCCTTTTTTATTTTTAATTTGGCCTTGACTTTTAAAAATTATTTCCAATTATTCCCAAAATTTATATTTCTTCAAAATTATTAATAAAAATAAAATTTTAAAATATCTAAATTTATTATTAATATAATTTTAATTATCCTGAGCCTAATTCCTAGGCTCGGATGTTACAATTCTCCCTCCCTTAATAAAATTTGGTCTCTCAAATTTGTCGTTCTACCACTAATCAAACAATTAAGTGTATTGTGCCCTGAAGTTTGATTCAAACTCCCAAGTGGCCTTGTCTTACGAGTGATTCTGCCATAGGAGTTTGATAAAGAAAATTTCACTATTGCGAAGCACTCTACTCTTCCGGTCAAAAATATCAATCAGTACGTCCTCATAGGATAAATTCTCCTAGGGTGGAAGTGGATCATAAGACAAGACATGTGAGGGGTCTGGGTTGTACTTGTGTAGCATTAACACATGTAATACATTATGGATTCTGGATAGTTCTAGAGGAAGTGTTAGCCTATAGACAGATGTCTCAATCATGTTTAAGATCTCAAATGATCCGATGAATCGGGGACTCAACTTTTTCCTCTTTCCAAACCTGGTGATACCCTTAAAGGGAATGACCTTAAGGAACACTCGATCGCCTTTCTCAAATTCCAAATCTCTCTTTCAGGTGTCCGTATAACTTTTCTCTCTTCTATGGGCTGTCTGGATGTTCTTCCTGATTTTAATTATCTTCGTTGTAGTCTCATCTATAAGGTCTAGACTAATCAATTTTTTATCACCCACTTCTTCCCAATAGATCGACGATCTACAGGGTCAGCCAAACAATGCCTCATACGGAGGTATGTCAATACTTGCTTGATAACTGTTATTGTAGGCAAACTCTATTAGAAATAGGTGGTCATCTCAACGCCTCCGAAATCTAGAACACAAAACTTGAGCATATCATCCAATGTGCGAATAGTTTACTCTGATTGTCCATCTGTTTGAGGATAGAATGTTATGCTAAGAGACAGTTTTGTCATCATTGCTTGCTAAAAACTTGTCCAAATTTGAGAGGTGAACTTGGGGTCCCTATCGGATACCACTGTACCCAAAACTCCATGTAGTCTAACTATCTCCCGAATATAGATTCTAGCTAGCTTGTTCAAGGGGTCAGGCATTCTGATGGCTAAGAAAAGAGAGGACTTAGTGAGTTGATAAAAAATTATCCAGATTGCGTCATGCCCCAAGTGTGCCCTAGAGAACCCTGTTATAAAATGAATGGTGATATGTTCCCATTTCTACTTTGTGATTGATAATAACTGAAGTAGTCCGTCTAAGTGTTGATGTTCTGCCTTGACTTATTGACATATAAGACACTTAGAGACGAAATTGGTAATTTTTTTTTTTCATCATATTCCACCAAAATCAAGGTCGCATGCTTTGATACATCTTAATAATTCCCGAATGAATGGTGAACCTTGAATTGTGAGCCTCTATCATGATATTCTTTTTTAGTTCACTATCATTTGGAACACATAACCTGTCCTAGAACCTGAGCAACCCATTGGCAGAGACTCAAAATTCTTGATTCAAACCATGTTCTGTATCCTTCTTAAGAGCTGTTAAAGTGGGGTCAATCAATTAAGTTTTCTTTATTCTCCGAATCAATTGGGGTTGGACTGCTAGATGGGCCAAACATGTGGCCCTTTTTAAATCCTAGAGCAATATCTGTTGCGTAGCCTTTATTTCTCTTCATTCAGAAACTATTATATGAGCTAACATACTTGTATTCTTCCTGCTGAGAGCGTCGACTATCACATTTTTCTTACCCGGATGATACAAGATCTTACAATCATAGTCCTTGAAGAGCTTTATCCAATGCATTTTATTCATGTTGATATCCTTCTGGGTGAATATATTTTTATAGTATGTATAAATTTTAAATGTCTCCCCATACAGGTAGTGGCATCAGATCTTTAAGGCGTAAATAATGACGGCAAATTCCAAGTCATGGGTGGGATAATTTTTTTCACGAGTTTTCAACTGTTTGGACCCATAAGGTATGACCTTTCAATGCTGCATTAGAATGCAACCTAACCCTTAGTAGGACGCATCACTGTATATTGTATATGCACATGTCTCATTCGGCATAGCCAAAACTGGGCCGGTAGTCAATTGTTTTTTGAGTTCTATAAAGCTTTTTTCACATTCATCATTTTACTCAAACTTGATGTTTTTCTTCGTAAGTCGGGTCAGAGGGGCAACTATGCTTGAAAACCTTTCTACAAACCTGCGATAATAATTTTTTATAGCCAAAAAGCTTCGAACTTTCTTAATTGAAGCCAACTGCTTCCAACCCATCACTACATCAATCTTTTCGAGATTTCTGACACCTTATCCTTTGATATTATGTGCCATACGAAGGAAATCTACTCAAACCAAATCTCGTACTTACTCAATTTTGCATATAGTTTTTTTTCCTAAGAACCTATAAAACCTAAATTAGGTGCTAAGCATGATCCTCTTTACTCTTCGAATAGACTACGATATCATCAATAAACACTATAATAAACTGATCTAAGAACGACCTAAAAACCTTGTTCATTATGTTCATAAAAATGGCAGATGCATTGGTTAACCCGTATGGCATGACCAAGAACTCATAGTGCCCATACTAGTTCTGAAGGTCGTCTTAGGGATATCTTCTGCCTTGATCTTTACCTGATGGTAACCCAAAAGCAAGTCAATCTTAACGAAAATCTAAGTACCCTGTAACTGATCGAAAAGATCATCAATCCTAAGGAAATGATACTTATTCTTGATTGTGACCCTGTTTAATTCTCTGTAGTCAATGCACAACCTCAAATACCCATCACTTTTGCTTGCGAACGTGACTCTAGCACCCCAAGGAGATATATTGTGCCGGATGAATCCATTGTCATGTAATTCCTTGATCTGTTTCATCAGTTCATCAATATCAACATGACTCATTTGATATGGGGCAACCAAGATGGTTTGGGTGTTAGGCTGAAGATTTATGACAAATTCAACTTCTCGATCTACTTGCAGTCCTGGTGGTTCATCAGGGAATACGTCTGAAAAATATCCGACCACAGAAATATCTTGAATGCAAATTTCTTTCTTAGCCTTGTCTTGTATCACATCTGGGTTGGTTTCAGCATCCTGCTGTGTAAGGGTATAGACTCTACCCTGGATTAGAGGTCTGGTCTAATTATGATTCCGTAGGAACTCTCTCGCGTAGTGTTGGCCACTTCTGCATATGAGGCATCTGTTGTTGAGGCGATAGCAGAGTCGGTCCCCAAGGTCCTTACCATTATGCTGGCAAATCTTACTACGTCCTATTGCCGAGGCCTGAGGAGGTGCTTGTGTTGCGGGTCTAAGTATCTTGTTCTGCTAGTTCGGTGCAGTAGGTACTAGCATGTGATATGAAATTGAGGGCTTGAGGTTGCCCATTGCAAGAGGAAAGATACGAATTTTTTTTCTATCAGTTATATCTTGGCCAAAACTGTTGAGTAGGTGTTAAGGTCGAACACATACAGTTGTTGTCTAATCTCATAACGGAGACCACACTCAAACATACTTGCCTTTCTGCCTTTGTTCATCATGTTTTCCAGAGAGTATCGGTCTACCTCTAGAAAATTCAGGCATACTCTAACACTGTCATATGCCATTGGACCACTTGTGCAAACTCCATCTCCTTTAAATGCCAAAGATGTTCTGAAAGGTACTTTGCATTAAAAGCTACAAGAAACTATTCCTAGGTGACTCAGAGGGGTAGAGTGGCATGTTTCAGTTGCCACCGATGCCCTGCCTCACCCACGAGCATGTAAGTGGTAAGAATGACCTTCTTTTTGGAAACCACTCCAAGAGTTGTGAAGACCTTCTCCATCTTTGCTAGCCACTACTCAACTTCTTCAAAAGTGGATGCTCCTACAAAGATAGTGGGTTAAGAGTTTTGTACATTTCAATGTAGTTTGGGTCCATCACGAGTGGAGCTGGGTCCTACTGAAGAGGAACTGGATAATGCTGGGGAGGGATCAGGTGGCCCTGTGGCGGCACCTGATTGTATGGCGAGGGCACCGGATTGTACTATGGTGGTGCCAGATGATACAGTGGAGGAGCAGGGTTATATCGTGGCGGTATTGGATCCTCCCGTTGTGGGGGGTGGCTCATACTGTGGCAGTGGTGGATGAGGATCACATAGCTCCCTCCTCTCTTCCCTGCCTGTTGGGCAGAGATGAGTCTCTCCAGCATCTCGAAGAGTCGATCGACATCCTCTCGACGTGACCCCTCCCGAGCTACTCTGTTCAGTAAGGATCTTTCTCTTCTCATGTCATTATGCCTACATTTCACAACAAAGGGTTGAGATTTGAGTTGCATTAAATGATTCTAACCTTTTGTGTAAGGAATGATTTCGAGGAATGCGGCTCTGATACCAACTGTAAAGACCCAAAATTTAATTGAATGATAATATTAAATTAATAAGATATTAGTAGAAGCAATTAAGAATATAAGGTTTACATTCCTTGCACATTTTAATTAAAATGCCTAATAAAGCTATTGGAATGTCCCTTGAGGAAAATTAAAATAATAGAAAGAAAAATATAACTATAGACTTATGAGGTCAACCTCCGCTGCGCAACTCTGATAGGAAACAGGAGGCAACCTTCAATTACTAACTTTCCTATTACTCAGGATCTGGATTTTGATCGTCCTTATCTGAAATGGTTAATAAATGGGGATGACCTATAAACTAGCTCAGCAAGAATATCAATACTTTATAACTGAGACAAAAAGTTAAATGTTGATAAAAATCATAAACAACTAATGGAGTTATTTTCCTTCTTAGGTAACTTCATTTAATTCAAAAAAATGTTACTTTTATACTCACTTTTTAAGTTATCATATACTACTTATGAATGAAGAAATAATATAGCAATACGTTGAACACTCTAAGAAGCCAACAATATATAAAATTTACTTTTTTACCTACTTATCGATGTCGTTGGGGGTCCATAGGGATCCCCACTACACATGGATCCAATATTCAATCTATTAATCAACCAGTCATCCCCATACCTCCACCACTAATGGGCGCCAAAAGTATCACCGCCTCAATACCCCGTCTGATATGAGAGTGAACAAACACTTTTCAACCCTTCTGGTATGAGACTTCTCAGTCCTGTTCGATTGAGGATAATGTCCACGGTAGAGTTTGCCCTATATACTGAGTTTGTACACTTGGTAAGCCTTTTAGTTGGATATGTTAATTTAACACATGCATGTCCACATCATCAACTAGCCACCAGTTATATACAATAATCTTGTTTCATAATTACAGGAAAAATAAACGATAAACTAATAGACAATATAATTTAATTACTTAATAATTAAAGAGAGCACAATCAGGACATTCATTTTAAACCAATAAACTGATAGGGTTAAAATGGTTAAATAAATCAATAAACGAGAAGGCAATTAAACCTATGAATTAAAGTGCATGTACGAAGCAAACAATAATAGCCCAGCAATAAATGAACAGTACATATAAAATAAGCAATTACATACTGACTGGTTACTAGCTCCATTGGTGACTTGTATTTAATTAATTAGAGGTTGTTAAAATTCACAAATTCCACCATTTATTATTTATTAAATTTTAATTAACCTTAACAGGAGAAAGGATGATGGATTCTTACTATGTCTCATGTTCTAAACATCGTCTTTTTTCATTGCACTTTCCGACGGTTCTCGAATTTTTTTAGTTTTTCTGCAAAAATTGAAAACATGTGTCACATATCTCGAAAATACCCAAAAAATAGCTAAAATGGGGTTTTAAATTTTTTTGGACCGATTTAGGGTTCCAACACAGTGTCGCCGCCGTGCTCTAGCGCCGACTCCACCGCCTACGGTGGTGCTTCCTCTCGGTCTGGCCAGTTTCACCCAGTCCTGTGCGAAAACAAAACTCAAGATCAGGTGGCATCTATTGTCAAAAAAAGGAAAAAAATCAAAACTTATCAGCGGATGGGTTTTTTGGTGCAACAACTCCATCATTCCTTCCTCACGATCAGGGGTTTTCTTCGGTCATCTTGCACTAGAAAAGAGTCTGGAATCCAATGGTTAGAAAATGAAAGGAAATGGGAAGGGGATTTGGGTTCACTTAAGGGGTTTTGGGTCGTTCGCACGGCTGCTCAAACAAGCTCCACTCTCGGTTTTTGGCTTCCCCTTTGGTTTTTCAGCACTGATATGGGATTGGAGTGGCTTAGTTGCAAATTGAAACAGAAGAAAAACCTCACCTTCCAGCATCGGCGAGGGTTTTGGTGCAACGGTGACGGTGGCCGTCTTTTCTTCTAGCCGCCCTTCTTCTTCTTTTCCGGCGGGATAGTTGCGGCTAAGGTTAGGATTTTTGTAGAAAAGGAGTTTAAATACTCCTATTCATTCAATCCAAGTCGTTCGTTCGAGGAGGCGTGGCCCGATCTTAGTCGTTGGATCCATCTTATCTGGGGAATAAATCTTGACCGCACGATTGGATACAATTAGGACCGTTTGATCAGGTTAGAAGGGTAAATGAATCTGGGTCATTCATGTGCGCGAGAGTGGATCTAGACTATTGGATCGGTTAGCACATGAATTGCCTACGTGGCTTCTCGCGCGGATGCGTATTCGCGTGTCTACCACACAGCGCATGGTGATTGGTCACGCTGCTAACGTGGTGATCCTACGTGGCCTATTTTTCGTTATTTATAGTTTTGCCCCGGTTTTTTCAATTTTTTATCAAATCAGTCTTTTCTTATTTCCAGTTTGGCTTAAACTTTTGAAAATTATTTTCAATTACGACCAAAATGTATATTTCTTCAAAATTATTATAAAAAAAATTTAAATATCTAAATTTATTATTAATATAATTTCGATTATCTTGAGCCTAATTTTCGAGCTCGGGTCTTACATTAATAATATATTTGTATATAATTTGAGTCAAATCAGGTCTAATTACAAATTTAATTGGATCAAAACAAAACAAATTTAGTAAATTTGACATGATTCTAGGATAATCTCATAAGGATTATATATTTAAAACTTTGTTGGTTTTTAATTTTGAAAAATCCAATATATTTATTGTCTTTCCTCCACAATTTTAAGGATCAACTATTTTCTAAACATTTTCTTCAGTTCATTTCTCATTATTTTTTTCACTAATCGTCTTTCTTTATACATCATTCTTATACATATTGTTTTCATTTTGAAACATTGTTTCTAAGGCTTGATCTTTTAACACTACACACAATCAAACAATGATAAAAAAAAAAAATGACTTGAATAACAAGTAAAAATAAACTTAAATTATGAATGATCAAAATAAAATTAATAGTATAGAAATTTAAATAATGCATTTCCTACGCAATGATTTTGCAATCCATCAAATTATCATGAACTATCAAATGCAAAATAAACTAAATCATACTTCAATCTTGTATTGTAGACCAATGACTTTGGCACATAGACAAACCCACAACAAGTACCTTAATTATTCTTCTTTTTATACTTACTACACAGTTTATTTAATTTTAATTTTTGATAAGTTCTTTTGGTTTATTGATTTCTCTAATTCTCATATTATGCCTTTTCCTTTACTACTTCATTGTAATTAACCTTATATATATAACATATTAATATGATTATTATCAAATCAAATCACATAATTAAGAAACTTGTTATTGTAAGTTCTAAAGAACATTCTACATAAACTTCGAGTAAAAGCGACCTTTCTTGTCCAACAATCTTTTTTCTTTATTTCCTAAATAAAGAAAGTAAAGGAAAAGTAAAAAAATATATTTATGTCATTTTTTTTATTGATGTGTTGATTAAGGGGAACGGCTATGAGGATCGTATATTCTTTTAAGCTAGTTTCATTACATTTTTAAAGAATGATAACTCTATAACGACCCGAACCCCTCATTTAGAGTCTCGATCGCATCCCACTGTATAATAGTAAATAATTTACAGAAATGTCTCGCATAATCAATATTTAAGGATTTAAAAGGTACATCCCTTACACAACTTAGTGTTAAAATATCCAAAATCTATAAGGCGTGTCTAATCTTTGAATTAAATCTTTACTACAATGACATAAATAACTTTAATTACTATATAAATTTAGGTAAGATGGAGTGGAACAAGCTCCTAGTGAATCTCTCATCCTTTGAAAGTGGGGTCCTCAACGTCTTAATTTGGAAAGGATAGTGAATTAGGTTAATTATACTATCTCAATAAGGATATAAAAACCAAACAATGTAATGGCTCATCAAAGTATTGTAGAAAACGGTAAAACGGCCGATGGAACATTTACTTTTATAAAACTAACTTTAAAATTAGAAATATGTTTAATTTCCTCACTTCATACCCCCATTCCTCTAAGACAGAGTTCCCATTATTGCTTTTCATTACAATTTCATGCTTTCTTATAATTACTATCATATCACATCAAATTTATATTCAACTAACCTCATTTACATTCACAAATATCGTCAACTATATCAGACATGTAATCAGGTAGCTTCCATTTAAAAAATAATAATACTTTCAGTTCACGCAATCATCCATATATAACATTAAGATATCATTAGAATCATAATGAGAAGCATAATCAATACATATCTCAACAAATGTGAAACTTTGAGTTCCTTATCATTTCACCTGAGCAGGGTTATTTACCATTTCCATTTCCATTTCTATTTCTATTTCCATTACTTGTCATTTCCATTATCAGTATCACTAGGGGCCCATATAGATTCCTACTACACGTGATACAAACATTTCCTTTGCAATCATCAGTCGTCCTCATACCTCGTCCGGTATGAGTATTATTTAATCAATTTCCAACCCTGTCCGATATGGGACTTCCTAACCCCGTACGACTGATGACACATTCACGTTAGGATTCACCATATGTACCAAGTCTGTATACTCTCTCCCATGATACCCGGTAAACTTTTTTCTCTTCAAAGATTATTTATGTTTCATGTTCTAACTTTAGAACTCAAACATGATAGATATATTTTAAAATGAAAATTCACACCCAATTACGCGTATACATACATATCAAGCACACACACCACATATTAAACAGACAGTCTCATGCGTATATATATGTCAAACACACACAGTTTATTATTTATATCTAGATATAAACAATCAAATATAATTTATTTAACAGGTACTTGGCTTATGTATTTTACATATATATACAAATTATCTATATATATTTATATGACATCGCATGCACCCTTTATTTATACACACCTATACTGATGCGCACATTCTCAATAGACATATATATCAGAATGCACACTTACCACAATACGGGTATATAAACTGACACACGCACCCCACTCACACAAACAATCATGAATGGTCTTTCCCACGTGTCGGCTTGCAAAGTATGTCCACCCACCATGCAATACAAAATTCCAAATAACTAAATATAGTTACACAATCAATTATATACCAACACTTGCATAAAATCAGTTGAATCATCACCATCGACATCTCATATAAGTTAAATTCACAGTCACAATCAATTTCAGGCGACCTAAAGGTCAAACTTTGATTAAGCAATTACAAAGAGGGATGAGATATCCTTACCTGGAGTTTAGTTAGAAAAAGTATTGGAATCCTAAGTGCCACCGCACGAGCCTTTGCCGGAGTCAGCACTCGCTGCTGCAAATGTGCAAAAATCACCTAGAAAGTCGCGACATGCCAGTTCAAAATGAATCTTGCCAATTCGTCAGGTTTGGCCTCCCCGCGGTCCAGCAGCTCCTTCCTCGCCGCACACACACCTTCAAGTTTCCTTCTCCACCGTCGCATTGCATGCCAAGAGCAAATCTACCCTCTGTTAGCCGCACCTCCCTTCTTCTCTCTTGTTGCGACGTGACTCTTTCTTCCCATCACATCACGCGACGATCGCACACAAGCCTTTTTCTGCGGCCACCGTTTCTCTGCCTCACAAGGATCAGTTGCTCGCAGTGCTTCCCTTCTTCTTCTTCTCCTCCCCTCTCTCCCCTCTTAGGGTTTCTTTTCCTTTTTTTTTTCTTTTTATTTATTTATTATTATTATTCCATTTATTTTATTCCTTTTTTTTCCCTCTTTTTTTTATTGCTATAATCTTAATTGCATGAACAATATTCATATTCCTAAAAAAATATAAAAAATCACAATAAGTTACAATATTCAAAGTTAGCAAAAACATTAGTACATTTTAGAAAACAAAAGCAAAAGAAAGAAAAAGAACCTCTCATACTATTGGCTTCTTAAGTGGGTCCAAGGCTATTTTTGAGTAATCATTCTCATCGAGTAGCTCTAAAAATATATGATTAATTCGAACACAAAAACATTACAGGGATTAATTTGAACAAAATTGTAACATCTCGAACCCAAGATTTAGACTCGAAATAATGTAATTAAATCTCTAAAACGATAGTAAAAATGGTAGAGTTTAATTATTATTTTTAGATATATGGATTTTAGACAAATTTGAAAACAATTTTAGAAAGTAGGACGCAATGTAAATAAAAAAGGGGTGTATTTGAAAATTTTTTTGAAAACAATGGTCAAATTGCAAAAAGGAGAAATGCGGGTCACGTAGGTTAACCACGTCAGCAGCATGGCGAGTCAGAGCACGTCGTGTGGTGGACACGCTAGCATGGGCTCTATGCGGGTGATTCGAGTGCCAGGGCAATCTAACAGTCCGTGTTCACTCTCGCGTGCATGAACAGTCCAGATTGACTTTCAAGATAACCATGATCGGATGACCCATGTGTGTTCAATCGAACAGCCCAAATCTGTTTTCCTAATAAACGCGATCAGATGGCTGAGGAGGATCCATGCGGGCCTGGATGGACGGCCCAGATTGAGGGAGGGTAGGTCTTTAAGCATATTTTCCAACTGAAGCCCTACCCATGGCCGAACCCACCTCACCGAAGAAGAAGAATAAGAAGAAGGGCGGCCGAAAGAGAAGTCCAGCCACCGGCGCTGCTGCACTAGAGACCTAAAACGCACTAGTGAGTGTGGTTTTTCTGCCCATTCTTCCCATTTCTCTCCCATTTAGCTGCCTAACACATTTTTGATGCAGAATAACAAAAAAATGACCACGACCCCTGAGGAAGAACGTGGAGCTCGGCTAAGCCATCACATCAAAAGGCCGAAACTGTCGATAAACTTCGAATTTTCCTCTCTTTTTTACAGATAAACACCTCATAACCATGATTTAAACAGACTTTCACCAAGAAATGGTCAAAAACTACTTGACCGATAGGAGGTGCTATTGGAGAAAGAGGACCAGGTAGCGGCGCCACGCCAGAACTCCAACCCGACCCCTGATGAGATTTTTGTCTTTTTTCGGCCATTTCTCACGTATTTTCATACTATTTTGACGTACATTTCGATCTTAGTAGGAAAACTCTAGAAATTCAAGAATAAGGAACCGTAGTAAAAAAGACGATATTTTATACACTGACCCAGGGTAAGAATCCCTTGCTCCTTTTCCTTGTTTACGGTTAAATTGAAGTTAAACCGATAATAAATAGAAATTTTAGTTAATTGGCAATCTTTTAATTTATTAAGTATAGGTTGCCAATGGAGCTAGTAACCGGTCAATTTATGCTTGTTTTGAGTTTTAATTATAGTAATTATTTCTTAGTCATTTATTATATTTATCTATTCATTGTTCTATTTATTTAAGTTTATGCGTTTTAAGTCTATGGCTAACGTGATAAAGTTTCTTAATCTATGTTGTCCTATCATTCTATTGTGTGCATGATACGTTTATATCAGCATAATGCATGTTTATTTCACTCACGTACTCTGAAATATAAATTTCGTACTCATATGTTGTTTGTGATACAAATGTACGTGTCTTTTAAGGCTAAATAATGGGATCTTTTGGTTGTTTTATATTTTCTACAACTCATTGATTTTTCGTATTAGTAGTAAAGCGTTGATATTCTTATTGACGTAGTATAACTCACCTCTTTATTATTAATCATTTTAGATCAAGACGACCAAGATTCGGATCCTAAACAGTAAGAAACTAGTTAAGAGATTGCTTCTTCCATTTCGTCAGTTTCGAGTAGAAGTTAATCATATTTATTTTTTCTTATATTTTTCTCATTTAAGTTTCATAGATATTCTCGTAGTGTTATTGAATATTTTAAGTAAATTATACAAAAATGTAATCTTAATCTTCCACTAAATTATAGACTTCAGTATCATTTATTTGATTATTACTGAGTTATAAGCTTAGAATCCCTAGTAGGGATTTGGGCTTTTACAAAAACAAAATCGTAGAATTGTGAATTATGTGTTTGGACCAAAATAAATATATAATAATAATGTCATAAAGAAAAAGTAATATCTTAAATTATTGAAGGTTATTTAAGCAGTTTTCATCTATCTTAAAGCTCTACAAGTAGAGAATTTTCTTTTTAGAAAAAGAGGATCCTCTTGCACTAATCCATGCAACATCTTGATGTTCATTGTATTATGCCATCATAAGCAATTATTCTCATAACCTTGTATGATGATACATGAAATATTTGATACTTCGTATATTTAGTTTTTAATTTTTTGTTAAAAAAGATTATAGGTTTGTAAATATAAAAATGATGTTATTTTAGTTTTAGACAAAATAAATATTAAAATAAAAAATAAATAGGGTAAAAATTTATATGGCTTAATTGCTTGAAAGCAGTATGGTATATAATTATAATTTATTTAAAAAACTAAAATATAAATAATATAAATGAAATAAAAATATATAAATATAATTATAATTTGTATTTTGACACCCTTTATTCCAAATTCTAATTTCTATCAGTTTATTACCTCTTGATGTTTTGGATGTTAAAACCCATTTTTTATTTAAAATATTATAAAATTTTAATTAAATAAAAACATGAAATATATATATATATAATGAAAACCTAAATCTCTGAAACTTGCTGTGTACTCTCACGTTTTGTTTTCTTGTTTTGCCTGCAAAGTAACTTTCTTAACTCTCACAATTAAATTCAACCATTTATTTTTCTTCTGTTTTTTTTTTTTTTGTTTTTTTGTTTCCAAACAAAATTCCTTCACGTCTTTGGTTGATTTTGTTATATTGTTCATAATTAAAAATAATTAAATAAAAATACAATTAAAAAAATATAAATTAGAAACAGGATTTAATTTTTTAAAATATAAAAGAAAAAAGACTAAACAAATAATTAATTTTTAATTTTTTTAAGAGATCGAGTTTCATTATATCCGCAGGCGCTGAAGATAAGGCCCACGTCAGCACACAGCTCACGCGCATCATCACGTCTTCCCTAATCCAAAGGGCGTGTCACACACGCGCACTGATTACTTGGTGTGGGGCCTACCTCATCCCTAAAACTCTCTTCTTTTGCCTTTTAATATTCTCCCGCGGTTGCTTCAAAGGGACCTCATTAATTTTCTCTCTTAAAATTTTCTCGCATTCCAAACAAAAGAAAGAAAACCAGAGAAAAGAAGATAAAAGAAGCTGCAGATTGTACTAATCCTTTTCATCGTATCAGAAGGAGCAGTAGCTCTGTTTCCTCACTTTATCTCTCTCTCTTTCTGGAATCTGTCGAAGAATTCCCGAGAGAGAAACAAACAAGGCTTTTTCTATTATAACTCTCCACTTGTAACCTTGCGGTTAGATTCTCTCCAATCAAACGGCGGCTTTAGATAAAAGTCCCCGAGTTTATCCATTTGCCTTGGTTTTAGCAATTCAATCTTTAACCGAAAACAGATATAAATAAACCCTGTATAATTTCCTCAAATTTTCTCGGATTAGGTTTGGATATTTTCGCTTGCTCATTTTCTGCCAGACAAGAGAATGATGAGACGACAACAGCACCAGCAGCAGCAGCAACAAGATCATCAATCTAGGGTTTTCTATGAGCTGTCGGCTCTTGTCCTTAATCTCCTCAGATCGCCTCCGTCTTCGATTTCGTTAACGGATCATCCTCCGGCTGTTCCGCCGCAGGGGAGGAGACCACCATCGATGTCCTCGTCGTTTTCACAGATCTCGCCGGCGGGGTTTGCCTCGCTGCTACTTGGGGTATCGCTGGCTCTTATGCTGTGCGGATCGGTAACTTTCTTCATAGGTTTCATGTTGATGCCATGGGTTCTTGGTCTTATCATGGTCTTCTATGTCGTGGGGATTATATCGGCTGTTTCAATGGTGGGTCGGTCCATTCTTTGTTATGTCACGGCGCCACCATCTTTGCCACGAAAAGAAATTCCGGGTAAGGGATTCTTGCTTTAATCTCTTTAATTAGCTTTGGAAAAAAAGATGCTCTGTTTTTCTGCGGGCTTATGTTGTATGTTGTTATTGATTGCATGCTCTTTTGTTTTCTTTTTCTGGGAAGAGTCGTTTTGGGTAGATTGTAATTCTGCTTGTCTTGAAACGGTAGTCTCGTCATGTTTCTTCTTAGTTTCGGGCTTAAGATTTTCTTTTGGCGGTGATTAATCTTCAAATCAATTAATTTGCTCATTTATGTCTTTCTGATTGTGCCAGAGGTTGATTGGTTGAGAAACTACTGACTTTGAATGCCAAAACTGATGGTATATTGTCCATAAGATTTGTCGAGAATGAAAGCATCCCTACTAATCTTGAAAATATTCAGGGAAGGGCTTTCCCCACCTTTTGCACCAACAAACAGCAGGCAGCTGTAAGAGGATGTTTTGTTGTTACTTTTTATTGGGACGGGATGGTTGGATCCCCGTTTAGCTTAGCTTGTATCATTTATGTTTGTACGTTACGCTTTTATTTCAAAAAAACATGTTTGCACGTTACACGTTGATCTTTGCATTTACTATGTTCTTAAAAACTGCCAGATTATTATTTTGGTAGGTTTCAATTGAGATTAACCATGTGGGTCGTTAAGTGGCATGTGACATTAATTTGCACACTTCTTGGAGCTGAAATTGACTTAAGCTGTGCTTGAGCTGGGTAAGCTTAAAGCATTAATTCTCTTCGTAAGAGATCCAAGAAAGTCCAGGGTTGCTGTTGTCAGTCTATCGTGCTTCACAAGTGTTTTATATCCAGCTTTTATATGCTTTTCACTTTTAGTAGGCTTCTCCAGACGTAATAACATTAGTTTCATTAATTTTCATGGCATGGCATGAACTTGGTAGGAAGTTTTGCATCTCCTGTATGCTAAAGTTGGTGTTTGGGTGCTGTGCATGTAGATTTCCTTGTTTTGTTGACACCTTTTTTTTATGAAGGATGACTGATTAAGCTCCTTGTTTTCTGGCAATATTTCCTTGTAGCATGGAAGCTCTTGTGAAAGGAAGAGGTGGTTCAGGAGGATGACTGAATTCTGAATAGGAGAAAGGCCAGCTCTGGTGCTGCCTCAAACAATGCAGAGAAAATTATAGCTACTGAGGTTCTGCTGCAAGTATTTGATGCAGGAAATGTGGATAAATCTTTTTTTTGGTTGAGATGATACTGAAATATGTGGATATGGATTTCTTTACTTTTTAATTAGAAATAGCGAATTGTTTCAGTACCATAGTCTGTAATGATTTCCCACTGATGAGGAGAAATGGGAGGTTTATTCCGGTGTCATTCTTATATTCAATATTTGACAAATTTATATTGGTGAGTTCATCTCTTGAGAGTTCTGTTGTTGTAACATTAGATATCACAGCATATTTAATTTTCTGAATTAGAGTAAAAGAGAAGGTTTTCCTGCTTCAAACTAAGATGTGTTTTAGGTGGTTTTGGATGATCTGAGAAACTTTTTCCCATTTGAATGTTTAGGTTGATTGAAATTTCTGGCTTATCTTTTTTGTTGGGTGAATATAAATAACTTCTGAATTAGAGTTAACAGCTCGTGAGATGCGATTAGCTGTTGTCTTCTGGTGCACTTTTCTTTGCTCTTTTTTCTTGATTTTTCTTTTGGTGGGGTCACACAGTCTTTTAGCCCATAGCTTGAGATCATTTGAGGATCACGTGGGCTGTACCGATCCCTTGATGCAGTTTTGTTGATTTGTAGATATAGAGACATGTTGATATTAGTCAATGTAGGGTAGGTTTAAGATAATTATTGAAGTTTGGTTGTATGGGGGAGAATGGGACAGTGTCCTGAATGAAGGGTGGCATGTCATCTCAGAAGCAGTTGTGAGTTACTGAGTGACTCTTTGTTTTTTATTTTAATTGGAAGTATAAGTTTGACCAGACATTTTGTAAAATGGAAACTTGGAAATAGTTGCTTTCTAGTTGTAACTTGTGCAGGTTATCAATAGTTTCAATGAATTGTTTATTGACCTCGGCTTTATTATTTTATTGATCTACTATAATAAATGTAATACCCATCAAGCCCAATGTCTTCTTCGGCCCAATAAATAAAAAGGAGACCCCGCCCAAGTCCAAACTGCAGGCCTTGCACGAACAGCCTCCCTTTCCTTCTTCTCATCTGTAACACAACAAGGGTTTTGAGGGTGATGTTAGTAGAAAAAAAAAGGGGAGGAAGTTTGACTGAGGAGGAAAAGAGATTAAGCGATTCTCGAAAGGCTAAGGTGATTGAGAGAATCGTTGCTGTGTTGAGATCGATAGAGGCAAGAGGTAATATAAATTCGAGTTTTAAACACTGAAAATGGGATTTTGTAATTAAATCTTACAATGTGATTGATGTTTGGTGTAATGAACCCTAGAAGAGAGAGAGGACTAACAGAGAGGATAGGGAGCTGTGAAATCAGAGGAGTGTCGGTGAGGAAGGAAATCGAGAGGAGTAGGTGAAATGGTGAGGAACTCGAACGGGAGGGATGATGCAGAAATGAGACCGTGTATATAGATATAGATCGGTATATGTATAGGTACTGGAATATCACCAGAGGGAAAAATCAATTCGAAAATGAAGAGATTAGACAAGGAGTGTTTGACAGTCATTAAAGAGAGAGAAAACTCGAGATTTTGAAGTTTAGGTTGGGGAGGGAGTATGGAACGGAGACTGTGGTGGTTTTAGTGTCTTGAGAGTGACGGTTAGGAGGGATGAGAGAGAGAGAGATACATGGGAGGGTAAGAGGAAAACAGGAAGTTGGGATGGACGTCCATACAGTATGAAAGGAGGGGAGAGAGTGGCAATAACGATGTGTGTGTGTGTTTGTGTATGATACATGACAGGAATAATAAAAATGTGAAAACTGTATGTACTCCGTTTGCACGCGTATGTAGGTGATGAATTACTCTGCGTGCTGATTGAGTATGTATGCCTATATGAAATATTCTGCATGTTTGTTGTCGAATATGCATGCTTATATGATGATTGATTGTGATTGTGAAAATTGTATAAATGTAGTCATGGTATTTTCCTAGAGTGGGAATGTCGATATTGGCTGTTGATAGTTGTTGGTAATGGAACATGGGAGAACTGCCGATATTGGTGATGACTGAGGCTCACCTGGAGGGTAACAGTACGAGTCTGTGGCAAGCTTGGGGTGGATTACTGGCCATAGTAAGTTGGATCGTCGATATTGGTGATGACTGGGGGTTATCGGGAGGGTAACGGCGTGGGTGTGTGGTCGGTTTATGGTCGAATGTGGGCGGAAATGGGAATAAGTTAGGTCGCTGATATTGGTGATGGATGGGGATTACCTGAATGGATAACAGTGTGAGTGGGTGGCCGATTAAGGGTCAAGTAGTGGCAGAAATGGAGGTGAATTGGGTTACCGATATTGGCGATGGCTGAGGGGTTTATCTGGAGAGTAATAGTGTGGGTGTGTGGCCGATTTATGATCAAGTTGACAGGTGCTTTGGGTACTGTTGTATGGTCTATAGAGGTGACCTCACGTGGTAAGAGTCGGTAAGAGTTGACGGTCTTTTTTTGAGGAGAGTTGTAATTATAGTGGTGGTAAGCGAGAAAGAGGGGAAGATTGTGGGTAAGCGAGAAAGAGGGGAAGATTGTGGGTAAGGGGAGACGAAGAGGCTAATAGAAGTAAGAATATAGGAAGTGGGACACTAATGTAGGCATTTAATTGGGTTTTCATGTTATGTTTATGATTTGAATTTGTGTATACTCATTACTTAACATTTACAGATAATGTAGTACAGGAAACTGGACCAGAGTTGCACTCTTCTGAGCTTAGCGTGCAGAGGAGACTGGATGGGAAGCGTGGATAGTGCACCGAAATACTTGTATAGTTAGTGGAAAGTAGACTATTTTAAAATAAAAACAGTGTAATTGTAATCTACAGTATTAATATATGTATGATGGAGAAACTTTAGACATTGAATGATTAAATTTAAATATTTATTATGTACCGGATTACATAGTGTTGAGAGAATTTGGTTATGAAATAAAATGTCATACTAGATATGCAGCCAGGGTCGTCGTACCGCCTCTAAAATTAAGATCGGGGCATTACAATAAAATTATAATATTAATTTATTGTAATATTTTATATTATTATGAATAATTTAAAAAATAACAGTAATTTACAATTAATATTTATATTGGATAGACAAATAAAATAACTATATTAAAATAATTTAAAATATTTAGAATATTATGTAAATGCTAATTTATGATTTAACTTTTTAAAAATTTACTATTTATTTCATATTATAACTAACGAAATATGATATTAAATTTTATATATTAATAATATTTAATAATATTTTTTATAGTAAATTTTATACGATATTTGTTATTATACTACTTTTATTATAAAATTATTTTTAATGAAAATTATTTTAAAATATTTTTATTAAAAATATTTTAAAAATAATTTTCGATAAAATCAAATTTGAAAATATTCTAAATAATTTTTGTTAAAAAAATTTAAAAGATGCTTTAAAAATAATTTTAAATGAAAGTAGTTTTAATTGACGTCAGTTTACTGTAAAAAAATGCTTATAATATAAAATTTGATATTATATATAATTAATTATTTTACAAGATTGGTAATAAATAATAAAAAAAAAATTGCAGATAACAAAATTATTCTTATAATTATTTGAAATTTTGTAGTAATTTAAATTTTTTCAAAATATTTATTTTATTTTAATTATTTTTAATTAACATTAGTTTTAAATTATTATTATTTAATTTTAAAAATGAAAATTGTAACACCCAAAAAAAAAATTCTTTTATTATTTTATTTGGAATTTTGTTTATTTTATTTTATTTTAATAATTAATTTATAAGATTTTAATTTAATTTAATTTAATTTAATAGAAATAATAATAATAATAATAATAAAATTGGGTAAAATATTTTTAGGATTTAATTGAAATCGATTTTAGAAAAAAATAGTGAAAATTTAGATTATGTGGGTGTTTTTGAAAAGAAAATCGAAAACCGTAGGTCAAAACGCAATTTAGAAAAATATCGCCACGTCAGCAGCCGGTCAACAGCCCCGGCCAACCAGGACACGCCGCGTGGCAGGGACACTGACGCAGGACGGAGACACATGGGCGATCCGCGTGCGCGCGATCGGACGGCCTAGATCCGTTCCCGCGCGCACGGACGGCCCAGATCAAAAGCGCGCATGGACGACCCAGATCTCACGCATGTGGACGGCCCAGATTTGATCACGCACGGATGGCCCAGATCGCATCACGATGGACGACTCAGATTTATTTCTAATTTAATCGCGATCGGACGGCCCAGATTAAATCATGATGGACGGCTCATATTAAAAGGAGAAGGTTATAAATAATCGCATCCACACCCAACCCCAAACTCTAACCGCCAGAACCCTCGCCGGAGAAGACGGCCCAGTCACCGGAGGAATCGGCCGCCGCCACCCGCCGCCACACCGGAGGATTTTTTGGCTGCCAAACGAGGTAAAATTTCTCTTCTTGGCTCATTTTTCGATGCTGAACCTCCCTGTGGCCAAATCAAAGCCAAACCAACAGCCGATTGGCCGAAAAATACCGCTGAAGTCCAGCGGTGCCACCGCGGGTTTTCTCAATTTTTGCCTCCGATGAGGCCCTTCCCGGTTCCCGTTCGATGTAATTTTTATACCACTATGACCACCGTCCTTTTCTCTACAGGTTGAACGGAGCAAAACACCAAATCGCAACTCGTGCCGGAGGAGTCGTCGTACTCGAGAGCTTCGCCACAGGTAAGTCTCAGTTTTCTGGAATTTTTTGGCCCACCGAGGGCCCTAGGGGTGTTTTATCACAGGAAACAATGCAAGTTTGGGCGAATTCGACCGAAAACGGCCAACCCGAGGCGGATCGCCGCCGCCGTGCCAGAATCCCGAAATTGGCCGAAAGGGCCCTGGGTCTGATTTGAAATTTTTTAGGGACATGTGCAGGTACCAGAAGTGTGTTTCAGTTTCTGGAAAAAAAATTTAGAGAATCTAGGGACTGCCCGTAGGGGTAGTGAGAACCTAATTTCAGACTCCAAAATAAGTAAGGATCTCTCACCCTATTTTCTATCACGGCATTAAAGCTTAATAAATGATAAAACGGTATTTTATGAATTAATAGATATGTATAATTAATGAAGATTGCTAATGGGGCCCGAACCTGATGTATTTGTCGGTCTGTTCTTGCTTGATTTATTTTACAGTTTTAAATGCATTATGGTATTTGATCTATTTATTTTATGGTTTTGAATCCATAAATCACGGTTTTATTTATTATAGTTTGAATTATTGTGAACCCGATGTTGTGTTGCCTTGTTTGGTGTCTATTACTGGTTTACGTGTTTATGTTTGATTGGATAAGTGAAATTAAGAAAAATGAAAAAATGTGTAACAGCCCCGGAAATTCATAATGAAATGTATATCAAAAATATCAAATGCGAAAGCGAAGTCAAAATTTGAATAACATCCCTTACACTAAAACCAAAAACGTGCTCACAAAATATAAAAGATCAAACTACCTAAAGGAGAAACTTGAAAGTAAAAGCTACGAATATGACTATGGAGTCTTTAGGCATCCCCTTCGTCGTCCTCATGCGGAACCGGCTCGGGAACGATGTCCTCTTGATCTGAAATGATTAAATAAGGAATGAGCTACACTAGCCCAGTAAAGACATCACAATATCTCACCGTCACGGAGGTAAAGGTGGGTAGAAAACACAAAAAGACCAATGGAGCATAATTTACAACAAATCCTTTTATTCATAATAAAACATTTACCATTCACTTACCTCGGTGAAATTCATAAAACAATATACGAAAGCAATAACATCATCATCATCATGAAACCATATGTATAAACTGTATAACATAATACCTATCAAGCTTTTCGTAATTCAATCGTTACACAACATATTTTCCTCATTTACCAGCCCACTAGTATCCATGGGGATCCATAGGGGTCCCGCTACCCGTTAACCCTTAACACTTGAAATCATATTCTAGGGCCGTCCCCATACCCCGTCCGGTATGGGCGCCAAACCATAGACCTCATTACCCCGTCCGGTATGAGGGTGAAACGGGCCGTCCCGATACCCCGTCCGGTATGGGCGCCAAAACACATAAGATCTCCATACCCCGTCCGGTATGGGAGACCACAATCCCGGTAGGGTTCCCTACGGACCCGGTCCGTCCACCATCTCTCATGATATCTAGTCAGGCTGAACACATTATACAATTTCCATTTACATAATCTTTCATTCTCATTTTTCCTCAATCAGCATTATCAATCACATACAAACAAGCAAAACGATAATTTATGCCAAACAGACAACATACAACATCAATATCCCGGTCATTCAATTCATAATCAATAAAACAGTAAAATATGCACACGAAACTATAAAATGAAAACATGAACCTCATGCTGCATTTAAAATTGTAAAACAGGCCAAATAACAGTTAACCGACAAACACACTAGACTCGGGCTCCATTAGCAACCTTAAGCAATTTCACACATTCGTTGATTCATGAAATACCGTTTTATCATTTATTGAACTTTAAAACCGTGATAGGAAATAGGGTGAGGGGTCCTTACACGTTTCGGGGTCCGAACAAGGCTTCACAGTGCGCCTACAGGCTGTCCCCAATTTTTTCTGAATTTTTTCCGGGGAACTAAAACGCAGTACTGGTACCTGCACGTGTTCCAAAAAATCCCAAATTAGGCCCAGGGCCCCTTTCGGCCAATATCGCAACTCCGGCATGGCGGCTCCGCCGTGCTCCGGCGACGGCGCCGCCGCTTGCGGCGGCGGTTCGCCTCGGGTTGGCCGTTTTCGGCCGAATTTGGCCACACTCGCATTGGTTCCTGTAATAAAACAACCCTACGGCCCTCGGGGGGCCGAAAATTTACAGAAAACCGAAGCTTACCGGCGGCGGTGCTCTCGGGTGCGGTGGCTCTCCTGTGAAGTTCGTGTTTTGGTGATTCGGCTCCGATCAACCTGTAGAGAAAAGAATGGTGATCACGGTGATATAAAAATTGCATTAAACGGAGGCCGGGAAGGGCCTCATCGGAGGCAAAAATTGAGAAGGGGCGCGGCGGCGCCGCTGGCTTTCGGCCGTGTTTTTCGGCCGTTTGGCCGAGATTTTGGCTCCGATTTGGCCACTAGGGAAATCAGCGTGGAAAAACGAGTCGGGGGTATGAAATTTACCTCGATCGGCGGTCAAAAATCCCTCCGGTGCGGCGGCGGGTGGCGGCGGCCGGCTTCTGGTTCGTCTTCTCCGGCGAGGGCAGGCGGCTAGGGTTTGGGGTCTGGTGTGGGGGTCTTATTTATACTCTTTTGCCTTTTGATCTCAGCCGTCCATTTTGATTCAATCTGGGCCGTCCGTGCGATTAAATCTGGGCCGTCCGTGCGCGCGATTGATTTGGGCCATCCGATCGCGTGCACGCGGATCGCCAACGTGGTCCATCCCCGGTCGACGTGGTTTTGCCACGTGGCAGGTCCTGGTTGGCCAGGATTGCTGACTGGGTCTGCTGACGTGGCACGCGTGGTTTTTTTTTTTTTTTTTTTTCAATTTCCCCGGGCGCTACAAAATGTATGTGAATTGATAAATGGATAATGTCAACAGCCTGACTAGATATCCTGGGAGATGGTGGACGGACTGGGTCCATAGGGAACCCTACCGGAAACGTGGTCTCTCATATCGGACATGGTATGGAGACTTTGTGTTTTGGTGCCCATACCAAATGAGGTATAGGGACGACCCGTTTCACCCTCAAACCGGACGGGGTATTGAGGTTTATGGTTTTGGCACCCATACCGGACAGGCTATAGGGACGGCTCTGGAATTAAGTTATTAATGTGAATGGTTCACGTGTAGCGGGGACCCCCTATGGATCCCCATGGATACTAGTAGGCTGATAAAAGAGGGAATTTGTTGTCTGATGATTGAAATACAAATGTATGATATGTGTTATGTTACAGAGTGTGCATGATCTTATGATGTTTATGATGTTATTATTTCTCATAAGTTGTTTTCATGAATCTCACTGAGGTAAGTGGACAGTAAAATTTTTTATTATTGATAAATGAGTTTATTATAAATTATGCTCCATTGGTCATTTTTGTTTTTTACCAACCTTTACTTCTGTGACAGTGAGATAGTGTGATGTCTTTACTGAGCTAGTGTAGCTCATTCCTTACTTAACCATTTCAGATCAGGAAGACTTGGTTCCCGAACCCGTTCTGCAGGAAGACAGTGAGTAGAAGCCAAAGAATTTATTAGTTTCCTTATAGCATTCATTCATAATATTTTCTTTAAGTTAGTTTATTCTTTCTTACGTTTAATTCATTTTGGTTATTGTGTAAGGGATGTTAATCATAATCTATTTTATTTCGCTTCCGCACTTAGAATAAATATATACATTTTCTTTTAATTTTCGGAGCCGTTATAAAAATTATTTGAGTAATTGGTAATAGATATAACACTATTAATAATAAATTATTTTATATTTTCAATTAGTAAAATTAGTAAAAGATAAAATAAAAGGCAAACTTATTAAAAAATATTATTTACCTCTTTGAACATAACTAGTAATTTAGAAGCAAATATTTTTATTTTAAAATTTTATTTTTATCAAAAGCTTAAGATAAATTATAACTTTTTTACAAAAAATTTTTATTTTTAACCAGACTTTTTCTTTTAGTCATTACCAAAATCATGGCTTTATGTTTATGTTCTTCAAGAAAATCTATGCCAAACACTTAGAATCATAATTACTTTTAGTTAAAAAGTTACTTTATATTAGGTAAATAATATTTTTAAGAGTAGGGTATATAAAAGCTTTAATGTTTGAATACAGTTGTTGTTGTTGTTATTATTATTATTATTTATTTTTTATAAATTAAAATATTATATTTAATTGTTTACTGTGAAATGGCAAAAAATTACTGTAATGGTATCAGAGAATGATTAATTTCTGTTTACTTGCTTGTAGAATGACTCCCAATATTGGCCATTCATCAATGGGCAATTTAACAGTGGCCATTTACATTTTTAATTTTCATTTTATCATTATCTCATTTTTTTTTTAGGGGAAAAAAAAGAGGACAAAATAGAAATACCATTTTACCCATAGTAGTAGTCCTAGACCCTAATAAGTTTATCAGCTCTTTGTCAATGATACATGTGGAAAGTTGCCTCACACCAACCCTTAGATAAATATATATAGATATATATTTGTTTTCTGAGCAATATTCTTTATTTTTCTTTTTATGTATTTCTTTTCCTTCGCTCATGTTTCTGGATGACCACTTGTAATTTTTAAAAAGATTTATATTTGTAAATTAGAATTTTTTTTAAGATTTCATTTTAATCAAAACTGAGATTTCTCAACATAACCGAGAGAATACTTCTATTGAAATTTTAGTATGTCTTCCTAATCGTTATGATCACTGTAATCACTATTTATCTTAATAATTGACTTATATGGATGCATGTGGTGAGCAATTAATTCACAACGACATTATTATTCCTAACAAGTTGATGGTATGTAGCAGTTTATTCTTAAAGGGAGTCACTTTTACATTATTTTTTATTAGTTGGTAATTTTCAGAAAAATTACTCAAAATATGAAAAGTCCATAGCAAATTACTTAATAGATGAATAACTCATGAAAACATGTCCCATTTTGAGAAGGTCCGTCCAATGAGTTGAAGGCTCAACAAAATAGAGTCATTTTCAAGGGGTCATTCAATAGACAGGAAAAATCTTCTCAAGCAAAATTATTTATAAAAGTGTTCCAGAAGGTGAAAGATATAAAATAAATTCCATATAGAGGAAGTTATCAAATGAGTATAAGTTTTTCAAAAAAGATCTGTTTAAGAGGAGGTTTAAAGCTAGTTTTCTTTTTCAAGTTACTCAATAAGTAAAAATTTTCAAGGTTATCACCCAATAAGTGAAAAATACAAAAAGTATGATTATTTTGAAAAATACAACCCAAAAAATAAAGATAAAATATTTTTCAAGGAAAATTAGCCAATTAAATAAGTTATTTCAAAAGATATCACTCAAGTGAATTGGAGATTTAAAGTAGATTATTTTAAAAGAGGTTACCTATAAGCTGAAGGTTCAAAATAGATTTATTTTCAATGAGATAACTTACTAGGTGGATGACAAATCTTGTTTAATTTTTAATGAAGGGTTTGGATTCTAAGGGTAGGTCATTTTCAACAAATGAATTTAGTCTTGAAAGGTGAAAAGAACATTTTTTCCGATCTAAAGACACTTTACGTTCTCATTCGATACTATTTTTATGCTCTTCACTTTTGGCTTCATGTTTGTAGATATGGTGTCATAAATGCCTCGTCGATGTTTCAAATTATAATGTTTCTCTCTCTCTCTCTCTCTCCATCTCTCTATTTTTTCTTGTTTTTTTTCATTTCATGATTTTTCTTATTCTTTCTCTTTTTTTTGCTCACTATTTCTCTTTGTATCTTTTTAGTTCTTTATTTTTTATTATTTGCACTCATTGTTTCCACTTCATGCGTTCTAAAAGTTTTTCTAAATACAAGCCACATGAACTTCATGTCTAACAAATGATGTTCAAAATCTCTTTCAAGTGAAAGATTTTTTCCCTTGGTTGACATAATATTTCGTTTATGGTATTCAAACAAAATTACTTAGAGATTGAAGGCAAGTCTAGACAAAAGATTAAAAAAATAGTGAATTTTCATTAATAAAAAATATTCATGAAATGCATAATTAAAAAACAAATGATTTATCCTATATTTTGTCTCTTTATGGATAGGTCAAGCATAGGACCGTATTTGAGGTTAGTGTCTTAATTCAGACAAAGAAAACAAACATATCCAATCACTAAAGGTCTTATACCAAGGGTAAGCTTAAGTCAATAAAAACACCTTCAATTTGCATTCTAAGGGTCATAGAGGTCTTTTGAATGCCTTGGTTGGTAAGAACCAAAAGTGCTCTTTGTTAAGTGATAATGCCCCTTGGTCATTATTTGGACTTAATAATTTTATTTAGGTAATTTTGTTGAGAAAAATAAATATTATTTTTTGATAAATGATAGTTCTTAATTTTTTTTGACAATTATTTATGAGCTTTTGAAGTATTTGATTTAGCCAATGGTTAAATAAGGAACAAAAAACATTAAGATTAAGGTCAATCAAAAATTAATGCTCAAGAAAATAAAGTTTTAAAAAATAATATTTTTATGATTTTCAATCAAGTTTTCAAAATTGAGCTTTTACATGAAAAATATTATGAAAACTAAATTTGTGGATAAAATATATTGAAGGATGAAACTGGTTTTGGAAGTAACAAATGGGATGTGATGGTTTTTTTATCGCACAAACTGTCTTCTATTTATGTAGTAAGAGATGTTATATGATGATCCTTTCATCACACAAAATGTTTTACTTAAGGTAGTAAAAATCAAAAGTAGTTGTGGAATGTGACAAAAATTTCATCATATTAATACGAAAGACAATTTTTAAAAAATGCAATTTCGATATTAAAAATCATAAAACACTTTTATCAATGTGAGTAACAACTACTTCTCAGCTCCATTATAAACGTTACTTATTTACCACATTTATTACAACTTCCAGAAAGAAATTTTGAATATTGAGATAAAAACTTTCATCTTTATCTCTTGAGCCCTACTTTTTGATATTCCTAGCTCTACATCTTATTCATCTAATCTTTGAAAAAGAAAATCTTGCACTTCAACTAGTTCATCCACTCTTCAAAATATAAAAAAACTTGTACTAATCTTGTCTATCTACTCTAAAAAAACTTGTACCTCTTCATCTATATCTTTTAGAGTTGTAATAAAAGGATTGGGGAATCCCTTAAGGGGAAGTTCTGCCTACGTGAAAGAAGAAATCTTGTGAAGGAGAGAAAAACTCTCATGTATGAAAGAGAAGTGTCTTGCAAAAGAGTGTGAGAAGCTCTTCTAAAAGAGTGTGAGAAGCTATTATGAAAAAAGTAAAAGGACCTAATAAAAGAGAAAGAAACTCTTGTAGAATAGGATGAATCTCTTGTAAAAAAAGAGCTAGACACTATAAACTAGCATTTATAAAAAGCTTGTTGAAGCTTAGTGAAATACTTAATGAGGGGACGTAAGCACATGTGGATGCAACTTTATTATTCTTATCATTATTATTATAAATATTTTTGTTGTATCAAGATAAAATTGAAGTATAACAAATATACTTACCATAGTAAGTACACCTTTACTTTAATAACGCCTTTCACATATGAAATTCCTAGTTTTAGCCCTAAGCATACCACACACTAAATATAGTTATTTCTCACCACCAACTTTTATAATTCACTTAGCTTTGAAAAATGAAGCATCATTTGTGCTCGATGCTAGGGGTTTTTTTTGCATCAACCATTGACTTTTTTTGTTTTTCTCTTTTTGATATCGAATGTGTAAAAATACATGTTTATATAATTGTAAATATATTTCCTTTGTTTTTTGTTGTTAATTTTTGATGAAGATCTAATTTATTCAAGAACATTCTGTCAATAAATTGCATGTCTTTTTACGTATTAAAAAATTAAAGTAAAGTTTATGTGACATCCTAAATGCTAATTAAGGCATGAAGGTGTCAGATACAGAAACATATTACAAATGCAATATAAAAATTATATGCAGCGAAACAAATTAATACAAATCTCTTACAAAATATATGAGTTTCAATTACACATATATATAATTGAGACCATAAGTGATAAGAAAATACAAAATATCAAAATACAAAAAGGGTCACTTATATCATTATGCTATTGGACTCATTAAAGTACGAGAATAATCATGCACTCAAGGTTTGCAGATCTACAGGATCTTCATAGATTTCAAGGTGTAGATCAACAGACGGTTCTTCACTATCTTCCTCATCTGAGAGGGGGTATGAAAAGAGTGAGTTTCATATGCTCGGTAAAAAAAAACAATATTTAAATAACATCATAAGATTTAAAAGGTAAATAATTATATCATGAACACTTACCATTAGGTCATGTCAGAGTCCTATCATACCTTATGAAAATAATTTATTTATTAAAAAACATAATGTCATAGTCATCACAATCAAAATCAAACATCAAACTTGACAATAGAGAAAATCAAATAAATAATGAAATACTCAGATTTTCGTGTTATGCTTCGTGAAGTCGTTCCGACTTCCATCTCTGAGGATAGATACAGATTTCTGACTACCCATATGGAATGGTCAGTTCAGATACAGATAACGGCAATTTGCTTAGGTATATTTTTTGCTAGCCAAACCATGGTACGATTATGACTACGACCATACGACCATAGTGGTCCTATCAAATATTCCATAGCCACGACAGTACTTAGCTAAATATGACTCCTAATAGATATTCGCGTGACCGCTCTTATCAGAGGGTACATCCTCATCCACAGATAGCGGTGCTCTCACGTCTTTTTAGACCAGATGGAGGAGAAAAAAACAGATATCGCTCAGAGATAAAAAAATCTAACAAGATACTTGATGTAATATGCATGTCAATATAGATACATACATACTTCAGACCATTCAGACTTCATTCTACTTTTTTTTTTAATTTTTTAGTTTTTAAATAATCTTACCAGTTTCATATTATTTTATTTACATGCAAATCATCAAGTGCCTATAAACATATAACATGCTTGAAATTAAGAACAATCCCCTTTATTAGAACTACTAAACATAAAATGTAACATCCAAACTCGAAAATTTAGCCTGGGATAAATTTTTGAATTAATAAACATATATATAATTATTTCATAGTTTATTTTAATTTTTTAGAAATTTTAAGAAAAATAGAATCATGAATGAAATTGAAAACAATTCTGGAAAAAAAGGGTGAAATTTTGAATAAGAGAGGTGTTTTTAAAAAGAAATTTGAAAACATAGGGTAAAATTACAAAGAGAAAATTTGGTCACATGGGACGGCCCAATCAGCGGCCACAACATGTCAGAACGTGCCACATGGTAGACATGCTGACATCGGCTCCACGTAGGAGGCCACGTGGGTAATTCGCGTGTTTGGGCGATCCAATGGTCCAGATCGCATCGTGTGCGCACGAATGACCCAGATGCATTCCCTCTTCAGACGCGATCGGACAGGTAGGATTGATCGCGATTGATGACCCAGCGGTTCCGGTAAGTAGGTAAAAGGATAAGTAGTCATTCTTACTCACTTGAATATAAAATCATAATGTTATTTGAGTTATTGTCTTCGTAGGTCAATTTTGGAAACTTCTAACGATAAGTATAGAATAAACGATTTTTATGATAAATGAATTTACCTGAATTAATGGCTCCATTAGTTGCTTTATAATTTTTACCAACCTTCAATTTTTTGTATCAATGATTAGTGTGATATTCTTACTGTGGTAGTGTAGCTAATCCCCCTATATAACTATTTCAGATCAAGAAAATCAAGATTCAAATCTTGAACAACAGGAGGGTTGCGAGTAAAGGTTACCTCTCGAACTCCATCAAAGTTATCAGTGGAAGTTAACCCTATAGGATTTTAGTTTCATTTCTATTTTTGTTATTTTAACTCTTTTTATAGATATTTTTGTGGCCTTATTGGGCATCCAAATTTACTGTGTAAGGAATGTAAACCCTAATTATTATTTACTTTTGCTATTTTAATATATATTCCTTTCATTAAGGTTTTAAGTCTTTATAGTTGGTATTAGAGTCGCGTTCCTCGAAACCATTCCTTACACAGAGATTTAAAAACACTGGAATACAACCCGTCACTCAACCATCTCTTGTGAAATGCAGCTACAAGGAGATGAGGAGAGGAAGACCTCCACTAAACTGAGCAACTTAGAATGGGTCACTTTGAGAGGATATCTATCGACTCTTTGAGATACTTAAGAGATTTATCTTTACCTAGTAGGCTTGGAAAGAAAGGATGGAACTGTCTGATCCTCCATTGTTGCCATATTTTGAGCCACTTTTGCAACGAGAAGATCTGGTGCCACCCCGATACAACCCTACTCCTCCACCATATCATTTGGCACCGCTACAGTAAATTTGGTTGCCCTACCACACAACCAGGTGCTGCCATAAGGCCACCTAGCCCCTCCCCAGCATTATTCAGTCCCTCTTCCATGGGACCTAGCTCTACCCATGATGGACCGATGCTACATTGAGAAGTATAAGAGATAAACTAATCTACCTTTACAAGGGTATCCTACTTCGAATAGGCCAAGTATTAGTTAACAGAGACAGGAAAGACCTTTGTAACTCTTGAGTTAGTTCTCGAACAGAAGATTATACTTGCTACCTACATGCTTATGGATGAGATAGGTCGCTGGTGGCAGCTGAAGCAAGCCACCCTGTCCATTCCAATCACTTGAAAATAATTCCTGGTAGCCTTCAATGCAAAGTACCTCCTAAAGCATCTTCGACATTTGAAGAAAATGGAGTTTGCACACCTGATCCAGGACGATATGATAGTGTCAAAGTATGTTTGAAAGTTCCTAGAGTTGGGCCAGTATTCTCTTTAAAGTATGATGGATGAAGGCAGAAAGATAAAAAAGTTTGAGTGGGGCCTTTGTTTTGAGATCAGGCAACAACTGTATATGTTCGAGCTCAATAGTTCTAATCAATGCACGGCTAGTAGAGAGGAACCTTCGTATCTTTTCTCCAACAATGGGCAATTCCAAACCCCCGGTTCCACACTACAGACCAGTATCTACTGTATCAATTCAGGACAGAACTTACACCCTCACCTAGTAGGATGTTGAAGCCAATCCGAATGTAATATAGGGCACGTACACTATCTGTAATCATCTTGCACATGTTTTTATTGATACTAGTGTTTCACATTCTTTTGTCTCATATGCTTTTGCAAAAAATTTAAATGTGTTATTGAAAAATCTTGATTCTGTATTGTTTGTGTCTACTCTTAGGTATGGGACACTACCAGGGGAGGTTAGATATAAAGGTTGTATCGTTGAGATAGTTGATAAAGAATTGAGTGTAGAGTGATAAAAATATACATGAGGAATTTTGATGTAACTCTAGGAATGAACTGGTTAACGGCGTATCACACTATCGTAGATTGTTTTCATAAGAAGCTTGTATTCAATCTTCCTAATGAAGGAACAAATTAATAAAAGTATTAGATATTTTTCCCCTCATAGCAATTGCATCATTATATAACGCTTTAACTTGGTTGTCTTTTCTATAATAGGCAAAGCAAATAAAGAAATTTACATTCAAAAGATCCCTATGGTCTAAAAATTTCTGGATGTATTTTCTGATAAACTACCTGAACTGCTAGTGGATAAGAAAGTTGAATTTACCATAGATTTGCAGTCTGTCACCCCCATCTCAGTTGTCCATTACCGCATGAGTCGGGTAGAGATAAATGAGTTGAGGAAAGAAATCGAAGAATTGCTGGACAGTAGATTCATCTGACACAGTATATCTCCTTGGGGTGCTGGAGTCACATTTGCGAAGAAAGAGAATGGGTCCATGAGGTTGTATGTTGACTACAAAGGATTGAACAGAGTCAGAATTAAAGACAAATATCCCTTTCCCCAGATTGATGATCTTTTTAATCGGTTACAGGATGCTCAGGTTTTCTCCAAGGTAAACTTGTGTTCGGGTTACCATCAGGTAAATATCAGGGCATATGACATTTTTAAGACAGCTTTCAGAACCAGATACAGACACTATGAGTTTCTAATCATGTCATTTGGGTTAACCAATGCGCCAGCCATTTTTATGGACCTGATGAACATGGTTTTTATGTAATTTCTGGATCAGTTAGTAATGATGTTCATTGATGATATCCTGATATATTCAAAGAGCAGAGATGAACACGTTCATCACCTTACTCAAGTTTTACAAGTTATCAGGAAAAAGAAGTTGTATGCAAAATTGAGTAAGTATGGGTTCTAGCTTGAATAAACTACTTTTCTAGAGCATATAATATCAAAGGATGATGTGTTAGTGAATCCCGAGAAGGTAAAGCCAGTACTCGATTGGAAAAAATTAACTTCGATTAAGAAAATTCATAATTTTTTAAGAATGACAAGATATTACCGCAGATTTATGGAAAGGTTTTTTAACCGTTCCATTGATTCAGCTTATAAAGAAGAACGTCAAGTTTAAATGAAATGAGCATTGTGAAAGGAGTTTTACAGAACTCAAGAAGCAGTTGACTACTGCATCCATGTTGGCTCTACCGAGTGGGACAGGTAAATACACAGTGTACAGTGATGCTTCCTACCTAGGGTTGGGCTGTGTTTTGATGTAATATGAAAATGTCATAGTTTATGGGTCTAGGCAGTTAAAAAGTCATAAAAAGAATTATCCCACCCATGACTTAGAACTTGTCGTCATTATCCATGCCTTGAAAACCTAGCGTCACTACCTGTATGAGGAGACTTTTAAGATTTATACAGAGTATAAGAAATTAAAACACATATTCACTCAGAAAAATCTCAACATGCATCAGAGGCGTTGGATAGAGCTCTTTAAGGATTACAATTGTAAGATTTTATACCACCCGAGAAAGGGCAATGTATTAGTTGACACGTTCAGTAGAAAAAATACAGGTATATTAGCTCACTTAATGATTTCTAGATGTAGGGTAATAGGGGCTACGTAATAGATACGGTTTCAGGATTTGAATAGAGTTATATGTCTGGCCCATTTAACTATCTAACCCGAATTGATTCAGAGAATAAAGAAAGCCCAATTGATCGATTCCACCCTAGCAGCTCTCAGGAAAGATACAAAGCAGAGAGTAAGTTCAGAATTTTGAGTCTCTACCGATGGGGTGCTCAAGTTCTAGGACAGGGTATGTGTTACAGATGACAGTAAATTAAAAAGTAACATCATGACATAAGCTAATAGCTCAAAGTTCACCATGCATCCCGAAGTACTAAGATATATCAAAGTATGCGATCGCATTTTTGGTGGAGCAGGATAAAGAGAGAAATCACCTACTTCGTTTCTAAGTGCCTTGTATGTCAACAAGTTAAGGCAGAACATCAATGTCTAGGTGTGCTACTTTAGCCATTGTCGATCTCAGAGTGAAAATTAGAATATATCACCATAGATTTTATAACAGGGTTGCTTAAGGCACGCTCGAGACATGATGCTATCTGGGTAATTATTGATCGACTCACCAAGTTCTCTTACTTCTTAGCTATCAAAATGACCAGCAAGCTAGCAAGGATTTATATCCAGGAGATAGTCATGCTATATGGAGTTCTGATGACAGTGGTATCCGACAAAGACTTTAGATTCACCTATTGGTTTTAATATAGTTTTCAACAAGCAATGAGAATGAAATTAACTATCAGCACCGCATTTTACCATTAAACTGATGGACAATTAGAACGAACAATTCACACACTGGAGGATATGCTCCGAGTTTGTGTCATAGACTTCGGAGGCCATTGTGATGATCACCTAGCCTTGATAAAATTCGTCTATAATAACAGCTACCAAGCAAACATCAATATAGTCCCGTATGAAGCATTATATGGCTGACCCTGTAGGTCGCCGATCTGTTCGGAAGATGTGGGTGATAAAAAATTATTTGGTCCAGATCTTATAGAGGAGACCACAACCAAAATAGTTAAAATTAGAAAGAATATCACGATAGCTCAGAGTAGACAGAAGAGTTACGCGGACACCCAGATGAAAGATTTAGAATTTGAGAAGGGCAATTAGGTGTTTCTTAAGGTCACCCCTTTCAAGGGTATCAATAGTTTTGGTAAGAGGGAGAAATTAAATTCTCGGTTTATTGGACTATTTGAGATCTTGAATAGGATTAGTACGTTCGCCTACAGATTAACACTGGCTCCAGAGCTATCCAGAGTCCATAACATATTTTATATGTCTATGTTACGCAAGTACAACCCAAACCTCTCACATATCCTATCGCACGAGTCACTTTCACTCCAGAATGATTTATCCTATGAGGAGGTATCGGTAGACATTATGGACCAGAAGAGCAGAGTACTTCGCAATAGAGAAATTTTCTTCATCAAGGTTTTATGGCAGAATCATGCAAAGGAAGAGGCCATTTCAGAGCTAAAATTAGACTTCAGAGCCCTGTATCCTCAACTATTTGATTAGTGAGAGGGCAACAAATTTGAGATACCAAATTTCTTCTTAAGGATGGGGGGAGTTATAACACCCAGACCCAAAAATTTGGTATGGGATAAATTTTTGAATTAATAAACATATATATAAAAATAATTATTTTGTATTTTCTTTTAACTTTTTAAAAATTTTGAGAAAAATAGATTTAGGGATGAAATTGAAAATAATTCTAAGAAAAAGGGGTGAAATTTTAAATAAGGGAGATGTTTTTGAAAAATAATTTGAAAACAATGGGTAAAATCATAAAAAGAGAACGTTTGGCCATGTGGGACGACCTGGTCAGCAGCCACGATGAGTCAGAACATGTCGCGTGGCGGACATGCTAACATTGACTCCACGTGGGCGATTTGCGTACCTGGGCGATCCGACGACCCATATCACATCCCGTGCACACGAATGATCTAGATGTATTCCATCTTTAAATGCGATCGGATGGGTAGGATTGATTGTGATGGACGATCCAGATTCACCCATACAATCGACCTAAACAAAAAATCATCGGATAACTCTCCTCGCTCCATGTCGAATCAAATGGGCGGCTGGGATTGGATGGAGAGGGTATTTAAACTCATTTTCGCAGAGAATCATAACCTAGCCGAGAAAGGAGCGACCAAAGAAGAAGAAGAAAGTTAGGTGGGAAAAGAACTAGAGGCTGGAGAAGGAGGACAATCATCGTCGTTGCCACATCGCAGCCACCACCATTGCTAAAAGAGATATTTTTTTCCGTTCCCACTTGAAATTCAATCCCGAATCTTCCTATGCCATATCAAAGCCGAAGGGCCGATGGGTGAGTTGGAAACTGCGGACAAAGCTCGATAGAGTCGCCACGGCCAAAATCCAAAACCCTCTTAGATGATCCCTTTCTTGTTTTCTATTTCATAAATTTTTTTTTACCATTGGGTTCACCGTTCTTTTTTGGTGCAGGTTAGCCGGAGGAGTACTTCAACTGCAAAGGAGGACCGGCAAAGTCGCCCACCCAGAGACGTTCCATCGGTAGGGTTTCAGTTTTCTTACTTTTCTGGCCAATTGATGCCTCCTAACTTATTTTTCGCAGGTTTGCATACAAAACTTGCTAAAACCTAGCAAATCAACTGAAATCGGCTAGACCGAGGTGAACTGCCGCCTTGGTCGACGGAGCTGACGCTGGAGCACAGCGGCGCCACTATGCTAGAACCCTAAAATTAGCCTTAAAGATTTTAAAATGTCGCTAGGAGGTGCAGTAGAAAGTACAACATTTCGGACACTGATTCAAAGTAAAAATTCCTCACCCTTTACTCATGTTACGGAAAATTGAAGCTTAATAATCAATAATGCTGTATTTTGTGAAAGTTAAAAAATTTTAAAATTAATTACAGGTCACTAATAGAGTCAGAACCGGTTAGTACATATTTACCCTAGTTTACTGCTTATTTTCTCATATACTGTCTGAAATGCTTACTATTATATTGTGTGTGTTAAATTGCTAGTTTTAATTGTTTTCTCAGTTATTTACTTTACCTAACTGCATAGCCCTCATTGGTTGGTTCGTTCTGCAATAAATGTCTCAATTATGCTTTCTTGATTTATGTATCGTCTCTTTGCATGATTTATTGTTGACTTGTAAATATGAGATATTAGTATGTAATTGGTGATTTATTGATAGTGTAAATTTCTACATGAAAAATTTACGAGGTACCCTGGAAAAATGTGGACGAACCCAGTACATAAGAAAAACTTTACCGTGAATATTACCTTAACCGAACGGGGCTGAGGAGCCTCATACCAGAAGGACTGGGAGATATGATTTACCCTAATACCAGACAGGGTATCGAGTCGATGGCAGGTTTGACGCCCATTACCGGACGAGGTATGGGAACGACCGATTAATTAACAAATTTTGGTATTGGGTTCACGCGTAGGGAGACATCCATATGGGCCACCAGGGGTGCCGTTAAGTAGATAAAAAGGTAAGTTGTTATTCTTACTCACTTGGATACAAAATCACAATATTTTTTGAATTATTGTCTTCATAGGTCGATTATGGGAACTCATAAGGTAAGTATGGAATAAATGATTTTTATGTTAAATAAATTTATCTGAATTAATGGCTTTATTAGTTATTTTGTAATTTTTACTAACCTTTGATTTTCCGTAGCAGTGATTAGTGTGATATTCTTACTGTGATAGTGTAGGTCATTCTCCTATTTAACTATTTCAGATCAAGAAGACCAAAATTCAGATTCTGAACAGCAAAAGGGTTGCGAATAAAGGTTACCTCCCAAAATCCATCAAAGTTGTCAGTGAAGGTTAACCTCATAGGATTTTAGTTTTATTTCTATTTCTGTTATTTTAACTATTTTAAGGGACATTTTCATAATTGTATTTGACATTCTAATTTACTGTGTAAGGAATGTAAATCATAATTATTAGTTATTTTTTCTATTTTAATATATATTTATTTTCTTAAGATTTTAGGTCTTTACATAGAACATGCAAATCACATAAAATTATACATTCATTATTTTAATTTTTCTAAAAATGCTAAATTTCTTATTGGAATCTTGAAGTTTTTTCTATATCGTTCTTCTTCTCTTCCTCTCCTCTCTCTAGATCGCTCACAATCTCTCTCTCTCTCTCTCTAAACCCTTGGAAGGTGAAAGAATGGAAGTGATGAGAAAATGAGAGGAAAGGCCCCCTATTTATAAAAAATGGGGGCCATTATATTTGTGCCAAATGGTGAAAACCGATGAAGAGAGAGAGTATTGAAATGGACAAATGCTTGATTTGACGCGACACGAAAAATAGAGGCAAAATTTTCTCCACCGATAGCGGCACACCCAAAACGGCAGCACACCGCCCAAGGCGGCAGTGTGCCTCACCCGACCGGCGCGCGTTGCAGGCCTAGCCTGCAGGCGCCGGGCTATCCTGTCGTGCAAAGCAGTTAGCTTGTGCGTGTGCAGGGCCTAAAGCGTGCTGGGGCACCGCGCGCAGGCCCCAAACGTACAGGCCTATGCATACAGGCCTGTTGCGCGGACGACACGTGCACAGTGTGCGGTGCCTGCCCCTATCCACGCTCGGTGTGATGCGCGCAAATAGGTCGGGCTGTGCACGACAAGACACGTGTGCAGAACTAATCCTACATCTCGTGTGGATGGGACGTGCGCACTATGTGCACATCCTGCACCTAGTCGCGCACGCACACACATGCATAGCGCATGATGCCTGTGCGGGTGAACTCTCCCGCAAGATTTTTCTTCCTTTTTCTGTTTTTTTTTTCTAAAAATTAATTATTTTAAAATAATAATAATAATAATAAATAAAATAATAAAAATAATAAATTGAATAAAAATAAAAATTAAAATTAAATAAAATCAAAATAAAATAATAAAATTGGCATAAAATTGAAATTACGAATTACGATATAATATTACAAAATAACTTTAAATAAGTTCAGGTGACCTTAAAATCCGAACAAATAAAAATTTTTCAATTACAATTTAGCGCAGTGGTGAACGGAGTATTACAGTTTATGAAGTGAAAGTGAAAAATAATATGATTATTAATTAGAAATAAATAATAATAATAATTAAGAAGTTTTTTTCCAAATTTACACCACATTTCATTTGCTATTATTTTATTTTCAGTAATTTATATATTTCTTTCTGAATATATATTAATTTTTAAAAAAATTATAATATAAAATTCTTTTCATATATACCAAATATTCCGAGTTTAATGCAAAGTTATAAGGGAACATTATAAATAATTTTGATGACTTTTTTCCTGGTTTACTTTATGAGAGAATATATTCAAGAACCCTACATCTGATCTATTTATTACCATTAACAACTAGCTAGGCTGGTTTATATCACATCATATTACGTCGCCAGTAAATGTGGATGATATTCAAAGAGATATATATATATACACTTGTGGCTACAGATAAGAACCATAATTTCCTAAGGTAAAAAATTATTATTATTATTATTATTATTATGACAGCTTGCTCAACTACCATGATAATAACTTTAAAATCCGCAAATTTAATCCATGCTGTATATATAATAATGTGTATAGCCGTGAATACTATTGATTTTAATATGTTTAAAATTTTGCTTAATTATTTGAAATCTTGAAGGTAAAAAAGATCACTTTTATTCTTTTGTAGAAGCTTAACTATCCTAATTATATACATATATAACCTTCAAGATTACCAATAAATACCTAATATCATTTAATAGATAAGCTTCGAGATTCTGTATGATTAGGTTAGAGGGTAGCTACTAGTATATATAAGAGATATAAATACACAGGTCTAATTATAGTGAGATATACACAAGAGATATACTAAATATTTAGAATAAAAGGTTTAACAGTAAAGATAAAAATAAATTCATACATCAAAAGACAGTAGAAAGATTCGATTGATCACAATTGACATTAAAAGGAAACAAAAAGTTAAAAATAACTACAGCATTTCCTCATACACCTTTCCGCTGGAGTTAGCACTCTCGAGCTTGAACCGTTCTCGAACAAGTGAAATGTACCTCGTAGCCTTAACATCAACATTCTCGTCACCACCATCAATATCCCAAATTGTGTAATTACACGTTTTATCAGAAGCAGTTATGTTAGGCTTAGTCATTATGTACGAGACTTTTTGCATGGATGCTGGACAATTAGACTTGATCGATGTGGGTCTCACCTTGTTAAGAAAAAGAGGGAACCCGTGTTTCGTGGCTCGCGAGAACGGATTACCCAACTTATTCCTCATCAATCCTCCTCTTTGCTTGTTGCTTAGACTCTCCATATTTGGCTAATACAGCTTACGATAAGTAATGAACTATAAGCAGGAGCAAAGTCTTCTTTATATATGCACGGTTGGTTTGGCATCAAGGAAAAAAACTTAATGATTTATTAATTATAAATTTTATTAGTGATTCAAATTTTATGTAGCTGAACCTTGTGGAAGGTGGCTGGCCAATAGGGTGGGTTTAATTATTTTAATAATTAACTATTAATTTAAGATATATTTGGTATATGAACAGGCTGAAAGTGGCTGTGGATAGGCATGCATAATCCTCTAATTGGCCCACCTTCCATTAATATCTATTATATATACATATATGTATGTATGCATAAACTGATCAAATCCAAAGTTTACGTAGGTTTGGATAATATTCCCACCTATAAGTTTTGGTGAAGATTCACATTATGGACAACTCCACAGCCAGGCTTGTGATGATACGTATAATACTTTTTTTTCTTTTGTTGATTTGTTATGTTGTGTATACGTACATATATGTATGTATATATATATATATATATATATATATACATATATATAACATTAAGAGTTATGGCCAAAGATTTGTGTGTAGGCATGCTCTGATTTTGTTCTGCCTTTTCATTTTTTTTAAAGCCATGCAAATATCCTACTTTATCAACCTTTTTCTACTACGTTAATTAGGAGCTCTTAATTAACAAAGTTTAAGGTTATAATTTACATATTAATAATCTAATTCATACATCTTAGTTATTTTTTTCTAAAAATATATCTTAATTATTTAATATATAAAATTAGTTATAATTTACATATTTAATGAATAATTCAATTATTTTTCTAATTTTACAATAACGAATTTATATTTACATTTATATTTATCTTTATCAAGATATAATTATAATTAACTTAAAATTCAAAAACTTTTATTTCAAAATTCTATTCAGTTTATATCATATTTTATATAATTAAAATTTTAAGTAAATTTAGTTCAGAAAACCCAGAAATTGAGATTTTGAATCGGGCTTATATTGAACAAAGCCCAGTCAAACTAGGCCCGATGTGGTCGGAATTTAAGTCTTCCTCCTGTTCCTTCCTGGAAGAGTTTCCCGCCAATATCCACTGAAACCACTTCGTTCCGCGCGCTATTGAGGCAGAGAAGCGGAACTAAGAGGATAGTTAGCAAAACTGACTTCACTGTAGTGGAGATTGTTGCTAATTTATCTTACAGAAGGCTGTAAGCAGGGAAGAAATTCAAGTAATATAAAGAAGAGATGGAAGTGATTCGATCTCAGAGGAGATCGGCACCCAACGATGTCGTTTCAACCCTCCCGCTCTATCGGTCTGCTCCTCCGCTCGAGGTCCGCCTCGAAGATTTCGAGTCCTTCGCCATGGATCGCCTCCGAGGTAACCATTTATTTGTCTTTTTTAGTTTCAGTTTTTGTTTTGTTCATTTTCTAAACCTGATCTATAGTTTCTTTTCAATGTGAAACCTCCTGCATATTTTTTTTTCGGTTGAGGAATGTAGAGATTTCTCTTGTTTGTCTCCCTAGGAAATGTTGGAAAATATATGAAGAGAGGAAAAGTACCAGAAGATTTTAGAATAAGTTGTCTATCTGTGCATAACTTTCGTAGTTTAGGGTTTTACCAATCACGAATGCTAAGTTTGGACAGTATGCTCCTAGTTTTTTTTTTTTTTTTTTACAAGACGTCTGGTTTATACCTTAATGGTGTGAGACTTCGGGGATGTGGTGATTCTTGCAGTTCTTAAAGGGATCTCGGATGGATTATCTCGGGGAAAGAAGCCCGAAGGAATGGAAAAATTGGTAAAGAAAACAAGAGAAACAATTTTGATGTATTGCATTGTTATCTTATATCAATCTAATGCTTGGCTTTTACATATTTGGACTTCTGGGCACAGGTAAGTGAAATGTGGAAAGCGAACATGAGACATCCACAGGCATCCGAGGTTGTTAACAAGGATATAATCTCCCACTTTGTTCTGCGTCTTGTATATTGCAGAACGTGAGCTTACTGTACCTCTCTTACTGGTTTCTTATGAATCTTAGTTATGCTGGTTTCTCTCCTTACTTTTTTTCTTATGTTTATGCTTAGCGAGGAGTTGAGAAGATGGTTTCTCACCATGGAGACTGCCCTTTTTCGCTACCGTTTTCGGCTTGAAAACCTTGAAGCTCAGGTACTTACATGCTTTTCTCTGGCATGAAAATTTATGTGACAGATTCTAATCTCTATTGATGCTGTTGCTTCTGAGTTTACAGAAGGCATTATTGGCTGAGTTTAACCTCCCATACAAATCAGTTAGCAGTGCAGAATTTGAGGTAATCAGCTTTCACTTCTTTTATTGATTAGTGAAAGACATACAGATGGAGTTGCTTGAGTCACACTTTTGCAAGCATGTGACCCAAGTATATTTCTTCTGTTATGCCTCTCAGGTGTACAGTGCAGAGAGTTTCAAAGATTTTATCGCGAATGTTTTCATCCCTACCATGTATCTTTCTTTTTACTGCAGAGTGTAAAGGATGAGTTGGGGCAAGTTGCACGCTCTATTAGTCAGCCTTTACCAACAGGTGGCAACCTAATACCTGAAGCACTATATGCATTTCTATCGTATCCATTTGAAAGAATGTAACTCATTGGTTCAGCACGAGTACAGCATTTTACTGCTACTAACCTTGTGTCAGGACCGATGGACCAAGGGACAGATTTCTTTTCTATGCTTAGTTAATCTATGGTTAATAGTATAGCTGATACCAAAATAGTTTAACAGAGGGTTTCAGTTATTTGTTGACTTTACTGGAATAAGTTAACCATTGAACTGGATTTCTATCTTCCATATACTTGCCATATGTTGCTTTCTGATGTTCATTTGCCTTCTTGGATTGTTTTGATCTTGATAACTTTCTCCTGCATGGATTAAAGATTCTATTGATTTCTCGTTTATTTTTTTTCCTCATGTAATCTGCCCTTCTAGAACTTTGTCAACTTGTTTTACGTATCCAGTTTGTTTTAGAAAACATTTGTCCCACTTTCTGAGTACCTGCCGTTGGACCAGGCAATTTTTTCTTAATTGATAATTTATATGTCATTTTATTTTATTTTCTAATTTAGTATACTCTCTTTCTTCTTCAGTTTGTTTATATTTTAATTTTTGATTTTTTTGGCTGTTCACTCTTTTTGCAGCTGATGCTATATTCTATAAGGTACTTTTACCTTTGTCTATATTGGTTTATTAACATATTACCAATGGAGGGAAGTTCCTAATAAGAAGACCACGGAAGAAGTCTTATGGCCTATTTGTGACATAAAGTTCAAACATTAATTCAACCATCCATTCTGTGTGATTGGTGGGCCAGAATCAATACAACTAGATTTCTATAACAATCCTTGGCCTGCTTCAGGGATGGATTGTTATCATTCGAGCATGTGGATATATGACTGAAAATTGAGATGTACCAGAATGATGACCTGCTTTTTACTTATCTAAGAATATCATCTCATTATGATCTTTGGCTCTGTATTTACTCAAACTCACACCTGAATGAAGGTTCCATTTGAAGAAGTTCCAGAACTTGTAGCTGCTCGGAGAGTATTTGTACAGAAAGGGCATGCCTTTGTTGCCATGAATCAGGTTTTTTTTTTTTCTTAAAATAAATTTTAAACTTGACGTTCTATTCAACCTTGGATATAATTTAGATGATTGAATGATAATTGTTTGCTTTCCACTTTCTTTATTTTAGGTGGTTTCCCTTGTTGTCACACAATTCCGCAGTCTTATATCCAAGGCACTTCTTCTAACCAACAGGTTTCTCTACTTATTTTACATTTCTCAAACTTCCTAGTAAAAGCTGCTGCTTATTCTGCATTTGCTGCCTGAACTAATTGTCTAGTAAGGAGAAGTAATATCAATAGGCTGTCTTTATGTGATTTTTTTATACTAAAAATACCCAAGCAATGACTGCTCAATGAGGACTACTGATTCGTTTTGGAACTACATTTTTGTAAATCAATCTGCACTTTTTATTGGCTGTATTGCAGCTGAGAGATCATGTAGTTGTGTGATTAATTTATTTCGGGAATATAATTTGATTCTTTGATTATCATATTTCCATTGTGCATCAATATAATTATACTTTAACTTGAATAGGTAGCAGCTCTGATGTATGACAAGGAGGTTTTAGAGAGTACATAAATTAGCCTGAAAAGAAACTAGAGAACTTAAATTTCAACAAAAACTCTGTATTCTCAATAATATTTGGATGATAATATAAAAGTTTGACTTAAAACATCCGAGGGTACCCTTTCTAAGTAAGCTGAATATTCTTCGTAATGCACAGAATATCTAAGTTACATAATTATTCCTTGCTTTACAGTCCTTCAACCTTAGCATCTCCCTTTCTTGCATCACATTTTGTTACTCAGCTCTTCCCATGTATATGCGAGGGCACAAGTTGGTCTTAGATTTATTTCATTTGGATTCTTGTTGACTTCTCCACATGTATGCATATGGTTTGTAATGTTGAAACCATAGATAGTTGAAGCATGTGGCTGCCTCCTTTGATACTCAAATCATCAGTTTGGCTTTTGGTTGCAGAAAATGGATGTCTGCCATTCGGGAACAAGAGAAAGACCGATTGACACCTGTAAGTACTAATTTGATCATTTTAACTGCAAGCAAGTCTCTGTTTCCAGTTGAAAGTTTTCTTATTTCTTTTTCCTGTTTCTCTTTTCTACTGGGGTGGTGATATTGTTTAGATTGTGGAAGCCTTGTCTACAAGCTATCTTGGACCTGACTATTCTCAGGTACTTTATTGCATTCTTTTTGGTCATATGTTATCCAGAATTTGCAAATGTTTATGGTTATTGACTGCTTCTGCAGCCAAAAGAGTTCACAGAAATATCAATTAAGGACATTGATCAAGTAGCCAAGAGTTCCTTTCCTCCGTGTATGCAGCATCTATTTGAAAAGGTAATCGTGATGGTATGTTCCCCCTAGTTATTAACCTTTCTTTTCTGATAATCTTTCCACTAATGTACAGCTTAAAGAAGATCATCATTTAAAGCACGGAGGGAGGATGCAACTGGGTCTCTTCCTGAAGGTTTCACTTCACTGTCCCTTCTCCATTGATTGTGTTACATTAAATACACGTGCTATCAGTTTTTAAAAACAGTAATTATAGAAATTCGAGATCAATAGGGAGTGGAATGCTCTCTTACTGTCTTCCTTGCGGGACATTGATAACATACAAATGTTGGGCTATTCGGGCATCAGTTTTCATGATGCAGTATATTCTTTTTAGTTTATTATATAAACCATATGAAGCTGCTGTTGTCTTTTTAAAAGTTATGTCAAATTTCTGCATTTGTCAGGGTGTGGGGTTGAAGTTGGACGATGCCTTAGCATTTTGGAGAGCTGAGTTCTCACAAAAGGTATACACAGCTTTCGGACACTATTAAAGTATGGTGCTATTTAGGTGTTTCTTAGCTACCATTGGTTGTATTTTCCTCTATCTTCTAATTCCAAACTTTAATGCATATTTTTACTAGAAGATGGGAGATGGAGAGGAACGAACAAAAATCTTGATTCTTTATTGAAATGAAAAGAAAATTCTTTGGAAAAAAAAAAGATCATGGTTCTTTACTGGGTACAATTGTAATTGTCAGTGGGAACAGGTTATGAAGGGGAAGGGGGTAAATTATTTTACAGCTTCTGACTCTACATGGTTTCGACATCTGATTTTAGGCATATACAGTAAAGCAAGTCTTTGTGATCTTGATGATTATTTTTAACAAAAAGCACACCAGAGGCATCATTGCTCTCTCCTGTTTGTAAATTGTGTTTTACATCTCTGTTTCGTAAAATTGATTTTTATATCTCTATATTTAGTCTTTGATGCTTGCAAATTGCCTGTATACTATTTGATGCTTCTGCCTAATTTTTTTCATCATAGGTTGGTGCTGAGAGATTTGACAAGGAGTATACATATAGCATACGCCACAATTATGGACGGGAAGGGAAGAGAACAGTAAGCTATCAAACTTATCATTGTGCATAAAGAATGGAGGTGCTACATTCTATGCTAGTTTTCAGATGGAATGTTTAGAAGCTAGGGGAAGCTATTAGATGAAGTTACTATCTTATGTAATTAAATAGAAAAAAGCCTTCTAAGTTTCCTTACTTGTATTTTCTCAAGAGGTCCCACACTTTTTTTCCCCTTTTTCGTTCTTAGAATCTAGTTTGCTGCTTCCATCATGTGCGTTTTATTCTCAAAATATTCTTTTAACATGCTTATATATTCATTGCAGGATTACACACCTTATTCTTGTTCAAAGATCATTTCATTTACGCCTGGTGTCGGAGATCATCATGGCTGCCCTTATCGACATTTCAGGTTGATCATATAGTTCTATTTTCTTTGTGACAGCATATGACTATGCATGGAGGAAACTTGAAATGAGATTCCTTGGACTTTGTAAAATTTATATTGACTAAACTTATAAAAATCGATCAGATATGAATTTTATATATGTAACCTTGAGTTTTAGGCACATTATGGATGGCACATGAATTGCATCCCTCACATGCAATAACTGTTCCGGTTGGCTCATAAATGCTTTTGTACCAGTGAGGAAAATTTAAGGGCTGCCCTTGGTAGAATGGGAGTAGGTGGCCGTGCAGTGGAGGATGTAATGGACAAGGTTCGGAATAGACATTATCAGGTCAGAACTCTTTCTGGACCACTACTCTTACTTTATTTATTGGTCTAATGCTGGAAAGCTACATGCAGTTGGCGTGCACCTTGACATTTGAAGCTGTTTATGGCTCATCATGTGATGCTGGCATTAACCATCCAAACCAATACTTCCTTGAGAGTAGAAAGATCCTGGAACAGAAGGTTGGTGCCTTAAATGATATCTTTAAAGTTGGAATTCATATTTTATGAACTTTTTGCCTGAGAGCATATAAATATTTGGCATTTCTAAGTTGTAAATATTACTTGTTCTGTATATTGAGTTCTCCTAAGAAGTAACTCTGATTTAGGCATGTTGGAGGTTCTCTTTAATGAGCCTTAATATACGTTGTTAGAGCTGCAAGTCCAGCAGCAAGCGGCCAACGAGTCTAAATAAATAAACATACTCACAGACATGTATAGTTTAGGAAATAAAAATTAATCTAAATTTTTTATCTTTTCCTACCAAACAAAGGCATCAGTGAAGCAGACCAGGATTAGCAAGGGGAAAAAGAAAGACTTATGTTTTCTACTTATTTGAATGTCCTAAATTTTTGGGAGCCTCGGTTTCTGAACTTCCAAAGTAGCCCAAAGTAAATTGGAGCGTGTCCTAGTGCTTGCATGAGTTCTTTACGATGAATTTGTAAGGCAAGTTGCTTAGCCAAATGCCAGTTTTACTTCCATATGGTGGGCAATACTGTTCCCTCGTGCACTTAGCTAAATCATGATGGCCTAGTAAGTAGGACACAGTTAGCAGCCTATATAATTCCTGGCACAGACATCTTCAGGCCAATAAGGCCTGGTTGAGTTTGATTGATCAAGATGCTGCCTCGAAAATCCTCTTCTTTTACCATTTTTTTGGAGATCATCCTAATATATATTAATTTTACGTTATGCAAGAACTGAAATTTCTTTTGGCACTTTTTAATTACAAGATTTGTCCTAACTATATGCTTACTCCTTTCTGGTAGAATCATACTGCTGCATGAATTATGCAAGTTTTTTGATCGCTGGAGATGCTAATTCTGTACTTCTATTTTGTGGACCGAGCTTTCCAAGGCAGCTTTGCCCGCCAACAACTGTTTATATGTATATGATTTAACATCGTGTAGAAATTGAAGGGTGCTTTACTTTAAATAAGCTCAACTAGTTTAATTTTATTAGTTTATTACCAGTGTATTCTATTTAAGGAATTTGAGCGTTTTTTAGCCCACAGATGAGAGGAAAAAAGTAACATGTTCCACTTGTGGACTCTTTGCGTCGGTCTATCTATCAAATCAGTGCTCTGATACTCCCTTCTTCTTTTCTTTTATCTGGGTATTAAATTCCATTTTACCTGTGGCAAAACGAAAAAAAAAAAGATTATACACCTGAAGTAATATAACAGTAGAAGTGATGAGAATAATTGAAAGATTCATTGCATGAGGAACGTAAAATTTCGACTGAGACAATTGGGAGAGTACGTGTAATGTATATATTTTACTACTACTCAAAATGAAAGTGTATAATGAGAAGATAAAATTACTTGTTATAGATTAATCTCTCTTTTTAGTTTTTGGCTTCGAGCGACAACATTGGCTGGAAGTTTCATTGTTAGACTGGTATTATTTGAAATGTGGTAGTAAAGTGAAAATACTACAGATGGTCCAACAGTATCCTTGCACATCGACTTTTGAAAGGCATGTGTGTAGATTGGCGTGTGTAATACGATCATATATTAATAAATATAAATTCAAAATATACATTCTTTCATATAATTAAATAAAAATATCAAATTAATAAAAATATACTTTCACACGGGACTTAATGAAAATATATAAAAGATGTTATAACATACATGGTCTAATTTTTTTCAAATGGAGAAATTCGTTGTCATTTGGCACTGAGGTGAGGGATTACGCAGTAGGCATTTCCGTTTTCTAGTTTTGCTTTTTAATTTTCATGTCCAATATACAGGTATAGGGCAATATGTAATTTTATGCATATAAACTAAGAAAATTTTAAACAATTATAAGAAAAAAAGCCTTTGTTTTTCAAATTAAAAAAAAAAATTAGAGTCGTTAAAATAATTATCAAAGTGTATTCCGCATTACAAAGATCCAATCACGCATTTTCTTTAAAATTTTGGACAAAAGAGAAACGAATAAAGTTCCATAAAACCGAATACTAATCAGTAGAAAAGGCGAATAGTTTGTTAATGAACATAGTATAAAAATTTGAACTTTAGTCTTACATGTCAAATAATTAATGCCAACAAATAAATGCAAATTAGGATTTTCTGCTAATACCTAGTTTCCTCAACAAGCCCTGAACAACAGAAAAAGAAGATTAAATAAAAATACTTACCGGATCAGCCTAGACAGTGTTAAACAAAAGCTGTTATTCATACGAAATAATAATCCCATCAAACTTTGAAGTAATAACGTGAAACAAGTCTCTTTTGCCGTCCAAAACCAGAAATTGATACATGTAAGTAGAACTCTACCTTGGATTGTTTACTTTTCTTATTGTCCCCATCCCAGCATGATACAAAAAGGATTCTGGAGGAGTTGAACAATATGAATAATCATGTAAAACTAACTCATTACAATATATGCAGCATTCTACAAAATTCAGTACCTACCCTGTACTCCACTGGTTTAGCTCGGGCACTACCCATATATTCGAGAGAAAAAATCTCAGGCAGCAGCAATAACCCATAAGGCCTGTTTCCAGAGCAAATTAAAACTATAAAATAGACAATCTGAATGTCTTTGATGCCCATGAAATCCTACTGCTCTCTACTAGAAACAGATTGTTGTGGCGAGGCATTTATTGCACTACGTGTTCTCATTATACGTAGAGCATTGAGACCAGAAAATTTCAGCCCAAACAGACCAGAACTTGAGAACCCAATTCCTGTCCCTTCCCGGGAATGGTTCCCATTGAAAACCTCACAACTGCCAGACGATTCACCCACTTCCTGAAATCACACAACTTGGCCATTGAGATTCAATGGATGCACATGCACAATCAAATTGGAAAATACATATATGTATTAATAACACCTTTAGTCCTGAGGATGACAGAATATTTTGTAGGGGTCCCTGATCCTGCACAAACAACTCATCAATAAAAACAGTCATAAAAGATTTAAAACTTCTTTAGCATAATATGATAGGGAAGCATTTGTTGCAAATGTACACAAGACTGTGAAATGAAAACTCAGTAGAAGCTTCTTATTTTTCAATTTATAAAAAATTATCAGATATCAAAGACCAAGCACACTTCTAATGAAATTCTCCAAATGTGATCAAACAATAAAGGGGATCAACAATCTTTTTCACCCGTCTATTGATTTTATTTATTTTTTCTTTGAAACAAAGAAAAGCATATAAAACCAGACAAAACAAGAGCCCTTTTTTCCATCATTTAGAAATTGCCCAATTGATGTGAGTAGCAAGTCAACAACAAACCTTGTGAGATCCATTTGGAGCAGAGGGAGATTGTGGTCCTCGCGGCGATATAGGAGGCAAAGACGCAGTCTGTTAAGTCACAAAAATGATAAGGACAGAACAACTACCATATCAAACCACATAAAGAATATAGAAAAAGCAGTTTTATCTGCAAAATCTAGTTACTCTAGCAAAGAATATGGTTAAGCAAAGTGCAAACACAAGGTCTAGGACAAGAGAATGCTGCATTAATCAAGGTCAGATAGATTCTTTTGACTTCCAATTTTAAATTTCAGAAAACAACAGTTTGGATTAATTTGCAATCATTTTGAATCCATTCTAATAAACTTGAGCTCAAAACAAATAAACAATGCTCAATCAGAATCTTAATCATTTACCCTTGATGATGGTGTAATTGGTGCTGCATCAAGAGCTGGCCTAGATGAACTTGATGGAGAAGCCTACAAGTTCCAACCAAATTAAAAAAGTATGAAACATAAGTTTATTAAATAATCCAAAGGGCAAATCTGAAAATATAAAGCTCTAAAACCAAGCTAACCATAGAGAACTGCTGGCAATAGTTGGGAAAATGTAACAAAACATTCTCTAAACTAGAAACTAAAAGAAATTCAGTTTACATTTTGTCAAATAAAATCACCAACAGTGCAGTCACCATTATCTGATCCTCCTTAAAATCCAGCAAGTTCCCAGTTATGATTCTCCAATGCCATAAATCCAAGATTTCTTTTACAAGTAGAAAAGTTCCAGCTAAGTAAAATACAGATTGTCTTGCACATTTTTTAAGCTTCTTATTCTTACAGTTCTTCAATCACCAAAGAACACTTCAAATTTCTGTGTTCACAATAATTTCAGTAGTTGGTGATGGTAATTACTACAAGGGTCAGAACTGATGATTAGCTACATATGAGAAAAAGAATAAAAAGAGAAGCTAGGAGAGATCCTCCCACCATTGTTCACACCAAAATATTGGGCCTACAACTATCAGTCACCTCCTCTGCAACAGAAGTGAAAGTAGATGGCTCTGTTGGTTGCTGCTGAGGTTCTCCTTATTTAATCGTCATTGTTCTTCCGCCGAGGCATTCCTCGGAGATTAGAGACAAAAGCTGAAGGCAATATGTTTTTCTTCACAGAAATTTTGTCATTAGAGAGAGAGATAGAGAGAGAGGGAGAGAGTAGGCAGATAAGAGATGATACTCTGACAATGGAGATATAGGTGATCTGTGAAGAGTGAATATGGCCCCTGAAGTTTGCAATAAGAGGAAGCTAAAAAGAAATCAGACTATAGTCTTTTTTTTAAGAGAAATAAGGATAATGAGTTATGGGGGCATTAGAGAAAATGAATTCTTTAATAGTAATTTATTGATATGTTAATAAAATTTTAATTGGTAAAGGTATAGTGATTTATGGTTAGGATTAGATAAAATGAATTCTTCAATAATATTTTTTTAATACGTTACTAAAATTTTAACTAATATTAAATCTAAAATTTACTTGTTTATATGTACTAATTAGACTTTTTCTGAAATATGTATTAATTAGACTTAAATTAGTTTAACAATATAATAACTAAATATCCAAAATTTTCTAATGATAAAGATAATTTTTCTTTTTTTTTTACAGAAAAACACCAAATGAACTATCCATTCATAATTTAAAGAATGTTTTGTAAGTGCCCCAGAATAATAGTAAAAGAAAAACAAAATATTCACGGGCATTATACTCTTTTTCTTTGTCAAATAATATATTATCTATCTAATAGATAGACTAGAAACATACCGGACAATGAGAACTCAATCAAGAATATTATTATATAAATTATAAACATAAACATGATAAAGATTTTTGTCATACAAGCCTAAAAGTTGGTTCATGCCTGAATTTGCTCTGCAGTCCTACTCTGTTCCAGGTTCTGGGCAAAATCACACAATCTCTTTACTCCCTGTGTTGTGATATCCTAGACACAGTCACAAGCCAAATAATTAGATGTTGAACAGACAGATCATTTTTCAACGAAATTTGAGTTATGTTTCAAAATGAGTAACCTGTTTCCCTTCGATTCGACTAATTTTACTTTCCTGCAAACATTAAAATAAAGGAGAGTTAATCTTCAGTGAGCTAGACGAGAACATGATAGCATGAAGAAGGAGTTCTAATCAATGTTCAGAAAGAGGCTCGGAAGAAGAGAACTTTACCCTCTGGGAGTACGAAAATCAGGATCGGGATTGTGGACTCAACTCTATGGTATTCGGCGGGTGAGCCTTTTATCAAAATAAAATGACCTTATTTTTTATATGTTTTATTTTATTTAGATTTATTATTTATCAACAATGGTTTTACTGTACAGTAATAGTATTCCCAGCCCAAATCAGTAAATCTTTCTTTTTGATGGCCCATAACTCTCCCTTGGCCAAGCTTGAGCAGAATACTAGAGAATAATTACTAGTAGCATAGCAGAAATGAGTTCCTCAAATTAATATGTTTGCTAATAGACAAGGTGAATTATAATAGAATTCTATATGAAATTTTTTTGTCATTTTAGAGAGCATTCCACATATCTTCTAGTTGAACTAAAAGTGGATTTACAAATGAATTCACAATATCAGATTCTTCCTGAACATTGACATAATCTTCAAGATTGCTTACCAGAGTTTCAACCACATGACGAACAGACCTAACATCCTCCCCAATCCTTGCTGCACCTTCTCGTAGTTCAGAAACCTGAATGGCTTGACAATTTTTCAGTGAATCAACTTGAAAAGAATAACTAACTAATTTTACAAACTAATATATCTATACTAGACCTACCTCCCTTCCTGTCTCTGTAGTGATACCCTCAATTTCATCCAAACCAGCATCTACTCTGTCAATTCTTGACGACAAATGGCGCCTTGCAGCCTGGAAATAAGTATTGGCAGGGAGGAAGAGTGAAAAGTGAAGAATGTTACTGAGACGAAAAACTACTCTGGTTTAGTTTACAAAACAAGACTCCAATAATATGATATAAATGGCACAGGTGGAGCACAGAAAATATCGAGTAAAACAACATTGGTAATGTTATCTTTTCATTATCATCAGAACATACTGACATGGAAGACAATTCCCAAGAGTAAAATTTCTGGCAAACTACAGTTTACCCGAACTGCATTCCATAAAGGTCACACGAAGCAGAACAAAGAACTCAAATTCTTGTTGATATGTAAGTACTGATCCTTTCTACTTTAGTATCTAAATACGTGTGCATATGTGCAGAATAAAACATATTTTCTGCTTAAAAAGATACATTCTAATATAATTTACCATGTTAAAGACATTACTCAATTCGTTTTCGTTCTTATTATTCTAAAAGTATATATTCCAGAAAAGAAAAATGCCATTGCTACATTCATAACCATAAAATTAATTATAGAACAAAAGTTTATTATTATATGGTCTCCATAAAGATTGTATATGATATGGCAGGAATTCACATTTTATGATACCTAACCAACACATCTGAATTTCTGGAAGAGAAGTCGAAAGAAATACTATTCACTGTGAAAATTCCAAGCTCAAAGAAGCAAAAGACTTTTTGGGCAGAATAATATAGATCACAATAGCGTTGCATTGCTTATAACCTGCTTGTCAATACTCCAATACTTTCTATGTAAATACTTATCAGCACCAGAGAAAAATAATACTAATGAGTTCCGATAAAGTACCTCCACCTTCACTTTTTTAAATAATTGACCTTCTCTTTTTTAAAGACATTTATTTACTTAGTTGTCCCCATAAATTGGTTTTCTCTTTTAAATAGAATATAGCAAGTGCTTCTCTTTTTATGATAAACACTTTTGATCCAAACACATAATGTTCTTGTTTCTGGAATCAACGCATAATGCCTTAAATTAGTTATAACCACCAATTCTTTAAGCAACATCGTACACAACTCCAAATGCCCTCAATAAGACATGGACTATAAAGAACCTTAGACATGGCAAAAGACAAATTTGGCTCATTACAATAAGGTAAATGATGTATGACAGATCAAGAATTTGCCTACTTAATGACAAGGGGCTAAGCTTTTAAAGCTTGACCTTTGCGATCTAAGTGCAATCAGAATGACATAGTCCTTCCTATTCATTTTGTACTTGCAGTTGGTATGATTCTAGTAGTAATATTTCCATAAAAAAATGGTATGATTCTAGTAGTAACCTATCAACAATCAATGGTATCTCTAATTTCTTCCTTGAGTTTTGTGGCTGATAGTAAGCAAATGGTAACTGCATTACTGGGAATAATAAAATCAAATCCACCATATAAGGTCAAACCTTCAACTTTGAGGACTTTAATTGTGTTTATATCTTCTCGTCAATCAAAAACATAAGCATTTTGTAGTTAATTTTCTTGAGGACCTAATAACGACCAATCCACCAGAAGGAACCTCTGCAAGTAAGAAATCTTCATTGCCACTTGGCCAATAAAATTTTGTTAAAACAAACAACTGATCTAATCCCCAATCCACTTTACAAAAAGGTTCTCTAATAATGCCTGGGCTATGAAATGATATTCTCTACTCCGTGAAGTAGCCCCAAAAAATGTGATGTTGAATAGATTACAATCCCTTACCCACTCTGACTAATATAGGAAGGAGGGGCAAAAGTAAATAGCGAGACCGGGGAGGGCAAGCCTGCACCCTTAAAAAGATAACACAACTTCCAACTAGCAAACCTCCCTCCATCTCACATGAGATAAGATCCACAGTTGCTATCCTTTTTACCATGAAGGGCCAATTTATCACCATGATCCCATGTCCAACCAAAACAGTCATAGATTTACCCAAGTATCCTTAAAGATATGATATTGGCTGAAAGTGAAAAACACATTTTCTATTAGAAGCCCTCATTATCAACTTCGTAAATAAAAAAATATCATCGAAGAAACACTGAATGGGGTATTCCATCTTGTTATCTGAAAACCCCCCACACTTAACTCCTTAAAGAGATTCACCTCCCTAGTTCTTAACAAGCAGTTGAATGCTTCAAAAATGACCCATTACCTATGTTGCTCAAACTCGAGGCCAAGTGTCCAATATGAGTATAGATCTAAGTGTCTGGCTCGATAATTTTCATAAGTAGTATGGAGAACTCAGTCAATAAGAATCCTTAAACTGTATAGAGCTTGGGTTCATTCGATATAAAAATAATAAAATTAATATAAGCTTTTTAGAAACCAAAGAGAAATGCCATATACATGACAAGATATAGTCTCCCAGAAAAACTCATATTTGTAATGAACAAAAAATTAGTAACATAGAATCGATTATTTATTATACAAAAATCTCAAATTATATGCATAAGATAACAGGTGTTTCCATTTGTGTTATCTTTCAACATCTAATCTACGAATCTTTATCATCATCTCCGTAATATCATATAGCACAATCTCTAAGTGCCTAATGAAATCAAGTGTCACGAACAAATCTCATATGCACACCAAGTCATCAATTGGCTAACATGCACATCAACTATTGGGCAGATACCTCATACACACACTAAGTTGTGTTGACACAAGAATGCATTAAAACTATGGTTCGAGCAATATAGCCTGTTATACTTCCTTAATTCAATTCAAGAAAAAAAAAGAAAAAGAAAAAGAAAAAAGAAACAACCAATTGGGGTTGACGAAAACTAACTCTACTTTGGAAAATAATAAATATAGAAGGTTCAAGATCGAGAAAAGAAACAATTTAAGAAGTAGATAATAACAACAAAAACAAAGTGTTTGGATAATACCACAAGATTCCTTGTCATGCTTAGCTTCATATCATATCTCATAAAAGAAATTGAATGCTCTTCTGATTATATATACCATCAATGCCAACTTGAGATGCATCACAAACTATCTTAAACACCTTAAAGAAATCTAAAAGATGTCAATAGAGGCTTCCATGAATATCTTCTCAAAATCTTCAAAAGCTCTAGGTATGTGTTGTTTCCAACTAAATTGACTTCTCTTCGTGCATTAAATATTAAATGACATTACTGTATCATAAGTTTGGGTAAAACACCCCTAAAAACTATGCCGAGGCATGGAAGCTTTTGATGCATGCTAAGTTCTAGAAGTTGGCCATTCCCAAATAGTTCTGATTTTAATCATTATTAAATTAATACCCTTGAAAGAAACAAAAAAGAAATCTAGGAACAAGATAGTATATGTCATGAATGCACATTTCTTTAGGTTAATGTAGAGTTCTTCTAGCCAAAGCACTCTCATACTTCTTCCAAATAAGAGCTGTGCTCCCTTTTGGTCTTGTTGATACAAAAATGCCACCTAGACCACAAGAAAGCCTCCATTAAAGGATTGGAACACTTGGTCAATAAAACATATCAGATGCTTGCTATGTTGGAGAGTCTGAATGCCATGACTAGCCACTTGTAAAAATCATCTTTTATTGGTTGTGAATCACTTCCCACTTGATTTCAGCCCTCACACATGCCCTATTTGAGATGGTACTAAGCCAGCATCTTCCACCAGTTCATTTTCAACTCTAAGAATTTCTGCACATACTTAATTATACATATTATCATTTTTATCAAGGTACAAGCTTGATCACAAACTTTTTCAAAGTAATTAGGGGGCAAGTACTTCTCTGCAAGCATTACCTCCATGTCATCCCAAGTTTCAATAACTTTTCTCATTCCTGTTAAGTTCTTGCCAATGCCATACCAACAAAGCTTCGCAAAGCTGACCAGCTTTATTTTGGCAAAATGCAACTTTATGTCCTCTAAAATATTGTACCAGTTAAAAGTATTCTTCCGCGGAAGTAAGCCTGTTGACAAGGGAAATAGGGTCAACTCTTTCATTGAATTCTAGAGCACCTTCACTTTCTTGGTAATGTCGCCAGCATTGTCCCAAGGCTCCATGTGCCTCCTATTAGCTTAAGTTACAATTTTGCAACTTGTTGAATTAAAGAAACCTGACCAGCTTTTCCTCCAAGTTGGATGTTTTGAGCAATCTAACCCACTAGTGTTCATACTTGTAATGTATTCTCAATTCCTTTGCTTTACATTATAGTGGACTTTTTGATGGCCTATAATTTGGCAGTTAATGTAGACAACAATTCTTCGTCTCCTCATTGATCTCAATGAAGAGTGTCAAGTTTTACATTTATCTCAACATTAGTCACCATTGTTCAAAGGATGCACATAATTAGTTTAGCATTTTGGATATGAAAATTTGAGAATTGTTATCAAATCAAGAACTTTAGCTTTAAACCAAGTGACATACACATCACAAGAATTAATCTACCTAATTAGATATAAGAGGTTAAACAATATCACACCTAGGATTATCATATATCACATCTAAAAATAAGATTCTTATGCATTGGAATACAGGTAGATAGCATCATATAATCTAAAATTTAAAATACTAGAATCTGTTAAAATATCACAAAATATATTATGAAATATTCTTATATATTTATTAGTTGATTTCCTAGTATTAATAGGGTGATTTATGTTTTCATATATAAATCCTTCTTCTATGTATATATACCCCTAACTCTATGTAATGAAAGTATGTAAATATCTAAAATTTCTTTTCCTAAATTTTATATAATATCAGAGGTAGGGTTAAAGATAAATTATTAAGAGATTATATCATATTAAAAGAAAGGTTGAACAACCCATTATCGACGTCGGAAGAAGACAATTATTGATTTCCGGCCAGTTTAGAATGTGGCCAGCACGGTGGTGTACGCGAGAGAAGCCGTGGAAGCAGTTCCACAGCAGTTAGAGGCTGCACGCGGTGAGATTGCCGGAGAGCATCCCCGAGCGTCTTGGGTTCTCGTTCGAGGAAAGAAGGCACAGAGGCGCTCGGTCAACCGATTCTGTGCACGAAACTAGAAAGCCGAAGAAAGGAAAGCGACGGCGAAGGAGATCGGACAACAACAAGCGATTCTCCGCTTTCTGGAAAAATTGAGGGCGTTTCAGCGAGCGTCATTTTGGATCAGGGTGTGCATTAGGGTTCTATGGTGATTTCTGATCGAAAGGAGGAATTTTGGTGTTTCCCAGCGACGGTGTGTGCGGTGGCGCGTGAGCTCCAGTGGTGGCATTGTGGTTCTCTTGGGTTTCCGTGTGTGAAGAGATATTCTGTTTTCTCAAAATTTCTACGTTATTTGCAGTGTTTTCCGAATATCCCAAACTGTTGTGTTTTGGGTATTCTGAGTGGCATATTTCTTGTAATTTCTGAATTAAAATGGATATTGTCTGCTATTACTGCTGTGAATAAGAACATATAAAACAGTATTATCAGAAATTGCATAATCGCAGGATACAGACCGCTAGTATTGTTGCTGCTGCTGCTACTGCTACCTCATCTTCTAAAAGAACTGTTATGATTTCAATTGACGAGTATGCTAAATTCACTCCGTATCAAGAATTTTTGAATAAATTTCCTAATTTCACTAAATTAGAGAAAAAATATTTTATCTCTTCGAATAAATGGGTGATTGATTCTGGTGTTATAGATCACATGATAGATAATTCTAATATTTTTTCCAATTTCGACCACACAAATCACATTTTTCTGTAACTATTGCTAATGGGTCGTCTTATAACAATGTGGGGTCCGGAACTACAAAATCAACTTCATCTATTATCCTGTCCACTATATTAAGTCTACCTAAACTTACTTCAATCTAATTTTTGTGAGTAAGTTGACTAAAGATTTGAATTATTGTATTACATTCTTTTCTGATCACTGTGTCTTTAAAATCTTACAACGAAACAGATTATTAGTAAAGGAAATATATCATATGGTCTCTACATTCTTGATACCTAGGTCCCTCGGTCGGTTGCCTGTTTTAGTGTTACATCTCTATTTGAAGCATATTGTCAATTAGGACATCTCTCTCTACCTGTGTTGAAGAAATTATGTTCTCAGTTCCACGATATGCCTTAACTGGATTGCGAGTCATGTTGATTTGCAAAACATCGTCGTAGTCTGTCAGGTCCAATAGTCAATAGACGAGTTGAGTCTACTTTTGAGTTGGTACATTTTGATGTTTGGGGTCCCTGTCCTGTTACGTTTAAAACAGATTTTAAATATTTTGTTACCTTTGTGGATGATTTTTCTCAAATGACTTGGATATAATGAAAAATCATTATGAAGTATTCTCTCACTTTTGTGCTTTTTGTGCTGAAATCAAAACACAATTCAATATTTTTGTGCGTGTATTGAGAAGTGATAATACCAAAAAATATATGTCAAACTCATTTCAGAATTAGATGACTCAACACAGAATCTTTCACTAATTCTCGTGTATTGATACACCATCTCAAAATGGAATCACTAAAAAACATGCATTTACTTAAAACAGCTCAAGCATTCTTGTTCCAAAAGAAAGTCTCTAAGCAATTCTGGGCTGATACTGTTTCCACAATATGTTTTTTGATTAATAGTATGTCATCTACAGTACTTGATGGAGATGCTCCTTACAGTCTTCTTTTTCCAAATAAGTTTTTATTTCCGGTGCAATATAAGATATTTAGTATCTGTTATGTGCGATATGTGCGACCTAATGTGACAAAATTAGATCCAAATATCTTAAAATGTGTATTTTTGGGATATTCTCGCCTTCAAAAAGGATACAGGTGCTACTCTCCAAATCTCAATAAATTTTTAATATCAACTCTAGTGGTTTTTTCAAAAAATACATTGTTCTTCTTCTCATTGTCCAAATCTACAGGTCCGGATGTGGACGATGAATGACTCATTTATAATTTCACACCATGTGCCTCTGCTGAGCAAACAAATAATGATATTTCTCTAAATGATGTGCCTTCAACCTTATTTGCGCAAGTTGATGATAATGTTAGTGAGTCATCAACCCAACTACCACCACCGATTGTTCATATTTATTCCACAAGGCAACAGACTCATGATACACGTCCTGCACCCGGTCCATCGTCATCTGATTCTGCCTCATAGGACCTTGATCTCCCCATTGATCTCCATAAGGATAAACGTCAATGCACCATTTCTCAGCCAATTTATCCCATTGCTAACTATGTTTCGTATGGTCATCTGTCTCCCTCATCTACTTCTTTCATTGCTTCTATAGATTCAATTTTCATACCCAAGACAGTTAAAAAATCTGTAAATTATTCTGGTTGACATAATATAATGTTTGAGAAGATAAATGCTCTCGATAAAAATCATATGTTGGATTTGGTGGATTTATTCAAAAGAAAAAGGGTTGTGGGGTACAAATAAATCTTTTCAGTCAAAGTAAATCCAGATGGTTCACTAGCAAGACTTAAAGCTCAACTTGTAACAAAAGGCTATGCTCAAACTTATGGGGTTGATTATTCTGATACCTTCTCTCCAGTGGCAAAACTTACATCTGTCCGTTTATTCATCTCCATTGCAGCATCTCACAATTGGCCCCTACACCAGTTAGATATCAAGAATACATTCCTTCAGTGCGACCTTCTAGAAGAAGTTTATATAAAGCAACCATCCAGGTTGGTTGTTAAGGGGAAGTATGGGAAAATCTGTCATTTGAATAAATCTTTGTATGTACTGAAGCAGAGTCTCCGTGCGTGACTTGGCAAATTTAGTGAAGTAGTTCTGGAATTCGGGCTGAAGAAGAGCAAGTGTAATCACTCGGTCTTTTATAAACAGTCAACAGCTGGTCTTATACTCATTGTTGTCTATGTTGATAATATTGTTATTCCAGGTGATGACTGTGCAGGAATACTCTCTCTCAAATCATTCTTACATACCAAGTTCCACACCAAACACTTAGATCAGTTAAGATATTTCTCGAAAATAGAAATAACAAGAAATAAAAAATGAATTTTCTTATCTTAGAAGAAGTATGTACTTGATCTACTTGTAGAAATTGGAAAGTTGGAAGCTAAACCGTGTAACACTCCAATGGTACCAGATGTACACCTCGTTAAAGATGATGGTGACCCTCTTGATGATCCGAAAAGGTACAGACGATTAGTTAGGAAACTGAATTATCTCATAATAACTCGTTCAGATATTGCATATTCTGTCAGTGTTGTTAATTAATTTACGTATGCACCTACAGTCAAACATTCAGAAACTTTGGAACAGATTTTGTACTACCAAAAAGGTGTTACAAGACTTGCTATACTGTTTAGCAATCATGGGCATACTTACATTGAATGCTTTGCAGATGTTGATTGAGTTGGATCTAAAATTGATAGAAAATCCACTACAGCTTATTGTGTTTTCGTTGGTGAGAACTTGGTATCATGGAGGAATAAAAAGCAGACTATTGTGTCCCTTTGTCCCGATCCAGTGCAGAGTCCAAATACAAAGCTATGACCCAATCCACGTAAGGTCTTATGAAAATAACACCTTTTAGTGAAAGTGGGTTTGAATTTCATATTACTTGCAAAACTCTAGTGTGATAATCAAGCTACTCTTCAGATTGCCTCAAATGCGGTATACCATGAAAGAACTAAACACATTAAGATTGATTGTCACTTCTTTCGTGAGAAAATTCATGAGAACTTAATTTCTACCAATTATGTAAAAACAAGGGAACAATTAAGTAATATATTCACAAAGTCTTTGAATGGAACCCGAATTGAATATTTTCATAACAAGTTAGACATAATCAATATATATACTTCAGCTTGAGGGGGAGTGTTAGAATATCACAAAATATATTACGGAATATTTTTATACAATTATTAGTTGATGTCCTAATATTAATAGGGTGATTTATGTTTCCATATATAAATCCCTCTTCTATGTATATATACCCCTAATTTTATGTAATGAAAGTATGTAAATATTCAAAATTTCTTTCCCTAAATCTTACAGGATTTATCGGACTATGCACATATTATAGGTCAATTGATATCACACATAAAGCTTCTTAGATGTCATCTTAAAAATAAGATTCTTTAAGCATGACACCTATGGTTTGATTGCATCATACAATCCAAGCTATTAATTTACAGCTATAAGCTATAGCTCTACAGCAGCATGTAGCTTCCATAAACCATCTCTTCTTTCTCTTTCTATTAACACTATAATCGCCAATGAGATTTCAATAACCAATCAAAACAAAGGCACTTTGTCAATTTGGCAAAGAGCAAGAGAATCACTTTAATTAAGTAGTAGAAGGAACAAATAATGCACCGGATTAGCATCCAAAACGACAAACTTCGGTAGAGATACAAAATACTACTATTTTCTACATAGAAATGTAAGCATAATTGGAGATAACAAGAAAAGCCATGAAAAAGAAGAACTTACTGAAATAGATGAGTAAACATTCTCAAGCTGTTTGCCAATGGAATTACATGCATCAGCTAAACTACGCCTTGTTGCGAACATAAAATCAGGAAGTTTCCATCCCTGAAATGTTTAACATGGAAATTACTAAATCAGTAAATGGCAAAAGGGTATCCTATAATAAGAGAACCAAAAAGAACTTAGGTTGAGTTTAGTTCAAAGTTAAATTTTATGGAATATGAATGAACATACAATAGAAACAAGGGAAAAAAATTGAATGAAAGATAATATTACAATTTCAAGTAATTTAATTCCAATGTTACATGCTTTGTCAATCCCTTTCTGATAAGAGAGAATACAAATCTATCATTGAGAAATTGAAGATATAAGCAGAGTTAGTTTAATCATGTGTAAAATATAATCAGAACTAAATTCTGTATATCAAATAATTTTTTGGAAAGAAATGAGAAGAAATATTAAAAGGGCACCAAGAGGTGCGAACTCATATAAAGGAAGGACTAAGGAACAAAGTCAAAACAGAGAGAGAGAGGAGAAGAAAAGATGGAAGTGTAAAGGAAGAGAAATGATACTATTTCTATTTATCTTGTTTAGGTGCTAATAAGAAGGAAGAGAGAATAAATATAGAAAAAAACTACTCAAATTTGTTTGATTGTTCGGTGGAAAAAGAGAGAAAATAAATTGAGTTTTATTTTCTTCCCCTCCTTCCACCTCCATCTACCATCATCCAAACACATCCTCAAGGGGAATGACAAGTTCCTCCAAAAGGAATTGATATGAGAACATTAAATTTTCTTTTGATAATGAGAGATTTATATTCTTTTATCAGAAAAATTGGTTCCTGTTTTAGCTAGTCATACCATGAAACTTTCACCCTTTTCAAACCCTCATGTACATAGAGGAAGCCATAACATTAAATAAGATTTTATACCAATTTTATGTAACTAATTGCACTTTAATGGTCTAAACACATTTCTTTTAGCAATCTCAAATATCCTCTAAATGGTACAGGTGGATCCCTCATTGGGGTCACCTAGAAACCTCTCTTCCCCTTTTGCTTCTATCCTGGATCATTTGTTTAACCATTAGTATTTTGTATAAGGATCATTGTCTCTAAGATGGGGTGGGTTTTGTGGATCTTTAAGATCTTCTCTTTGAGAGATCTGTAATTTGTATATAGGTTTCACTCCCTTGGTGCAATATTAATAAATTTCTCTTTGTTAAAAAAACATGTAAATTAATCACCACAATTTCGCTGAGTACAACCCAAATCACAATGCATTAGGAATTTAAATAGGTGCACCTGTGAACCAACTAACCATTGCTTGGGTTTGGATTACCCATAATAATAAATACACATATTAGTAGGCTCAAAAGGAATAGTAAGATCTAAAATCCAAAGAGAATTATGATTCCAATTTAATGTAACAATTTCAACAAACATGCACATTCCTCAACATCTTCAGTACAAGAACATAGTTTACTTCATAAATTCTGCAAATACAATATAAAAGATCATCACCTTCCACCACACGTAGCCGTATCCAACTACCACAATGACAATAACTATGCCATATTTTCTACCACCTGCATGAGTTAAGAAAAAGGTCATGACCGAGGTCATGAAATGAAATATCAAAAGAAAATTTAAAGAAGAGACAAGTCAAGTAACTGGATATGGAATTATTTAAAGATTTTTGGCTGGTGTTTAAAGATGAGATACTGGAATTATTTAAGGAGTTAAACAGAAATGGTAATTTTGTGAAATCTCGTAACTCCACCTTTATAGTTCTTATTGCTAAAGAAAAGAAGAGACCAAGAATATTAGAGACTTTATACCTATTAGCTTGGTAGGATGTATTTACAAGCTACTGTTTAAGGTTTTGGCAAAAAAAAAAGGCCTCTGTTTTAGACTCGGTTATTGGGGGCAGCCAGCATGCATTTGTTGAGGGTAGACGGATTCTTGATACTATTTTGACTATTAAGAAGTTGTGGATGATTTGGTGGGTAGAAAGAAGGAAGGGATTATATGTAAGCTGGATATGGAGAAAGCTTATCACCACGTCAGTTGGGATTTTGTGGACTACATGCTTGATAGACTCAGTTTTGGCTTGAAATGGAGAAAATGGATCCTTGCATGTATCACGATATCCTCCTTCGCAGTTATTATTAATGGTGGCCCATCTTCTTTCTTTAAGGCATTCAGAGGTTTAAGGCAGGGTGACCCTTTATCACCACTTTTATTTATTGTGGTAATGGAAGCTTTTAATAGGATGATTGAACATGCCAAAGAGAGCGACTTATTTAAGGGGGTTATGGTGGAGAGGAGTGACCAGCAGGTGGAGGTTTCACACCTGCTTTTGCAGATGATACGTAGTTTTTCTGCAAACCAGATAAGAGGATGACCCTGAACTTGAGAGGGATTTTGCTGTGTTTTCAAGCAATATCAGGTCTGAATATTAATCTTAATAAATCTGAATCAGTGAACTTGGGTGGATGTAGTGATATAGACATGCTGGCTAATTTGTTCGCGTGTAGGACGACATCGCTTCCAATCAAGTACCTGGGTGTACCACTCGGCTTTAAATTTAAAGTACCCAACTTTGAAGTAACTACCACCACATCCTAGAAACTACCAACAAGTATCCAACATATCCTAGAAATTACTTTCACACTCATCCCCATAACTAAATTATATTAAATAAAACTGGATAACTAGATAAACAAAATAAAAACAATCTTGTTCTAGCAGTCATGTCATCCACTCTTAACAGCCATGTCATCCACTCAAGCAGTCATGTGTCACCCACTCTAGCAACCATGTGTCTATCATTCTAGTAGCCACGTGGCACATAACACATTTTCGAATTTTTTTTTTCAATTCATAGTCCTAAACCCAAACATTATATTTTTTAAATCATTCAGATATAACCTAAATAATATAGGAAGAGTTTTCGCTATTTCTATAAAATAACATTAAAAAAAATTCTGTGAGTTCAGGTGCTAAATTGTAGCCAAAAAAGATTTAGAACTAAATTACAACATAGCTTATACTTGTGTAAAGTTCAAGACTAAATTGGTAGTCTGGCATTCTTTTTACATGAGTGACACCCTTGATGCCTTGTTATTACAGTTCCTTTTTCTCTCAAAAAGAGAAAACAAAAAGGAACATATCAATATTCAATTGCCAGGTTTAAGAAATTTTCTACTGAGAAACTACATGGCAACATTCATAAAGGACCATAAGGACATAAGTATTAACCATAAAAACCAGTTTTGAAAACTCATTTCTTACCAATGTTTGTATTCAAAGGAAAACAATTGAAACAAAAACATATTAACACTCCAGATTATAGTAGTGCGAAACAAAATGATAGATTACAATTGTCTCCTTAATACACACAAGACATTGGAAAGAAACCTGTTCCATTTGTAGTAACTATCATGATCGGTCTGTTTGATGCCAACACTTGCAGTTCCTGCCGTAAACTGTTAACCTATAAGAGAAAACATGAAATCTAGATAAGCATTTCCAAATTCTAGGAGAACCAATTTCCTCAAAATGGTAAGCACATCTTAAGGTTGAAAGAAATCAGTCAGCATGACAATACATGATTAATCATCTAAAACTTGGGAGAAAAACTTAAAAACAAGTGCGAGAATCATCAAAAAGTGTTCATCAGCAAATCATCCATGCATCTAGCTGATTAGAAATCATTACTGGAAACTTGGTAGAACTTGAAAGTGTAGCTAATAAATCTGTGAGAATACAATACCTTGTTCTAGAATTAACAAGTATCCTTTAAGAACTAACAGGCTCATTTGGTCAGAATCAAGAGACAAAACCTAAAGGGATGCACTTAGTACCAAAATATCTTTCAAGAGGGCTATCAAGAGGTTTTAACAATTACTTGTCCTTTTAACTCTTTTAGCCACTTCAGTTCTCAATACTTTACTATTAAAAGTTTGGTAGAAAGACTAAAATAAAATTTTCTTTTGTTTTTTTGTGCAAAAAAGGGAGAGTATTGACGAGGAAACATTGGAGTCGCCTAGGCCATGCTTGCTACGTGTCCCCGTTACAGCCTGCGGACAAGAAAGGCTACCAACCTTACCAGTAGCCACCTTTGCCGGAAGCAGTTCCGCAACTAAACAAAGCATCTCAGTCCACACCATGCTCAGTGGGCGACCCTCCTCTAAACTCAGTATACTTGGGATTACAGAATAACATAAGAAATAAGTTTCCCTCCAAACACAAAAGATGCACAACTGATGCTGACATCTGACCTCCCAAAAAAGTAGGAGCACCAAATAATGCAACTTCCGGCAATAAACTTGTGGCAATGCAGGAAACTCAAACCACAACAAAAAAATCAACCGCTATCACCAGGTGAAGTTGTCATATTCAAGCCTTCACTATTCTACATATTTCCTTACCATTTTTATACTTGCCTCATTGATGACTTGAGTATCAAAACCATTGCACCAAATAACCTAACCTATACTTCCCCCATGTTATTTTGATGTTGAACAAATTAAGATTAATTTGTCTATTTAGGGATTTTAGGATAAAAACCAAGATATTATACCTAGTCTTTCTTAGAGACCCTTAGAAATCTTAAATATCACATTTATGGCTTCATTGCATCATATAATCAGAAAATTGAAAAATACTCAAATCTTTATTGAATAATTGATGCAAAATGGACTAGCATTAGATCCTGAATAGTTTAGAAATTGTAATTATATTAAATGTAAAACTATTATATTGTAATTATTTAAGAATCTATATTATTGAGGAGTGTTATCTTAGTTTTAACAACTTACAATTTTTATTAGTATTTTTCTATTTGTATTAAAATTAGTATTCTAAATATTATTCTTAAGATTAGTATTTCTATTTTTACTAGTTTCCTATATCCTATTTTAATTTTATTTAGGAAAAGTTGTTAAGAGATTATTACACATAGTTTGTAATTTTATTTATTGGAGCATTCAAATATTCAATAATATTTTGAGAGTTATTTCAATTTTTTGGTTGTGTAAAGCAATCAAACTCTTAAATTTGATATTTAGGACTTCTAAGATATGATATTTAAGAAATCCTATTTGTGATGTCTAGGACTTTATCCCAAAATTTCTAATTGGACAAATCAACCTTATTTTACCTACACCAATCTGGTACCTGAGCTAAAAGAATCATATACCCAAATTCACAAAACCATACACCAAACAATCCCAAACCCATCTGAAAAAAAAATCACCAAAAAATTCAAATAGCTGCTAGCACTGTTCACCAGCCACCTACTAGTGGTGGTCGACACTGATATCGCCACCATTACCAGCTCCAAAAGGTTACGATCGACCAACCCCCAAAGCCCTACTGCGGTACTCCAAGGGAAATTGCCACATCTGCCCGTGCAAGCTCCCATAGCTACCACATCTTGTGAATCTGCACTTCTGCACCGTCGTGTCCTACACCGACCTCCAAGCTGAGATCAGCACTTCCAGTTGAGCCGCCGTTTGGTGACTGGAAGCCGGCGCATGATGCCCACACATGGCCAATAGTGATAGTTTTATAGTAACCTGTTCTGTTTCTTGGCTTCTGCCATCGGTTCCCAACTCCACTAGACTTTTTTAAAAAGAAATTTAGCTTCAATAATAGTGATTAACGTTGACTTAAATGCTAAATTTGAAACATATGAGGAAACAACTGATACCAGATTGGAAGCAACGAAAAACACTATCGAAGCAATCTTGGAAGAACTGAGACATTTACGCATAGCACAAATACGATCACCAATTCAAAATGTACAAGTTAAACAAGCTGCCCATAGAAGACATATCAAAGATAAAGTCGAAGATATTATCAAGAGGATAAATGTCAAAACTTCTGATTTTGATAGAAAAAGAGACATTGATTTCTTTCTTGATTGACTTAATTCAATGAAAGAATATTTCAACTGCTATGACATGCCAAATACAAGAAGAGTTTGATTTGCCAAGATGAAGTTGGTTGGACTTGCAAAAATATAGTTGCACCCTAGTAATGAAAATATAACAAGAATGAGACAACTAACAATTGAAATATGTTTTTTAAATAAAAGAGAAGTAATTGATATGAAATTATCTTGTTTACGGTTGGTACCCTCTTGGTACCTTTGTCCATAATAAAATCAAAAGTATTAATCAATCTATCTCTAATTTTTATAAAGTCTGTTTTAATACCATCAAAAGCTCTAACATTTTTTTCCTTCCATACTACGTTAAAATGATAAGCGGAACTAAGAACAAATGTTTTCTTCTTTTGCAAATACCAGTCCAAGCCCACAGCTCCTTACTAACAGTATCGGCTGAAACACAATTCATTCGCATGAGCCTATACACAGTAGCCCAAATATTGTACACAGCCGGACAATTGAGTAAAATATGATTGCAAGATTCCCCATCAGCTTTACACAAATAGCATGTCTTAACCAAAGTGCTGTCTCTCCTCCTCAGCATATCAATAGTCAAGATACTGTCCTTACAAGCTTCCCAAGCAAAGAAAGACATTCTAAGAGGAGCTTTTGATCTCCAAATCTGCTTGTATGGTGCTGTTACCTCAGCTCCTTCTCTTTTACATAAATGATTGTAGTAAGACTTTACCAAGAAGCCCTTTTGCTTATTCAGTTTCCATATTCTACTGTCTCTTTCATCCAACAGCTTTATGTCAGCCAAACAGAGAAGCATATAGCAATATTCTTCCACCTCCCAGTCCTTCAAATTCGTTTTAACCCGCACATTTCATCCTCTCCCCCCTTCTCCTTTCTCATGCACCTTCTCCACCAAGATCTCTCTATCACAAGCAATGGTATATATGCTCGGAAATTTGTCTTTCAATTTGCCCTCACCCAGCCATTCATCCTACCAGAACCGGATGCCCCCCCCTCCCTACTTGCCACCCAGTACACTCCAAAAACCTGCTGCCTCCCCCTCTTATTTCTTCTATAAACTCACCCCATGCAGTTTATACTTCCCTCTTCTACCCCCATCTTGTTCCCAATCACCCCATCTTGCATCCACCACCCTTTTCAATAATTTCTTATCCTCACTGAGAAACCCCCACAACCATTTACCTTGAAGCGCAAAATTCATCTCCACTATAGATCTTAAACCAAGTCCCCCACCATACATAGAATTCTTCAATTCATCCCATTTCACCAAATGATATTTCTTATTCCCCCCATCATCGGCCCCAACGGAATCTACATCGGATTCTTTCAAACTTAGCCGCAATACTAGCCGGAAAAGTTAAAATAGAAAGATAATATATTGGCAAATTAGCCAACGTGCTTTTAATCAAAGTTTCCCCCCTTTTGATAAAGAGTTCCTCTTCCACCTCGCAAGCCTCTTCTCAACCATTTCCATAGTACAGTCCCAAGTACTAACATCTTTAAATTTCCCACTAATAGGGAGCCCATGGTATTTTATAGGCAACGTAGTGACCTTACACCCCAAAACCCCTGCCAAATTCAACTCATCCCTCCCATCACCGATACTAACCATTTCCATCTTCCTCATATTAATTCCCAAACAGGAAACCAATTGGAAGCACAACAAAATGCATCTCAAATGCAGCAAAGAAGATATATCCAGTTCGCAAAATATGAGAGCATCATCCGCGAAGAAAAGATGTGATACCTTCACCATAGATGCCCCTACCCCCCACTGAGATGCCTTTTACCATATTAAGTTCTCTAGCCCTATCCATTAACCTACTGAAAGTTTCCATAACTGTAAGAAATAATAGAAGCGACAAAGGATCTCCTTGATGGAGTCCTCTAGAGGCCCTAAAAAAAGATGAAGGGCCATCATTTACCAACACAGCAAACGATGTCATAGAAATGCATATCATAATCCACTTCCTCCATCTATACCTGAAACCAAACCTTTCAAGTATGTACATAACAAAATCCCAACACATATGATCATAAGTCTTCTCCATGTCAATTTTACAAATTATACCTTCTTTTTTCTGCCCCAATAAATCATCGACAGTCTCAGTGGTCACCATAACTGCATCGAGTATTTGTCTTCCTACCACAAAAACATTCTGATTCTCCCCGATTATCTCACCTGAGACCTTGGATATTCTTTTAGTTAATACCTTTGAAATCAACTTGTATAGACTTCCCACGAGACTAATCGGCATGAAATCCTTGATATTATTGGCACAAAAAACTTTTGAGATAATTACCAAGAAAGTAGTGTTAATAGAATGAACAAATGAACCCGTTCTGTAGAAATCCTGAAAAAGCACCATCACCTCAACTTTGATCACATCCCCAAATTCCTGAAAAACTATCATATGAAACCCATCGAGCCCCGGTGCCTTATCCCCATTACATTCTTTCAAGCAATAAAAGACCTCCTCTTCCATAAATGGAACCTCCAGCCCCTCCTTACTTTCTGCACAGATCTGTTTGAATGACAGATCATCCAAACGAGGTCTACAGCCCCCGTCTTCCTTGTACAGATTCTGGAAGAAAGCCATAGCCTTCTGCCTCAGCTCAGAGTTGTCTCTAACTTTTTCGCCATTAATGCACATCCCCTCAATATAGTTATTATTCCTTCTAAAATTTGTCAAACAATGAAAATATTTAGTATTTCTATCTCCCTCTTTAAGTCATTTCTCCCTCGCCTTTTGTCTCCATGAAATAGCTTCCATATTCATATTGGTAGCTATCTCCCTTTTTAGATTAATTCTCCTCTCCTTCACTTTCTCACATAACCCACCCTCCATATCCAAGTTATCTAACACAGCCAGCTCCTCAAGGTGTTCTCTAATCATCATATCTGCCTTACTCCCCTCCTCCCTATCCCACTTCTTGATTTCAGATTTCAATGCCTTCAATTTGGAGGCAAAAATGTAGCTACCCGTACCTTCCGCACAACACTGCTTCCACACCTTTTCCACCAACTCCCTAAACCCTTCCAATCTGATTCATTTATTATCTAGCCTAAACAGACTCAGACCCCAAATGATGCCTTCCGGAACAATACAAATAGGAAAATGGTCCGATATAGGCCGCTGCAACATCTTTTGACTTAACCCTGCAAGCTGCATTAGCAAGATATTAGAAATTAAAAATCGATTGATTCTCGACCATGATGAGCTATCCCTTGTGTTAGGCCAAGTCCATCTGCTCCCCACAAGCGACAAATCTACCAAGTCCAACTTGTCCAACATCTCTCTAAATTCCTCAATCTCCCCATGATTTGTGTTCCCCCTGATCTCTCCCTACTATGCAACACCATGTTGAAATCACCCCCAACCACCCATTTCCCCCCCCCCCCCCATTTAACTTTACATAATTGAAGCTCACTCCACAAACAATCTTTTTCTTCCCTATTACCTCTACAGTATACCTCGAAAAACACCCAAGACTTCCCACCGTGGCACTGTTCAAATAAGTAAGACAAGGTCACCCTTCCCCTCTCAACCTCCTTGCATTTGAATTTTTCCCCATCCCACATTAATAAAACTCCACCAGCCGCACCCGCTGCCGGGAGATACAATCTTCCTATCCCTCCATAAGTTATTTATTATCTGCTGTTTAACCTTCTCCATTTTGGTTTCCAGAAAACAAACCAAATCAGGCTACCATCTTCTAATACACCCTTTAATCACACCTCTCTTCTTCCTATCGTTCAAACCACGCACATTCCATGAAATTATTTTCCCAATCATGGAGATGATTCCCTATCCTGAACCCCCTCCTCCTTTCTACTAGTCTTCTTCCCTTCATAGTTAACTAACCACTATAGCCTTTTTAACTCTCTGCATTCCCCCTCCCTCGGCTTCCTTTTAATTTTTTTCACAGATTTTTTACCTTTCTCCTCCTCTAAATATCGAATTTCTATCTCCTTTATCAAACTGAGTATTCTATCTTCCAACCCATGAAAAGAAACCTCAAACACTTTCCTGACCTTCAGGAAATTTCTCTGAACTCACTCAGAATACAATTCCCCCCTGTTTCCCTCCTCTACCAAGTACATTTGGTCTTGGATCCTTTGAAGATCATCACACTGAATGGGCATCACGTCCAACGCCTCCTCTGTTGACTCATCCATCACCATTATATCATAGAGGTTTTATAAGCAGAATTCCCATATCCCATGGTAAAGGCTTATGGCGAAAAATTTTAATGCAATGGAGCAACTTTCAACATGTCACTTGGAAGTTGGGGAGAGGTAACAAGATCATTTTTTGGGAGGATGATTGGATTGGGGAGGGTTGTTTAAAGAGTCACTTTCCCAGAATTTTCAATATTGCACAATCTAAGGAGATGACAGTTGAGGAAGCTTACCTGGCTGTTAATGACAAAATTGTATGATCTTCAATGTCATTTGGAATTTGAATGATTGCGAGGTTGCTCAATATGAGGGTTTGATGAAAATGCTGGCTGGGCAGGTGGTTGACAACAAAGTGGACCGGATTGAATGGAAATTTGAAAAAAGTGGCAATTTCTTAGTCAAGTCTTACTACAATCATCTTAGCAGTAAAGTGAATGTGACGAGGCATAATTTTCCAGCCAAGCAAATTTGGAAAACAAAGGCTCCACTCCATATGGCTTTTTTTGCTTGGGAGGCTTGTTGGGAGAGTATTTTTACTACTGATAAGTTGAGAATTAGAGGTAGAGTGTTGGTTAACAGCTGTTATTGCTGCTTTCAAGTGGAGGAATCGTGTAACCATCTCTTATTATGGTGCCTGTTAGTATACAGCTTATGGTGTTTGATATACAGCCTTGTGGGGATTGATTGGGTTGTTGCGGGGTCTGTTGAGAGAGAATTATGGGCGTGGGACGGGCTTTATGTTAAAAAAGAGATTGCTAAATTGATTCCTTTGACTTTTTTCGGTCATTTAGAAGAAAAAAAATGGTAGGCCTTTTGATAGTATTGAGAATAGTTCCAATAGATTAAAAGATATGAGGATTCACTATTTTGCTTTTATTTTGTTAGAACATGACATTATTAATGATATAAATTTTGAGAATGTCATTGATATGCTAACATGATGTAAAGCTTTTGTACATAAGTGGTAGTATATATTATGCTAACATAATATATACTATACTTTTTATTCAAAAAAAAAAAATATCATAGAGGTTAATCCTCGGCACACCATACGCCACCTCCCAAAAAACATCAATAACACCCTTGCATCCTTCCTCTCCTTCTCCCTCTATGTGATCTGCCACTAAAGTTTCAATTTCGGCCCCGTCTTCACTCCCCTCCTTGTTCTCTTCATCCTCCTTCGACATCTTGCCTCCCATTTCGTCGTCCACCTTCTCCACCTGAGCCCTATCTTCACTCTCTCCTTTCTTATTTTCTTTTTCGAGTACAGACAAAATACACATGTCTAGGACCATTACGGGTTTATTTTTTGGCAAGTCAATTTGACCCATTTTGGTTTCTAAATTTGAACACGTTTCCGATCCTGTTTTCTGCTTGGTCCAGGTTGGTCCACCCACTTTCCTTTTGTAGCCCATAACAATCTCCTCCTTCCTTTCGGCCCATTTATTCCTCCCAGTCTCGGCCCCTCTTCATTTCCCATTCATGGATTCCCGCCTATCCCCTATCACGTGACCTCCTTTTCTATTTTCAAAATTCAAATCTACTCGACCCGCCTTCCCCTCCTGCCCTACCCGGCTCCCCTCCCTTGTTGGTTGAGACAAAGTTTCAACGAACGAAGCTCCATTTCTCCTTTCCAATCTTAGACAACTCTATGGATGGTTTATTGAGTCTGAGCTAGGTCGTGGCCGGTACTAGCAGGGAAGAGTTGTGGGCATGGAAAGGATTTCAGAGTAACAAGAAGATTGACAAGCTTATCCCTCTTGCTACCATTTGGGTCATCTGGAATAAAAGGAATAAAAGGGCTTTCATGGAAGCTAACTCTAATTTTATGATAGATTTAAGGACACTTGGTTCCAGGTCTTGCATTTTTCATTAGAGGTCAACCTCTGCATTTCAGTGACGATCTTGGGAATTTTATTGATATTTGTTAGACCTGTATAGATTTATGCATACAGGTTTTTCATTCCCTTGATACTCTGAATATACAGCATTTCTTCTTATAAAAAAAAACATAATTCCTAGCAACTATTCACTCAATCACAAAAAATCCCGAAGCTATAGAAACAGCAACAGTAAATTCATGTCAATCTTAAAATTCTACAGCAACACAATCTTCTTTTTGATTAAGTTTTCTTTCCATTAGTTTTCAGTGCAGCCATCAACTTTTACTTTTACACAAATATAAGACAATGGTGCCTAAAGAAGCTCCAAAACATTGAAACTCCCTAGATCAGCCACATTTTGTCATAAAGAAAGTACAGTCTTTTAGAAATCCTCGAAGTATTTGCTAGCAATTTCCTTGGTATTCAACCAGCCAACCATAATAAGGCAAATCAAAAATGAATATTTAAGAAAGAACTATGTCATTTTACCATTGAGAAAGAAAGAAAGAAAAGAAAAACTATCATGCAGAAAACAAAACCATTCAAGGAGAAAAAAACATCCCTTAACAATTTAATCATTTTGGAGGCATATTTCAAGCTAACAAAATGTATGACTTAAGTTGTTTCAAATGTCAGAGTTTCATCTGTTCTATGACAGTTAATTAGAATAACACGACTTCTATTAGTCAAGTATAAACCACAATGGAAACCTGAGCCATCAAAGAGTCACTGCGAGGCTTGGTAACTGACGATGAAGAATCATCTTGTCTAAGTTGCTTAAAAACAATCTGCAACAAGTGACCAAAAACATTATGAGAAAACTGTACAGAACATGGTACACATCCAACATTTAAGGTCATCTATTATCGCATTGCCAAAGTAAAATACGTAAAGAAGATATGAAGAAATCACTGTAAATCTGAAATTTCTTGAGCCCCAAAGACAACTAAATAAAGCATCTTTTCTTTCTAGTTCCAATTTTATACTCATCACTTTTTTTAATTAAAAAAAAAAAGAAAAGTATATCAATATAAGGCGCCAAAGACTGTAATATGAATGATGATAGGTTATTATGTTCTGAAGATGAAATTTATTCAAGTTTGAGAGTAGATGAAGGCTTGCTTCTTGATAAATTGCTGCCTGAATATGAAAAATATACATTTATAATCAATGATTCCAAGGATGATGATATATTATAAAGGTGAGTAGCCATTTTCAACTGCAAAGCAATAGAGATAATATACTTTTTACTTCAAGTATGGAAGATACTTGCTAGGATGGGTTCAATATACTGGGTATCCGCAAAATTGATCTAAGACAGGCATTCTCCCATGTCCAGATGTAGGAAATTGATCTTTTTTCCAAGAGAAAAAGATTCCAGAGGAAAGTTAACTTGTCATTAGGCATTGCAAAAGAAAATAGAGATCCTTCTCTTTTCTTGATTTCTTCGGGAATTAAGTTGGTCATTTCTTTGGGCAAAAAGTGTGAGTGGAATTGTCTCCAAAGGCACATGGTAGAAAGAAGAAAGTGGAAAAAAACTTCAAAAATTCGAAAGCTTCACCCAATGTTGTTTCGGGCCGTACTAAAAAACAAAGAAGATTCCATATAGTAGCATGTGTAGTCAAACTTCCTTCAGAACTGAGGGGACTTGGTATCGAGTCTTTGGTGAGCTTTAATAGAGTATTTCTAGGTAATTGACATTGAAATTTTATGATCAACCAGGAAGGTTTTTGGTGGAAGGTGATTAGGGTAAAATATGGGCAGGAGAAGAGTGGTTGGGTGATTAAACATGGTAAGATTATTGTGAATGGATCTTCTTAAGAATTGTTGAATGTGTATTTTATAAAATATCACAACTTTATGTATACAAGTTTTCTAGAATCAAAAAGAAAATAAACCATTAATTACATCAATTACATATGGAGTATTTTATCCTAATGTCCTTTAGCCTAATTACATATATACAATCTCTTTAGTTCTTCCCCTCAAGTTGGAGAATAAATAATGTCCATCCTCATTTTGTACATTGGTCTGCACCTCCTTGGTGCCTATACTTAATGATACCATTTATATTTGTTATTTAAAAAAAAAAAAGATATTGTCTATCCTCATCTTATCAATGATAGTCTAGAATGTTAGTGGGTCAGGATTCTAATATGATCCTTCTTCTACTCTCTTTTGCTGATACAGTAGCAATTACCTCATTTAATGATGATATTTCACCTTAACCCAAGATTTGGATTGAGACGGATTGCATCCCTATTGAGGTCCGTAGTAAGATTACGATATTGATCCAATTCCTGCCACCAACCTTTCAATATGTTAAAATATTCAGTGATTACCCTATTTTCTTGCTTTATGAACTATGTTTTGACGTTCAAGTCATAAATTTTGGTTGCATCGTTAACTTTAGAGTAAGTTTCCTAATTGCGTTCCACACTTCTTTGGTTGTAGAAATGAATATAACTATTTTAACTATCTCTGACAACATAATGTTTCAGAGCCAAGTCATTATTATTGAGTTTTCCTAATCCCACGTGTCAAAGGTTGGGTCTCCTAGTTTTGGTCTAGTGCCCACAAGGTGGTTGAGTATTCTTTTTCCATTGAAAATAATCTGAATTAATTGCTACCAACTCAATAGTCCTTCCTGATGAAGCGATAAGCAGCCTGAATTAGCTGAAATTCGATGTTGCTTTGGGTAAGATTCCCCATGTGGAAATTTGGTCTTGTAAGTTGGGATGCAACCTCCAACATGTTGTAAGAGTTGTAAGGTAATTAAAGTCAAATAAAAAATCATGGGAAGGATGTTACCAAAAGGTAGTGTGGCTATCAGTCCTAGACAGAACCAATTCGCCTAGAGCGACTGAGGAAGGAGGCGGCATGTGGCTGGAGAAGGTGGCCCGCAGGTCCTAGCAAATTGGACAGAGGTACGCGTTGTAAGAGGAGCCACAGCTAGTTATGTGTGCAGATGGCTGACACAATCAAGGAAGCCGAGCACGTGGCAGAGGAAGCTGAGCGCACGGCTGAGACGTGACTGGCCAAATAGAGGCTATGTAAGTCTAGGCACGCAGTTCCAGTGGCTAGCGGCTGAGCAGCTCCCTCTTGCTACTTCTGGCCATGTGATTCTGGCGGCTAGGACCGACTATGAAGTCGACTTATGGTGGAGATGGCCGGGCTCATGGTGGCCGACAATTGGAGGGTGGCGGTCGACAATGAAATCTGACCCACTTCAGAATTTTCTTATTTCAGCAATGAAAGGAGAATAGAGTTTATGAAAGAGTCTAAGGCTTCTCAACCTAGAGCTCTAATACCATATTAAGAATGGGCGAATTTACATTTTACTAAATATCACAGCTCTATGTATACAGGTTTTCTAGAATTAAAAAGAAAATAGATCATTAATTATATTAATTACATAGGGTATATTTTACCTAATGTCTTTCAGCCTAATTGCATGTAATACACTCTCTTTAACAGATCTTTTCTACGCAAGGGTGCCATTGTCGCTCCACTTAACTTCCCTGGAAAAAGACCTAGCATGATCTTGTCCTTTCTCAAACCTTCCTCTAGAATTCCCTCCAACTAGTGGCATACTAAAAGTGTTAACACCTCTCAAGCTCCTAGCCCATAGATGTTTTCCACAATCTCGAAACATCTCATACAAAGAAAAAAAAAAAACTCTTTTCACCAAACATATCAATCTCCTTCGACAATGTTTCCTAGAAAATGAAATCTATCAATCTTAATCCCCCTCTAAGACCATGCCATGATATTTTTTTATATTTTTTAGACTAGGGTCCATGGTTTTTTATATGTTTGATTTTATGTGGGAGGGGGTGTTAAGAAGATAGCTAGGATGGTATGGGGATGAGCTCTCCTCTTTGCTAATTTGTGGTTGTTGTGGTTGGAGCGCAACGCTAGACTTTTCAAGGATCACAACAACCTTTTGTCTTTCCTTTGGATGGATCCTTTGCTTCTTTTGGCAAAGGCCACAGTTTCTTCAGAGATATCTTCTTGGCTATTCTACAAATGGATTAGAAAGTTGTTACCTCTGTTGATTTCTACTTACTTTTTGCAGTTGTTTTAGGAGGATTTCTTCCCCTCAGTTGCAACTTTTCCTCACTTTCTGATAATAGTTCTTTTTCAATAAAAAAATACTGCAATTCTTTTTCTCAATTCAAGAGCTTACTTGGGAGCATGATGGACATGGCCCAACCCAAGGTGCCCTCAACAAGGGGAGAAAAGCACAATGCAATTATAAATAAAGGAGAGAAAGAGTAGGGCACTCCTCAACTGAATATCAGTATTACAAAAACTATTCTTCCTTATTTTCTCCATTTTTTTAATACCATTTCAATTTTTTTTTTAAAATAAAAAGTGTGAAGTACATATTAATAAGGTACCAATGGAGTACCACCCATGCACAAAAGATTTACAAGTGAGTTTGGGTGTTTATAACATTTCCAAAATCTTCATCCCTAATAATGTCATGCCCCAACACAATAGATCCAAAATAATTGTACCATCTACCTCTCAACCTATAAGCTCTTATCTCTTTACCTCAAAGCTTTTAAATTTCTTTTTTTCCATATGACCCAGAAAATGGTCAAAGGAATTAATTTTATAATTTCTTCTTCATAACTAACCCACCCCATGCCCAAATTTCCTCTTTTACAATCCCCACCATCACCCAATTGATTCCTAGTGGTCCATAAATCATGCACCGCAAATCGTTAACCACAGAGCACCATTTCACAATTATGACCTATGATAAAGTATAAATTCTCAACAAGTTCCTAGACCTCGATTCCCATTAAAACAAGTAAACTCTACCCATTGCATAACCAAAACACATCCCACTAAAACAGGAAAATTCTATCAATCGCCTAACCAAAACACTACTTTTGATATTATTTCCCTATTTCTCATCAATTATTTAGAGACAGACTTGTTAACTACAAGGTCATTTATATATCACATCTTTGTCAATGCCTTAACAAAATTTCTACTAATATTACATCTTAAAGAGGAAAAAGCTTACAGTTTCTAAACTAGAATTAATACTTGATTATTTTATTTTTGAAAGTTGGGGGCTTTCCAACAAACAGTGCCACATTAGTGCACTAACGCAACTAAAAACAGATGCAAGGTTCTAGCATAAAATCCCAACACATGATCAAGGAGTTAAGAGACAAAGTTATATTCCTCAGGTCCTACAAACTAGAAGAACACAATTAATCTAGAACACACCAAACATTTGAGATTTCATTTTGGAGGGAAAGAATTAAGGTAATATCCCCAAAACAACACATCAAAAACATAACAGCAATGTTCCTTAAAAAGAAATTGCATTGCTCCATCTCACAAGTATGTTTGTTCCTCTCGCCTAAATTAATAAACAATCTTCTTCAGGTACATGATGGTTAGTACATGACAAAGAAATGAAGGAGAGAAGAGGAAAAGAGAAAGTCCAATTTGGGCACCGAGTTCAAGCTTCAGGTACTCTCAGCACCTGGAACCATATTCAGGTCTTAGCCATAAACATACCTTGAAAGCACCTGAGAGAAAATTAGAAACATCTGACATGCGCCCCTCTTTAGCGAGAACAGAACCAACAATTCCTAATAGAAATAGTATAAATAAATTAGGAAAGTCATCATTTTCACATTGACATAGCAAATAACATGAAATTTGACTCCAAATAGATAAGGAAAAGAAAATGATTAAAGATATAAGCTATTTAATTTGAAAATATATGCATACACATGGAATAACATTTTCAGGTGGGAAGGAAGTAGTGAGAAGTGGTTTTCACTCAAATTTTTTTTTTTTTTTTTTTTTTTTTCAATAAAAAGAGTCATAATATAAAAAGCATCAAGGAATTGTAATTCTTATACAAAAGTATTTACATGTCAGTCAAAGCATCCTTAATACTATGAAAAGACAATTCTATACCTTCAAATCTTTCTATTCCTAAAAGGTAACCAAAGGGATAAGACCTAGTTGATTATTATTGTACTAATCCCCCTATAAACCTCTCCATGCCCATAAGTCCTCTTTGACCGGTCTACCCACAACCCAATTCACTCCTATATTATCTCTCAACTTAGCTCCCTTACATTAGTTTATCTCAATCATATTCATACACATAATTTCTTCAAAGGGCATAAATATTCATATTCGTAAATAGATAACCAAATATGTATTCCCTGTATACACAAGAACTTTCCTTAATGGAGATCAAAATCAGGCTTACAAAACCTATATTTTCTCATGATTTTTAGGCTTTCATTTATTTCTCCACTCCCTCTTTATTCCTCTATTATTGTTCTTGTTGAAGGAATTTCCAATACTTCTCTAGCCTGGCTTTTCCTGTATTTCTAGGAGTACAATGCCTTGAGACAGAAAGTTGCAACATTTTCCAAAGATTTAGCTCTATCTCTCTTCAGTAAATGAATTAGCATATTAACCACCACGACTTCCTCCTCCTGCAATAGGAGTTTTAAGATCATATTTCCAAGTTGCAGCTAACATTACCCATGAGTTTATTATCAAATGACTACCAAACCAGCAACACATCCGCTGCCGATTAGCACCAGCTACCGAAGCAGGTTATATACCAATTTAAAGCCCAATCAAGTACCACCTTACGGAACTCCGACATGATCTAAACAATCAAGACGTAGATAACTCCAAAATTGATCAATTAACCTTAAAAGGAGAACAAATAATCGAAAGAAAAAAAAAATCACACTACTTCCCAACTATTGTTTATTCGACTAGGATGAGGGTTTATCAAAAACCCTAATATTAAACTGGCACAGCCAACGTAAAACTAGTTCTAAAATTAATTAATTTAAGGAAATCCGAGACGCTAAGGAATTCACAGACCTGCGCCGACGATGATGGTCAACTTCCCAAGAGGAAGAGCCATGGCCAGTAAATGCGCAATTTATACAGGACTGTGAAGACTATTCTGTAGAAGAAGGCGACATGAGGGATGGATAAATTGAAGAAAAGCCGATCAGGACTGAAAATGTATTCGGGAACAAGGTACTGATTTCTGTTTGTGGGTTTTATTCTTGCTCCCAGTGGTTCAGTGAGTCAGAAAACTCGGAATCAAAACCTGCCACTGCTGCTCGGACATTTGCTGGCTAAAACGACGCAGGTTTTTCTTTATTCTCTGCCTAAAACGACGCAGTCCCTGGTAATTTTAAATCAATATTTCAATTAAGAAAAATTATAAATCACTATTTTAACAGTTTTTAAACTAATCAGTTTTTATTTATTTTATTTAAATCAGTCATACTTATATTGTACTGAAAAATTATAATTTTATCATTTTTTATATTTTATTAAATATTGTTTAATAAAATAAAATTGACGGTCAATTTTAATTAATAATATTAGGAACGAAAGTGTAGATATTACTAATTCTGTCTCATTCCCACCTCCACCCTAAAACCTGCATTCCACTCTGCATATTTAACTTATAAAATTTTAGTTTATTATATAAATTATTTATAAGTTAAATTTAAATAAACTTATTATAAAAATATAAATTTAATAAAAATATCATAAAATATTAATTAAAAGATATAATATATAAATATAAAACTATATATAAATATTTAATATATTTTTCGATTGCTGTTGATATTTAATTTACGAATATTCTCAATCAAAATTTTTAAAGTTCATGAGTGGATAAGAACTTTTTTATGGGACGGAAATTTATTTTCCAATGAAGCGGCTAAAAATTTTGATGATAATATTTATTTATAACCAAACTTATATATTAATTTATAGTTATAAATAGTAATTTTGAGGATAATATTCTAATAAGCTATTTTAAGTCTTGCGAACTTAAATTTTGTTACTTTTGACGCTCATTAATGAATCTTGTTGAATAAAGGAAAAAAAAAAGTTGAAATATTTAAATGAAATTTTGATAATTATAAGGAAGACTAACAATATATCTTTAAAAATAATAAATATCATATCCTTATTTATAAAGAAAGTAATTCACGGAGTTTACGAACTTGTATTTGATTTCAAAAGTGTCTATCTTTTACACAGAAATTTAATTATTTAAAGATTATATTTAAAACGAATTTACAAGTACTGTGAAATTTAATTATAAATTCACATTTATTTTAACTTATTAAATTTTAAATAAATTTCTACGCATATTAATTTTATCATTTTACGGGTAATTTTATATTTTCTAAATAAAAAAGACAAGTGTAGATTTATAAATAAATTATATAAGATTTCAAAATCTATTTTACATATAAACAAAGAGCTAAAAGAACAAGTAGAAAATAGCATTAGAAGATAAATAATTATTATTTATATTTATTCTTTTACTACATAATTATTTTTATTTGTAATTTAAAAATAAAATAACTATGTCATAGAGTAAAATTAATTTTTTTAAAAATAATAATAATAATAATAAAATTTGGGAACACAATTTCTGACCGATAGACATAGTTGACTAATGATATTAACGTGGCACTGACATGTACGTTTAAATTAAAGAAAACATGCATTCAAATTTTTGGTATCACAAGTCCTAAGGTGGTGACACAACCAACTTCATGAACAACGTACTAATTGTACGAACTCATACTTTGGGTCAAAATTAACTTTATGTGAATATAAATTTCTAATTAGCAACTCAAATAGGATTAATTTTCTTCCCCTTAATCATGCTCCTCTCCAAAATTTCCACACCATGTAATATCAGATTAGGTTCGAAATTATATTAAAAAATAAATTTAGATATTTTTAAATTTTAATTCTCATTAATAATTTTAAATAAATATATATTTTGAACGTAATTAAAAAATAATTTTCAAAAATTAAAACCAACATAAAAATAAGTAAAAATTCATTCGAAAAAAAAAATTCGAAAAATTGAGGTAAAAGTGCAAATGACGAAAAACATGCCACGTAAGACTGTCACGTCAGCAACGAGACCAATCATCGTGCGCCGTGTGGCAGACACGCAGATACGCATCGACACAGAAAGCCATGTGGGGCAATCCGCGTTCTAAATGATTTGATGGTCCGGGTTCACTCCCGCATGCATGAACAACCTATATTCGTTTCCTCTTCAGACGCGATCGGACAATCCTGATTGCATCCGATCGTGCGGTCTAAATTTATTCTCTATATAAGATTGATCCAATGGCTAGGAATGAGACATGTTTTCTTAAACGGACGACCCGGATTCAATGAAGATGAGTATTTAAACTCATATTGGCACAAAAAACTAGAGGGGAAGCTGGAAACCAAGGGGCGGAGCTAAGCCGAGCCATCACACCCGCAACCCAAAACCCCTCCGGTGAGCTTGAATCCCCTTCCCGTTTCCTTTCATTTTCAATCATTAGATTCTTGACTCTTTTCTGATGTAGGAAGACCGGAAAAAAAAACCCCTATCCGCAAGTGAGGAACGGCGGCGCCATCGCACCCAAAAAACACCCTGCCGGTAATGTTTTGATTTTTTTTTTCGGCCAACAAAGGCCAACTAACCTCGAGTTTTTGCAGGTTTTCGCATGAGACATGCCGAAACCGGCCAGATCGAAAGGAAGCACCGTCATAGACGGCGAAGCCAGCTTCGGAGCATTGTAGTGTCGCCATGCCGAAACCCTAAACCGGCTCGAAAAAATTTTAAAACCCTTATTTTTTGTCATTTTGAGTATTTTGATATATGTAACACGTGTTTATGTTTTTACAGAAAAACTCAAGAAATCCAAAAACTGTTGAGAAGTGCAGTAGAAAAGATAGTGTTTCGAACACCAACCTAGAGTAAGAATCCCTCAACCTTTCTCCCATTAGAATTAATTAAAATTTAAATAATATTAAACAGTAAAATTTGTGAACATTTACAACTTTTTATTAATTAAATACAGGTCAGTGATGGAACCGATAACTGGTCAGTGTATAGTTTATCTGTGTTGCCTATTTATTTCTATATTGCCTTAATTGTTTACTATTACATCGTATGCTTTAATTTATTAATTTTAATTGTCTTCTCGTTTATTAGTTTACTTAACTGTTTTATCCCTATCTATTGATTGCTTTGAAATAAATGTTATGACTCTGTTTTTCTTAGCTATTAAAGTATCAAATTATATTGTTTGTTTAATTGTTGTTCTATTGTTCTGCAATTATGAAATAAGATTATCATATGTAATTGATAGTTGATTGATGATGTGGATATGTATATGGAAGATTTACCTAGTGTCATAAAAAATGGTGTACGAACCTAGTACATAAGACAAACCCTATCATGGACATTATCTCAGTCGAATGGGGTTAAAAAGTCTCATACCGGAAAGGATTAAAAAGTACTTGTTTACTCTCATATCGGATGAAGTATTGAGGTAGTAATATGTTTGACGCCTATTACCGGATGAGACATGAGGACGGCCAGTTAAGTAATATATTAGATATTACGTCTACGTATAGTGGGAACTCTTATGAATCTCTAGGTATACCGGTAAGTAAGTAAAAATGTAATGTTTAATTATTGTTGTTTTCTTAATATTTTTAATGGATTGTTATCTTGATTCTTCCCTTTATAAGTCGTATTTGGTAATCTAAAAAGTGAATATAAAATTAACTTTTTTAACAAAATTAAATAAATTGACTTAAAAAAGAAAATAACTCTATTGATTATTTTGCGATTTTTACCAATATTTGATTTTGCATATCGGTTATAAAGTGTTGATATTTTTACTAGATTAGTATAGTTTATCCTCCTTATTTAATAATTTTGCATTAGAACGACCAAGATTTAGATGCAGAACAGTAAAAAAATAAGCGATTAAAGGGTGACTTCCGTTTTCTACCAATTACGTTGCGGAGATTAAGTCTATAGGTTTTTAGTTATATATTTTTTTATTATTTTAATTTTTTTTAAAGAATATTTCCGTAATTTTATAGAGTATTTTGATTAAACTGTACAAAAAAATATAAATCATAAATATTTAATTACTTTCGCTAACATCTTATTAATTCAGTATTATGATTCAATTAAATTTTTGGGGCGTTACACACTTCATTGATATGTACACACACACACACATATATATACATATAATAATTCTTATAGCTCTCTCGTTTGAGTAAATGAATTTCCTTTTCTTACATGTGATTCTTTTCAGAAAATAAATAAATACAGAAGATAAAACTTGCGTATCTTTCACGGCACCAAACGTGGGATAAATAAGCTGTGGAGCCCTAGAAGCAGTAGCCATCCAGCCGCCTCTCGACTGTGTTAATAATTTTAATGGACATTTATTATAACTAGATCTCGTATTTATAGATTACATACTGTATTACCGACACACACACACACACACATATATATATATATATCGTCAGCGAGATTGGAGCATCGTTGTACCCATAATGGACAAGTATTCAACAGTAGTATTTTCTGGTTCAACTTCGTCATCGAACGTGGTGATGAACAGCTTTAATGAATTTAAAGTTACGAGATCAACTGGAAATGGGTTTTTGGGTCTGGATCATGATCGTCAAGATTTGATGATCAACAGTGTCTATGGTGATGATCGGATCAAGATCCATGGTGGGTCTGCAACTAATTATAACAGTTGTAGTACTGAAGGCAAAGCTGAAGGAAAGAAGAAGGAAGAAGATAAGAAGATGAAGAAGCAAAGATATGCGTTTCAGACAAGAAGTCGAGTTGATATTCTTGATGATGGATACAGATGGAGAAAATACGGCCAAAAACCTGTCAAGAACAACAAATACCCAAGGTATATATACATATATATGTACATGTATAGATATACTTATTATAGTACTGTTTTATTTTTAATTTTTGGTTTATTGAAGATAATACATATAGAGATACATATATGTGTGTGTATATATATATGCGTTCTCAATTATAGAGATATTGGCCAAAAATCTTTTTACTTCCTTGCTTAATCAAAATTTCATTTTCATTTCATCCATTCATAATTGCTCTCACTTTCAAAATTTTATGATTTTCTTCATATTTACATATATGTATACATACATGTATGATAAAAACATAATTTTTCATCCAAAAACCTCAAACTAGGAGGAGCTTAAACATGAAAAGTGTACTCTAATAATAAGTTAATAAACTATATCATGAAAAATATTGAAATTTGATAATTAAATTAATAATTCTATAAGAATTAAAGCCAACAGGATGTTAGAATTATCTTAATACTATCGTTGAAAGAGAATTTCTTTTTGCTTGTCTAATCACTAAACATATCTTAACTCGAATTATTATCACTTTTACTTCTAATGTAGTATGTAAAAAAGATGTTAGCTTAAAAGAAAGAAATTGATTTATGTAATTTATATATAAATTATTTTATAATTAAACTATTTTTTAAATAAATAGTTAATAATTTTCTATTTTCTATGTTATTTTGATTATGTATGTATTATTTAATTAATGAAAATATATAAATTTTTATGAAAGAAATAACTTATATGAAAGTAAATTATATCAACTATCCATATATATATATATATTAACTAGTTAAATGCGATAGAATATATATATATAAATGTGATAATACCTAGTTAATATACACACGAAAAAATATATCTATATAGTGGGTAAGCTTGTTTGACCATGTACTACTATTATTATTATTATTATTATTATTTGAAGAAATAATAAAGAGTTAACTATAATAAAGTTGATTGAATTTTCACTGGTTAATTTGTAGAAGCTACTACCGGTGTACTCATAAAGGTTGCAATGTGAAAAAGCAAATTCAGCGGCTGACTAAAGATGAAGGAATTGTGGTGACAACTTATGAAGGCATTCATTCACATCAAATCCAGAACTCCACCGACAACTTTGAACATATCTTGACCCAAATGCAAATTTATACTTCCTTTTCATGAAACCCCTTTAAATTATTTCTCCTCATTATATTTACCAATATATATATACACACATACATATACATACATATACATACATACAGACACAGAGTATTTACTCTGTAAATTAGATATTAAATCCTGATAACCGAAGCATGCATACGCCACTATCCAAACATTGGATATGATTTTATTTCATTTCATTTCATTTCATTTTTTTATATATGGTTTATGTCAAGGTTTCATCTTTTATGCATTCTGCAATCATATGTGTGCTTGTTTATTACATAAATCCTTTACATAAAACTTTTTTTTTTTCATGAGATAAGTACCAAAGATTAATGAACCTAATATAGGTTTTCTAATTATTTCTATTTATTAAGTTGGTAGTTTAATAAGTTAGTCATAAATCAGATTAATTTTGGTATCTAAATTTGAGAATTGAATCGATCAAAATTTTGATTTATGTATTTCTCAATATGATAAAAAGACAAATATCATTCTTACATAAATAGAGGAAAGGAGAGTAGGAGGAATAGGATGACTTGTAAGCCGACCACTATTTATTGGAAGAGAGTGTATCTATCTTCGAAAAATAAAGTGCACGACATAATTTAAGAATTTAGAGATTTGAGGAGACTTTTTTATATATATTTTGAATTATCTCAAATGATCTAAAATAAAATAATTATTATCTCATATGACACGCGATATTTAATATTAAAAAAAATATAATAAAATAATATGATATATCAACTTTACTAATACTTAAAATAAATATTAGTGATGTTAAATGTCAAATTACAGAAATTAAAGTGATACAAAGTCGAGATAATAACCAAATAAAAAAAATAAATAAAACGTATACAAAAAATGCATGTAAGTCAGAAATTTTTAATGTTAATGATTACTTGTTTTGTTTTGTTTTTCCATTTAATGAGCCATTCTAACTTGGTGTGTAAATAGCGATCTCATTTACCCATCATTTCATCCTCACCTCCCACTCCTCTCTTGCTCTTATTCTCAACTTTTTCCTCCTCTCTAGTTTTTTTTTTTTTTTTTTTTTTTAAGTTTTCTCTAAAGAGTTTTAATTTGAGTTAAAGGTGTAATACAATGGTCCTTTTACTTAAGGACAATATGCTAAGACACTCTTTTTACATTAGTTGAAGTCATTTATAGAGTATATATCAATGGTAGATATAATAATATACTTACCCCCCTCCACCCTACCTTACTATATATGTACGATTCATCAAATTTTATTCTTATTTTTAATTCTACTCTAATTCATTAAATTTCAACTAATAAATATTGAGTAATCTAAAATAATCTTCTAAATTATATTTTGTTTTCGTTTAACACTTAAAAAGGTTCATTAACTAAGTTTTAATTATTTATTTAAATATTTTATAAAGCTTTTAAGATTAAAAAACAAGTAAACTAAATAATCTTTTACTCACGGTCGAGTACGAAATATTTATTTTTTCACGAGCAAGAGCAAGGGTGAGGATAGACACCCACTCTCCATACCTACTTCCAGTATGTATTATATTTAGAGAGCAACCTAGTACACACTTCAATCTTCGTGAGATGATAATAATGAATATTGCTATAAAGAAAGTTACTTTTCAAATCCAACTACCGAACCCAATTTCATTCCACCGAGTACAAAAGTTCCAGAACAAAAAAAAGACCGACTTTATTTTACTCTCCTGAGCACCTCCGGAGTTTTAGTTAAAAGTATCTAAAGAAGAATAGTTTTATCATGAACCATGAAGAAAAAATTGAATGTGAAAAAGTTGGCAAGAGATGAGAGAAAGATCATGAATATTTTAGATACTATTTAAAATCAATTCTCTTCTAATATAACAAATGTTTTGAAAGCATTTCAACAAAAGTGTCATACCGAAGAAACTGGTTCGGAAACATATGCTTACACTTCTAGTACAACGTGGTAGAAGGAATATCCTTTCTGGATCAGGTCTTTGATCACAAATATTTGCACGAGACCCAGAATAAAGTTAGCAGCGTGAAAAGCTCTTATGCTCTAGAGAATTTGGGAAAATGCATTTTGAATTGCTTCCCGCGGATGTTTACGAGTTTGAATGAACTTCAACTAAAGGTGAGAAAAAGATATTTTTATACCTTTTATGGAAGATTATTCAAACTATATATATGTTTATAATTTGAAAATTAAAAGTGATATTTTTGGGAGAAAGTTGAGAAGTTTGGAAGTGATAAGAGGTAGAGGATATGATTCTTATGGTTTGAATAACTTCATTCAATCTTTGGGTGTTATTTATGAAACTGCAATCTCTTATTTTCCTTCATCTAAGACTAAATAAAAAACTACAATTTTTCAAAAGTAGAATTTTAGTTAATTTATATGATGTCATGATTAGTTGTTCCAGTGCTCCCAAAGACTTGTAAGTTAAAGAGCTACTTATTATTAACTATATCCTCAATGCTAGCGTTTTACGAACCTTGGAAGAATCACAAACTTAAACTTATAAAATCTTATATCTGGAGGTTGACTTATCTTTTTTAATATCTGCTGACCCTGAAAGGCCCAAACTTCCTCTGCATGTACTTTTTCAGGTTATGCGTTCACAAGGAAAGGAAAGCTTACAGATTCCTAGACTTTAAAACACAATGTTGTCATTGAAATTTTGGATGTTATCTTCTGTGAAGATACGTTTCCATTCATGTGCTACCCAAATACTTACAGGAAATAGACCGTGTCAGACCTTTAGCTCAGTTGGCCTAGTTCCTAACTCTAATCCTTCCGGTGCAGTATCACAAAACACTAGAGCAAGCATGGCAGTCGGTCTAACTTGTTAATGAATTATGTTATTGTAATGTCATAATACTGAAATTCAATCTTTTGTCAACATTATTTTGTACCGCTGCCAAATATTACTTAAAGGTGGGAATATATATGAAAAACGAGGAACATTTTACCAAATTATTGTTTAATTCTTTTTGAACAAGAATCAGATATGATGTCTAGAAAACATTGAAAAAAATCCGAATTTGAAACAGATCCAAGTAGGAATCCCACTAGCATATACCATCCATGTAATTTACCAACAATTCCTGAACCATGCCCCTATCTGGCATTCTCCCTGCGGCACCATATATCGGTGCTAGGCCTCCTTTTATCGGCCCTGGATTTTGTTTTACCTGAAACAGGAAGAAATAGAAAGATAAGATTATACAGTAGTGAATATAAGTGGATCATGTTGAGGACAGATGCACAGGCACCAACCGCCATGCTAATTACTGGGGCCCTTTAGTAAGGTATCATAGACTCAAAACACTCCACAGACTCACAGGATACTGGATCTGCTAAATGGAAAAAAGATCACTTCAAATTAACAACTTACAGTTTGTACAGATTCCCTCAGATCCTGGAGGAAGTCCTCAACAACTGGTACATGTTGAAGAGTAATGCAAATATGAATGCTGAGAATAGAGCACAAGGGAAAAGAATCAGTCACTGAAGAAGCATAAACCAAACCCCAACACAATAAATTATTAATTTCTTCCTAACCATCACCCAATTTTGTAAAAACCGCATGAGAAGGGTAATAAAATGGGAGATCAAGCACAAGGGGATGGGTATAATCATCCCATAGAATATCAAATTTCTTTGAACTACAGAGGCTACCTATTGGGTCTCTGTAGTGCATTCATATGCCAGCCTTTGGAGGACATGATATCGTTCACTTCAAAGATGTCCACAACATTAGACCCAAATGCCACAATTGTCATATCTGGTCTTCCAATGATAAATAACTCAGGTATCTCCTTGATTCTGCAGACATTAACTTGTCAATCAGAAGTAAATGATCTGGGATTAGAGAGAGAAGAATTGGATAATTTAAACAAGCAAATACCCTTCTTGTATTCTCCTTGATAATTCCATTATCTTTTTAGTGTTAACTAAGTAGCCTGCAGGTTGTAATGGGACAATAATCAGTCCAAGAACTGGAAACTTGATAAAATATCAGGACAAACAACATAATAAATTAAAATGTTTCGTAGTTTCAATTGTTGTTGTTTGGTAAGAATACTGCTTCACCTTCTTCACCCAGAGACATCATTGCTGCCCAGGCCCCAGCAATCAGACCCCCTGGCCGGCTTCCAGCTATGGTAGGAGACACATACAAGCCCCCTGTCCATTCAGTAACTGCACCATGAAATAATATTTTTAATCTCAAATATCAAACAAACTAACTTAAAAAAAACAAACAAACAAAGAAACTTCCATGGTACAATGATCTTTCCAGATGAAAGCCTGAAGTTAGTGACCGAAAAATGGTATACGTTGGATAAATCATTTAACAATTGCAATCAATCAGCCCTAACACTTCCAATTTTTATCTGGCAGCCCTTTGTGCTCCCAGACAAATGCTAAGCTACCAATCTGTTGCTCAAATGATACGAGTATCCATAATTATATGACAATAAGAGATGCACAGAAAAAATAAAAATTGATTTAGCTTTGGCGCTCAAATAAATTCCTTTATATAATAACTATTATGCAAAATAGCACCAGTGAAAATGCTGCTAAATCCAAATAATTCTGCAATAGGTGAAAAGACAGCCCTCCACTGAGAAAAATAAAGAATGAGAGCAGATTACAGTTTCTTCTCTTCCATTTTCTTTTGTATCTTCTTAATGATAGAGTATCCTTACCAGCAACAAATTGATACTGTTTGAAAATTGGTTGCCAAGCAAACAGGTAGCAGCGAGTCAATCCAGAAAACATGACAAGACAAGCATATTAGCAAGAATTTGACGCAGAAGCAATAAAGAAAACAGTGACGATAAATTCAGGACATAAAACTGCAATTGGAAGAACATATTTAATATCAACACCATAACTCTAACAGTCTGTTCTCTAGTAACTAGATTCTAAAGAAGCAATAAACAATTTACATAATATATACCACAATCTAAACTCCAGCGCCACTAAAATCAGCACAGATATGATAAATCGATATACCAAGGCATCCATTTCCGACTGTCTATTTAAATTATAAGCATTCACAAGTAGCCTTCTTAATGGTTAATCTATGGAATATATGCAAGTTTCAACATCAGATATGTCAAAATGAAAAATTGTCCTAATAATTGCACCCAGAAGGATGTTACTAATTATCCTCCAAGTCAATTGCAAAAGATTTAATGAAATTAAGTATTATAATAATATAATTTCAAAATATAATGTGGAAACATAATTTCAACGTTTTACCAGAAGACATTGAATATTAATGAAATTCATGACTTAGACTTGTGCAATAACACTGAGATTAAGAATAGATCACTATAATGAGATTCATTATCTACAAACATAATTTATACATTTTATCAATGCAGCGAACACCAATTACTGTAAATAGATTAGCACATGGTCATCTTCAAAATGGAGACTTTGATCTGATTAAATACTATTGTAGTTGACAGTATGAAAGTTACAATAAGTACTCGTTACAATGACATATTTACTGTGTTTACTCGTCTCTTCGACTCTTACATGGAGTTTTATTGTGGCAACATTTGGTACCATTAAAATTATACTATTTGATACTACAGAAGTGCTCAAACCTATCTTTGTTGTCAAATTTTTGCTGTTTGAACAAAGAAAAAAAATCACTAAAACGGCACAGGATACTAAAACTTAAGGAAAGGAGTTTTTCTTTGTTTTTAGGGAGACTAATTGGTTCTAGAACTTTTTACAAACTCAAAATTTTCATAAGTCATAATCAAACTACCCTTTACCCTTATTATTAGACATGGTTAATAAGATTCTTGATATGGTCAAATTATTGAGAGATCCTTCTTTTCTCCAGATAATTATGGGAGTCAAAACTTTTTTTGCTTCAAAGGCTTTTTCCAAGCCTTTCACTTAGAAGGTTTTTTTAACCTAAAAAATACTGTCTTGGTCAACAAGAAACGAGAATATTTCAACTAATTTCATATAATTAGTTAAATTTAACCTTTAGTTATTACGGGAATCAAATTAGAATATTTTCTAAAGAAATCATTAAAATAGGGGAAAAAAAAGTAGGGTATGATTCAATTATTACCAATTGTGGCAATTGCATCTAATATATGATCAATCATTACCAATTCTGATGTTTGTATGGTTTTCGATATATTACGTAAAACCCTATCTTTTAAATATGTTGATATATAAATAGTTAGATTTAATATTATACTTTGTTTAATTTAGTAACATTAACAGTTCAATAATTTGTCAAAATTTAATTATTAATCAAATTAAAGACTAATTGGTAATCATAGAATTGTTAGTAAAAACTAACTTTTCAGGCCTCCTATAAGCACATTGGCTTATACATATGTTAAAATATATATCATACTAATTTTTATTAAACTAAAGCTATAGTATCCGTTGACTACTGCCAATAGGAGACATATTAGTTCTAAAATTTACCACTTATTTTGGTAATTGCAAGTACTATAATTTATAAATACCATTATATTATCCATAACATATTATGAGTACTGATATTTTTCATTATAATTTTTATATGGAATATCTAAGTATAATTTTTGTAAAAAAGTTATATAACACATGAAACTCATCCATTTCCAAAAAAAAAAAATACACAAACACGCACAACACGCATCTAATGGACATATTAATAATTTATTTAAATGTATCAGGTTCTGATATCCTAATAGTACCATTAATCTTTACAATAATTTATTTAAAGGAAAAAATGAATAAAGTTAATTACTAATAGTAATCACCAAACTAAAAATTTTAATTACTATCTAGGAGATACATTTTTTAGAGGAAATTTACATATTTATTATATAATAGATAAATATATGATAAAAGATAAAGTAACTATAAATATCTAGAAACCTATTTATATGTGAAATATTTAAATAAAAAGACATAATAAATAACTATTTATATAATATTTAGTAATTTAGAAGATATATATGATATATTAAAAGGATTAATAAATAATAAATAAATATATTTAAACTGAAATTTAAAAATATAAATAACGAACATGTATATTTAAACTTAAATAATTAATAAATACAACTTATAGAAGAAACACAATGTACCTTCCTAATCTCATGATTTCTGTACAGAACTACACTTGTTCCTTTAGGAGCCAACCCATACTTATGCACATCAACTGACACTGAGGTTACTCCTTGGACAGAGAAATCAAAAGGTGGAATTGGGTACCTAAGGAGAACATCAAACCAAACACGGAACCAAATAACGATCAAGCATAAACAGCTTGCAATTTTCAGGTTATTGAACAGATCTCAAGACAATGTTCTAAAAGCCAACACTCAGAGAAACTTTGTCTCAATCAAAAGACAAATACATAATGAACCATGTAACAGTGTATTTGATTCAAGGGTGAGAAATAGAAAGATTTTCAATTAAGCATATTACAGAATTTGAATAATTGATTGACACACACTAAAAGGAAACAATAGTCTAAATAGCCTAATGGATGGACAAGTTTACGAACAGGAGATAATTCTAATGCCATGTGATAAACAAGAGACTGTTATAGCTGCATACCATACTGAAAACAATAATGAAAAAGTGGCACATTTATCAACAGCATTACATAAAATAGAGCTGACATAAAAATTAAGGAAAGACATACCCAAGTTTACGAGCAAATGGTAACACAAATCCACCAAGACACAGGTCAACATGGAGACATATTCCATAGCCAAGAGCCAATTCACCTAGCTCCTATAAGATAAGTTGGTAAATTTTATCAACCATGAGCCAAAGAAAAAGTAATGGTAGAAAAAATTGACACGTACACTTCTCGCCCATTATTGGGGAATAAAATCACATACCTTAATAGGGTCAATGATGCCATGAGGGAACCCAGGTGCAGATCCAACAATCTGTACCATGAAATTTAGGTCAGGCCAACTTATCTGATACACATGCAAGGAAATGTTTTCCTTTCTGACCAGTGAGACAAATTCAAAGAAAGGTGAGAGGATTAGGCGGACTCACAAGCCACCATAGAAAAGTTTAGTAAAACAGAACACAGAAATAATGATAATGATCTTACAGTACATACCATGATAGTGTTTTTACTAATGTGTCGTTTTATTGCTTGTACATCTGCTTGAAATTCTTTATTAACAGGACATCGCCACAGCTTGATATTAAAATATTGTGCAGCCTTATCATATGCCGAATGAGCAGATTCAGGTATGATCCTATAGTTGACAATAAAATCATTCACATCAATATTCTCAATAAACAAAGAAAATATGAAAGTAATAGGATATCAACATACATTTCAGGCCTTGTAATTCCCTTCTTATTTTTCATATAATCTCGGGATGTCTTTACAGCCAATAATATACTTTCAGTTCCTCCTGAGGTCATGTTTCCACATATTTGTCCTCCAGAAGCCTTGTCTTTACTGCCGAGTAGAGCGGCTGTCATTGCAACCACTTCTGCCTCAAATCGAGCAACACTCTGGAATACATCCATATGCAATGGATTGGTATGTGCAAACCTGAAATAAAAAATGCAGAAAGACCAATTAAAGATTTAGAAATGGAACAGAAGAGATTGTAGAAGTAGGCATATCCTGATCTTATCAAAGCTAATAAGTTACCAACATACTGACAATGTGAAATACCGTAGTGGATAAGAGAAAAGCCCTTTAACTTCTTTTTCTTCTATCAGAAAAAAGAACCATAAATTTTCATGGGAAACAAAAAACCATAGAATCGAGTACCGTGATGGTATCAATATTATGGTCCTGACAAAATGAAGTACCTTCTTAAGCATTATCTGAAAACACAGGATCCTTCTCATACAAAAAAGACAATAAATGCAGGTCTAAAGTTACAAATAAAATTGGTGCAGGTTCAAAATTTGTGTAGATTGAAAATTCAAATGAGGTCACACTGCTTAAATGCCCATCTGGAACTTCAATTAGAATGTTTGTTGTACCTAGCCAGAGCATGGATTTAATGGCAACTACACAGCGAAGCACAAAACCAATATCTGGTAACGAGGACTGGGCTATACCATAAATAATCAACAAGAACCTATCAATATGCCACAGTAGCATCAGCTACCATAGAACGTCAAACATGTCAGATACAGCCTAAGTAGTGCAATTTATCAAAACCATTCACATTTGCATTCATATTCACATATTTTAACTTGTACCCTCCAAGCTCAGTAACTATTGATAAACATAACATTATCACGAGCCTACAGAGATTTTTTTCCCTGAAAAAACAAGAAAAATGTAGGGAAAGAAGGATGACAGTATAAAACAAGTAAGCTTGTTTCCAAAAGAATCCTTTATTGAAATGCACTTTTAGACCAATTATGTTGCGAAGGCATAAGCACAATCAATAGTAATAACTAACAGAAAGCTTCACCATATCGTAGAATATAGATTTAATGAGCAACATCTTACTAACATTGAGCATGCCTCATTTATCAAAGAAAAATGTCCTTCATATTCACTTCCTCCAATGTAGCTGCAAGATGGCGAAAAAGAAGATCAGGATCTACTAAGCCCAAACATATAAGAATCAAATGTTCAATAATCAATCCTCCAGCATACAAATAGTACTGCCGTGCAAATAGATATAACATACACTGTACCAGAACATTTTCCTTGCCAAGTACTATCTTTCCTTTTTTCATCTTTCATATTCTCTATAACATCTACTCCTAAACCTGATACTGGCAACTCTGTCCTCCAACCATCTCTCTTAGATTTACTGCCAGACTGCAACTTATCAACAACCTGTAGGTATGTGAGTGCGGAAAACTTGCCACTTAGTGCTTTTGCTATGTCCAATGACAAAATGATATAATTTACATTTACTTAGGATATACCATGAAAAGGTCATAGGTACAGATAAGAAGTAAAGCAATATGATTTCATTATCCATAATTTTTTTTTTTAATTTTTACTTTCTAAATTATAATTTTTTCCTCATGAAATCATGCTTGGGAGTAGTAAACATTCTGAACTCAAATCTAAATAACAACAGTTCTATAAAAAGTATTTAAATTTTTTTTTTAAACTCATGATGTTTTCACTGTCATTTTCCTAAAATTTATTTTTTTCAAGGATAAACTATAATTTTAGTCATGAACTACTTGCTATATTACAATTAAGTCTTAAAAGTTTTTTTGTTACAATTTGATCCTTAAATTCATAAAATTGTTTTGGTTTTTGATATTCTTATACATATGTGAGATTTTGATAGAAAATAACAAACAGTTCTTTTTGTTTTGTCCATATTTTGTTCTTAAATAGAGTTTGGAAGTTAGAACAAATAAACATTAATCTTAATAAAAGTAATCAATCTATCTTATTTAAGCAATACGGATGATGATAACAGAAGATAATGTATGCAATAACTATTTTTTATCTTTTTAATTCTTAGTTCTAAATAAAAACATTATACTTTTTAAGCCATTTTTTACATTATTTAGGAAGAATTTTTCCTATTCCTATTAAAAAAATTCAGTAAAAAATCACATTTAAAAGAATTTTGCAAGTGAAGGAATTGACAAGATTTTAGGACTAAATTGCAATATAGTCTACAATTCAGCCACTGATTTTATAATTTGTCCTATTTTCAACTACTACGTATGCTTGGATATACAAACATATATAGATTTAGGAAACGAAAAACTACAAGACGTATTTTCCCCTACGCAACTGAGCCTAAACTTCAAAACTAGGTATTAAACTTAGCCGTTCAAGTGACTGAAGAAGAACCCAACTAAACACAAAAAGTGAGCGTTAACTGTCGCTCGGTCCCAATTTAATAGTTTGGTGGTGCAGGCTGACTCTGTTCATCAATTAGGAAATAACTTCGTACTCCGACTCCATTTACCTGGAGAATGGAGGTTCAAGTGGCAAGACTGTGTGCCCTCATAAAATGGACAATGACACGAATAAATGCATCAAATGCTTCCTTTCATTTCGTTCATTTACACTAATGGATACGACGATATTATGAGGGCAGAAATCACGAAAACCGGAATAAGAGATATGCGTAAATGTATATATCAACTGAAGAAATTAATCTGACCTTCTGCTTCTCAGCATCGATGTAACTCTTAACACCGGGAACCAACCTGTTTTTTTTTAATCGAAAATTTAAACAAGTAGATGATCAGAATTAAGAAACCATGCCTCGTCATTTAATAAAAAAATTTATCAAAAAAACAAATTAAAAATGCAGCCAGTGATAATAAACACGAATTTTTGGCATTTGGATGCTGATTTACTTGATGAAGGTCATGAAAAGCCCTATGAAAGTCGCTTTAAGTCCTTTCTCGCGAATTACGCCGAGAAACGACTGGATGATGCGTGCGAGAAAGAGAGTGAATAGAGGAGCGAAAAGCAGAGCCAGAGGCTCGAATTCTGCAAGAAACGAATTCGCGGAAGCTCGAAATTGAATCCATAATTCTTTCAATACAGAACAATGAGAATCCATAGCTTCAGTTGTGGAAAGTTTCTTCGTCTTTTGTGTTCCTTGGAGGAGGAAATGCAGAGCGATTTAAACTATGATACCAGCAAAAGCATAGAGATTAGAGAGATTTCGGCGTTTTGGTGTTGCGTGCAAGTTACAACGATGCCCCTCAAATAATATGTTGGGAGTAGCATATCCGGTTTTCGAGAGGACCCCCCAATTAACCCGGTTTCAACATCCCAATCCGTTGGGACCTTTCTCTTTAAAATAGATGTTGTGGTGTTTTTATAGCATCTCGGATTTTGGTAGGGAAAACAGTTAATCCGGTTTCACCGTCGAAACCCGATCATTAATACTACTATGATCGAATCGCAAAAATATTTTATTTATAAATTTATTATTTTATAAATATATTATAAATTAATAACATTACTTAGTTATTAATATATAGACGAAGATGCAATAATTTCTCTTAGTTTATGTTTAATTAATTAAAAAACAAATATTAACTTCGATGTATATAAAATTTAATGTCGAATTAAACAATTCATTCATGCACAAAATGAGTATCACATAAAATAAGTATAATATATAAATATATTTGGAACTAGAAATTCATATATAGCTAGCTGATAGACTCATTATTGGTTCTATATTTTACTCAAATAAAACTCTATAAAATAATTTATATATTTAACGATATAAACTAATTTATGTACCATAATGGTTATTTTTTTTTTTTTTTAAAAAAAAAGAAAATCATTAATAGATTTAGTTACTTTATATAAAATATTATATTGAATATTTTCAACAAACTATATTTAATAAAAAAATATGGGCCAGTACTAATTTTTAATTTAATTTATGGTCACATTTAATTTCCAGTCTAATTCCTAGTTCTATGTATCCCTGTTAATAAATTTAAAAGAATTTTTGTTTATTTTCATTTATTTTTATTAGATTATTATTATTATTATTATTATATTTTCTTTGAATTTATATAATAACTCTTTTATTCTTTTTAAATAATATTTCTTTTATCATAATAATTAAAAATATAAACTTGCAATAAATATATTTTTGAGCTCGTAAATAACAGACTTGACTCATTATTAGAAAAGATCACAATCAATTATTTATTTTAACCACGTCCTTTCTTATATAATAAATCAATCAAAATGAATTAAAATGAAAAGAAATTCGAACCGTTAAAAAAATAATAATTTATTTTTTTAAATATATATATATATATATGCCTCTGAGGAACTTCAAAATTCCTCATTAAATAAACAAAAAACAACTATTCATTTAGCAAAAGAAAAGAAAAGAATTATTCAAGTGATATGTTCTAAAAATGAAATAAAAAGAATTTGGCAGTAACCTGTGCACTATCACCATTCGTAAGTTACAAGAAATTTCTTTTGCAGTTTTTGATGATCATCAATGAGAATAAAATAAACTAAAAAAAAAAAAAGCAACTAGTTTCCCATTCTATCCCCCTCCCAATTCAACCCCCAACCCAGCTAAATTCCCTTTGATGATACTAAAATAAAATTCATACAGGCATGAGAAAGAAAATAAATTAGTCTGTTAACTAACATAATTAACTTTGAAGTACAAGAATTCAATGGAATATCATACGGAACTCTGACAGAAAAGAATGATTTATCAGGGAAACGTGAATGAACCTCCAATTTGGTTTGTTCCAGAAGGTGGGTTGATAGCTACCCAGAGAAGAGATATGGTGATTGCAATGAGCCCTGACCAGACAAAAACAATGGTAGGAGTCCTCCCTCTTCTTCCCATTAGCCCTTTAGCAAAAGGGTAGAGATGAGCCAATACCCAGAAACTGAAGAAAACTCCCCCTAACAATCGGCTCCATTGTGGAATGACGCTGTATATTGTGCGACTGAAACCAACTGCTATTGCAATCAGGTTAACCATTATGATTGTGATAGGCGGGATCATCAACGATGTCCACTTCACAAGATAAAGATCAGCAAATTCATCATCCACATCATCACCACCTGATTTCGATGTCAAGGTGAACGAAATTTCAATTCCTGCAATAACTTTCAAAAGCCCCTGAAGCACGGCAGCAAGATGAGCACTAGTTCCTCCAATAAGCCAAAATTGCTCATTTCTCCACCATTCCTCTAACTCAATGCCGGACCATTTAATTTCGAGGACAGCTAGCAGACACAGAGTCACAGTAATTACCAGAAGGTATGTAAGGAAAGTAACATTAAGGGACTGGACAATGAACTGGCCGGAGAACAGAGACAGCGCAGGGAGGAAGCAGTAGACAATCAGGAATATGGAGGTGAAAGGGTAGATGCCGACATTGAGATAGGCAATCCTCTGCAGAAGCTTCATTCTTGAGCTGGCAAGTAAAGCATTGTTCCGAGAGAAGAAAATTTCAACAGAACCCGTAGCCCACCGGAGGACTTGATGAAGCCTATCAGTTAGATTGATAGGTGCAGTCCCTCGGAAAGCATCGCGCTTGGTCACACAGTAAACTGATTTCCATCCTCTATTGTGCATCCTGTACCCAGTGACCACATCTTCGGTTACAGACCCATAAATCCACCCAACACGCTGTCCCCACTCAGTCTTATCCTCGTACCAGCAAGAGATTACACTGATTGCCTCTGCAACAGTTGATGCATCAAGAAGTTCACGAGGAATGGTCAGAGCACCAGGTGGGCGACCGTTCTTTACAGCTGGATGATCTGCCAGTGGACGACCTTGGAACTCTGCTACTGGAATTGAATCAATAAGAAATGTTGAGTTTCCAAACCTCTTGGGAAGCAAGGAGAGGTTCATCTCTTCATCATCAGAATCACCCATTCTTAGGGCTCGATTCTCCTCGGGTGTAGTTGCAACAGAAGAATGCTTCTTCTGCCGGCCAAAGCAGCAGCTGCAGCAACCAGGGTGGTGTTCTTTTGATCGCGGTGGGTCAAAACCATAGAGGGAAATCCTTCTGAAAAGGCACCCAGTTCCAACATAAACTGGGCCCATAAGCCCATCAAGGGCTCTCATATTCACATCAAAGAAAACAGTATTGTGATTAGCATATCGATCAGAAGGGTCAATACCTTCAAATCGCTGTGGGAACTGAACATAACAAATACGATCACCTCCTCGATCCATCATGAAGCACATGCCTTCTCTCATTGCTTGAGAATTGTAAATATAGTGGTCACAGTCAAGGTTGAGTATGAAAGGGCCATTGGACATAATAGCAGAAGCTCGAACTAGGGCATTCATGGCTCCTGCCTTCTTGTTATGATCATAGCCAGGGCGCTTCTCACGAGAAACATAGACGAGAAGTGGGAGACGAATATCAACATCAGTAAGGTCAAGGAACCCATCAGCAGCCCCATGTAATGGGTCATCACTAGGAGGCTTCAACATCACCTGCATCATTGAATATTAAGAATAATATTGTAAAACCTCAGACAATCCTTATGGCCTGTTTTCCCGGATTGGAACAGCAACAACAATAACAACAGCAAAACAATCATTGAAAAGAGATCCAGACCAGCCTACTCATTTGACAATCTTTTGGGTTAGAGATAGCATAGCCATAGATGAAAACTAAGACTATATGATCAAATAAATACCTGTATTATACCAGCATGATCACCTCGAGAGTGCTCAGCTGCAGGATTCAACCAAGTCCCAGGCCAATGAGTACCATCAGCCATCCATGTAGCTTTAGGAATCTTCCCACTCTCGACGGGTTCATCATCCCTGTTCTGTCTTTGAAGTTTCATGGCCTTGATTTCTTCTCGGGCATGATAAGCATCAGATCGGCGCCGGATGGAATCAGGTAAACCATTAATCCGAACCTTGAATTCATCATACTCACGCTTCACACGTCTGCGATCTTTGACAAAATCTGGTTTGACCTTGTTCTTGTAAGGATCCCTCTTCAAATTGAAGTAGGATTCTGGATTCCTTGGCTCAATATTGTGTTTACGGCAGAATGGCACCCATATATTAGCAAAGCTTGCTGCTTCAGCCATGGCTTCAAAGGTTAAAAGGGCACCCCCATCATCAGAAACATAGCAAGCAAGCTTTTCAACAGGATAATCAGCAGCTAAAATTGACAAGATAGTGTTTGCGGTGACAAGCGGTGGCTCTTTCTCTGGATCCGCAGTAGAGACAAAGACATCAATTCCAGGAAGATCAGACTTCCCAGTTGGGTTGTTTGGGTTAGGTGTTTCAAACTTATCCTTCAGGACATTAAGGTCTGTCGCCCGATTAACTGGGCAGAGCTTAGGCAGTTGATCAAGAAGCCATGAAAAAGCAAACCAGATCTCACACACCACAGACATCCCCCAGAGCCAGATTGCGTCGTTATTCTGGTGCTTAACCCTCCATGCCAAAAACAAGGCAAGAACAACTATACGAATGACAATTAAAAGCCTGAAAACACGTGGAAGAAAGAAATTGTCACTTAAGTGTTACAGTTAAAGGAATTGCAAGTAAGTGATGTGCCATCCCCCAGTTCTACTGCTAAATGCAACTGATTGGCATTCAAGGGAGGGATCAACACAGATAAAGAAACCACCAAAATCAAAATGAAGGCCTAAAGCAGGTATAATTCATAAATACATTAATGTCCTAGCTAGCACTATGTTAGAGTCTAGGATGCCATACAAAGATTTTGGAGCTCTTCCTACTTTAGTTGAAAATAACAATGGATTTGAAATAATAATTAGAGGAAGGTTTCTCTACTCATGCTTCCTCTCTTCTTGTGTTGCACAACCTTGGATCCAATAGGAAAAAAAAGAAACACTATTAAAAGAATTTAAGCATTTCTTATCAAAGAATACCCCAGAAGACACATACAAAAGAAAGAAGCCATCATTTAAGTGTTACAGTTAAAGGAATTGTAAGTAAGTGATGTTCCATCCCGTATTTCTATAGGGAGGGATCGATACAAATAAAGAAACCACCAAAATTGAAATGAAGGTCCAAAGCAGGTATAATTCATAAATCAATGTTCTAGCTAGCATTATGTTAGGCTCTAGGATGCAGTCCAGAGACTTTGGAGCTCTTCCTACTTTAGTTGAAAATGACAATGGATTTCAAATAATAATTAGAGGAAGGTTTACTCTACTCGCACCTCCTCTCCTCATGTGTTGTGCAACCTTGGATCCAATAAAAAAAGAAACACTATTGAAAGAATTAAACGTTTCTTATCAAAGAAGAGCCCAAAATACCGTAAATGGCATGGAAATACGTATCAGTACTTAAAGAGTTGAACCAAATAAACCAATCATATTCCACTAAAATTCTTAGCAGCATTTCCTAGTGATCTGAAGTAATTAGCAAAAGAAATTTCAAAAAATAAATAATAAGACATTAAAATTTCATTTTTTTTCTGAAGAATTTTGTGGGGATAAAGTCCATAGTTGATGGGCTTCTCTTGCCTTACTCTTGCCAAGAAAAGAAAACGCAAAAGATGGTGAAATAAATCATTATTGCCATGAGAGCACCAACAAATTATTTGGAAAGAAAAATAATTAAAAAATAAAAAACGAGATAAAAATATCATGCATTGAGCGTAACAAGCAATCCTAGCTATATAACTGCCATCATAAAATCTTTGCATGCATGAGCATGTGCATATAATTAAACTGTTTCCAACACCACCAAATTTTTGTGCCCAATAGGGGATGAAAATAAAACTTTGCAACGTCCATACGGATGCTTGGAATAATATTTCACCATAATATATATTATGGAGAAAAAAATTGTGGTAAACAATCAAGAAGTAAAGAATACCTATATGGACTAAGAACAGCCGCAGGTATCTTCAATTTACGCGTAAGGGGCCTCCATGGTTTGTTCATCAACTCTGTTGGTTCAACACCTTCATCATCTTTGCCATCTCCAAAATTCCCATCCTTCGGCCATATAGCATTCCCATACCCATAAGTCCCTCTAGTTTCAAACAGCCACCGATTGTGATCAAAATCTCCAGTTTGGCTTCTCATAAGCACCGACTTTGTTGACTTCATCAATGACAACCTCCTCTCCATTTTGGACATCCCTGCTGGCGGAGGAAGTGGAAGTGGCCGCGCATTATCTACAGCAATCTCATCCAGATCCGTGTTCTTATATGGCTCCTTACATCCAGGGCAAATTCCACCCCCTGCTTTTACCGCATCAATGTAGCAATCCCGACATATTTTAAAATCACACTCACATGGGAGGATATCCGCACCGCGCTCATCACTCATCACTTTTGCATCACACCCTGGGATGGCACAGGAAGATCCTTTTGCACCGGCCATTTGGGGATGGCTTGCTTCAGACTCAATAACCTTGTCCATGAGATGAGCACGGGTAACACTATTGAACCCGCCTGTGAATAGGGAATTTGACACATATTGCTCTTCAACCTTCTGCGAGATGGATGGGTCCATGGGTTGGTTGTCGGGGGTTGGCGGTATGTGTACTGTGTAGTTCATGAAATCACTACTTCCAAGTTCACTATCAAGATCATCCCTAGAGTAACTGACATAGCGGCCTGAGGAAGTTCTGCGGCCAAATGTCACAGTTGGAGGCAGTGGAGGCTTTTGCGAATCAGGTACATCCGAGCTCACCGATAAAGATGACCGACTCGCTTTGAATGATTTAGAAGCCATTTTTAAAATCTATCAGATGGTAATGATTCCTGAAAATTCAAAATGCAACAAAATTTAGTTTCAACAGAAACTACTGAATGGTTGATCTATAAAGAAATCACCAACTTTTATTATGTACTGATTGAAACCATGGCACAGATCTACAGTGTGACTTTCAATGGAACAGCTGAGAACCAGCCTGAAACAAATTGATATCACTTGCTAGGATTTAGACACCACATTAGAGATAATGCAAAAACATAAAGCAAATTACATGAGATCGGGTCCACTGACTTTCCAGATCACTCAATTTCATAAAGAAAATGATTTCTTAAACAAAAACATCCCAACACTTTACATTGTGCTAAAAACCTAAAACCTCTGAACATTGACACTAGGGCAAATTTGCAATAGATCATTAACATGAAACCCAAGATGGCATCAGTTTTCTCATAGAAACTCACACAAACCCAAGCGCAAAGTAAGATAAGTGGTGACAAGCAAACACCTTTGACTTTACAAAACCTTCAATTCCACATTTTCTTTCGTCCTAAAACATATGAGTTCCAAGAAATTCTTCTTTAATTCTCCTACATTTTCGGAAAAACTACACAAATATGTCTGAAAAAAATTGTCATGTCTCAAAATTTAGATCAAGATCAAACACTAGCAACTTTTATATGCTAAATCTGTAAGTAAAACCCACCAAGCTGCATTAACATATTGGCAAGAAACGAAGAGAAATAGTAGATCTTAAATAAACAAGGGCAACAGCGGGATACACTAAACCTGAGCTCGAGTTCAAACAATGAAAACCCAGATAAAAACACTTCCCCATCAAACAAACGATATTATAAAAGATGCCACCAAATCCTCGTTTTACCTTTATACAACTGAACAAACTAAGCTTCAACCAAGTCCCAAAAACATGAGAAACTGAAGATCCAAGATCTTACCACCCTTTCCCTTCTGATGAACAGAACTAAGAAAGCAGGAGAAACCCAACTCTCAAGAGAAAAAATCGGAACATGTCTTAAAGAAAGAGCAGAGAGGAGAACATCGTGAACTAACACAAAACAAAACAGACAATACCTTTATGTATCTTAGATTTTAGATCCCTATTTCCAATTTTGACAATCCCCTTGGCCAGAAGGAAACAGCATGGAAAACCAGAACAATTCAAACTAATGCAGTGGTCTCCAACTGTCAATTACACGCCGAGAGAGAGAGAGAGCGAGAGAGAGAAGAATAAGAAGATTAAGAGACTTAGTCGTGAGCAAGACTACAAGCACTACTACAACACATCATGATTATTCCAAGTTTTTAAATACAAAACATGCAGCTCCGTATTCGTTTTTTTCGAATTAAAAAATGGATAAAGAGGAAGAAGATGATGATGATGATGAGCAGGTTCTTAGTAGAGGAAAAACGCGTGACTGCAAACAGGGTGTGGATCAAGAGAGTTTATGGGTATTTGTGGGTCGCCGGCTACTACTTACCCAACCAGCTTCTCTTTTTTTTTAAGTTTCTTTTTTCAAAGAAGGCGAAGGGGTTTATGATTAACCGGGGGGTGGGTTTGGACAAGACGGAGAAATTTTTGTTTATTTTATTATTTTAATTAAAAGGGTATAACAGGAATTTCACCAGATTACGTCGAGAAAAGAGAGCTTGTGAAGGAATGTTTCCTTGCTTGTTCATTTTATTAGTAAGTAAATTACTAAAAAATATTTTTTAGTAAATTAATAATAATTTTTTTAGGGTCAATTTAATAAATCAAATATTTAATTGTATTAAATCAAATAAATTAGTATCAAAATATAATATTTATATTTTTAATAAAATTAGAATTCGTGATATTTTAATAAAATATAAAAATTTTACACTTTGCATGTGTTATAAGTGTTTGGTATTTCTGATATTTAATATTTTAGTTTGAATTAACACTAAAGTGTTCATATAATTATCTACTTTATACTTTGTAAAATTTTAATTCAATATATTAATTTATTAACTCTTAAGCATAAAAACTATGTGGTTGCATTTGGTGTGGGATGAACGTCATTAGTTTTAGGAATAATAAGCATATAATATGTTCAAGAAACTCAATTACTTAAAATGAAATTGATAATAATAATAATAATAATAATAATATTATTATTATTATTATTATTAATTTAAAATGTAACAGCCTTAATCAAAATAATTCTGATTATTATCTTACTACTATTATAGAGCTTTTTAATTTTATTATTTGTGTTGTTGTGACACGTATTTAAAATTTTAAAAATATTACAATTATCATTTAATTATTGCACTAATTATATTTGATAATGTTTTTAATTATTATGTGTAACTTGGTATAAATATTATTACATCAAGCCACGTCACCAATAAACTATTAATTTTAAAATCAATTTAATGATAAACTACTAAATTAATCTCTTATATTTAATATTCGTTATAATTTTTCATGTATAATATTATTTATTCCATTTTGATCTCCAATATTTTTTATTTATTTTATACGTCCAGTGTGCTTTTATTTTTTAATGAAAAAAATTAAAATTATCTAATTATATACATATTTTTTAGAACAACTATAAAATATATTAGTAACCTAATTAACTACGATATTACATGACCAAACTTTGTACATCCAAATTCGAGCCCTTTGCAACATAATGTCGACCAAGTATTTTTTGCGATAATCCATATATGCTCACTGGGCTTCAAAAATGCCTAAACTGTAATATCCAAACCTGAAATTTGGTTTGAGATTAATTTTTAAAAAATAAAAATAAATATATATATAATTTTTAATTTTATAAATTTTTATTTAAGGTAAAAATTAGAAAAAAAAATAGGTAGAGTATAAAATTGAAAATAATTTTAAAAAAAATGGTGAAAATTTGGGTTCAGATGGTACTTTTGAAAAAAAAAATCAAAAATTGAGAGTTAAAAAATAATTTTAAAAAAATGTGTCACGTAGTACCGCCCAGTCAGCAGCCCCGACGAACCGGAGCACGTCGCGTGGTAAGGCACGCTAACTCGGTACCGCGCGGGAGGCCATACTGGTAATCCGCGTACCCGCAATCGGACGATTCGGATTTGTTCTCGCGCACGTGGACGATCTTGATCTGTTCCCTCCTCAGGTGGGATCGAACGATCGCGATTAAATATGATGAACGGTCCAGATTCGTTCCCTCTTTAAACGAGATCGTATGGTCCAGATCAAATCAATATGAACGGTCCATATTTATTTCTTTTTTAAACGCGATCAGACGATCAATATCAAATGCGATAAATGACACAAATTTAAGGGAGACGAGTATAAATATCTCACTTCACACCGAATCCTAACCCTCACCGCTAGCCCCTCGCAGGAGAAGAAGAACCAGTCGCCGGATAAGGAAGCCGACTGCCGCCCGCCGTCGCGCCGAAGCCACCTCCGACTGCCGAAAAAGATAAAAATTCTTCCATTCGTTCAAAATTTTATTTGAACATCTACATGGCTAAATCGGAGCAAAAAGACCGATGGATGAGTCGAAAATTGCGGGTAAAACCTAGCACCACAGCCACAGAAAAAATAAAAAACCGCCTCTAATGAGCCCCTTTTAGATTCCTGTTTCGTGTGATTTTTTCACGATTGCATTCACCATTTTATTTTCTACAGTCGACCAAAACAAAAGGCCCAACCGCGAAGGTGAAGCGGCGGAGCCATCGCACCGAAAAATTTCACTGTCGGTAATTTTTTGTTTTTTGACTTTTTCCAGTCAACTGAAGTCTCTTAACGTGTTTTCTACAAGAATTGGTATAAAACCGACCTAAATCGGCCAAAACTGGCTAAAAATGACCAGTCCAAGGCAAACTGCCATTGCGGGCAGTAATACTATCGTGCTGAAATTCTGAAATTGGCCGAAATAGAGTTTTAATACCAATTTTAGATTTTTTGGGATATTTTTAGGTACGTGAAGCATGTTTCAATCTCCGTAGAAAAATTTAAGAAACCCGAAGATCACTAGTTAACACAGCTGAAAACTTAGTGTTTCAGACATCGATTTAGGTAAGAATCTCTCACCTTATTCCCTATTATAGAATTAAAATCTAATTATAAATAATACGGTATTTTGCGTAATTATAAAATTTAAATAATTAATTGCAGGTTGCTAATGGAGCCGGAACTGGTTATTTATTACTGTTTGTCCTATTTTAACTAATTATTTGATTTTACAGTTTTAAATGAATAATAATATACTGGAATTAATAAGATGATTCAATTGTATTTTCTTGATGCATGTATTGCTTGTCTTGTATGATTTACAGTTAAATTGTGAAACTAAAAATTCAATGTAAACAGAAATTGCTTGATTAAGTGAATGAATGAATGATAGCCTTACTATATATTCTAAGAGATGGTGGACGAACCAGGTACATAGAGAATCTTACTGTGAATATCGCCTCATGCCGGACGGAGTATCGAGGATTGACATTTTGGCACTCATATCAGACGGGGTATGGGACGACTCGTTTCACCCTCATACCGGACGGAGTATTGAGGGATGGTATTTTTGGTGCTTATACCGAATGGGGTATGGGAATGGTTGGTTGGTTGATAATGTTGAATAACGGTTCACGCATAGTGGGGACATCTCTATGGACCCCCATGGAGACCAATAGACAAATAAAAATGGAAAGTTGTTATTCTTACATACTTGAATATGAGATTATGATGTTGTTGAGCTATTGTCCCTATAGGTCAGTTTTAGAAATCTCACTACAGTAAGTATGCAATAAATAATTTTATTTATGATAATAAATTTACTTAAATTAAGAGTTCTATTAGTTACTTTTATGATTTTTACCAATCTTCATTTTTGTATCGGTGAGTAACATGATATTCTTATTGGGTTAGTGTAACTCACTCTTTCATTAACCATTTTAGATTAAAATGACTAAGATCCAGATCCCGATCCATAAGGGGATTGTGAATAGGATGCTCAATTGTTTACTTTCTATTTATTCTTTGATTTTTCGTTTATTCTTTTAGAATGGTCATTCCCATAATCTTATTGGATATTCTAAATTATTGTGCAAGGAATGTAAACCCTAACTTTATTATTTCACTTTTGTATCCAATTTATAATTTATTTCCTTTTAAAGTTCTGAGTCGTTACATTTAGTATCAGAGCCATGTTCCTCGAAACCATTTCTTATACAAAATCGTTATGAAACACAAAAAAAAATATCACTTAACCATTCCTTGTGAAATGCAGGTACAGATAGATGAGAGGGAGGAACACCCCCACTAAACCGAGCAGTCCATGAGGGTTCGCTTCAAGAAGATGTTGACCGACTAATTGAAATGTTGGAGAGACTCATCGCTGCCCAACAGGCCCGGGAGGAAATAAGGGAGCTACCTGACCCTCCATCGCTGGCACAGTTTGAGCCACCCTTGCAGCAGGAGGATCCTAAGCCACCTCGGTATGACCCTACTCATTCACAGTACCATCCGGCACCACCACAGTATGGTCCGGTGCCCTAACCGCATCACTCGGCACCACCACAATATAGTCCGGTGCCCCAACCACATCACCCGACACAACCACAGTACAATTTAGTGCCACCACCGTATCATCCAGTACCACCACAGGGTCATCCGGTCCATCCCAGCATAATCCAATCCATTTTCAACGGGACCTAGTTCCTCCCATGATAGAGCCAGGCTATATAAAGAGGTATAAAATATTAAATTCATCTACTTTTGCAGGGACATCCTCCATTGAAGAGGCCGAGTACTGGTTAACTGAGACAGAGAAGGCCTTTACGACTCTTGGGGTGATTTCTGAACAGAGAGTTATATTTGCCACCTACATGCTGATAGGAGAGGCAGGCCGCTGGTGGCAACTCAAGCAGGCTATTCTGCCTGTTTCAGTAACTTGGGAAGAATTCCTAATGGTCTTCAATGCAGAGTACCTCCCAGAGCATCTCCGACATCTGAAGAAAATGGAGTTTGCACACTTGGTCGGTATTCTAGGGTGATATGACTATATCAGAAGATGTCCAAAAGTTTCTAGAGTTGAGTCAGTATTCCCTTGAGAACATGATGGATAAAGGCAGAAAGGCAATAAAGTTTGAGTGGGGCCTTCGTCTTGAGATTAGACGATAGCTGTATATGTTTGAACTCAGTACGTACTCGACCGTTCTGGTCAAGGCACAACTAGTGGAGAGGAACCTTCGCATTTTTTCTATAGCAGTAGTGAACCTCAAGCCATCGGTTCATACCGCAGATAAGCACCCACTGTACTTGTTCAGCAGAATAAAAGACCTAGGTCAGTGACCCAGACTCCTCCTCAGATTCTGACAACAGGACACGGTAGGACTTGCCAGTACTACGGCAAGAATCATGGGGACCGACCCTGCTATTGTCTCAACAATGTTTGTCGTATATGTGGGAGTGCTCAGCATTACGCGAGAGAGTTCCCGAAGAATCAGAATAGGCCAGACCTCCTATCCAGAGCAGGGCTTACAACCTCACTCACCAAAATATAGAAGCCAACTCAGACGTAATACAGGGTACATACATTATCTGTAATCATCTTGCACATGTTTTGATTGATACTGGTGCCTCACATTTATTTGTTTAACATGTCTTTATACCAAACTTGTATGTATTAGTTGAAAGACTTGATTCTGTGTTGTTTGTGTCTACTCTTGGGAGTATGACACTACTGGGAGAAGCTATATACAGAGCATGTATCATAGATATAGTAGATAGAAAATTGAGTGTGGACCTAATAGAGATTGATACGGGGGACTTTGATGTAATCTTGGGAATGAACTGGCTAGCAGCGGATCACACCACCGTAGATTATTTCCATAAGAAACTTGTACTCAACCCTCCTAATGAAGAGTCATTTACAAATTAATAAAATTCTTTAAACATTATTCCCTCATGGTAATTTTTTATATTATTAAGTTCTTTAACTCAGTAGTCCGAGACTACTCGGATGTGTTCCTAGATGAACTACCCGGACTGCTAGTAGACAGAAAAGTTGAATTCACTATAAATCTTCAGCCAGGTACCTATCCTATTTTGGTTGCCTCTTACCGCATAAGTCGTGTTGAGATGGAGGAGCTGAGAAAATAGATCAATGAATTGCAGGATAGTGGATTCATCCGGCATAGTGTGTTTCCTTGGGGTGCTAGAGTCACATTTACATGAAAGAAGGATGGGACGTTAAGGTCATGTATTGATTACAGAGGACTGAAAGGGTCACGATCAAGAACAAGTACCCCCTCCCCAAGATTGATGATCTTTTTGATCAGTTGCAGAGTGCCTAAGTCTTCTCTAAAATAAACTTGTGTTCAGGTTACCATCATGTAAAGATCAAGGCAAAAGACATTCCCAAAACAACTTTTCGAACCAGGTACGGATATTATGAGTTCCTGGTCATACCATTTGGACTAACCAATGCACCAGCCATCTTCATGGATTTGATGACAGGGTTTTCAGATAATTTCTGGATCAGTTCATCATTATATTTATCGATGATATCCTAGTTTATTCGAAAAGTAAAGAAGAACACGTTTACTATCTAACTCAAGTTTTGTAGGTTCTCAGAGAAAAGAAGTTGTATGCAAAGTTGAGTAAGTGTGGGTTTTGACTCGAGCAGACTACCTTTCTAAGGCACATCATATCAAGAGATTGAGTGTCAGTAAACTCTGAAAAAGTTAAGGCAATGCTCGGCTGGAAAAAATTAACCTCAGTTAAGGAGATTCGTACCTTTCTAGGGATGACAGGTTATTACCACAGGTCTGTGGAATGATTTTTTAGTCTAGTTGTTCCTTTGACTCGACTCACAAAGAAGAACGTCAAGTTTGAGTGGAATGAGTACTGTGAAAAGAGTTTTCCAAAACTAAAGAAGTAGTTGACTACTGCACCTGTGTTGGCCTTATTAAGCAGGACAGGTTGATATACGGTTTATAGTGATGTCTTATACCTGGGGTTGGGTTGTGTTTTGATGCAGCATGGGAAAGTCATCGCCTATGTGTTCAGGCAGTTGAATAGTCATAAAAAAATTATCTCATCCATGACTTAAAACTCGCCGCGATTATCCACACCATGAAGACTTGGCACCATTGCTTGTATGGGGAGACCTTTTAGATCTATACCGATCATAAGAGTTTGAAACACATATTCACTCAAAAGGATCTCAACATGCGTCAGAGAATATGGATAGAACTCCTCAATGAATACGATTGCAACATTTTGTATCACCTAGGCAAGAAAAATGTGGTAGTCGACGCACTTAACAGAAAAATAAAGGTATATTAGCTCACATAATGGTTTCAGAATGCAGGGTAATAGGGGCCGAACAACAAATACGACTTCAGGACCTGAAAAGAGTTACATGCTTGACCCACCTGACTGTTCAACCTGAGTTGATTCAAAGAATAAAGGAAGTCCAATCCACCGATTCCACCCTAGTAGCCGTCAAGAAAGATACAGAACAGGGAGTTAATTCAGAATTTCAAATCTCTACCGATGAGTTGTTTAGATTTCAAGACAAGATGTGTGTTCTATGTGACAGTGAGCTGAAAAGGGACATCATGACCGGAGCTCATAACTCAAAATTTGTTATGCATCCCCGAAGCACTAAGATATCTCAAAGTATGCGACCCCAATTTTGGTGGAACTGGATGAAAAGAGATTTGACCAACTTTATTTTCAAGTGTTTGTTATGTCAGCAAGTCAAGACAGAACATCAATGCCAAAACGGGCTACTTCAGCCATTACCAATTCTGGAGTGGAAGTGGGAATACATCACAATGGATTTCATAACATGATTGCCTAGAGGCACGCTCTGGACATGATGTCATTTGTGTAATTATTGACCGGCTCACCAAATCTTCCTACTTCTTAGCCATCAAGATGACTAACACCTTGGACAAGATAGCAAGAATTTATATCCGAGAGATAGTCAGGTTACATAGAATGCTAGTGACAGTAGTATCCAACAGGGACCCAAGGTTAACTTCTCAGTTCTGGTCTAGTTTTCAGCAAGCCATGAGAACGAAACTGTCCCTTAGTATTGCATTCCACTCTCAAACTGATGGACAATTAGAAAGGACGATCCGCACACTAGAGGATATGCTTCGAGCTTATGTTCTTAACTTCGGGGGCCATTGGGATGATCATTTACTTTTAATAGAGTTCGCCTACAATAACAGTTACCAAACAAGTATTAGCATGACTCCGTACGAGGCGTTATACGGTCATCCATGCAGATTGTCGATCTGTTGGGAATAAGTGGGTGATAGAAAATTGTTCACTCCAGATCTTATGGAGGAGACTACAGCCAAAATAGTTAAAATCAGGAAGAACATCCAGACAGCTCAAAGCAGGCAGAATAGTTATGCAAATACCCGGATGAGTGATTTAGAATTTGAGAAAGGTGATAGAATGTTCCTTAAGGTCACTCATTTCAAGGGAATCACTAGGTTTGGCAAGAGGGAGAAATTAAATCCCAAGTTTATTTGGCCATTAGAAATCTCAAACAGAATTGGTACCACCGCCTACAGACTGGCACTGCCTCCAGAACCATCCAGGGTCCATAATGTGTTTCATGTGTCCACGCTACGCAAGTACAATCTGGACCCCTCTCATGTCTTAGCCCACGAGTCCCTTTCACTCTAGAATGATCTGTTTTACAAGGAGGTACCGGTGGGTATTATGGACCGAAAGAGCAAACTACTCCACAACCGAAAAATTTCTTTCGTTAAAGTTTTATGGCAAAATCACACACAAAGAGAGGCTATATGGGAGCTAAAATAAGACTTCAAAGCCCAATATTCCCAACTGTTTGATTGAGTGAGAAAGAAACAAATTTGAGGGACCAAATTTTTTTTAAGGGGGGAGAGTTGTAATACCCGGTCTGAAATTTGGTCCGGGATTAATTTTAAAAAAATAAATATAAAAACAAATATATATAAATATAATTTTTAAATTTATAAATTTATATTTAATGTAAAAATTAAAAAAAAGGTAGATAATAAAATTGAAAATAATTTTAGTAAAAAGGGGTTAAAATTTTGGTTTGGGGGTATTTTTGAAAGAAAAATCAGAAACTGATGATCAAAATATAATTTAAAAAAAATGTGTCATCTAGGACTGCCTAATAAGCAGTACCGACGAATCGGAGCACGCCGCGTGGCAACGTACGCTGACTTAGTGCCACGTGGGAGGCCACGCTAGCAATCTGCATACCCCAAATTGAAACAGTCCGGATTTATTCCCACGGGCGTGGACAGTCCGGATCCGTTCCTTGCTCAGGCGCGAACGGACGGTCACGATTAGATATGATGAACATGCAGATTCATTTTCTCTTTAAACGCGATCGTACAGTCCAGATCAAATCACGATGAACAGTTCAGATTCATATCTTTTTAAATGCCATCGAACGATCGAGATCAAATGCGATGAACGATCCAGATTTAAGGGAGACGAGTATAAATCTCTCACTTCATACCGAACCCTATCCCTAGTCACCAGCCCCTTGCTGGAGAAGAAAAACCAGTGCCGGAGAAGGGAGACAATCACTGCCCGCCACTGCGCCGGAGCCATCTCCGATCGCAAAAAAAGGTGAAAATTCTCCCATTCGCTTAAAATTTAATTTTAAACATTCTCATGGCCAAATCAGAGCAAAAGAACCGGTAGATGAGCCAAAAATTACGGGTAAAGCCCGGCGGCGGCAGTCCACCTTGGGTCAGCCTTTTTTACTGTTTTCGGCTGAATTCAGCCAATTTTGCATTGATCCTTGTGAGAAAACACGTTAAAGGGCCTTGGTTGGCTGAAAAATTACAAAAAATCGAAACTCACCAGCGACGGGGCTCTCCGGTGCAGCGGCTCCTCCGATTCACGTTGCGGTTGGGTGTTTTGTTTCGATCAACATGTTGAGAAAAAAATAGTGATCACAACAGTGAAAAAATTACACGAAACGATAATCGAAAAGGGCCTCATCGGAGACGTTTTGTAAAATTCACCGCAACAACGCCGCCGAGTTTTGTCGATATTTTTTAGCCAATTGGCCGATCTTTTTACTCTGATTTGGTCATGGGTGAGCTTAAAATTGAATTTCGTGCAAAAAGGGAAGTTTTTACCTTTTTGGTAGTCGAAAAGGGTTCCGGCACGACGGCGGGTGGTGGCGGTCGGCTCTCTGGCGAAGGGGTCTGGCGGCTAGGATTAGGATTTGGTGCAGATGCGGGTTATTTATATCCGTCTGCTTTGATCTAGGCCGTCCATCGTGTTTAATCTGAACTGTTCAATCACGATTAAATAGAAAGTGAATCTAGGCCGCTCATCCCAATCCAATCTGGGTCGTCCATCACAATCTAATTTAGACCGTTCGATTGCGTTTGAATCTAGTCGTTCGATCGCGTTTGGGACTGAGCGCATCCAGGCCATTCGTGCGTGCGGGAACGAACCTCAGCTCCTCGATCGCAGGCATGTAGATTGCCCACGCGGCCTCCCGCGTGGCCTCCCGCATCAATGTCTCTGCCACTTGGCGTGTCCTGGTTAGTCAGGGCATGCTGACCAGGCGTCTGAGGTGGCTAAACTTCTCTAAATTATATTTTGACCCCTATTTTCTGATTTTTCGTTTAAAAATACTCCCAAAATCCAAATTTTCATCCATTTTCCTCAAAATTATTTTCAATTTAATCATCTATCAATTTTATTTTATTTTTATCCCAAATAAAATATAGTAAATTAATAAAAATTATATTTATTAATTATTTAATTAAAATAAAAAATTTTGTGGGTGTTACAACTCTCATTGCTTAAAAAAAATTTGGTCCCTCAAATTTTTCTCTCATTCTTAATCAAACAACTGGGGATATTGGACTCTAAAGTCTGATTTTAGCTCCCATGTAGTCTCTTTCGGTGTGTGGTTCTGCCATATGACCTTTATAAAGGGAATTTTTTGGTTGCGGAGTAAGTTTCTCTTTCGATCCATAATGCCGACCGCTACTTCCTCGTATGACAGATCCTCTTAGAGTGGAAGAGACTCGTGGACCAAGACATTAGAGGGGTTCAGATTGTACTTGTGTAGCATGGACAAATGAAACACATTATAGACCTTGGAAAGTTCTGGAGGCAGTGCTAGTCTATAGGCAGCAGTACTAGTTTTCCTCTCTTGCCGAACTTATTGATTCCCTTGAAAGAGTAACCTTAAGGAACACCCGATCGCCTTTCTCAAATTCTAAATCTCTCCTCCGGGTGTCCGCATAACTCTTCTCTCTGCTTTAAACCGTCTGAATGTTCTTCCTGATCTTAACTATTTTGGATGTAGTCTCCTCTATCAGATCTGGGTCGAACAATTTTCTATTGTCCACTTCTTCCAACAAATCGGTGATCTGCATGGGCGCCCATATAACGCCTCATACGGAACCATGCCAATACTCACTTGGTAGCTGTTGTTATAGGCGAACTCTATCAGTGGTAGATGGTCATCCCAATGGCCCCCAGAGTTAAGGACACAAGCTTGATACATATCCTCAAGTGTACGGATTATCCTTTATGACTATTCATCGGTATGAGGGTAGAATGCAGTACTAAGGAATAACTTCGTTCCCATGGCTTGGTCAAAGTCATTCCAAAACTGAGAAGTAAACTTAGGGTCCCTGTTGGACACTACTATCACTGGCACTCCATGTAATATGATTATTTTTCAAATATACATTCTTGCTAACTTGTCCAAGGGATCGGTCATTCTGATGGCCAAGAAGTGGGAAGATTTGGTGAGGCGGTCAATAATTACCCAGATGACATCATGTCCTAAGCGTGCCTTAGGTAATCTTATCACGAAATCTATAGTGATATGTTTCCACTTCCATTCCGGGATTGGTAATGGTTGAAGTAGCCCGCCTAAGCATTGATGCTCTGCCTTGACCTGCTGACATACCAAACACTTAGAAAAAAAGTCAACTATATCTCTTTTCATCCCGTTCTACCAAAATCGGGGTCTCATACTTTAGTATATTTTAGTGCTTTCGGGATGCATGACAAACTTTAAGATATGGGCCTCTGTCATAATGTGCCCCTTTAGCTCACTGTCATCTGCAACACACACCCTGTCCTGACATCTGAGCAACCCATCGGCGGAGACTCGAAAATATCTAAAGAAAATAGATAATAACTTAAGTGCGGAAGTGAAATAAAAGATTAAGATTTATATTCCTTACACAATAACTTAAAAGTACTAAACAGCATTATAGAATTCATTCTTTAAAAGAAACACAAGAAATAAGGAAACAAAGACAAAATAAAAAATATCTAGCATCTACCTGCAATATTCTTGCGGATCGGGCTCTGTAGAACTGAAATTTAAATAAATAATAATATGGTATTTTGTGCAATTTTAGCAAACATGCGTAATTAATTACGGATTGCTAATGGAGCTGAAACCAGAAATTATTTACTACCGTTGTTGATTATTTTTACAGTTTATCTACATGATGGTATCTTATTTATTTTGAACGCATGTATGGTTTATTTTACATATTTATTGCTGAATCGGAAAAAATGAAGTTTAAATGGTAAAGAAATTGTGTGATTAAATGATTAAATGAAACGACAATCTTACTGGATATCCTGGGAGATGGTGGACGGACCGGATATATAGGGAACCCTACCGTGAATGTTGTTTCATACTGGACGGGATATGGAGACTTGATAATTTGGCACTCATACCAGACGGGGTATAGGGACGACCCATTTCACCCTCATACCGGACGGGGTATTGTGGTTTGGTAAATTGGTGTTCATACCGAACGGGGTATGGGGACGGCCCATAATTGAGAATGGTAAATGAAAGGGTTCATGTGTAGCAGGGGCATCCCTATGAACTCCCATGGATACCAGCAGGCTGGTGGAAAGAGTGGTAGTTATTGTTGAGTTTATTGATAATGGATATGGATTTATAATATGTACTATGATGGCTGATCATGCATGAAATATTGGTCTGTATGATATTATTATTCTTATAAGTTGTTTTCGTAAATTTTACTGTGGTAAGTGAACGAGAAATGATTTTATGATTGATAAATAAATTTACTAAATTTAATGCTCCATTAATAGTTTTCGATTTTATACCAACATTTACTTCTGTGTTGGTGATATAATGTGATATTTTTATTTGGGTAGTGTAGCTCATCCTTTATTTAACCATTTCAGATAAAGAGGAACAGGTTCCAGAATCCGATCCGCAAGAAGATTACGAGTAGATGCTAGATATTTTCTATTTTCTGTTTGTTTCCTTATTTCTTGTGTTTCTTTCAAAGAATGGATTCTGTAATGTTGTTTAGTACTTTTAAGTTATTGTGTAAGGAATGTAAACCTTAACCTTTTATTTCGCTTCTGCACTTAAATTATTATCTATTTCTTTTAGATATTTCTGGGATCATTACAACCAAGTTTCAAATCTCGATCTACAAGGGGATTGTGAATAGGACGTTCAATTGTTTACTTTTCATTTATTCTTTGATTTTTCATTTGTTCTTTTAGAATGATCATTCCTGTAGCCCCATTGGGTATTTTAAATTATTGTGTAAGGAATGTAAACTATAACTCTATTATTTCGCTTCTGCATTTAATTTATAATTTATTTCATTTTAAAGTTCTGGGTCGTTACATAAACTATCTAGTCTATGTGGTAACTCCAAAAGCCCAATGCTAGGGGCATAGGTCAGCCCAAGAAATAACAAGTCATATAAAATATTGATCAAGATATATATATATAAGGGCTGGAGGTCTAAAGTTTTGAATTTAGCAAAAAGATCCTCAATATTTTATAGAGCAGCCTTGCAAGATGTTGCAACTGGCATGGAGATATGTGGTGGCGTTATGGAGTCAGCTACCTAGAGTATAAAACAGAGACAAATATCGATGTCATCAACAATCGACGCACAGACAAAAATTGTTCCAATTACTTCTCATGCCTAAATATCTATTATCAATCTCTTAGGTATAATTACTACACATAAAATGTGTTCGTATTATTATGATACATTATATATACTTTGGAAAATGATACATTTGCATATCCTGATTAGGTATAGGAATTTTATCATAACAGAAGCATAGAGAAAAATATGAGTCTGGTAAGAAATCCATTAGACTATTGAGAAATGTGAGAGATTCTTTAGCTTAAAAGTCCACCACGAGACAACCTGTAGCAATTTAGATAGTGTACATTGTTGAAGTAGATGGTCTATTGTATTTGTCTCAAATTGTCTACAAAATATGTACTTAGAAATATAAAGAGACCAGTTATGAAAAGACATATATGGTAAATTTTTATGTAAAATGTATCACCATAAATATTTACGTTGTAGTAGTACGTGGAATTGCCATAATCTTTGCAAATATCTAAAGTGTCTGGGGTATTAATCTAACTTTAAAGACTTTACAATATACTCTTTGGTAGAGATGCACTTTCGTCTTAAAAAGTCTTAAGATAGGTTAACTACGATAGGGAGATTTGGAAACGGTAAAAACAACAACGTAGGGAACTTGTTTATACAACAACTTTGGGGCATTTCCTAAGTATTTATGAATTGGTGGGTAAAGGTATTGACTTGTTTAAAATGGGGATTTCTAGGGATGAAAATGCAATGTAACCCAAGGATCCATCCACCTATACGTGTCGTGCCCATTGCCCATCCCTTGATATATTCGTAGTTTTAAAATTTCTCAACTAAAATTTGGCCATGTTTAGATGTTTTAAAAAAAAATTAAAATAATTTTGGGTAATTAATTAAGTTAATAAATTAATAACAATAAATGTGAGTTTTCTTAATTAGGAATTGAAGAAAAATAAAATGTTTAAAATAAGTACAAAAAATATCGTAAATTAAATTAGAAAAAAAATTATTAAAAACTAAATTATAATAATTATCAAATTCTTGGGGATTGATCTCGGTAATTTTTTCTTAATTTAATTATTTACGTGTACTAACTTTAAATCAATTAACATATAATTAAATAATTAATATATAAATTGTACATTATTATTTAATTATCACATGTTCAATAATTATTGAAAATAAATTATTTCAAGTAATAATATTTTAATTTATATCATATGTTATAACAAAACGTGTATGAGTGAAAGACAATCATTTCTTTCCAAAAAGGCAAAAAATGTTCATTGAATGAATGGAAAAGGAATTATGATTAGAAATTGTCTTGTTATAAGTCCTTAAATTTTCATTGAAGGAAAAAATAAATTCTAAATTCAACACCTATTTGTTATTTTTATACTATATTATATGGTTACCTAAACTAAATATTTTCCCTATTTTCTTTGTCTTTTACTTAAATAAAGTAAAATAATTCACTTTCATTCTATATACATACATGCTATCTATCAAAACAAAACAAAATTTTTTAAACTTTTAATGATCCGGTAAAATACTATTTGAATAAATTTATGTAAATATTAACTAATTCACTTTTTTAATTCGATCGAAAACAAATGATTTACAATAAAATGTACACAAACACACACACACACATACACATATATAGATATATTATATTTGATCAAAATGTTTAGTATGTTCATCATTTATCTTTAAGATTTTGTTCTATTTTTTTGACTACCAAATCTTGAGATACATGCAATCTCACAAAAAGAAAAAAGAAAAAAAATTCTAAAGTGGGTTGAGTTGATTAAGGAATACTCGTTTGTTTAGACAAGAAGATTAACATATAATTAAAGGAAATTTAGAATCCCTATGAATTTGTTTACCCGATTAATTAATTTTTAATTATGCACTAACACATGAGGTTGGTGTTAGTGGAGTGCAACTTAGAAACAGGGTGGGGGGGTAGCTGTACACTGCGTGTTACGTGTTGGACATGTCAAACAAGATGAACGGAGGAGTATGCCTGCAATTACAAAAATGACCTTACGGACTGCCCTTTAAATTTACCACAATATCCTCACATATTTCAATTATTTACAAATTAGCCACTCAAATCTAAACGCGGAAACAACGGAATGATTATCGTGGCTTTTCAAATTTTGGTCGACCCTTCGTACGTGCAAAATGACATCCTCCCACATGCACTAAATTCTCTTTATTAAAAAAAATATATATATAATAATAATAATAAATTCAGAAGGATATTCTCAGATAAACTTTTGTTCATACTAAATTTAATACTTCAGCAAGAGAATTTTTTTACCAATAAAAATTATATAAAGGTAATTAACTGAAGAAGAAATGAAGAATTTCTTCTTCAGTTAATCTTTGTTAGTACATTATACTGTCTTTAGTATCTATCTATAAGTACAATTCTATTAATTTTTCCAACACGATTTAGCTTACCGAAACTTAATATTTATTATATTGTTGAAACGCATGATTTTTTTAAAATTTTATAAAAAAATTGTCTAAATTTTCAATAATTCATGGCAAATTTTGAGTTTGAGATCAAGAGGGTTGAATCGAATTGTATTGTCTAACGATTTCCTATAAGTTAATGACTAATCATTTTATTTTAAAATAAATCGTTGTGAACTGATCTGTCAAGATTTTCTGTAATTATAATAGAGATTTAATGTAAACAATTTTAATATATTTTAAAATTTTTGATATAGTAACTAACGGTAATGGTAAAGAGTAATGGAGAATTTGAATTCGATTCTGCATTTTGCTTCGGCCAAATTTGAAGCAATTCTGCAGATATTGACATCAACAGGAGGAGAGCCTTCAAGTTTATTGCAAGGCTGCCCTACAGATGTAAACCAATGGGTTATCCTTTTGGCTAAAAAAAGAGAACCTTTTTCCGACAAAATTATAGTCTTAGGTTAAAGCAAAATAATAAAACAATAGAATTGATTGTGTTTTTCAATTAGAAAGTCATGCGTTAGTTAAAAACTAGTTCTGAGTACTCGTAAATGTTATTGACATATTCTTTTTACTCGAGATTTTAAAAATAAAAAGTCGATTTAGACAGCTTTAATTTTTCAACTGAAACCTTAAAGACTTTTAGTTCCTTTTATTATGTGTATCAACATTTTGGTTTTATCAAAATCAACTTCAACTACCCTTTTACCAATTTTTTTTTTTTAATAAGGAAAAAGTCCATGCAAATGCCTATAAGATTACAGAGGTACAGAACAGTAAAACGAGTACTTTGAGGCTGAAAGGGAAGGCACGCATCAAGAGGGTGCAAAAGGCATCTTTGCAACACCATTTACCAGAGTTCATGAGAAACATATCCTCACTTTAGTAGGCACTTTAATACAAATCTTCAATTGGGTCTTTTTTTATGCTAAGATCGAACTTACCGGAACCATTGTCTATTCACTTCATTATAATATTTATACTACATGGAATGCAAGCAGTTAAAATCTTGTATCGTACACATGAATTTTGACCTCAAGAAGGTACAAAAGAATCAATTACCAGTTGAAAATACATAAAGCGTAAACAAACCCCTATATAGTTAAAGAAACATACCCGCTAAATTTCCCTCTTCTCTACTGAACTTTTTGCTTTAAACAGAGACGTAGCAACCTTCAGGCGGATGGGAAACGTTACTGTTTGTTAACATCGCACTAGACATCCTCACAACCACTGGCATATCCCACTTTCCTGCCACTTACTAATACCACAAAAGAACTTAACATCCTCATATCTATGCATGAATAAATAACTTTAACCCTTGGAGATTAGAGAAGGTTCCGAGAAAGAAAATTAAAACAAAGGGCTGGGATTTGTAAAGTTGGCACGCTTACAATCGCAATGACAAATGCTTCTGGACTCTTTCACTACACGCATTGATCTCAGAGTGTGAAGCTTGATGTTCACCAATTTACCAGCCATCTGTTTCACAAGAAAAGTGAAAGTATCAGTAATAATTCAAAATGGTTTCCTTGCAAATCTTTTGATATACCAGAAATTTTGATTAAGTAAAAGATGATAACTCATCGACCCCAGGAAAATAAAATCACTATTAATTGTTTAGGGCATCAAAGAGTGCAATTCTCTTCACTGCATTACGAACTTATTTTTAATATATTCCCATCATCACCGCCAGAACCAGGGAAACATGCAAAACAAAAGAGAAAAATTCCCCATGTTCCAGTAAACCATGAAAAGCGATAACCAAGTAGGGAGAGAGGCAGTAATTTGGGCAATTGCTTTTAGGGGTCAAAATGTAAATTCTGAACTTTAAATTCTGGTCTGGGTAGAAAGTACAGAGAAATATTTCTCTTGAATTATTTATTGATCTATATTGATAATCTAAAATTTCAACAAATTATATAGATATTTAGAAGCGTTACTAATTAGACAACTATTAGGAAACTGAATAGACAACTCCAAATCATTTTTAAGTATAGGATTGCATATGGTCTAATTCCCCTTCCATTTCCACCTAATTCCTACCTCTAGTCTTTATATCAGTCTTGAGATGCAAAATTAGAGTACATTTTATATGTTCAATCCCACCCCTATCCTCATCTTGAAGTGGTAACTGAATTCCAACCCCTAAAGAACTCAATGTGGGAGTAAGGAATGCAATCAAACATTAAATATTTTCTAATCTGTATGTAAAAAGTAATGTGAAAATTAGTCAGGAGAATTAGTGAAATGGAACGAACCTCTGCGTATAAATAAAATAATTTCTAAACAAAATAACATCAAACAATCCAAACAATAGGCATTCAAATAACATCTAAACAATTAATTCCCAAAATATAGCAATACATAATTACCAAAATACTCTATAACCTTTTATCTTTATGCTCCTGCATGAATTCCTCTGTGGTAGAGAAGAACTCAACCTGAGCAAGAAAATACAAATGAATTCATGTAGATAGCTAAAATTAACCGTCAATCTATCTCCAAATCTTTCAGTTGACGGTTTTCCACTAGATAAGAATGTTCAATGTAAATTCCTGATGCAAGACTTCACTTGCTTCATATCATGAACATCTTTCAACAGTTTCCTTAGGCTTTTTTAGCAATTGACTTAATTATCAATTCCAGGCTCTTCCCTGCTGTAATCGAACCCATGAAAATCAAATAAATCCACAACATTAAATATAAGCCTTATTTGAAGGACATATGATAAACCAGCTATGGTCTATGTAGGCACTAGAAGTAATCTTCTTCCCAATCTTGCAGGCACTGACCTTTCTTGACCTAAATTTAAAAGAACTCCCTTTCAGAACCCATTCTTTCCTTAGATACGCTTGAACGTGATTGCCCATTGCAAATCCCTTAAACCTTTTGTGTTGATCCGCATATTCCTTATAAAGCTCATTTCAAGAATTGAATATTGCATATACCATCATATATCTTTCTTATATGTTCGATAAAAACTATCACATCTTCACTAAATCGGACTTCATATGGCAACGAAAGAAGGTCAAATACATATTGAGGCTCATCACGGTCTCAAACTTCTTGGGACAAGAAACATGGAAATAAATGCTTCCTAGGGCAGCGCAAGCTGGTAGGCTACATCCCCTACTTTTTCCAAGACGGCAAAAGGCCCATGAAATTTTGAGGCCAGCTTTTTTGGTCCTTTAGCAGCTAGGGCATAGTTCACAGTAAGGATGCAGCTTCAAAAGCATTTGATCATGTATATTGAGGTAGACCTTATAGTGATGCTTGTCATAAGCCAATTTCATGGCACCCTGGGTAGTAAGGGATCTGCAACTCATGGTTTTGCAATTGATGATCAACTGCTTCTAGCTTTGCACCTCCAGGATAGTATGAGACCAACCTTCAGGAAGGCAGACCATAAACAACCTCGAAAATAGTAGAGAGCAAGGTAACGAGAACTGGTGGGTGTTATAACAATATTTTGCCCAAGGAAAGCATTCCAACCGACACCTTAGCAATCACTAAAAAAACTGTTAAACGAAGGATAAATTAGGTTAAAAGGTACAAGGGTAAATTATACCCTTTGTGATTGATTGTAATTTATTATTTATTTCCTTTTGCATCCTAGAGAACTAATATATATACATATAGCTGTAATATTCAATAAAATATATATCAAGCCATTCTTAAGATGGTGTCAAAGTCTACATTAAAGAAACCCTAACCTTCACTACAAACCCTATTCGGTGGTCACTGCCGAAATAGAAAAGAAAAAAATCCTAAAAAAGTAGGTCAGCCTTCATAGCTGACCACCATAGATCAGCCGCCAGCCACCGCTGCTGCCAGCAGCAGCCAAGCCAGCCTTCATCGCTGGCGCCAGGACGCTAATCTGCCACGGCCTTGTCTCCATCACCAGAGCCCTTCGCTACTGTGTGCCGCTCCTGATGGGGTGCAAATCTGTCTGCAATCTGCTCATCTGCATGTTACACCTCTGCACATCCATCTGCTCTGCCAATTAACAATTAACAGGTCAATTTTTTGTCTTTTCTTGTCTTGCACATTGCTCCTTTAGCCTTTTCCACCATTGAAGCACAACATTCTTCTTCTTTAACATCAGAACTAATAATTTGCTCTCCTCGATAGTTTGCTTCCATTGGGAATAATTTTCTAAATTGGTTCCCTAATCTAGAAAAGATTTTATATACTTTTTTTTTCCACGAAAATCAATTACATCACTTTCACCCCCCAAATTACAATCTAAGGTTCTTACCCAGGTCCCAAATTCTTCCATGCTCGGGCTGCTCCATAAATAGGGAGCATGGAACAAACAGATCCAAACTCTTCTGCATCCTCAAGACCTCCTTCTAACATATTCAAAGGACCATAATTTCCTTCTAGTACATCCATGTAAGCCTTCTCATGATCCCCATGAAAGTTTTGCACTTCTTGTAAAAGTTGATTTATCATTCTTCACATATCCGACATCTAACAGGTTGGTTCAGCCTATGATCTCAAAATTTTGTAGCTACAGTAGTAGCTATAGATTTTTCTTTTGCTTTGACACATATTGATGTAGGGAAAGAGCGAGGCTAATTTGGAAAATTGATTCTAGAGATTGAAAATCAAAATTGATGAATTTAAAATTCTGGTTTGCCCATAAAGTAGAGTGAAGAATTTCTCTTGCGCATCTTGCTTTCTATTGATAATCTGAATTCTCAAGAGATAACCTATATATTTATAAGTGCTACTAATTCTACTCATATTAAGAAAAGCAAAGAAAATATAACTCAAAATAGCACTCCTAACCATTAAATAAAAACCACTCCTAATGAACCTAACCAAAATAATGTTAATACAATCCTAAATAGCAGGACTAACATAATGGTTGAAGTTAATTAGACAACTCCAAAATATTAAACTCCCCACACCCTCCATTGACTTTATATTTTTCAATGGCAAGCTTACATCTGCCCCACACTGGTTCAAAAAAATCATGGCCCCATTGCTGCTCATAATCAGAATGAAATTTACACAGACATGATATATCCAAGTTGCAAGAGTGCTTACTAAGATAACTTGGTCTTATTTATATCAAATAACCATTACTTGCAGCTTCATCACAGCTAGATTTATGAAAAACAAATCTTGCAAACAGTTCCTAAAATAACCTAATATCAACAGATTCAAGACAGGATAACTTGAAACATAATCAAGTAACTTAAGGTCCACCCACATGCAATACATATTTTAATTATATGTTTGCCTACCCTCTTTTTTTTAAATAAAAGTGTTGTAAATTTATAGGTAATTTGTCTACCCTCATACAAAGTAAAGTAACTATATAAAAATAGAAATTGACTTTTAGCAGAAGAGACAATAACAAACCATTCTCCAAACCAAGTCTTCGGGACCCAAGGGCTGCGCTGGACTGGAGAACACGAAATGCCTTGAGTGCTGAAACAAGGAATTTAAGAAACTCAGTTGTAAAAAGAATATCTAAGTAGAATAGTTTGGAAATAGAAGCATTGACATATAATTGAGAAGTGCTACCATACTGATCATCCATTAAAATAATGATATTGAACCAACAATCAAAAAGATACATATATACGACAAGTATTACAAGCCTACATTTAAAATAAACACTATGTCTAAATCAATTTCCTATATTCCGAAAAAGGGTTTTAAAATTTGGACCCTAAGACAGCATGTACCTTATGCAAGACATTTCAGAGCATGTAGATACAGCACAGTATGTAAGCTTTACAATCACTTACCTGGCCAAGGTTCATCTGCATTTCTCTGATTTTACTAGGGCTTATGCTTTTTAAAAAACTTAAAAGCCATCCTGGTTGTACAGCATCGCTGGAAGAAACAAATATTGCTATCTGCGTAAAAGGAAAAAGAATGGATACTTAACAGCTGCTCAGTATAAGATGTCAGTTAGCACTATGAGCACATGTATCAGCTGGGAGGGAGTAATATCAAAGTTAATAGCATCTTTACTGCTATCTCAAAAAAATAGCATCTTTACTGTCCAACTGAGATAAGATGTAAGTGAATAAATGTTAGTTCAGAAAAAGAAGACCCAACTCATATTTAACAATCTGAACCAAGCAAATCTCCTCCTTTAGTGAGAGAAACTGGAGTATTTGGCAATATCTACGTCAGGATACATCCTATAGGCATATCCATGTTTGAACTCAACACTAATTTACCCACTTGAAGGTGTCCATATGATATTTATTCAGTGACCAGAATAGAATTTAATACACATAATGCACAATTTGAATCAAGATCAATTCAAGATAGCACATCCAATCGGCTCCAATAACTGAGCTGATGTTGTGCATCCACATGCATAAATTGAACATCACTAAGGAAGATTCAAATACTTTCATATATACCCTCTTCACTGGCAACAGAAAGCTTAAATCATCCACTTCTACATATGGACTCCAAAACACTATTTGAAAATATCAATGAAGGAAACAATGAGATACTTGCATCAGTTCTGCATTATTGAACTTCAAAAAGTACCTAGTATTGTTACAACTGTAATTACAGAATTCCATATACCTTCAAAAAGTACCTAGTATTATTACAACTGTAATTACAGAGTTCCATATACCTTCCTATAATCAAGTATCCCTTCGAAAGGAAGCTCCAATTCGTCGCTAACTATAACTGGTAGACACCCACTAACAATAGCATCAAACAATCTCGCAGAAGATGGAGTGTCACCAGCTGGGCTTAAACAGAATATGGACCTGGTGACAGAAGAAGCAACAATTTGTTATAAAGAAGTACAGCCAAAATGCAGCAATGTAACAAAGGTAATGCTGCTCTATAATTGACCTGCGCATTCCATCCTGAGCAGCAGCTTTCCCTCCTTCCCCAGCTGTTCCCTCCTCCATAACTACACCTTCAGCACCACCTAGTTCTGCAACAAGTTTAGCACGGATTTTTCCTCCCTGAGAGTAGAAAATTGGAAATGTTATGTTACCATTTGCCAACAACATATCCAAGCACCAAGTATCCCACGGGCCACACAACAAAAATATTTTGATATATTGTATGTCAATTAAAGAAAGTTAAAACTACATAAAAAGAAAAATGATTAATCGAAAAACCATAAGTACTGTTATGATAGCGTTAGGAGGACAAACAAAATTTCTAGTAAACTCTTACCCAGATTGTCTAGAAGATGTTATGCATGTGAGAGTTACACAACAAAGAAAAAGCTTAATTTACACCTTCAAGAGCACCTAGGAGACAACAGTAGTAAAATTTCAAATAGACATGTCATGTCAAAGGGCTCAAACATACATGTGTCTCTCTGTGTGTGAAACTTAGTCACCCTGAAAGAAAACAGTTTATATTATTTTCATTTGTTGGAGGAGCATGACTGGTTAAAATAACATTCTGAATCAAAATGTCTACAAACTTCAATCAAACCGACTGAACCAGAAGCCAAATCCAGATCCCACCAACAAACCATTTTAACTCTCAAAAACTCAATCTCAAGTAAACAAAATAACCATTCTCTACTTACAGATCCATAGGTCAGTCTTCCTGAAAATCGTTTTGAAGATCTCAGTGTATTCTCTCTCTCTCTCTCTCTTAATCTCTTTTCTTTTTTTTTTTCTCTAAAAACAGTGTACTATTGTCCTCTCAAAAACCCCATGAACCATTCTGTGTCACACTAGGCTAGTTGTTCCTGGAAATAGTTTCCAATAAAACCCACCATACCATAATACCTATTATCAATCACAATCAGTTTATTGGCAGAATCTAGACATAGGGAACCCACAGATATACTGCATACCACTTTCTGATAATCACAATCAGCAATCTGCACCACAATGACTTTTCTATACCCTAGAAAACTATCTTTTAGTTCAGATTTACTTCTTTGTTTATGAGAGGATTAGTGTTTGGTTTATTAGGCATCTTTTGGATGGGCAAGTAACTTGACTAGGAACAATCATCAATTGTGATCCTATATGGTAGAAGGCTGGTTGCCGCAGCCTATCTATGTATGTGGCACTTTGTAACTGAACAAAACAACTGAACTATAATCAGTAAGTTAGACTATCCGCTAGAGATCGAGGGTTCTCTCTAACAAGTCCCAACAATCACAGTAGGTCGATAGTGTGGAAGTCTAACAAGCATGTTTCCTGCTTGTTGCAAGTTGTTTGCAGTTAACAGACACTAACAAGATTCCATACCCGGAAGTATAGCATATGCTCTCAATCTGTAAGCGCAATGGGTCATCATTAATTCCGTATTTTCCAGTTGTCTGAGGGATCTGTTATAATCTTTAGGTACCAAAATAAATCTAATTTTGAGACCAATAAGATGAAATAATCAGGTTGACAAAAATTCTTGCAACAAAAACTCTGCATTATCATTAAAATACAGACAAAAATTTATTAACTCTTTGGTAAAAACTCTTACAGCATTTCTTTTAAGCCTTCCACGGAAAAACAGAAGTGTGGTTCTCGTTGATGCAGTGTCTGATATGCATTTGACATCGCATAAATCAACATTTGGGACATAAGGAAGAATTAGGTCTTTCTCCAGTGAAACTTGCCCTGGCTTATACCTAAAATTTCAAAACTAATCAATCCTAAGCAGATATACCAAAGCCAACTTGACAAAAGACAAATCATTTTTAATTGAAAACATATCAGTCACCAGTTTCCAGTGGAGTCCATATCAGGTAACAACCAAATTGCATTTTTCACATTTCTACGAACAGACTTGAAGGACCAAGGATGATGAATGGGAAATATGTGATCCCTTCCTTCAGATCGTTTCCAAGCAGGCTGATCTGTAACCCACTTCAAAGCTTCCTATATGTAAAAGCAATATAATAAGAGCCTTAGCAGTGATATCTCATATTATCCCACTAAAAAAGAAAAGAAAAGAAAAGAAATGTACTTTTCAGGATAACATCTAACTTTTGAGTTCAACTCATGTAAAGAAATTTTTAAATACCCATACAACAGAATCGAGAACAAATTCAAGTACTCAAATGAAATATGAATCATTAGATGATAAACATCAACAAAATCCAGTTGCCTATAAAAATCTGATCTCCATCTCACAAGCTGAAGAAAATTTTGCAACCACAAAATCACTATCAGCGTAATTTTTTTTTTCTGAAATAAAAATCACTATTACCATAATGTGGTTTCTTGTGATGAAATTAAGGTCATACTCTAAGCAAGTACATGTTAACAGTCACCTCGAATGCTTCATTGTCATCCTTGCATCTTGAATGCTTTTTTATCATGAATCAAGTAAAAAATACTTAAAGATTTGAATCTCAGGTACTATTTTCTATTTCAAACCTTAAAGAGCCACATCTGTACTTCTGAAATGCAAATATATATCTTAGTATAAAATGAAGATTCCATCTAACATAATTCAGTTGGTTTTTGGACAAAATACATAACATAGTTAGATTTGATGTTTCCATCAAACATATGAGAAAAGGCATGGGGAACAACAAGACAAAGTTATTTATCATGTATGGACAAAGCTAGGCTAAAATTGACTTACTCAGAAACATCAGCCAGTTCAGGGAAGTAAGATCAGTTTCCGGAAACTTAAATTCCAGATAAAAAGGGAAAGGGCAGAAAATCACTCGAGATACATTAATAATATAAAAGCACATCCATCAGACGTAATAAATGTACAGCATTATTGTAAGATTGGAAGTTCACTCACACCCTATAAAGTGCCTTGCAATCTTGCTTCTCCAATAAGAAAAAGCTAATTGTAGTGAAGAATGGCACATAGAACAGGTCCGCTTCCTCCTGCTCATGGACTCTGACAACATTTTTCAAAACCCTTTCTGACTCTGGAGCAATCAAATCCGCCCAAATCCAATAATCAATGGAATGCTGCAAATAGACAAGATCATAGATAATTCCAACTCGGGGAAAGATTAAACCAAACAACCTGAGAAGGGATTGGAAACATCATTCCAATAAGACCTAAACATTTTATATTTGTAGAAATAGAACGATGATCTGGGTTGGTGATAATTCTTATATTTTTCAGTGGTGGCGAGAAATTACAGTATGCAAGAAGAGCTTTCCCTGTCTTTTCGAACCAACTCAACACTTCTTAACCTAGAAATTATGTAATACTCACAAACATGAGAACAGACAACCAATGAAAATTAACTTGACGATGAATGTGAAACAAATTTAATCTCCAATTTTCTTATTTTATAATAACGGAAGATTATTTCTAAAAAATTAATAACGGAATACTTTAAATTGCAATAGCCCAATCTAATAGCAAAAGTAAGAGAAACAAGAAGAGCACAACTTTAAACTCATACCTGTTCGATTAGGCGATGCACAGGGCTGCCATTAGATGTGAGATTAGAAGTCTCCCTGTAAGTATTTCTAAACAACCAAAGCAAATCGTACGTGAACTTGCTAGGCATGTCGTACACATAAATCCTGATGGGAAAATTCAACGGGTAAGACTGATCTCTGTGCAACCAATTTCTCTCGCTCCTATACTTCAAATCGTCGAGCCTCTTTACATCCTCTTCTCTGACGGTACGGACAGTATCATCTCTAACTGGAGAGGAAGGTTTTGGGACTTTCTGAGTCAAGAAATTCTCGAGAGAAGCCACGAAGGAAGTTTCGGGTTCGACCTGCAGGTTGGAGTACGTAACGGGAGTGCGGGAGAAAGATGAGGATGAAGATGAAAATGAAGACGAAGAGAGAGACAATAAAACGAAGATAAGAGAGAGAACAAAGAGAGTGAGAGCAAAGATGAGGATTGAAGATTTAGGTCTTGATTGTGGATGAATTTGTTTTGCAGGCATTGGTTCGAGCTTTGAGTTACGAATAGAGTCTAGTGGTATGTTTGTTTGTATGTTGATTCAGTTTCTGGCTCAAGTGTTTATAATAATCACAGATCAATTTGTGGAGTTGTAAGAATTTGATCTGATTCTCCCAGGCTTCATTCACAGAATACCTCCTCCTCGATCGGACTTCTGCCTAGGCCACTACCACTGTTGGAACGGGGACTGAGAAGAAGGTGTTTGGGAGTTGGAGCAAGAAATATAATTAAACTAAATTTTTTTTATTACGTTGTAAAGGGGGATTACAATTTATCAAAAATTTTAAATAATAAAAAATTTAACTAAATATATATGTTACATCTGAATTATAATTGTAAAATTTAATTATATACTACACTATTAAAAACTAAAGTTTATTTATTATTGTAATTATTTTTATATATAAAATTTATATAATGGAAAAATTGCAAATCAAATAAAAATTATATTTTATTTTTATATTTAAATTTTAAATATAATTATAATATATATTATCACATTCATTTTATTTTTATATTTTAAAATACATAATGATAAAATTTTAATTATAATTTAATATGGTTAAATTGTCAATTACAGTCAACCTATTTGCATCTTAAAAATAAACAATAAAATTAAAATCTTAATCTATATCTTAAATTAATTTCAATATATGGTACTATATAATATTTTTACTAACTTATATAAATTGTCTTATTAAAATATTTATTGAAATTATTATTTAAGATAGAAATTTTAGTTTTGGTTGAGGTTACTTATAAGAAATTGAAAATTTTCAACGAAGAATATGAATTATTTCTTGTAACCAAATATTTATATATATATATATATATATATTAATTAGTGATATTGCATGTTTATTCTCTAAAAACAGCCTGGACAAATTTAAATTATATTTGAAATAATTTTAAGGTCCCATTGCTCATATTTTTCTTAAGTTCAAGATAAATAAAATAATATTAAAATAAGTAAATAAATTGTAACTGTTGCATTATATATTGAGAGAGTAAAAATAAATCACTCCTATGTAACTTATTGTCAACAGGATATCAAATCCTTGAAGGAAAACCAGAGAAGCCTTTAGATGTTTTAATGATGTAATGCATGGGAACATGAATACTTCAAATAAAATATGCAGAGAGAAGAGTAAAACTTCCATACGTATATATATGTATATATATATATATATACCCCTTCAAGCAATAATGCAGACAACCCAAGATTGATTACTTACATGAAATAAAATATGCAGAGAAAAGAGTATGGCAAATGGAAAACCCACCCACATTCCTGTTTATGATGGATATAATATTCATGGTCAAGAACTAAAAAATTTTCATAACCTAAATGAATGACACAGTATTAGCACCAATAAGGAACCAACCATCATAGATATCATGGATTCATCACCTGCGCAGCTCAAAAGCTAATGAGATCATCTTTAGATGATTGTTGCTTTTTTGAATCCTGCCCTCCTCCAGATGTACCTCCACCTTTCTTACCGAAAATCATTTCATCAAGATCATCCATCATGTCATCATTGCTTCCCCCATGGGCCCCACCTCGAGAACCTGCTGGCTTCCGAATAAGAGCATCGTCTCTTGCATGACGAGGCGAATCATCAGGTTCAACAGCAACAGGAATCATGGCTGGCTCTGGTTCAGTAGGACCAGCCGATGGCTTCTTCATCTCGTCGTACTTGGAGAGGATTTTCTGAAGCTCGTCATTAACATTCAAAGCTTCAAAAAGCAAGGCCTCATTATCTCCAACAGTTTCAATAATTCTCTGGACGGTGGTTTGGGACTGATGACACTGTTGTACGAGGGTAGTTGTCAAATCATCCTGCCATGGAATGAACACCAGATTACTAACATCTAACAGGTACCTCATATATAATAGAGTTCGTCCAACTAAAACCCCACAGGAACCAAATCCAATCAACTTTAAACATTTTTCCCAGATCCTTCCTACACTAACAGCCCCAGGTCAAAACAATCCATTAGTTTCCTACCACCACAAATTGAAAGTTAACTTTTGAACAAGAGTACTGGGTCAATAGACAACACAGATGAACCTAAAAAAGTTGCTTTCTCCTTTTCTGGTAAATTAAAGGAACACTCAAGTTTTACCCTAATAAGCAGATCCTTTCAAGAATTTCACTAAGGCCGAGAAAAAGCGATAAAATCTTAGATTTGTCCTAAAACTTTTAAAAACAAAAGAGAAAAACAAATAATTTCTTGGTTGAATGACTGACCAAGCTACCAGATTGTTCACCCAATAAACTGAAAGGCCAAACTGCCAGGTCTTTTAAAATACTACACGTAAAAATAGAGTTTTGTTCAACTTTTTAAAATGGAGAAATTTCTGCAGTTTAGGGAAAAACTCAGAAAATTTCTGCAATTTACCTTTTATAAGTAGCAAAATGAACTTCTCTTTTTTGAGAAAAAATAGCAAAATGAAGTTTTGACATAGGTAGATCATTATTTTATATCTAAAACAAGGAGATGGCAGCCACATCTCAATGAAAGAGTATTTTATATCTAAAACAAGGAGATGGCAGCCAGATACCAGCCTCAGAAAATGGAAGAGTATTTTTGGACAAGCCAACTCATAATTCACTCATTATTTGTCATTCTAGTATAACAAACTAAATTCTAATAGTTCAAAATCTTCATGGAACCCTAAGAGCACAGTCAACTCCTCCAAGAATGGAGGCTACAGTAGCGTGAAAAGCATGTACTACTCTTTCCAAATGGTGCAAGGTATGGAAGGAACTCATACTATTATGTAGACAACAGTTCATTGCACTGCACATGTTTTCTTACTTCTTAAAAATATTTTTTATTTTAAACTAAAAATCATTTAGAAAATTAGAAGGGACTCAATTTGGTAAGCCCATAAACAGTTCAAAATCAGCTAATCACTGCATCAGGTCACCTTAAAAAAGATTAGCTTGACAGTTTTCTTGGTTCAGCTCGGCTTTGATGTCTTGACTCAGATTGAGAACTTTCACTTGCAGCAACTAGCACAAGCAGCTACCACATGACTTTATAGTGAGCAATGTTGAATAGGCTCTTAAGCACAAAAGGTTTCAGAACCAAGGAACAAAGGTTGATAATGGCTTTGCATGGCAAATGCAAGAAATTGATGGATCAGTAAGAGCAGAACCCATTAGAAGTAAGGCAGCACATCTGGTAGCTTTTAGGTAGTCTAAAGTAACAAATCTGCAGTGTGCAAAACCATTGTCCTCTGTGCTTGGTGGTGTGTGGTGACAGCTCAACACAAGAATGTTGAACGGGGAAACAACATAGACTAGTAATTGTAATTTTCATTTGTCCAATCTCATAACAAATTGTTTTAGGCAGTGAAGGGACTGGGTAAAAAATTATGCACCGACTCTAACAGATATATGACAAGTAGGGTTTAGAACTAGATAGAACAGGTAAGCAAGAAAGACCTGAAAAAAAGATTTAAGGTAAAAGAATCTCGGAAGAAATAGATGGAACCTGTAAGCTAGAAAGAACAAGAACTAAAGTAAAGAGTACAAAGAAGATAAATTCGGAATAAAAGCTAGCAAATAATTCACATGCAGTCTTACCTACTATGCCGAGATTATTATTATTATTTAACTAAAAAGCAAATAAAAAGTTTATAAATATTGATCAAATTCCAAAGTGCTAAAACTAATTACTAGTTTTTAATAGCCTAAACAATATAAAATTACTTAAATTCATGGTAATTACAATAATATTGTCCACCACGAAAATGTGTGTTAGAACTTCTCTTTTCTGAGCCAAAAACTAATTCAAAGAGGAAGCTTAAAGAAATGACAACAGAAATCTAATCTACCCCAGAAATTTTCATATGAACGAAAAAAGAGGATATGAAACTACCAATGTGGTTATTTTACATCATCTTTATCACTCCCCTACAATAGAATATTTGGTTTAAACCAAAACTACTGCCCTTTGTCCGAGTCCATGACCAAATCTTCATGAATGTATTTAGATCCTCGAAGTTCTTCAAACAGGATTTGGTTTTAAGGTAAGAACCATCCAAAAATCTCAAATAAAACCTTCTAAGTTAGTATTTCAGTTACCAATCCTAGTACTCAATACTTGCAATATAATCCACAGACTACTGTCTCCATGGCATTTTCCCTAGAAACTAACAAATAAAATCCCAATCTTTTACGATGCTCCTGTATCATTCTATCGAGCTTGAGAGAACATATATTTTTGAGAAAAAAATTAGTATATTTTATATAAGCACCAAGCACCCGTAAACAAAGCTTTACAAATCTGTCAAAATATCTATCAAATCTTCATGAGAAATATGTCCTCAAGTTTTCCTTTGCTGGAATTAATTGAAATACCAAATAATTTGTTACTATTTGTTTTTCCAGTCTGCTTCATAGAGACTAAAATATCATTAAGTTGGATATGCAGAACACTAGTGAACTGACTATTTAAGAAGCTTCAAGTATGAGCAACATAAGCACTCAGGCTTTGCTTGTTTGTCTGAACTTTTAGCTTTATTTTATCTACCATAAATTCTTTACACACATAATCATGTTTTGCATCCTCTACAGTAGAAGCTACTATTTATTTTTCCATGCCTATACAAACAGTACCAAGTAATTGTAACAGTGTTCATCCGCATTAGCATGATTATATTATTGAACGAATTTTCAGAATTCAGAGTTCGTTTAGAGATCCAAGATATTTTTTCTGTTCTTGGTCAATTTCTCCCGATCTTCCAAGCTCTCCCACTCCTACATCAATACTTCTTTTGTTCTAAAAATAAAATTGTTTTCTTTGTAGAACAGAAAGTAGAAATGACACCTCTGTTCATTTTAGAAACAGAAAATTCAAATAGAAGATATTTTTTGGCTCCGAAACACAATCCTAATTGGTGGATAGCCACTGTGGGATTCTTTCATCAATCAAAAGTAGGGTCCATATTATAAGTTATGCACTCAATTATGGAAAATAACAAAGAAAATTCCACAATTGACTCCCTCCAATCTGCCTCCAGGTCAGGAAGGCTAATAATCCTACATGTTGGAGAGAATTAGGTCCAGGTTGATGCAAACTGCAATTGCTCCACAAATAAACAAAATGTTCGCTTTTGAGTAAAAAATGATAATAATAACAATGATAACAATGTTGTAAATGGGCAATGCCCCCTTAGTACCTACATCAATACATCTCATACTTTTATTTTCAAAAAAATAACAATGATAACAATAACAATGTTCTTTACTCGCTGACAGAAATAATATAAAAAATCTTTTAACAGCTTTAGGGGCATTACCTTAGAAACATAAAAACACTGAACATTAGATTTTAGCATTCTCGGGATGCTCTTTCTGTAATTTTTCAAAATTCAATGCTTAATGCTTTTGTCACTCGGGTTCATTGGAAAGGATATCTGTATCTCCTGAACTTATCGTCTATTCCAGGAATATAATTTTGGCCATATGATCTTGAACTGTGTCAAGATGGTTTGTCAAGAAGTACAAATGATTTTTTAATGTTGCATCAAAGAAGAAAGATCAGAAAAAACTGACAATTGAGATAGGAAATAAGTTAATTGCAAGCAATATCATGTGCAGGCCCTAAGGGGACGTGGGGACTATGAGCTTGTATAGAGCAAAAATTAGGAGATGTTTATATAGTAGAAATGGAAGAAAAAGGCATGAATAAGAGAAGAATACCTGTAAAGCATCTTGCTGGGGTGAGGAGGATAAAACTGTTGAAAGAAGCTCAATGCTGTTCCTCGCCACATCAAATGCTTCCTTTATTTGTTCAGCTGTAAATATTGGGACTGAAACATCATGCTGCTGTATCCTCTGTGCAAGATTACCATCCATTTCAGGTGCTGAAGCCGAACGTGGAGGGGTGAAAATTGGCACCAAACTCTCATTGTCACGACCAGGAAAGCGGATACCCCTTGATTTCAAGCTCTGGATTTAATCAAACAAGAAAGAAATGTTCAAAATTTATATCCACCTAACTGTCTGCATTAGAACTGATACCATATACCAAGCAAATATTGCTTAAGGTTCTGTTTCTACCATTTCCAAGACAGGACCACCAACAACTAAAACATCAAACATAAAGTTTATTTACATTGATATGTATGTTTTGCTCATATTGCTTGATTTCAGAACATAAAGAGGTTAGCCAAAAAGTTAACAATCTGTAAAATATATTATGCCACTTGAAGAAAATGGATGACTAAAAAAAAAAAAAAAAGAAAAAGAAGAGGAAAGAGGGAGAGTGAGAGAGAGAGGACTGGCTCAATAATATATGATAAGTCCAAGCAAAGCAGACTAGAGCCTCAATTAACGAACCACCAGAAAGGAATCAAGCTCAAATTTTGAGGCACTGTTCATCCAATGAAATTAATGTCCTGCACCTCATTTTGGAGAACCAAAACAAAGAATATATTATGGCTAAGAAGCAGGATGGATACCTTGTATGTTTCCTCATAGACAGGCAAATAACGAAGTTCATTGGTTGACTCCCCCCATGACTCAATCAGCATCAGAGCTTTGTTCCGATTATTAACAACACTCTGAGGATCATCAATGAGCTTCACCATTTCATCTAGAACCCTTTCAGCAGCCACCTCCGAGAAGGCCTTCTCACAATTCTTGACACATGTTTCAAGCAGCATCATTGCCAAAAACTGAACCCTAGGATGCTTCATCATGATTCTCTTCTTTATTCCACGGATTAATTCAACACTATTAACTTTCTCATGATTGATCATATCACAGATCTCCAAATTCATGGCCCAGTCAGGCTCCTCTAGGAACTCAGAAGTGGCATCCTCAACAAGCTTATCACATGCGTTTGGGCCTTGGAAAAGCTCCTTAACCTTGAAGCTCATTGAGGTCATGCCTGCACTCATCTTCCTGCCAACCTCAGCCCCTCCAATCTTCAGACGTTCACCAAAAGCACTGACTTTCTCCATCAAATTGTCACTCATTGTTGCAAAACTTCAAAACTCTAAAACCAAAATTATTAATGTGATTTCCCACAAAGTAAAACGTAAAACCCATAAAACACGAGAAATCTATACTATGACTGCTAGTTGAGAACGATGATCAAGACAATATGAACATTGTTTCCTGCCATTTTCACAAAAACACACCAAAAACCAAGTGGAAAGAGTAGAGAAGAAGGACCTATAAGAAGTCAACTGTGTCCTTATTACACTTAAGTTAGACCTTACTTCAGTTTCCAAAACTAAATAAAAACTTATAGGATCACAGCCTTCTAATTTGTGATATTAATTTTCTTGTTTCCCATAAAATACAAAAGAAAAAAAGAAAAACAAAAACCTCATAATCACATAAATCCCATTGAACAAAAATTACCAAAAGACTTTATTTGATATAGGAAACCTCATTTTGACTTCTATTAACTCCATATACAAATTATCATGAGGTTGACAAAAGTGCACGCCTTCAAACATTTGAAAACCCTAATACTGAAATCTCCAACAAAACCACCGTGATCTGTCTGATTTTCAGGAAAAGAAAGAATTACTTCATTTAACCATGCAATTCACAATTTTTTTTTAGTTTGCATAAGCTTGTTGTACGCTAGAGAGCAACAACCTACAATAAACTTAAATTGACACGACACCCTGTGTCTCAAACTTCTCAGAGAACAAACAGAAAACAAACAGAAATCCACAAGGACCCAATTTTAGAAAACAAGAATTAGAAACGAGAGCTTGGTTATAAATTCTCAAGACCATTAAAACTCACAATTTAAACACATCAAAAATCGACATCGTCTTTGATTAACGAGAAATCTTAACAGCAATCAAATCATATAAAAATCATAACCCGTTAGCCCCAACTAAAATCGATATCTCAAGTTCCAAATTTCCGCCCTAGCTCTCAAATTCAACCCAACAAATTAAGGACGGTAAAGTGATCAGATCAAAGAATCAAAGCATGTCACAGTCAAAAAGTGGTAATAACTAAAACATTTTTTTCGTCCTTGCTCCTGTGGTTGACAGAAAAGAGAAGAAGAACAGGAGTTTACCTTCGGGACTGGCGAGTTCTTGAGCCGACAAGGCGCGATTGACTCAGGCGCTCAGCTAAATTTGTTTATAGCTTCCTTGAAATTTCAGTCTCTCTCTCTCTCTCTCTCTCTCTCTCTCTCTCTCTTATAGGTAGAGGCCGGATGAAATTCTTTTCATTTTTCGTAATTTGTGAAATAAATAATAATAATTTTATGGAATAGTATCTGAAGTTTGGTCTTTTCAATACGCGGTATAATGTGAAGTTGATACCACGGAACGACACCGCATCATTGTCCGTGGAACTTTCCTGCAATTTTTAAAAAAGAAAAATGTTTACTTTTCTCCACTAATCGTTTATTTTAGATATTATACATCTCTTATAATTAACGTAAAAATTTTATACTTTAAACTTAATAAATTATTATGTTCATAATATTATATTAAAAATATAGCTTTTATATTGACTTTTAATTTTTTTTAAATACACGTGAGTAATCAAATGAAATATAAGATTTCAGTAAAATTATATCTTAAATTAATATCATAAAACTCAATTTAGCAGGGTATAATAAACTAAATAGGTTTTAATATTTTTTTTTTAGTAAAAACTAAAGTAATTACTAATAATAATAATATTATTATAACTATTAAATAAATTAAGTATATATTCTTATTAGTTGTTAGTTACCTCTCACATTCATAAACATTAAATGCTATTACCCAATATTAAAATTGTTCATTTGTTTTTAAAATCTCATGTAAATGGTAGATAATGACTTGGTAATGCATTCATATAAGTTAAATAATTTATGACTTACTAACTTTTAAGATGATAAAAATTAAGAATATTCATAGTATAAAAATTTAATATTATATATATAAGTGGTGGTTAACTTCGTGGGAGAAAAAATAAAATAAATATTATCTATCTATAAAATACGACATATTTTTTTTTTTTTTTTCTTAGTGAAAAACTATACATTGCATTAAAGAGAATACTGGCACAAAAATTAAAAAAATAATAATATTGGACAAAAGAAAAAAAAAACTATAAAAAATAAATGAAGTGTCGAGTAACAACTTAATTGTTACGGGCTATGTTTTATATAAACTATGAATTTTAAGGTCCTTTATGCAAGCATTAATCGAAACTCTGCTTTAGTGATAAATAAGAGAATTTGTGATATTAGTGTATTTTTTCTTTAAGACACGCATCTTTATTTTTATTTTTTTCAATGAGGTATCGATTTTATTTTTTCTTAGTAAAACAATTGTTACATTTTTGCTCAAATATTCTTTAATTATATTCCATATTTCAATTTTATTAAAATGATGTTTTGAATTACTCAAGGGAGTTTAGACTTTACCAAGTGTGAAATCCTATATTTTTAGTAACAAGTGAGTAGTTTAATTTTTTATTTATAAGAGTCTATTTGAGCAAGTTTAATTATTTTTTAGTTCGTATTGAGTTAGTATTTTTACATTTATTTATTTTCCTAATCTTTTATTTCTATTTGAGTTTTCAGTTTCACGAGACTTCTTACTTAATCTCCCTATCATTTTCTATTCTTTTTTCATTATTTAAAGTTCTTTAATTCATATGTTCTAACTTATTATGTTATTATCTCATTTTTTAATATTTATTTTCTTGTTAATAAGTTTCGTAATATGATTTATACACCATAAAATTATAGATAATATCGATTCTAATATCATGTTAGCTCTAAAATTATTTTGATAATTTTTGTTAGAGTCTTTATTCTAATAAAGTTATGTCTATTTATGATAATATTTATTAGAGATTGTCTGTCTTAATAGATGTTAGTTGGATACTCTACTATCAACATTTTATAACATATTTATCTATATGAACTCTTTCTTATGATTCAAATATGTTGGACATAGTTTTCTCCATTGAAAAAAAACATGAATTATGTTGACTTTATATGCATTTTTTTCATCATTTTATAAGTTTTTTATATATATATTTTCTTTGCATTTTTATTCCAATTAACGGTAATTTTAACTTAATTTTTTATTTAATTTATATACCTTTTGTTACTATTCTTTAAATTTTAAGATTTATAATAATTATTTATGTCGATGACACCACTTCTATTTTAATAGTTTGACATTTTAAAAAAATGTAATACTTTTCTTATTTTAAGTATTGATTTATTTATACACTATATGCTCGTTATAAATTTGACATTCTATTTATATCTATAAGTCTACTCAAACTTTAAAATAATTTTGTTATTTAGATTACAATTAGTTTTATTTTTGGTACTTCGAGTATTAAAATTTTATTTTAATTAAAAAAATAAAAAATAATCTATAATTTTGAAGTTTTAATAATTTAGGTGCCAATTTGAAAAAAAAATATAAAAAGCGGTACAAATATGAAATTATTGCAAAATAACAAAACGTAAACTAGTGAGGAAGAGAAGTTCTAGGTCTCCCATTATCCTCGACTGACCCTCTCACCTCCGTGCTCCGGTGCATTTACGTTTTTACTCCGGCGCCGGGAATGTGGATTACGGATCACCATTAACAACGTAAAAGCTCTACTGATACTGCCTTTTGGTTGTCTATTTGCCTCAACTCTTAACTGTTAGAACCGATCTGGAGTTAGCCTTCTCTTTCTCTTAAATGCTTTCCGGGACCAACCCCGGCCGGCGATCTCTTCGGTCAGTTTTTATTGTGTTGATTATGTTTAACATTGATGCCCCCAGTTTCATATTTTTTTTTCTGTACATGTACATAAATTTAGATTCATTTCTTTTTATCGTGTGCTGTGAACTATTAACAGGTTTAGGGTATCATTTCTAATAAAACAAACTGTTATGGGGTGTTATTGGGTATTCTTATTGAGGAAAGAATGCTGGGCAATTCCATGGAAGGATTCTAAATTCTGGAAATGGTTCACTGTGACAAGCAATATAGGTCCTACTGAGCTGTTTACCAACTTCTTGTCTCCATTATCCGAAGAGTAGTTGATGTTATTGGTGTTAGTGGTATTATCATATGAATTTTGGATTTTTTACTCAATGAGCCTTAGCTGAGTAGGTCCTGCTGAGCTGTTTTGTCTCCATTATCCATATAGTCGTTGATGTTTTTCGTGGTGGTATCATATGAATTTGGGATTTTTAACTCAATGATACTTAGATTAGTCTTCCTTATTCTCATTCTAGGCTCTCTTTTGCTTTTGTTCTATCTCTTGTTCAATGAATGAAATTGGTTCAAACCCGCGCCATTATGCTACTGACTGTATTTTGAAGTGTAGGGAATTTTATATAAACCGAAAATTGACTTATAACCTACAAATTTTTCAAAAAAATGAAGTGAAGTTTATTGTTGCTATTTATTTTATATTAGATATTAGATACGTTGGATCTTTTCCCTTGCTCATTAAAAAATGCAGATACTCATGAATTTTTATTTGTTTATTTTAGCATAAGAAGATATTTTTATATCTTTGTTTATAGAACTTAGCCTTTACTTCTTTATTGCATAATTTCACCTTGACAGTGCAGTATCACATTTATTTATCGTGAATGTGATTCTGTTTGTAGTTCTAACATGTGGGATCAACTAATGAGCATGAAATTGCTCTATGGTACGATGTAGCAGAATTATGGATATAGACATCTAGATAATCAGTGTGCCTAAGAATTTTTCTTGACAAACTTTTTCTGAGAGGTAATGAATTTGAAAATGCTTTATTCATATCAGGATAGCAGAATAACAGAGGCATAAGCATTTGACAGTTTGTGGTAATGATGACATTAGTAATATGTACTGTGTGGTGATGTCGGAAGCGAGTAGAGAATGCATCTTGACAATTGATAAACATAAAACTAGGGGGTTGGTCATTCCAAACTGGTGCTGTTTGTGTATGGCTAATGAGGAAAGCTGTGTGCATGCTCTGCTGCGGTGTCCTGTGGCTTCTGGGTTGTGGAATGCTATTTTTAGTATGATTGGTATTAACTGGGTGATGGCTGGATTTATTAGGGAGGAATTGTGGGCTTGGGAAGGGATGCATATTAAGAGGAAGTTGAAAAATCTAATTCCTTTATCTTTGTTTTGAATTCTATGGAAGGAGAGAAATTCTAGAGTTTTTGAGGGTAAAGCTAATGATTTGTATAGTTTGAGAAATAGGTGATTGCATTATTTTGGATTTTTATTATTAGGGCATGACATGATCGTCGATGTGCATTTTGGGCATGTCATTGATTCGCGAACAACATTGTAAAACTTTTGTATAGGGGCAGTACCCCCAATTGTTTGGTACCATGTTAATAGAATTTCACACTTTTTTATTTAAAAAAAAAAATAGGTTTCACTACTTACATTGTTGTTGCCAATAGAAAAGAGTTAGCATTCTACTGAGTCAAGGAAAATGCATTAGCATATTGCATCTTTTTTATCTACTTTCCCAAATGGGATTTTTTCTTTTGTGTTTATTTTTGCCATAGTATCATATCCCTCCCATTGTCGATCGCCTTGAATGCAACAGAAAATCTAGAAAAATACTCTCTGTAACCAACTCCTTTCTTCTGATGTCTAGGTTACAAGGAGCATATAGGTGCAGAAAAAGGTTTTATAAAATAATCATATAATCAACAGGATTTAGGCTTTCCAGCACTTTTAAAGTGAGGATCAAGGAATAAGAGTCTCAGAAAAGAAGGTTTGTAGTATGGTTGGGCTGCAAGGAAAAATGTCATAAAATGGATAAAGATAAGGGTAAGATGAGAAAAAAAAATATTAAAGATGGTTGGATTGTGATAAGTTAATCTAATTTAGGTAATTTTTTCATAAAGCAAGAGAACTGCTGGGCAATATAGGTGGAAAAGAGCCATGATTCTCTATGATTTTATGGAGTAAGGTTGTAGTAGATCTAGATGGTAAAGACAACTGTGTATAGCCAACAGTCAAGTAGTCTTATTTATTTATTGGTGAAATGAACAGGGATTAGGGCTACTTGTAGGACACCCCGATTACAGAATTGGGCTTATAACATTTTCTTAGGACTGTGAAGAACAAAATTGGGTGTATAACATTTTCTTACAACTGTAAAGAACAGAATTGGGCTTGTAACATTTTCTTCATCACTGAACTGATAAAGCAGCTAAAAGTTGCCCCTAATATAGCTTAATATATGTAAAAAATTTATAACTCTTTGTTTTAATAAATAAAGGCTTTCTTCTTCATTTTTTTTATCTTTGTTCCTTTTCTTTTAATGCTAAACTTGTTGCTAATATTTAGTCTGAACTTTTCATGTTCGTTTATGTGTGGATGGAGTTGAGAGGTAATTTTGTTGGATGAGTTGTTTTGTCTGTCCAAGAAGGATGGGTGAATGTGTATTGGGAATTTAGTGTTATAAAACCTGTTTCTATTGGCTGAGTGGCTTTGGTTATTTCCCTTGGAACCTTTTTCTTTGTGGCTTAGAGTGATGAAGAGCAAGTATGGGTTGCACCCGAATTGCTGGGACACCAAAGTTGGAAGCACAATGACCCATAAGAGTCTCTGGAAAGCCATATCTCAAATTTAGGGTTCTTTCATTGTTCTTCTTCATTTTAGAATAGAGGATGGTTTTTCTGTTCAATTCTAGCTGGACAGTTGGGAGGGTATTTTTGAGGACTTTTTCCTACCTCAGTTTTTTTATGAGAGAGGATGTTAATTATGGCATATCTTTGGGTTAATTCTTGTTTTTCTTTTTCAATATCGCCTCCATAGCTGCATGGAAAGTGATTAGATAACAATTTTGTAGTGCTTTTTTCTTGAAATAAACAATTTTGTATTACTTTTTTTGACTGTTTTCTTTCTCCATTTGTAGGAGGATAAAGAACATACAAACTTCATTCAAGAATTAACTCCCTTACCTGTATCTACTTTAGTTGTGCTTTTGGTTGCACAACATAAGGATTGTCTTTCCAGCTTGACTCTGAATATACGGAGGGAGTTCTTGTCTTTCTTCGAACATCATGGATCTTACATGGCTGAGTGCCATTATAGTTGGAGCAGGCTGTCTTGCATTGGGTTATTGTATTGGTACACGTCGGCGTTTTTATCTCTTTGTCTCAGCCAGAGCTTCCAAAGAAAATGCAGTTGTACATGGAAATAAGAAGAATAAGGCTAAAGAATCCCTTGAGATTGAAAAGTTAGCTGATATTCTAGAAGATTTTAAAATGGTACTTGAGCTCTATCCTCCTATCTCATTTTCTGTCGAAGTGTGAACAAAAAATTGAAGGGTTTTGTTTGTTCCTAACATCTGCAGGTTTTGGTTGTGAGGAACGATCTTAAAATGGGAAAAGGAAAAATTGCTGCCCAATGCAGGTGGCTTTCATTTCTTTTATGCTTTATCGATTTTCTTTTTCTTTGATAAGTTGGCTAGGACTGCTTCCTGATGTCGTAATGGTTTCTGGTTCCAATAGTGAATGCCTTTGTAAATTAGAAAAGAGCATCAACTGGATATCTAAATAGCACAAATTAAATTATTAATACTTACAGAGATGTATGAGTAAGGAGAATGGTTCTGCTGTGTAGATGATTCTAGAATGTGTGGCCTTTTCACCAAGTTTGGCTATGTTTGGCTATACAATGTCTTGGAAGACAGTACTTAAGAGCATCTTTGACACAAGCCAACATGCAATAGATAACAATTGGTGTGGAATAATTTAGAGAGTAGTAGATTAATAGGGAGGTAATAGAGAAAGATGTAGGAATGCAGGGGATAAAGAGGAACAATGAGGAGAGAGGGGAGGCTAAGAACAAAGGCAAAGAAAGCAGAAGGTATTGCTGAGAGAAGAGCAAAGATAGAATGGGTGCTGAAACCTTAGCAAATAATTTTAAAAGACATTGTTACCTAAGTTGGTATATTTTGCATAGCATTGTTTATAATTGAATAAAGAACTTGCAAACCAAAAGTTTCAAAATCCTAATCAGATTTAAAATCAACCTAAATCACAAAATAAGCCCAGATAAATTAAACAATAATCCCAAAAATATTTTCCACCGCTAAGGATCTTCAATTTTAAGGCATCCCTTGGTGCCTTGTTAATGCCATTCTCTAATGCTATTTTCATTTTTCTTCTTGAAAATACTCGATTTTGAGTGCTTCCCGTTTTGGATCGGTCTTATCCTTTTTAATATTTGGTAAAGAAAATGAGGTGAGTAGGGAACTGCCTTATTCTACCCATGTGAGTATTCCTTCTTCACCCATTGATAGGTGAATGAGAAACACCCACTTGGGTAAATATCTTAAAAACAACTAGTAAACTTCCATAATTATTTTTCCATGTTTTACCCTTAATAATAACAATATTTCCATAATACTCACTTGGGTACCTTTACTCTCTATTTGACATATACTCAAGTGAGTTTCCCCCTCAGCACATGCGAAACTCCTCAGCGATATGTCCTGGAAAAGCTTTTCCCCGACTCTCATGGCTGTTCAGAACCATGTTGAAGTCCCCTCCGATCACTCACGGATAGGCTGAAAAAAATTGTGTATTACTTACATATTTGTGAAATACCCACTTGAGGTAAAGTTACATTTAGTATTTAAAGATATAAGAACTATCCACTGGGATTAATGTCTTTACCCACTCTTTATTTCTACGAATTGAAATAAGCAACCGCTAATAGAAATAGTACAACCACTCATCAACATTTGATAAAATGATGAACTCTATTTGAAAGGTGAGGCGTATGATTCACATGCTGCAAATTGGCAGTGGATTGAACAACTTCAAGTGATGGGACTTAGGGTAGAGAAGTTGTCAAATGTCAGTGAAGAGAAGTTCTAGGTTGTTGGTTGATGAAAAATCTCCAAGCCTGTGAAATCAGTGCCTTTTTTCTCCTAAAATTATCCTAAAATTATGCACCTTTAGATGATGGCATTACCAATTATGTCACAGCTTTTTCCAGTCAAAGCCATGAACTTTAACCTTTGTATGCACCTTCAAATGATGTGGGCATTTCTAGGTTGTTGGTTGATGAAAAATCTCCAAGCCTGTGGAATCAGTGCCTTTTTTCTCCTAAAATTATCCTAAAATTATGCACCTTTAGATGATGGCATTACCAATTATGTCACAGCTTTTTCCAGTCAAAGCCATGAACTTTAACCTTTGTATGCACCTTCAAATGATGTGGGCATGACATCTGGTGACCAGAATGGTTGCCATTTTAATCCTAAGCAGAAACAGATTTTTTGGAGAGAAAATAAACAGGATAATTTTTTTTCCTTTTTCTAATGATGGATGGATGTGCCTGGACACCAGCCAGTGAAATTTCTAAAAATCAACTTGCTCTGTTATCATGTATTACAAAAGACTGAAATATTACTATGGTGTTGTTCTTGTCACCAAGCTGAAGAAATAGTAAACTGGTTACAGAGATGTTCTTGTCACCAAACTGAATAAATAATATATTGGTTACAGAGATACTTGTGACAAGTATGGGATATATACGAAGAGATTAGGTAGAAGAAAGTCTATTATTATCTAATGCTATTTTATTTCCTTTTTACCAGTTTACAGCAGAATTATGCCAAAACATTTGCTGATGGTAGATAAGTCAAGTGGTTGGTTATTTTCTTTCTGGCTGATATTGAAATTTGTTTTTCTAGTAACCAAGTAATGATTGTAATTCCTTCTAGATGAGTTTTTAAAAGTCTTCCACCCCCCTCAGATGGTACTTTATCAAGCCTCTAGGTCCCTCTCATGAAATTGTTCTCGCGGGACAAAATTATCCTTTAGCTTTTCAAAATGAGGTGCAGCTATCTGATGAATTACTTAAAAAACTAATACCTTTGTACCATCACACATCATGAATCTTGCTTTTCTTCCTATACTAAACGATACATGTTTCTTTTTTATTAGGGCATTGAAATACATGTTATCCTAATTTACTTTCCAAATCTTGTTTTCACTGGCCAGTCATGCTACTTTGGGTCTCTATAAGAAGGTCCTTCACAGAGCACCAAAAGCCTTGAACAGGTATATGACTATTTACTGGATTACTCTAGACGACGGGGGAGGTTGTATGTACACATATGTCTTCTGTTTGCTTCCTAACTGCCCCCCCCCCCCCACCTATGAATACAGATGGGAGAATTGTGCTCAGCCGAAGGTGGTTCTGAAAATTGAAAGCGAGGAAGAGATGCTACTTTTGCAGGTCAGTATGCTTTAAGAATGATCATGCTGTCACAGTATTTACCTTCATTCTTTATTTTTGAATGAATATCTTTACCCGCCTTTTATGGTAAGTTTGGTGCATACGCAAAATTGACAGAATGAAGTTAGTTGTCATTAATGAAGTCAGTTGCAAATCTATTATGCTCATCATCACTTGTTAATTTTAAACTTTTTCTTTCGGAGTGTACAAAACTTCCATGGTTAACATTTGTTTGATCTCCTTTGATGTTCTTCCTATGGATTTTGATTCCCAATCCTCAAGTAACAGTTAACAAAGATCTTCACAACTTTGACAGGAGAGAGCAAAATCACTCAAGTTACCAACTCATATTACAATTGATGCGGGAAGAACGCAGATTGCACCAAGTAAGTTAAAAAGTTACCTAGAGGATGACATATTTTCATGGAATTGATGGGACTAGGATTTCAGTTTTTCCTGGTAATGTGCTTGTGACATTCAGCCTTCATGGATGTTTGAGAACATATCAGTTCTTGAGTATGATTTCATTGAAGATAAGACTGATCATTTTCATTAAAAGAAATAAAACAACCATTGTTGAAACTGTTAATTGGTACCCATTAGCCAAAGTAGGATTGCAAGGAATAAATAGCTATGACAAAATATAACAAGGCATTGCTTAAGTAATAAAATGAAGCTGAAGTCTCTCTTTATGTTCTCTGCTTCTATGCATTATTTCTCCCAAGCTTCTTTTTTGATATCAGGAAGAATTTATGTTCAATCTTCAAATGAGCAAATAGTGAGTGAACATCAGCTGTTAATTGATGAGTGCCGGAGGAACTATGTTTGTTGAAAGAAGCATTATATGAATATTACACTGCGCTAAGAAAGTCTCCCAGAATATTTTACAAACAATTGTGCAATCTTTCAAATCTTATAATACAAACATGATTTTGAAATTTCTTTTGCTTCACGAACTTCATAACCATTACTTTCGTACATGAACATGCTTTTAAGCTGTTCTTATCCTAAATTTCTTCCTTTTTGCTTTAGATTCAAGGACGGTGATGGCTATTCTTGGTAAGTTAATCTCTTTGCTATCTTTTTGTTTTTCTTTTTTTTTTTTATTTCCTTGTATCGAGTACTTCACGTGTGCAGGACCTGTTGAAGTGGTTGACGATGTAACTGGTGAACTGAAGCTTTTGTAGCCACTTCTCAAATTAAACTCACTATTGGCAGATTGGAGATTATGTCTGTTGAAGGGAATTTTGGCCTTCACCAAACATTCATGTTTAATCCTCACGTTTTCTTCAATTGCCACTTTTTATGATGGCGAAAATTCATTTATGGGACCATTGACTTTATGACAGTGGAACTATAGAATGTAACTTTGACAATACGATGACGTTTTCTTTTTGGTATTTGCAAATGGTTTCTTGGAGGTTTATAAATCAGATTCCATTCAGGGAGAAACTTGAATGTAGAATGATGTTTTACAGTATTATAAATGCAGACCCTTTATTTATTTATTTATTTGCTTTTCGTCAAAGAGTCATACATCATTGGGAAAAAGAATTTGCTGCAACAAACTAATAAAACGAATTTTATCTAGCTTTTCATAATACCAAGATAATAAATATATGTATATATATATATATATAATATAATATAATCTACTCTTTTTCACCTGTAACTACTGTCAAATTCTTAAAGGACTTACAAGTCTTGTTACCCTACAGTTTGCTGGTCCTCTTGGCAGCTCTTAGTTTTGGCCTTTCACTTTCCAACCCTAAATTCTTCTCTTCTATCTTTTCAACTGCTGAATTTTTCGTTTCTTCAGGATGCAGATTGTTCTGTTTCAATTCCTGAGTCCATGAATACAATATTCTTGGAAGTTCAAGTTATTAAAAATTAGGTAAACATACCAAGATGACTTGTTGAATTTGCGAATATAGTCGTTCTACTCGCAAGCATGTGTATATTCCTTGTTGAATCTCAAAGCTTTTGGCAACTTGTAAAACTACCCAAATGTCCTCTCTCAGAGACACAATAAGTTTTCCTAAACATGAACAGTCAAGAGACTTGACCTCTGCATTATCATTAAATTGTGCAAAAAAGAAAGGTAAAAAGACATGGGAGATGAAATATAATCGTGTTAACTTAACTAGACCAATACACAAAGAAAAAGGGAAGGGAGTTGAAACCGTGAAAAAGGCACGAGTGAAGATAGCAGCAGTTGCACTCGAGGAATCCCAAGTAACAGTCTCGTTTGCAGAAGGAACAGTGAATTGTTCCTTGGGAAACCGATGAATAACTAAACAAAGCACCCAAATCATTTAACTTCCGAAGAGCTTTGTTAAATGAGCATATGTAATGCAAAAATGAAACTTTAATTGGGCATTCTGAAAAATGTTCTGCTTCTGAACTTTCATTCCTCCAAGATTTGAAAAGAAGGATTGCTTCTTTACATATAAGTTCTTCAAATGGAAAAATCACCATCTTGCCAACAAGTGCATAGTTTTCGCGGGCAATTGCGCCCCATGGAAACCAGTCACCAATTGCAAGATTTACTGCTTCCCCACAATTGAAACCTGTAATCATCCAAGAGCAGCAATAGTCAATTGTATAATAAAGCAAGACATAATACAGAACAATGAAGAGTAAGTAGTTTACCGAGACTAAATCCTGCATGGTAAGCTTTCGGAAATGTGATCACAAACTCGCCTGGCATCTGCACAGTCCTATAGACAGTTATGTTATGTTCGAGCAAGATTCTTGGGGGAAACATTGTTGTTTTTTCTGCAAGTGATTCCGAAACTCCATCCACTTTTTTACTCGATGCAGAGACGTGTTCCTGAACTACTTTTTCAAAATCAAAAGCTGTCTCACCAGGAACACCATACCAAATTTTGGCTGCACCTGAATGATGGTAGTTGATGCTGATGAGATTCAAACAAGCATCAATTATCAGGATCAGATTACACCAAAAAGGAACTTGAGAAAACCAAACTGAATCAAATTTGATCTACCTATATAAATAGTGATCTTCGACGTGCCATGCAAATATACTGAACAGCATTCCAATGTAAAGCATGGGATCAGTTATACCCTAAATTTGAAATGAGATTTCAACATAGAAAGTCAATGAAAATTATGCAACATTTCGGAAGACAACTCTCATTTGGGGGAATATAGAGTTATCTACCGGTATTTGATACTGGAGCAACCGAAATGTTGAATTGGGTAAATGTGACAAAGACTGTAATCACAAGAAAAAGGAGTCCGCATGAGTGAATTGAACAAAAATATAGATAGACTGAGAGAAGGTGGAATAAGAACCTTCAAGTTCCATTTACTGTTTCCCAGTTGATCATTGGGATCAGATGAAAAGCCACTGCCTTCTATATTCACACCATACTCCACTGTTTCTTTTCTTCCATGAGCCATTTCATGCCAAAATTTCTTCTCCAAAGTTGCTGGAGAAAGGCATCTAAGACTGGGAAATCTTTGAATAAAAGCCTTGTTTGCCATACTCTCAAAACTTTGGTACGTATAGTTACTAGAAAAAGAAAACATTTGTCAAATATTAATCAAACATGTGTACATCATATATTCAAATATTTAAACACTTATTTCATGCATTCATGAAATTTTACTTTTCTCCTTTGGAGAAGGGTATCTTATGTCCTTCAACCAGCGGAAGACGCTGCACATAAGTCTTGAACTTGAAACCTCTTCTCTCCTTCATTAATACATCCGAGGCTGAAACAGAAGCCTTCAATGGAGATACAATCTTGCAGATTCCTGGAATTTCAACTTACTTCAATCTCCCAAACAGAAATTAATGCAAACCCTATTCATTTGGAAGTAAGTTTACCATATTTGGAGGCTTGGCGTGCAATTTTTTGTAGAAAAGTTAAGGGATCATGAAACTCCTCTACTGATGGACGGTACACAGGACATTCAGAAATCTTTTCTGTCCATTCAAGATCACTGGTCATATCAAAGTTATCCACTTTCTGATGTTGCTTTAAACACTTTGTCTGCATATTCTTCCTGGTCCATGTAGAAGGATTCCCTGGTTTTTCTCCTACTGTTCTTTTCTTAGTATTGGCATTCTCAGAAACAGTCCTGAATCCCATCCTTCCTTCCACTTACCCTACCAACCAATCAAAACCAAGTAGAACTCCAATGGATTTGGACTAGATAAATAAAAAATCATACCCAAACAAACAAGTGAAAGATTTGAGATCAGAGATGCACAAAATCAGGTTTTTTTTAAACCAAATTTACTTTGACTTTTGGCACTGGAAAGTCAAACTGAAAAAAAGCAAAAAAACCAAACTGAATTACTTACGTTAAAGTAGTGAAAAACAATTAAGAACTTGAGTTTGTTTTATAATTTTCTGTCTTTCCAAGGCTGACCCAGAAAAGCATTGAGTTTTTCAGTGCTTTCTTAGGCCCTTTGCTTTTGTTTTCTCGGCAGCCAAACAAGACTCAGAAGAAATAATATAACACCTTAAAATGACACAGATTTTCCTAAAAGATACAGGAATGGAGAAACGACAAGAAGAAGATCAGAGCACGAGGAATGGAGGAGAAAAGAAGACGGTTTCTAAAACCAAACGCCATCTTTCTTTTATAGGTTCCCTCGTTAATTGTCTGTAGTGAATACTGGGAAGGAGAAATGATTCCGTACGTCCCTTCTTATCGTATGAGTAACTTTTTATGTTTGACGATCTGATCTATATCCTTTTTCGAGTGACGTGGACGAATCAAGATGAGGAGTCCATGGAACGGTGTGGTCAAGCGATGTGTCTGATGAATCGACCGTTGTTTGTCGTTTTATTTTTAAATTTTTGAAAACATTAATTATTGAAAATAAAAATTATGTTTAATAATAATAATAATAATACTAAAAATGTGACATGATTTTCAAACTCGAGCCGGATTTTCACAAATATTTTTTAAAATTTAATTTTGTTTCCAACAATTACGTTTTGGTGTATAAAACATATATAAATATGAATAACTACAAACTTAAATACTTTCTTTTAATCTATTTTCGAAATTAATATAAATTTAAAAAGCTAAACATATTGTCCAATTTTTTTTTTTAAAAGGTCAATATATTCATTCCTCCCAAGAACAATTATGCTTTTTTTTTTATAAAAAAAAAACAGTTTTTTATATTTTTTTTAAAGAATTCATTTAAAATAAATTTTAATTTTTTAATAATTATTTTTTAATAATAACCCTATAATTTAGTTAAAATTCAATTCGTTTAAATATTATTAAAAAAACTATTATTTTTTTTAAAAGAATTCGAACTCAATCATCAATTTCATTATAAAAATATCATTTCATTCAAAATATATGTTTTTACTATTTTTAAGTTTACGTTTATTTCAATTAAAAATTAACCTCATAAGTCATAAGAAATTTGAAACATCAAAATTAACAAAATTTGAAATAATTGTTCTAATTTCACATACAATTTGATGTAGAATTACATCTATCATTTATCAACTATCATTTTCTAATTCATGTTGCCTTCTAGTTGAGCCGAGTATACAATAATACATTTGCAGACGAATTCTACAAAATTAAAGTAAGAATCTCAGAAGACAATTCTGTAATCCCTGTTATTGGAACGCGCCGTTCAGTCAGCACATGTTCAATACTCTAATATAGATCTCATAATTTTGACTGCCTTGGATGATCTTCTTTAGCACCCCTGCCTCTCCCATCTGTGATGGTAGTGCTACCAAATGTTAATTGCAACTCCTGGGGAAGGAGTGTCTCCTTCCAAAACATTGCATTCGCGGTATCAGGAACAGCCTCGCAACGAAAATCACCAACAACAATAACCAATTATGATGAAGCCAATGAATTCAAAGAAAAAGAACGCGATACATATATACCTGAGATTTAACTTTTCACCATTTGCAGCTTTTGTAGAATCCCACCCTAAGCTTGCATCTTTTCTGACCAAAGTAACAAAGTCCTCCAACATGTTTCTCTTACTCCTTTGTTAATTTGTAGCCCTCAACTTTTCTTGTGCATAGAATAGTACAACCAGAGAAAAGGAGCATACAAAAAAACTTTAATTCTTTGTTTCCATCTCAAGTTAGAGCTTTCTCTGGCTCTGATCAGAGTGTTGCAACTCTGTCAATGTCCCAAACCACAGGGCTTAAAGCAGATGAGTTATTGCTCTGCCATAATTAAAATGCATGAGTCGAGAATTCACAATTATGCAACAATTCTCTGCAGAGCAGATGATAAAAGCCTTCTCCCAAAATGTAGTAACTCATAGGGTACCAGAAATTCATAATTATCAATGGACAGAGATGGCTTTTAGGAGTGAAGGGATCTTGGAAAATGGTTCGGTGGAGGGTTTGCCCATAAAGAGCGCAAGCAGCATAAACCTTTGAATCAATCTTTTTAATGTACTTGGTCAGTTTGAGAATTGATGTTCCATGAGAAGTTGCAAATATAAAAAATGCATTCTTCCCGTTCTAATTACTGGAGTACCAGAATATCTCTTCCACTTCAGAAATTTTAGTCGATTTGAAGGACCATGCCTAAGTATCACCAGAAACCCTTGCAGGAGCATTGTCCTTTCTTGAAATGATGGAAGCGACTTGAGTCCCTCAGTATGATTTCATGATCAATGATCATGGATATGTAAGTAATGGCAGTATGGCAGTCACCACAGACACGCAAGTTCTTGGTGATCCGGATGGGTGCTCCTGGAGGTGTTGTCAGGATGCCATAGGCAAGAGCTAACTTTTCACTATGTTCAGAAAGAAGATCCCCTTTCTCTTCATCATCCACATCATGAAGTGCAAAGCTTGTTTCTGGAACATATCCAATTTTCTTAATACGTTGAATCAAGTCAGAGAGGAGCTCATATATTTGTAAGGATTGTGGATGAGCTCTGTCACCTACGTAGAAGGTAGCAGTTCCTTTCTTTCCTTGGACCCAACTGCAACCGGGTCTCTTCTTGATCCCTGTATGTTTCATCAAAGACCTGATCCTGGCCACATCTTTCCAACGCCTGGCGTTTGCATAAATGTTTGAAAGCAATGTATATGATCCATCATTCTCTAAGTCCAATTCTTGCAATCGGTTAGCAGCATACTCACCAAGTTCAACATTTCCATGGATCCTGCAACCACTAAGTAGTGCCACCCACACAACAGCACTAGGCTCCACTGGCATGTCTTCAACAAGTTTTATTGCATCATTCAGCCGCCCAGCACGACCCAATAGGTCAACCATGCAAGCATAGTGTTCTGGCCCAGGAATAACACCAAAATCCTTGTTCATGCGGTTGAAGTAATCCATTCCTTGAGCAACCATACCCGAGTGGCTAAAAGCATAAAGCACAACAAGGAGTGTTACACCATCAGGCACAAAACCTACTGTCCTCATCTCATCAAAAACTCGGAGAGCTTCTTCTCCACGACCATGTATGCCATAACCTGTCATTAAAGATGTCCAAGACACAGCATTCCTCTGCTGCATCTTGTCAAACACAATTCTGGCAGTGTCAACATCACCCGATTTTCCATACATATCTATGAGGCAATTTTCTACAAACGGCATAACAGGTTCATATTGATGGCGTAATACATAAGCATGAATCTGTCTGCCAAACCTTAAAGAAGCCAAACGAGCACAAGCCATGAGGGCACATGATATTGTAAAAGCATTTGGCTTAACAGATTTATCTTGTTGAAACATCTGTGAGAAAAGTTCTAAGGCATCATTTGCTTCCCCATGTTGGGCATACCCACCGATCATTACAGTCCAAGTCACAACATTCCTGTCTTCAGGCCCAACTGAATCAAATATAGCACGAGCTATATGACCACTTCTGCACTTGGCATACATGTCAATTAAAGCATTAATCACCATAAGGTCTTCCCCTGGATCATTTCCAGGTAAGTTCAGAACTCCCTTAATTGCATAGCAATGAACTTCCTTGCCATGAAGCAATGCCCCTACAGCAGCACAACCTGAAAGAACCGAGACAAGAGTAACAACATTTGATTTGGACCCACTAAGCTGCATTTGCCTAAACACATCCAGTGCTTCATGCCCATGCCCTCTTTGAGCATAACCTGCTATCACTGCACTCCAAGTCACAACATTAAGCTCAAATTTCTTCTCATTCATCCTCTGAAATATTCGAAGAACATCATCAAATCTCCCAATCTGAGAATACCCAGTAACCATCGCATTCCAAGAGACAACATCCTTCACATTCATACACTCAAAAACCTTATCAGCCTCATCCATCATTCCACACTTTGCATACATGTCCACCAAGGCATTCCCCACAAAAACATCCTCAAACAACCCACTCCTAACTGCGAAACCATGCACCTGTTTCCCCCACATCCAGGCGCCCATAGATGCACACGCAGGAAGCGCATTAACTACACCAACAGCATCGGGGCTACTACCAAACTCATTAATCATTCTATCAAACATTATTATCGTACTTTCAGCATCTCCGTTCTGCACATACGCAGCCATGACTGAATTCCACGAAATAACATCCCAAACTCTACTCTCAAGCATTTCATCAAACACCTGGCGGGCATCATCCAGTGTCCCGCACCGGCCATACATAGCCACAAGTGCATTGCAAACGAAGACGTTAGAATCGAAGCCACCAGAACAAACAAGAGCGTGAAGCGACGCACCTCGACGAAACGAGGAGAGCTCACCACAGGCCTTAAGAACGAAGGGGAAAGTATAATGGTCAGGGCGCCAGGCAAGTTTCCGCATTTGAGAGAAGATGCGAAGAACCTGATGGAGGAACCCGAGGCGAATGGAATCGCGGATAAGGACGTTCCACCAGAAGACATCGGGAGGAGAAGGAGGAAGTTGTTGGAGAAGCGAGAGGGCGAGGTGAGGGGAGTGTAAGGAGAGGTAGGAGGCGACGAGGTGGGTGGTGAAGTGGTGAGTAAGGCCTCGGGTGAGGATTTGCTGGTGAACGAGTTTTGCTTGAAGAACAGTCTTGCATTGGCGAAGGAGAGTTAGGGTTACAGAAGGAGGAGCTGTAGAGAAGAAGAGTTTGGATTGAAATGGAAAGTGGTGGGATTTTGGGTTCAGGCATGCAAAGGAACGGCGCATGCTACGATTGATGTCTTGTAGACTGTAAGTTCCAGGGGATGCATTTGAAATAATTTGAATATGCAACAAATGATATCGTCGTAAATAAATAAAAAAAAATTATAAATTCTTAAAATATCTTATAAAATAAATTTAAATATAAATTATAATAAAAAAATATTTTTACGAAAGCACAGACAAAGACTTTATTTTTTTTCTCTTTTTCGATAGTAAATATTTATAAGAATAAATGTGAATCAAATCTATATTTGAATTGAAAGAGATTGTCAACAAATTCTTTTAAAATTGATTATTTATATTTGTGGTAGAGATATTTTAAAAATATCCGTAATCAAATAAACAGCTCTACAACTTAACGAGTCAGAGTTAAATTGCAAAATAAAAAGATTTGTACAAATTATACTTTTTGTCACCACTTTATAAAAAATTATTAAATATGAATATGTTAAATACTTCTTACTCAATCGATGAATGTGAAATAATATCTTTTTATTATATATTTTTTTACCACCATACAAAAAAGGTATTTTGTTGCAGATGAACATCGATAAAGAACTCCGAAACTAAATTAAACATTTATCGAATCAAACTGTCGTCATAATCGAATTACAAAATATGTTTATATATTTGTTGAGATATACCACCAAATATGTGAATGTATATTCAATTTTGTTTGTCAAATAATTGATTTGATTTGATTTATTAATAGAGCCAAATTCTAGGATCAGATAACTGATGATTTAATGACTTGGATCTAAATGAAATCATTACTATTCGTATCTTTTGAGTTGTTTAGTTTTCAAACAACTCTCTACATATACATTTTAAGTTGTTTTAATTGCCTATTTATTAATTTAATTGCATACACATCCTGTTGATCGGAAGCAAATAAGCTTCAAAGGAGGCTCTGCGAATGAACAAATTTAGAGAGAGAAAGTTGAGGAGAGAGAGGGCAGCAAAACAGAGCAAGCTAATGCAACTGCCTCTGTTTTACTGTTTTTAAAGAGGCGTGCACTTTCTTTGGAGAGAAGAAGTAATCTCTTCTTTTTTTATTTCAGCATACATATATAGAAATACAAATTTAAACAGATTATATCAACCAACCGATCAAATCAGATCGAACAAAAATCATGCATACACATCGCATGAAATTTTACGTATCCTTCCGTGAAACAACTTCACGGTGGATTTCTTTTTTTTTGAATTTAAACTCAACAGAAAAAATCATTAAATTTAACACTCCCCCTTAATGACTTTTTTCACCAATCCCCACATTTTCCCGCAATTCCTCAAATTTAGCTTTAGACAAGGCATTGGTTAGAATGTCTGCAAGCTGATCATCAGTGGAGCAATGTATCATATTTATTTCTTGATTCCTCTTAGCCTCACGTATAGCATGATACTTAACGTTGATGTGTTTAGTTCTCCTGTGCATTACAGGATTTTTTGCAATGGTAATTGCAGACTTGTTGTCTACATACAACACTGTAGGTGTTTGTTTGTCCAGCTTTACATCATTGAACACCTTCCTTAACCAAATTGCTTGGTTAGTTGTTGTAGCTGCGGCTACATACTCAGCCTCAGTTGTGGACTGGGCCACAGTATCCTGTTTCTTAGATGCCCATGAAAAAACACCGGAGCTTAGTTTGAACAAGTACCCAGTTGTGCTACATGCATCTTCTACGCTTCCTGCCCAATCACTGTCACTGTAGCCGACTAATCTCAAATCCACAGTGGAGTAAGTATGTATTTAACTTATCATACCAGGCTCGTGGAGCCTGTTTGAGGCCGTACAGGGCCTTGTGAAGAAGATAGACGTGTCTCTCTTTTCCAGGTTGAATGAACCCCGGTGGCTGCTCAATATAAATTTCTTCATTCACCTTGCCATTCAAAAAGGTCGATTTCACATCCAAATGCATCACACTCCAACTAAACTAAGTTGCCATGGCCAGAATGAGTCTAATTGTTTCATATCTGGCCATAGGAGCAAAGGTCTCTGTGTATTCGATTCCTGGAAGCTGGCAGTACCCTTTTGCCACAAGCTGTGCCTTGTGCTTGTTTGTTGTCCCGTCCAGATTGAGTTTCACTTTGAACACCCACTTTACTCCAATAGATTTTTTGTTTGTACTTGATTTTACCAGAGACCAAGTATTATTTTTGTCGATCATCCTGATTTCCTCTTCCATGGCAAGTCCCCACTCTTGTTGCTGAAGTGCTTCCTCAACAGAGGAAGGTTCTTTTAAGGCAAAGCTGCACCTCTCATAGATGTCAGTTAGACTTTTCATTTTTATTCTCTCTTCTGCTTCACCTTCTTCATCTTCTTCATCATTTTGAGTTGGGTTTGATACTGTCATTGATTTCTTTCCTTCTTCAATTGTGATACAGTCTTATTCGACTTTCTGCTTCTCCCAATTCCATTAGCTGTTTTCGTTCACTACTACATTTCTTCGAATCATAAGCTTGTTGGTTTTCAGGTTTAGAATTCGATATGCTTTTGCTTCAGTACTGTAACCCAAAAATACTCCCAATTTAGCCTTCATTTCTAGCTTGGATCTCCTGTCATCCGAGATATGGCAGTAGCACACGGATCCAAACACTTTTAGATACTTAGTTGATGGTTTGATGCCACTCCAGGCCTCCGCCGGTGTCATCTGCTTTACAGCCTTTGTAGGCAGTATGTTGAGCAGGAACACAGCAGTGTTCACTGCCTCAGCCCACAAGGCTTTAGGCAGGTGCTTGTCAGCAAGCATGCTTCTTGCCATTTCCACAATGGTTCTGTTCTTCCTCTCCGAGACACCATTCTATTGAGGAGAATATAGTGTCGTGAGCTGCCTTTTGATCCCATTCTCATAACAGAAATCATTGAATTGGCTGGAATTGAATTCAAGCCTATTATCCGTCCTTAGGCACCTCAGTACACTGCCACTTTCCTTCTCTACAATAGCCTTGAACTTCTTGAATTCACAAAAAATTTGAGCTTTATTCTGCAGGAAACAAACCCAAATCATCCTGGAAAAATTATCTATGAACAACCCAAAATACCTGCAACAACTCATGGAGTTTTCTGTCATTGGACCACAAATGTCAGAATGGATAAGTGCTAGCTTCTCTTTTACTCTCTAATCTGCTTGCGAAGGAAATGAATTTCTTGCCAATTTCCCCATCTGACATGCACCACAGACTCTCCCAGTGACTGCAATATTTGGGAAGTCCTTGATTAGGCCTCTCTTCTGCAGTTGTTGTAGCCCAGCCGTATGAAAATGCCCAAGGCGCCTGTGCCAAATCTCACCTTCAGTTACAGAGGCAACATTGGCCCTCTCAACTACTTCTCTGAGTTTCAAGGAGTAGACTTGATTCTTCTTTTGGATGAAAGCAATCAAGCGATCCTCAAGATCATATATCCTGCAGCAGTTATCCTTGAATCCGACCGAGTAGCCTCGATCAGTCATCTGATTCACACTCAGTAGATTCTGTGAGAGGGTAGGAACAAAATTTACATCAGTGATAAGCTTCCTGCCTTCCTTGGTTTCAATGGCTATGTTGCCTTTGTCCTTGATGGTTTCCAGCATACCATTCCCAAGTTGGACCTGGCCTGTGATTGTTCTGTCAAGTGATACAAATAAGCTCTCATCCTTGCACATGTGGGAGGTACATCCACTGTCCACCACCCAAAGAGTATCATCCTCCACTGGCAGCTTACTTAGTGCATCAAGAATTGTGTCATTTTGTTCACAGGACACCTTGGTGACATTGGCTTGTTGTTGTTCCTGCTTTGGCTGTGATCCTTCCAGCTTCTGTTTCTATCTACAGAATTTCTCATTGTGGCCAAGCCTTTTGCAAAAATTGCACCGAACGGTTTTCTTTCCCTTGTACCAGCACTCATTCTCAGAATGATTTGTTAAAGAACAGATATTACATTGAGAATATTTTCTTTGTTTACTGGAATTCTGGTTTCCAGTTTGATTCCATCCACTCCTTCTTCCTTGATTCTGTGTTGAAGAGCTGCCTTTGATCTGAGTTGAAATTAAGGCTCCCTCAGTATGTTGTCGAACATGTATATTTACACATTGCTCACTGGATTGAAGCTTGTTTATCAGCTCAGCCGAGGAGATAGACTCTATGTCTGCTAGCTCCTCCAAGGTTGAGATTTTAGACTCGAATTTGGGAGGCAAGCTGATAAGAATCTGCTCTACTACCCTTGATTCTGGAAAGTCCTCCCCAAGCAGTCTCATTTTGTTTACCACATCCGAGAGTTTGGATGCATAATCTTTCACTGATTCATTTTCTTGCATTCTGAGTAATGCAAACTCACTCTTTAGTTTCAAGATTTTTACCTTCCTGCTTCTGACTCCCCCATCGAACTCTTCCTTAAGTTTCTCCCAAGCAGCATTTGGTGATTCGAAGTTCATAATCCTTGAAAATACCCTATCTGAAACTGCCGAGAAAAGGCAAGCAATTGCCTTTGGTTTCTTGGCTTTATCTTCCTCGTGCCTTCTGATTTGGTTTATAGTGGCAGTGTCCCCTGGTGGAGGAGGATCACTGTTATCCAGAATAACATCCCATAGACTTAAGGCTTTCAGATGGGCTCTCATTTTGATTGCCCATACATGGTAGTTTTCTCCATTGAAGTGTGGAGGGGGTGTTGTTCCAGTGGATGTCATTGGATTTTTTGAGGGTATATTGGTTTACCGGTCCCTTAAGATAACGGTTCTGATACCACTTGTTGATCGGAAGCGAATAAGCTTCAAAGGAGGCTCTGTGAATGAGAAAATTTAGAGAGAGAAAGTTGAGGAGAGAGATGGCAGCAAAACAGAGCAAGCTAATGCAACTGCTTCTGTTTTGCTGTTTTTGAAGAGGTGTGCACTTTTTTTGGAGAGAAAAAGTAATCTCTTCTTTTTTTATTTCAGCATATATATATAGAAATACAAATTTAAACAAATTATATCAACCAACCGATCAAATCAGATCGACCGAAAATCATGCATACACATCGCATGAAATTTTACGTATCCTTCCGTGAAACAACTTTATGGTGGATTTTTTTTTTTTTTGAATTTAAACTCAACAGAAAAAATCATTAAATTTAACACATCCCATGTTTTTCATTTATATTGTACGCTGTTTGATTTAGTTATAATTTTAAATTGCATTGATACACACACACACACACACATATATATAATATTGATGGTGTGGTTTTGCCTTTAATTATATTCTTATTTTACTTGTTTTGAATCAAACTTGCATGCTTTTGTTAGGAATCGGGTGCCAGAAACCCCAAAACACAGAAAGGAAGAAGAAAGATGCACTGAGGAGGAGGTGGTACCGGCTGCAGAGTGTAAAAAAACCGGAAGTAGGGAGAGGAAAATGGAGCTGACCACACCGGATCACGCTCCACGTGTACTTCCACCTGGAATTGATCCGGGCCACGTGGCAAAATAAGAGGGAGAAAAAACAACACGTGTCACAAATCAGAGGTAGGGAGTTGAAAAGAAATCGGTTATTGAACGCGATGAACCGGCCAAAAGCGTTTCGGACTTTCTCCTTCCAACCAACGCGTCCCTCTCCGAACAGACTAACTTTTCTACATCATTCCAGCATCAATGGCGACGATTGGAAGAGATTTTCATGTACCATTTGGTTGTATATAATAGAAGATTATCAAACCCATTGAAGCCCTTTACAACTCAGTGAATTTCTCCCATTACACACTTCCCTCGTATGTATAGAGATAAAAAGGTTCTACAGAGCAACCATTTCCATAAAAAATGAAATTATTAAAAGAACGAAGGAAACAACACTATCATACAGAGGGTGTAATGTCCGACTGGCATCTATCGACTAATGTCCGGTAAGTTCAACATTTCAAATGATACAATGCTGTAATATCACAAACGAAGTCCTGTATGGTCATCATTTGAAATAAATACCAACTCAAAAAGAGAACAACGACATGGACAAGTATAACCCTGAAATCTTACAAAAGGTTAAACAATCTCACAAGCTAGCGGATAAAACCTTGAGCAGATGAGGACCTGGAAGGTTGTGAATTCCCGGGAGCTATTGGGGAATCAAACTCATCAAGCTGAGTATAACCTTGGGCTTGGTGTGTCTGACTCTCCTCAGCCAAAACTTTATCTTTTGTTTTCTGACCTACATCCTCAGCTACCTTGGCTACCTTATTGAATGCACCTGTAACCCATGATGCCCCTGTCAATATGTAACGGTTCTTCATGATTGCAGAGCCAGCATTACTGACTGTTTGCTCAGCAACTGCAAATGCAGTCTTGGTCTTCTCAGATACCTGGAATTTTTGGTCCATTTCCTTCATTTTGTCATTCACCAGGACTGTACCTGCACTAAGTTTCTCACTTAAACCTATCCTCTGGTCCAGAGAAGCGACTTTAGCACTAGCAGTTGAAGTAAACTGATGTTTCTCATCAAAGGCTTTTGCTTTGTTGAGTGCATCTTTGCCAAGAATAAATCCTCTTGCAAGCATGCTGCTTACTACCTCCTCTGCCCCCAGGACAACAGTTTCAACACGATCTGAACTACTGTTCTGTGTCACCTGGGAGATTAACCAAGTTACTTGTATTAAAAATCGTCCTTTAGTGAGTAATCTTACAGAAGAAAGCCTTAATTAATGATATTACAACATGTGTTGCTGAAGCACCAGCTGGCGGAAGGTAATCTTGCGCCAGCTCAATAGTAACAGACTGGTCAACTATAGTTGCTCCCTGGAAGAATATATCAGAACCATTAATTAGTAGAAAATAGTACAAGCTAAACAGAACTAGAATGAGCAATAAAACTACTAGTTTCCACTTTTCTTTTCTTTTTATTCAGTCTCTTCTCCAGTAAAGAACTTTACTTGCATTGAAAGAGCCATATAGTCAAGAGTGAAATTGACAAAGTTGTTCCAACAAAAGAAAAGGTGAAGGATAAAGCATGAAAGCATGTAGATATTTATCAGAGAGAAGAGAATTTGTAAGGGGCAGGATGCTTTTATTCCCACTTAGAACCAAACTAAGCAAGATTAATTAAGCTAAAACATTGACTGCAATTTCCCATGACATGCAATAGCCATTTCTTTTAGAGTATGCATATACAGTAGAGCGAATAAGAAGATAACTGTTAAGTATGGATTCCCTATCCCTAGGTTTGAGGACATGCTGGATATGTTAGTTGGTCCTAGTCGATATTCCAAGATAGATCCTCACGGTGGATGCCATCAGATTATGGTCAAACTTTTGACAAAAAGAAGACTGCCTTTAAAACCCAACACAAATTCGAAACTTCTTACTAGTTTATATGACGATATCTTGATTTATAGCAAGTCTAAAAGCGACCATTTGGATCATCTCAGGCAAGTCTTCATAACCATTAGGGGAGCTAAGCATAGGCATACCGTCTAGGTCGAGTTTCTTAACGCATAACTTCGTCCTCATGAACCATTTAGCTACTGAGAACAAAACTGCCAATGCATTTAGCAGGGTAGTTGCTGCATTAACAAGATGAGTCCCAAATCATAAGGATGAGTAACAAATGTATCCTGATTGGCATTATATACCACAATGTCAAGGTTGGTCATGGTAGATATTAGATAGATTTTGTCATACATGATGGATACTCGTTTGGAGCTACTACATTATGCATTCCACAAACTTCCCTTCAGGGATTTCCTTATTTGGGAGATCCAGGCAGGTGAGTCACAGAAGATACTTTTCACCAAAATGTATCTTAGCTTACTTGATGAACATATCTAGGTTTCCTCATCAGAGTTGAGTTCTTTTGAAGTAGGGGAGAATAATGCTAGACCATGTAAGTTATTTCAAAAGTATTTTCATAGAAATAGGAATTCTTCCTAGAGTATTACTAGCATAAAACTCACTAGTATAGAGTTATTATATTTTTAGCAAGAGTTTTATTTGGTAACTACTTCCTATTATGAACTCTAGATATATAACACCCCATGTAGTCACCCAATAAATAAATAAGTGCTTTATCACTATCAAGCAGACTGTTTAAAAATAAAAACTGTTAACTTTTCTCATTGAATAGAGTGTCTAACAACCTTGTAACTGCGGTTGTGACAAATTCTTGATTGTCGTTGTTAGTAATCCCTGTAATTGTGGATTGAATTTATCTCTTCCTAATTTTTTCTCTCTGTACCTATTCCGCCGTGTGACATCACATACCTTTTAAAAACTCCTCCAATTTTTGTCAGTTCGTTAGGATTTTCTCTCATGTTTAGCCCTATTGACACCCTCTCCTACATGTTCATGCCATTTTCCTTCATTTGCTTTTACCAACTAAAAAAATGAAAATTCATCATTTCAAGTAAATATTCTTTCACGTGTACACTGAAAGAAATAGCCTATAAGAAAGGCCAAGGGTGATGCAACCCAAGCACAAAATGTCTATAGAAGAGAAACAAAAAAGAGAAGAAATTTGCCACCAATGTTAGATGAAATAGTTCTAATGCACTACTGAAACATAATTTCAGGATCATCAATCATAATGCATATGATAACCAAAGAATGATTGTAGGCAAAACTGAAGTTATATCAGAAATAAAATAAACAAAAAGTAAGAAACAAAGATCATTTAGCATCAAGATATGAACGCACTGAAAGTAGCACAGCAGTCTCAGCTCCTTGTGGTTCTTTGAAGGTAACATAAGCAATTTGTGACCGTTCATTCTCACTGACAATAATAGAACAGAGGAAATAAAGGTTTAGTATCCATAAAAAGAAGAATATTTAGCGAAGAAACTAACCATTTCCCATGGAAATAAAAGGCTTTAAATTTCAAAACTACAGCATTTTTCTTCACCTTCTGCGACATAAGAAGAATAGATGAAGATAGAAGGCAAACTAGTACACAAATATGTAAAGTTAACCAACCTATGTATTTCTACATATTCAATTTCACCAGAGAAGGAGAAGAACTCCTTTATATCTTGCTCAGATGCACCTAAGGAGAGATTGCAGACTTTCACTGTTCTTATCTGTCGTAACAAAGAGAAAACAATTAGAGACCAAAACATCATCCAGATTCATCTACCACATATTTAAATCAAGTTACCAAGGGTACATATATAAAAAATTCCTTTTTGGGAAAAAAAGTGAAATATATTAAAAAGAAAGGAGTGCCACGACAAATAAAAGAGAACAAGAGAGAAACATAGGTGATAAAAGAAAGTTCCAAAATCTCTTTGCAAAATAGCCAACGGAACAACCAAAAAGAGACCATTCACCTTAACCTAAAGAGACATCAAGAAAACAAATCCATCTCTAAACAATGCTGGGTTTGGAAACTGTCTTCAATGACTCTAACATTTCACTAAACCACAAAAACCCAACAAAACTAGTCCTTGCTTTAAGCGTTTTCTGCTGTGTTTTCTCACCAAAGCCACAAAGAGAAGAGAAAATAAAACCTTTAAAGGAAGAAAGGCAAAACCGTCTCGCACCAATGGTGTAAAAAAGCTAACCCAAAGCCTCAAAGCCATAGATTTTGTTATACATATAAAAGAAAAAAGAAACTTTATTGAAGAGAAAGAGAATGTACAAAGTAGGAGAGTTTAAGATATCCTTCATCCCAAAACAATAAACAAGAAGAACAAAAACTAACATAGAACACCTTAAGACAAAATAGAAATCTAGTTCCTAACCCCTTGAAAAATTGTGGGCCTTAGCCTCAAGCAATGATATGCATTTGAAGTCACACATGAAGATACTGGCATTCTTTTCCAACCAGATGACCCATAAACCAGCCAAAAGATAGGCCAAGGCATTGGTACCATTTGTTTGGGCTCAACTTATAGTCTTTAACTGCTTATATTGGTGCTTTTATTGTAGTATAACTAACCATTTTTTTCTTAAAAAAATAATACAAGAACTTAACTGAAGAGAACGAGAAGGTATAAAAGATGAGCAAATAAGACATTCTCTAACTATGAAAAGATAGAGCCCAGGAAAAAAAAATTGAAAGCCTTAAGACAAGATAGAGATCCAATAAAGGCATCCCCTTAAAGAACCTGCAGGCTTTAGTCCAAAGGGAAGCAAAGAAGATCATCCTTTCCGAAACCGTTTGAGGTGGTTGAAAACACAGCCAAAGATTCTCCCATTTTTTTCCTACTAAATGACCCAGAATCCACGAAAAAAAAAAGGCTTGTCTCCGCAACACCTCATGCTCTATGGTCATTTCTATACTAATTAATAATAGTCGGGATATAATAATTTGGTTCAATTTAACATAAATTAAATAGACATAATCTGGTGTTTGGTTCAGCTGGAGACTAAATTGAGTGTAAGATTGGGATACAGTAATTTGATTCAATTTAACATAAATTAAATAGAGATAATCTTGTGTTTGGTTCAGCTGGAGACTGAATTGAGTATAAGCAAAGAAGAGAAGCTTGAAAAGGCTTAAACGAACAAAGCCAAAAAGCAGCATCCAAGTGTCTCAACCAAACCCCTAATAACCAGATCCTCAATATTAATGCAGCTAAGATATTCTTACTAAGTTTAGTACATAACATCCATATAATCTCATACACTTACAGAATGGGAAGCACATTATAAAACATATTACTATCTTAGGCCAGCAAAAGGATAGATTCATCGATGAACTAGATATAGAGATCTCAATCTCATCCTCCCTCACACTTAACTCTCTGAATAAACTTTTCTTAGAACCGCAAGTTTCCATTACAGCCACACCACCAAAGGGAACAGAGAGAGATGATTCCCTCGACTAAACCCCACTACCCTTAACTCCACATCTTAGGTTCAAGATTAACATGAAAGCAAAAGAAATTTAGGAGAGACAACCTCTAATCCCCATCCTCCAACAATTGCAAAATCTTTTCTCTTCATAACCTTATCCAAAAGGGCCAATTAACCTTATCATACGTCTTCTTAAAATCCAATTTAAACACCACACCCTTACATCTTTTAACATCCTCAATCACTTCATTAGCAACAAAAGAAGGCACAGAAAATTGTAAACACCACATAAAAGCACTTCGATTTATCAAGACAATACCGCGTAACACCTACCTTCAACGTCAAAGATAAGACCTTGACAATACTTTTGAAAATTTCAGTACCATGCAGTGACACCTTCGCATCTTAGGTTACAAGGAACCAAAAAAACTCAAGAGCGAAACAGGAGACAATCAAACAAATATTTGCTCGTCACTTCACATGAAATAAAATTACTAACACAAAACAAAGACCAATCAGATTCAACAGAAATGAGAAACCAAAACCAATACGCAAACACAAAGGTGGCTATGTATCTACACATACATCCGATTAACAAACATAGCACATCATCTACCAGATGTATGAAAATTATACAAAATAAAAATAAATTATTTTGTACGGATCACAGGAAAGAAGAGTATAATTTATCAACTGAATCAAATATTATTAACACTTCTATCCATCCAAACGTTGGGAAACACATTCATATAAGGCATCGAATTTTCCGCTCCTCTCCTATTCTAGGCATTCTCGTTAGTCAACCAGACCAGGAAAAACGAAACAATAGGGAAGATTCCTTAATAAACATTTTCCTAGATCAGAAAATGAAGTTCTAGTAACAGAGAAACAACTGATGAATCGAATCCCTTTTCTTCAAGCAGAGTAACAAAATGATCACGAAAATAAACTGCCAAAACAAATAAATAAGAAACAAAGAAATAGAAGTAGATAATCGGCACCAACCGCCATGGTATTTACGGAGAAAAGCACCAGTTCTCAGGTATCAGGCGCAAATTTCAGTGTAGATTTCTTAGCAATTCTGGAAATGGCCTCTCAAACGAGAGTTTTCTTCATCGCTAATTTCGTTTTCTCACTCCTTTTTTTTTTTTTTCTTTTTCTTCTCTCGTTTTTCATCCAATGTGATCTGCTGTGTCCGCGATGTCGGAAATGTATGCTACATAGAGATTGTACCTTTAGAAAAGTCTACGGGTACAATATGTAGAAGCATGATTTTGTAAGGTTGTAGGGAAAGGTTGAGTGTGGATGATCACGAGGTGGAAGAACATTGCTGGCTGTCACATGGCTTGAGGCTCTTTGTTTCTCGGAAAATTTCACCGCGCAGTTAATATTTTCGTGAGAGATTAAAATTTCTGGAAAATTGTCTGATTATGTGAAGATTAAGAAATAATTACCGAAATTAAACACGAATAAATTTAATTATGTTTTAGAAGAGTCATACATCAAAGCTAAAATTGTGTGAAAACCGAACCGAAATAAACCTGTACGAATAAATTTAATCGTGTACTTAAAAAAAAAATTATCAAACTCAGAAAATTCATACATTAAGAATGGTTAAAATTATAAAAAAATATATATAAAATATTAAAATAAATAGAGATAACATAAAAATTATTTTAAATTTTATTATATAAAAATTATAATCTGTTAAAAATGAAGTACGAATAAATATTTTTATCAATTATAAATCATTGCATCGTTTTAAAAAATGTAAACACTATTAGAGAATATTTAAATTGATCTAAAAACAAAGTATTTCATCTTTTAGTATTTAGTATATAATTCTATGTATTATATAGTTAACTAACCGGTTAGTCTGAAGTATTATATATTAAATTTATAGCGCTTAGACGCGTCTGATGGGGCATGAGAAACCCACTGAAAATCCCACCACATTTGATGAGAACGATGAAGAACAAGATACTGGTTTCCTACTCTCTGCGATTCCACTCACCGGAGAGCGCACGCCAATTCCGATAGAGATTCTCTTCAAGAAATTATTAGAGACGGATTTGGATCTTAACACCTTCCTCTCCAATGCCTGATGCCGGCGAAGTGGCTTGACTCCTGGGACTGTCATCATCTTCCTCGCTGATAACAATGTTACTCCCTTTCTTAAAGAGAAATGAAACCAGACACTTTTCATTCAATGTGATACAGTCCAATTCATCTTGTATAACTATGAAACAAGTGGTCAACTTACTGCGAAGGATATGCAGAGAGTTTAAATTTCAAATTTAATTAATGAAACAAAGAGCAATATAACGGGTATAATCCAATTCATCACCATCCGCGAACAGATCTTGATTGCTCTTTTTTTCACCTTTCGTATGGGGCAAACACTGGTTATGAAGCAGCTCCAGCCAATCAAAACTTGGGCAAAGATCAAAATGTACATCCTCCTTTGAATCCATGTCGAGAAATAGTAGTTTTACCATTCAGGCCACAACAACTATTACGACAATGATCAGAGCTATCGCAAATATCAGAATCAGCAAGCAGATCTGCAGAAAAAAAGAAAATGTAAATCAATTTTAGCACAAGCAGTTTGCAGAGTTCAAACAAAGTTGATAGGAACCACCACATAAGCCAAGAACAGGAGGGAAAACTCCAAGCTTTCTTCCTACAAAAGTTTATCTTCTCCTCTTCAATTCTTTCTCACCTCCTTCTCTTAGAACTCTTCCAATTTCCCTATGTACCTATTCTAACTCTCTATCTTTCCATCAGTTTGCGATCACTGTTCTTCCTCATTGGGGTCAAGATAAGCCTTCTCCTCTCAAACTTTTCTTCAACTCAATCAGTTAACACTATGATTTAAGTCAATCAAGGGTATATTCAACACAAACGAATTATTTTTGTAGAATTCGTTTAAAAAGTATACTTAGTTCAACCATAACAGGATTAAAATTCATCTTCAACAAATTTTAAGTGAAACTAAAACAATAAATTTTGGATTTTATCAATTTAAGATTCAAAGTAAAATTTAAATACTTACTACATTGCAACTTCCATCTAAATTGATGAAATTTGAAATGTGTTGTTTCAGTATGTGAAATTCATTTTGAGTTGAGTTTTCATGCTCTCATGGAAATTAAGTATATTCCAAATTATCTTAAAATATTTTTGCGTGGATAGGAGAAATACCTAGGGAGAGATGTTGTGGCAAGAAAATAAAATCACATAGATAAGGCAGAGAAAAGTGTACTACAGAGAAGACCAAATACAAAATCTCTACTGCTTCTTCTAATATGGTATTTGATGGTGGTTGAGATAAGAAAAAGAATTGCAGGGCCTAGAGTAAAAATATTGCAGGAAGAGAGAGGAACGAAGGAAATTAAAATGGAAGAAGAAGCTAAGAGATATGAAATCTTGAACTACAGGAAAGACCTAGTAATAACAAAAAAAAAAAAGCACATTGGGGTGATTTTACTTTTTCAGCTGCTTTGGGATTGGAAAATTCTTCCAGTATTTCTTAGTGCAAATAGAATTATTCAACCATGCAGAGCAAGCAGCTGGCTTACAGTTCAATACAGCAGCCACACTGCTCTCCTAAGTGCCGTGAGGCTAAATTATAAAACATAAAGTGGAACTCAAATACCAAATACAATTTAGGCATTTTGATCATTAACTAATGGATGAGGCATAAAGCATTCTTCCTGCAGGAATAACTGTGCAGAACAATGATAAAATTAGGCATGATTTTTTTGGAAGGTATAAAACTAAGAATGATAAGCTGCAACAAAGGGAACAATCTCTTCCCATTCAACAGAGAGAATGATCTCTCCTTACTATCAATTTAGCAGCCATTTTCCCTTCAATTTCTCAAATGAAATGTGTAACAGGAAAGAAATCTTTCACCTAGGTATAGTTTCAAATAGCTTTGTCAATTATGAACAGAAATACTAAACAGTGAAATATTGACTGAATTTTTATACCGCTCAAAATAGAAACTTAGTTGTCTAAAGAAGTTCTATGGTCATAAAATTTAAAAAACAAATTAGGTCACAAGCAGTCTGTGGAGGAGCTTACTAGAGCAGCGTGAAAATGATTGTTTCTTCATAAAAATATTCATCCACAATAAAAAATATGATAGTCCATCACCTCCCTGCTTCCCTCCCTTCTTCAATAATAAGCCATGTCATGCTTGCTCTCTAGATTACGTTTGGAATAAATCTATCATTTGTACAAATTTCAGTTGTGAAACCATACTTTTTTTAATTAGGAGAAATGCAACTTTGTTGGAACAATATAAAAATTAAGCTCACATGGAATTCCATGTAATGAATAATGCATTTCAAATTCCACGTAAAAATCCCATAAGAGCTCAACTTTTAGCATTTTAAGTAGAACTTTTATCATATTTTAGTTGAAATAATTGCAAAACAACAAATGACATCCCCAAAACTTTTGGATTGGTTCCAACATAGCCTTAACAAAGTAATTTTGGAACCGCAATAGATATTCCATTCCAAACAAGCATGACCCATCACACAATTCTGATGCCTGATTCCATTTTCTCTGCATATCAGATTAAAAAGGAATAGCGCACAATGATAGTTAAAGAAAATGAATGTCAATCAAACTATACCATTGATGAATTGGATCTTTGAATCTTGGATGCCTTCGCAAGTTGAGTGGTTCCTTGGGCAGTTGCAGAATGAGAACTCTCAATATTAGACCCAATGTCATCTGTGCAAGGATAACATGCTTATTAAACCAAATATACAAAAGGCCAGCAAAGAACTCAAACAACCAATCTAACAAACTCAAAAACATAGCCATTTTAAGTATAAATAAGATAGCACTAACCAATCATAGCTCCTTGCTCATGAACTAGGACAGCTAGATCTTTAAAAATTTCATTTACTTCACTAATCTGTTCCTGAATTTCTTTAATACCATGATCTCGTTCCTCAATAACTGCTTCATTGAAAGTGATCTCATTGTCCAAGAGTAAAACTTCTTGTCTGCATGCAGTTAGAAAAATCAAAGACTAAAGGCAGCTTCCAAGTGCAAGATATTAAACATTCAAAAAGCAATAAAAAGTTTTTGTTATTTATATGTTAAGACAGCTGAAGCTTATCTGTAGCTTATAAATTCGAAGAATTGTACTTTTTTTAGATTTATAAAAAGTTAACAACCTCTGTATCTGGGAGCAAGAAAGAGAACAAGTAAACTCAAAAGAAACGCTCATTTAAAAAACAAACAAAACTAAAGAGCTTAAAGATCCTTCCATTTCTCTCCAACCAACAAACCCAGAATACAGCAAACATAGCCTTTCTCCAAGCAAAACTAACTCCTTGCCAACACCATGAAGAGAAGAAGAAATAAAGCACTTAAGATTTGGCGAGTAATGCAAGAAACATCGAAGGTATCAAATAAATGTGCCCAAAATCTCCAACCCATAATAGAGTGCAAAAAAAGATGATTATGACACACACCTCACAAAGCACCACACAACCCAGAGACAGAACATGATTCAAATTGCAAACTTGGAGCAAATAATCAGTATTAAACCTACTGACACCTGTAATTCAAAGAGAAACCTTAACAAGAGAGAGGGAAATAACCTTCCAGAAATATTTGCTGAAGGCATCATTCTTATAGCAGGATTATGGGTTAAAGAAAAAAAAAAGATTTATAACGTGGTTGAGGATTCCGATGTCCAAAATCTTGGATCAAAACTTTGAGGAAAAATGACAGGTTTGAGAAGTTAAACCAATAAAGCATATATTAGTTTCATGATCATTAAGATGGAGCTTGTGCATGAAATTCTCGTGCACACATCTTAGGATTTTCTCATTTCTCATCCCTCAAAATATCTTTGCTCTTTTTTCTTTTTCTTTTCTTTTCTTTTTCTTCCTTCTTCTTCTGTAGCCTGCTTCCCTTTCAGCATGTACCACAATTTTGACCTCATCTTCTTTCTTCTTTTCTTTTACTTTGTTTATCAAAAGAATCACTAGCTCCTCCGCTCTTCTCTAGAACCCACCATTGCTACCTCTCATTCACCCTCATATTCTAGCTTCTCTCTCTTCCTTTCAGCTTCTCTGGCCTCCATTTTCCTTCTTCAACCCACTCTCTATCAAAGGTCATCATCACAACACCCCCTTTTTGTTTTCACTGCAAGCTCTCTCTTCCCCAAACCATCTTCAATGCTGCCTTCAGATTTCTCTCCATAATCTAGGTTTCTCCTCTCTCAAATCTTATATATTCTCTCTCTACCTTTTCCTCTCAATGAATCGCTTTAATCTAAAACCTCTCTTCACTCTAAATCAATTTCCTCTCTTCCTTTATGGATTCCCTTGCCTCTCTCGCCTCTACTCCTACCAAAGCTAAAAGTTCGTCCATTTCACTCATTCTAACCAAAAGCCATCTGCAATTGATTCTTCACCTCTCTTCTACGTCCTCCCATCTTTTCTTCTGAAATTTTCCCTGCTCCTCCTGATTTCTTTTAGTTTCATCTCGTCATTTCCTCAATCTCCATTTTTTTAATTAGCCAATCCCTATGTTTTCTTCTCTACTGCTTGGGTGGGAGGTGGAACTAAAAACCAATTTGACTTTGTTTCCTTCTCCTGCAAATAAAGTGTTTGCTGTTGTAACAGAACGCCAGAAAATATGATAATCTGGAATACCTTCCGCATGTAAGAAAAGGCATTTCTGTTTTGTCTCCTGTACGGTTTATATTGGTCAAATTTTCCTGCTATGGGTTTGTCCTGTACTGGTGGTTCTATCTCAATGGTTGGTTTCACAAATGACGGATGGGGAAGCAGAGATCTACGAAGTGACGATGATTCTCGGCAGCAAGTGAAATGTTCTCTAGTAGAATCAACAAGTGAAATTTGGTGGCAAGGCTGGTTGGAGCTATCAGATCATAACAATGATGGCAGTATCTTTCACCACTCAGAGGTTGCCAGCAATCTTTGTCGAGGCCAATGATGGCAGGTTGTAGGTGCAACTCTTCTAACTTTTGGATTGGTGCAACTCTTAACTTTTGGATCTTAGTTCTTTTTTCTCTAAGGAAAGGCAAGAATAACAATTAGAGTTTCTTTTTAAGAAAGGTTTTTTGGCCTTGTGATATTGGCAGGATCCAATACGATATTTGGATTTTTTTTATGATTGAATCTTCTTTTTGCTGGATGTGGTGTGAAAATCTGTAGCTTTTCCTTTGTTCTTTTCTATGCAGTGTAAAAATAGTGGAATAAAGGAAATTTAGATACGAAACAAATACATAAAAATAAGCCAGAGGAAACTGGGAATCAGGATGAAGAAATATAGGGAGAAATAAAATGAACAAGATAAGATTAGATAGATTAATAACCAGAAGCAAAAAATAATAATAATAATTTAAATAGTTAGTTGTTGAATCAAAGAAAAAAAACTATCCACATATTATGGTAGATTTCAAAATTAGAAACCCCAAGAAAGACCACCATAGAAGTCGACAACATCCATAATTTGCTTTTAACCAAAGAAAAAACATTATTAGAAGGGAGGAGAAAACTTACAAACTAGAGGAGGATTAATTATCATCCAACAGAAAAAGAAACAAAGTAAAAGTAGTATTAATACGTCATAGCAACCTAATCCTTTTGAAAGTGTAGATAAATAAGTAACCATGGAGAAGCCATGGACTTCAGTCCAAAGGAGAAGAAAAGGATACCATCTTCTCCCAAACGTTATCTAAAGATTGAGATCTTTGCTTAAAAAAAATTTTAGATTTCTCTCCAGTTGAAGGACCCATGACCTTCATAAATTCAATGATTTTGAATGGACTTCCTAGTTGAGACAACAATGTAAAGAGACACCGAGGGTACCATGGGTTGAAGGTTAATTTACGTAAATTGGTAGCATGTGACAGATTACAAATGAAAGCATGAGGAATAGAAGTTAGACTGATGCTAAATTGAGGCAAAACAAGAAAGGAAAAGAAAAGGAAAGGATTGAAAGCAGAAATAACAGAATACAAAAAAATCCCAAATTTTGTGATTAATTCATAATCCATCTTCTACTTCAAACCAAGAATAATAGCCCTTTATATAGATGATGTACATAATCTTAAAAATAAACCAAAATCCCACTTAAAATATGAAAAAAGAAACCTAAGACTCAATTTCCTCAACTACTAACCATTTCTTATAAAAACTTAATAATTCTGATGATACTAAATAATATTCCCTTGTACTAAAAAGGAAATATTATAATTTTTTTCTAAACAAAACCCATCATACTAAAAATTTTAAAATTTAGCCTCTCACTTTTCCTATCAAAATGTTACTTGCATCATTGAGAAACAAGCAACAAAGTGCTCTCAAAATGGCAGCTCACACTTTCTAACTCAGCATTTGCAGGAAACTGAGAAAAGTCTGCCTTCTGTACTAGCAACGTAGGACCCTTGAATCATTAAGAAAGTTTTTATTTTAAATTTAGGAAAGTTTTTATGTAAAGTGATTTTTGGATTTCAACTGTGCATTAAAAGGATGCAACAAACAAAGTTTGCTGATATGGAGCTCATCTCAACCCATAAACTTTAAAAGAAAATGAACCTTCTTTAGATGATAGGAAGTAAGCGGTGTGTGGATATGCATCATAAAACAGTACTATCTGGAAAATTGCTCACCTTTTGGATTCTAGAAGAAAAGTCTGTTGCTCAGGACTCCTTGAAGAACCTATCTCCAGTTCTTGGGCAGTGTAGCTGCAAGGTTTAATAAAATGTATAAGATAAAAGATACAAGTCTATTGGTGGCCAATAAGCTACTAAACATGCAATATAAAGAATGATCAGTAAATTATGTCCCAAGGTTACAGGAGGCATATATGCCAATAAGGTACCTCATGTAACTTCAGAAGAATACTCCAATCCAATGACATAAGTGATATCTGAACTTTTGTCATGTTAAATAAGCTACCGACAGTATTGATATCACTAAAACTAATACATGTTTTCAATCTGCAAAACATTGTCTAACAACACTTACTTTTTATTTTTTGAAATAGAAGTATGAGATATATTGATGCAGGTGCCAAGGGGGCACCGCCCATGTACAAAGTCTAACAACACTTACTAGCCACTGTTAGACAATAACTTAAACAGATTATGCAGCATATCAACAGCTAAACTAGAAACTGCTTCAATTACTTGATTCCTGTAAGACACTGATAAACTAACATCAATGTTTTTAAAACACAAAGGTCGATAACAGAATAGGCTTGAGCCATAGATGAAAACCTTTCTAATTTCTCTCACAGCTGGCAAATGCAGAAAGCAACAGAGTTTTGGCAGAACTTCAGCAACCCAATTTATCCTTCAAAATATCTCATCAGAAGTCAACCAAAAGGGAAAAAAAGCTACCATGAAAAGGCAAAACTTCTGGACACAAGAACAATAAGATACATTCATCTTTGTCCTTTTCTCTACACAGGTATTTCCCACCAAATTTTATGATACAACAAGTCTGATTTTTTTATGAAAAAAATCAATTAACTGAATGTTAGTTCCCACAGTTTACATATTTTACATCTTACTCTTGTAAAATTCGGAGAGGATGATTAAGCACCCAATGACTCCAAACCAAATATCAATGACAATATAGAAAAATAGCATGACTAAGCCTTCTAGTAAAAGTTACCTGGTTGGAAGTAGTTCCTTGGGAACAAATGGGGCATAGGTTGTTTCTCTCTCAGCTGCAAGTCTTTGAGCCTTTTGAAACTCTTTAAGAACAGACTGAAAATCCTTTGCAAGTTTAGCATCAGCAATCTTCTTAATAGGCTGCAGGTTAATGCTAGAAATTCAGAACCACAAACAAGTGACAGGTTGATGCTGCAAAACCAAATTCAAATCTGGATATTCTAATGCGTAGGAAGAACTATGAAATTTTTCGGGGAGCAACAAAATCCAGTGATTTTTTTTTCACTATGAATTGGAACACTATGCTTGTTATGCCCACTTCTGAAGAAAAAGCAGCTTCTTTTATCTAACAGAACAAAATTCTGCTGCTTAATGCTCATTCACTTACACTAACATCTGCATGATGATCAGTTTCACTAGCTTCTTTGAGTTTAGCGGAAGTATCTTTCACCAATTGCCCAATTTGAAGCCTCGTCTTGTGCCTGCCAGAAAATTTAATTGATATAAATATTACAGGAGACGAAATAAAATGCCTTTCCTTACATGCGGAAGGTAATCAAGATTATCATATTTTCTGGCGTTTTGTTACAACAGCGAACATTTTATTTGCGGGAGAATGAAAAGGAAGTCAATTGGTTTTTAGTTCCACCTCCCACCCATGTAGCAGGAAAGATTATGAAATAACAAACCCAGTTATGTATTGCATCTAGGTACGCAGGTCAAACTTACAATGATAATCACCAAAAGGGAAAAAATAGTTTTGTTAAAAATGACTGTTTACTCAGGTCGAACTATTATCGTTTTCTCAATTATGTTGCAGAAAACAAAATTTGAGAAATATAAGTCCCAATTCTGCTCGAACTAATATCACCAAAAAATTTCGTCCAAAAAACTACCCCCAAGAAATTACGCCGAAAAAGAAAGGGAATGAAATTGACCAAAAGAACTGAAATTGACGACCAACCAAAAAGGAAAAGATAAAATAGAGGCAACAAGAAAGACGCAGATAAGTAAAAAGAGGGAAAAACAACTGACAGTTTGTCGCGTAATTCCAAGGTGTCTTTGGCGGTGCCAAGAGAATTAACAAGACGATAGAAAGAAGAAACAGCGGTGTTGATTTTGAAAATCCCAGCGGCCACAGCCTGAGAAGGGTCCTCTTGGAGCTGATTATTCTTCTTCCCCGAATCCTTGTGTCGCAAAGAAGGCCGTATACCAGCTTCAAGATCTTGGAAACTCATTGTTCCTTTGTGGTTTTTGTGGGATGTAAAATCAAAAGCAAAAAAAAAAAAAAAAGAGAGAGTGTTGATTGATTGTTCAACGCAGAAATTGAAGTGAAAAGAAGGAGAATGGTAGGTGAGGAATGCGAATTAGGGTTAGAGATGGTTGAGTTGTTTTGGAATTTTTTTCTGTACCTTCCAAGTCAAACAAGAAGGACGAAGCTTCTTCCAATGGATTCACATTCGTAATCATTAGCCGCCACAAACACTCATTTTATTTTACGCTTCTTTCTTTTCTAATTGTCAATTACATTATAAAATATATTTTTTAAACACAGTAACTTTAATTTAATAATATATTATATATGTTTCTAAAGTATATTCAACTATTTATTTATTCACACATTTAATACATTTTAAATATGATATTTAAAAGTAAATTTAAATAAAAAATACAAGCACCCCGTATGGTTTCTTCTTTCTTTTAATGAACAAGTACCCTTTATAGTTAATTTTGTGTTACTTATATTATTATTTTTAATAGAATATAATAATAAACTTTTATTTTTATAATAAGAATAAACATTATAATTAATTATTTTATAAACAAATATGCAAGAAATTTAAGTTATTTTCTAAAATATTTCAAATTTTAAATACTAAAAATTCAATAACTTTTTGAATTTAAATCATAAGTCTCAAAAATTTAAAATGATAGAACGTTAGTTTTTATATAAAAATTAATAATTATTTATTTTTTTAATATGAAATGTAATATTTACTACTCAAATTTTTAATATTCTATTGAAATTATAAATTATTATTTTAAAAAATTAATTTTTATTATATATAGATCATAAATAAATTATTCATTGTACATCAGAAATTCATGAACAGTTAGTAAAGTTGTGACACATTTTAAAACGGTGTCGTTAAGTGAATTCAAACCAACTTTCCCCTGAACCCTTGAATGTCACTAGAAAATTTTGCAGCTCTGAGAACCCAATAACAAAAATTAATATTTATATAAAATTTATTTACAATTCACACAAAATATAAATTCTAATAAATTTAAAACTCAGGTCTAGTTTCACATAGATTTACATATAAACTCAACTTTTAAAAGATATTATAACTCACACAATTAACATAAATTTGAATTTGTAGCTCACACAATTTGCTCGTTCACCGTAAAAATATGAACAAAGCACAGAGTTTTACGGTTTTATATAAAAACATGACTTCAGGTTAGGATCATGCTAAAAAAATAACACATTAAATTTGCATTACAAAGACAATGAAGATTAAAACAGCTGAGATAACAGTCAGTTTAAGAGTTTATAGGGAGAGACTAAAGAGCCTTTCAACTAAACTTACCTACCAACAGCAGATGATCCGGCTCATTCCAGGCTGCAACACAATCCTGCACCTTGACCTTTTTTTTCTTCTTTGCCAAACATATAAATTCACATATAATATAATAGCTTCTTATATTCTCCTTCAGTCAGTCTCATCAATATACGGATGCAAACACGGATGCCTCAAATTACACGTTATGCACAAACACGGATGCCTCAAATAAGTAGCATGCAAGCATTTGTTAGCCCATGAGTTGCCACCCACTTTGCTACTGAGATACATTCTTACATAATATTCTTAGACCAAGCAGAAAGTTTTATCCTTTTAATCTCTCTCACGACATAAACATGGAATATAAGTACAGAACATAAGGGTGAAAAAAAAACGATTTCCTAGACTCCTCACCGCATCTTGACGTTTAACCGAAGCTTTATCTGCCTGACAGCATAGAAATCAACCTCTGCAAGAAACAGACAACACACAAAAATCTGAAAAAACCAAAAGTACTGATACTAACCTAGTAATACATCTGATTCAAGGCCTGGTGTGATTGAGAACCACCAAGTAACAACCATCTATTTTTCCCAATGAAAAATTCAAAAAGGTGATCAGAAGGGAAAGATGATAAATAAACTCCTAGTTCAGGCTTGTGAAATTTAGACAGACTCGAAATACTCAGCTCAGGCTATTCTCATGCTTACAACCATGGTATGACAAGAAAAAACTGGGTAACCCTTCATTAATATTGTATTGTAAATATTCCACTGAAAAGTTACCTCCAAACAGCAAGGAATAACACATGAAATCATCCTTTTTGAGACTCTGAGGTGAGAAGACTCATTTTGTCAGTCAGATGATTTATATGTTGAATCTTGTCCCATCCATTCTCACTTGACTGCAATTGATATTTCATTGTTACACTTTCCGACGATGTAGGACTAATTTCATCTGTGTCCACAGGTAACGGGCTTGCTGCAAGAAATTGCTCCCAGAAAGCATCATTGATTCCAGGAAGCTGAGTAGCCCCATCAAGAAAGATGGCCAGATCATGGTCCTCAGAGACAAAATCAGTTTCTATAGCATCTGTTCCATCCAAGACAGCTGAAATTCTATCCATATACTCTGGATTCCCAGCCTCAGACACCATGAAGTTTGTGTCAGAGGCTCCAATGGTGGTTCCCAGCATATTATCTTGCATCTGAGTTGAACCCGGCAGAACTATTTCGTCTCGAGAATGATGGACATTCATTTCAGGAATTTGACCTGCTTTGGGAGAATCAGTTACCATATGAGGGGAGGATTGCAACTCAGAAACTGAAGTAGCTATGCAACTGGCAGGAAATCTTGATTCAGTTGACATAAAAGATTGTGCAGAAATTGGTGGAACCTCCGATAATGTCACTCCAGAAACACCATTCAAGGAGCTCCCATTTTCTAGCACACTAGAAGAAGGAATATCATTGATAAGAAAACTTGCGGGGTTGTTCACTGATGATTCCAGCCTAGCTGATGTGTTCAACTTCGAGATTTGATGCAGCATTGCTTTTGCTGCCTCATTAATTGAAGGCTTATACTTAATAATCTGTCCATTAGGACAGCCAACACCATGGCCACTGGGATTTTCCTTATCTTGTCTGGGAAGTCTCCTTTTTTTATTGCCTCCAGCAATCCGCCGGTTACTTTCACTCTGCTGCTGCACTAGCTGGTTTAGGAAGCCAGGACTCTGCATGGCCTTGGCAAGAAAAGACATCATCTGTTGCTGTCTCTGCTCCATCACCTGCACTTTTTGCCCTACATTTTGCAATTGATGCTCTGTGTTCTGCTGTTGTTGTCTCAACCTAACAAGCTCCTGCATAAGAATATTCTTGTCTCGCTTAAGTCTTTCAACCTCTTCCTCAAGCCCAAACTTCCCCACCTCAACACATGCACCAACAGAAGAACTATGGACTTCAGGTTGATGATTATGACCGTGAGCCGGCTTTCGCCTAACAATACTTTTCAAGAGGTGCTTTTGGCCTCTCAGAAATCCCTCATTTGCAAATTCCCAACGGTCTGGATCAACTTTCCTAAAACCCTGAAGAAAATATAAATGCATTATGTCGAATGATATGGAGTACAAGATAAAAAATATAAAACAAAAAAGAATTCCAAATTTAAGCATACACAATGAGAACCACACTATAGATATCTAATTGATTCAACATTTATCTGTAGTCGAAATATATATCTAACTCCAATACATTATAGAGCAGATACAAAACATGCACTTAAACCCGAAAACAAAATTATGGTTTTTATATAGAAAAGAAAAATCATTGAATTCTCACAAGATATTATGGAATAAAAATCAAAAGGTCTTATCTCTATCTTCCTACAAGTAGCACAAGATTACCTTTGATGTATCCAATGCATAAATTTCAAAATTTAGGAGCATGCACCAGCTTGGACAATGTTAGACGAATGAACAGCTAATTTTGATAACTGATTTCAAATGGTGATTGCTAGAGTTATGGGGAAGATACTGAACCCTTTCAAGCAACCCAATCTTCGCAAATACATGTGAGTACATGTGCTAGTGTCCCTGCAAATTTTATGGAATTTTTTGGTGAGCATGTAAAAATCTTGCATACGTGTTTCTTTACTATTTATGTTCCTCTTTGTTTGATTCAAGAAGAGATACTGGCCGAAAAGAAAGAAAATATACTACCTTTTCACTATATGCTTAAATAAGTTAAAACATAAAAACAGAACACCAAATGCCCAGTGGAGTAGAAGTGCACAGCCAGTAAGCATGTTAATAATTCTTTATATGCCATAAAAAAAATTCAAGAAATGAATTGTTCTGTGTTCATGATATTGAAAAATGTAAGAACGGTACAAGTTATATACATGCCAAAACCACCTTTGCTACACACATCAAAACCATCATCACAAGAGAACGTTTAGAACCCGCCAAAAAATTTATCACCGCAAGAGAATGTTCAGAGCACACTCGAAAACTCATCGTCACAAGAAAACCTTCAAGATTGATCCTCTCAAAAGATCATACCAGATCCTAGTTTTCTCATGTGTATACAAGGAAGAAGATATCAATTACTAAACTAATGCTGGTCCAAGAATCTAACCTTAATCCTGGAACTGAGATAAGTCTTAGAAAACTTATATAGCCCTATTATAATTATATACCAACTGCACTTCACATATGTACAAGAGAATGCACTAAACACCTTTTATATCCTATCTTGCAATTTATGTCATTTGATCAATGTTCATTTACTTATAAAAATTTTCTCACAAGTTTAAGTAATGAGTATATTCCTAAACAGTATCTGAGACATTGTCCTGTAAAAAATGAAAAATGTTATAAGTGTGAAAATGCAAGCACTTGAAAAGAACCAGACTTTAGAAATGATGAATCTATCCAAAGGCAAAAAACCGGTGTGATTTTCTCAATCAAATACAAAACATATGGGACAATCGAGATGTATAAAGCGAGACTAGTGGCAAAAGACTATAATTAGACATATGGGATAGACTACTAAAAGACATTCACACCAGTAGGCAAGATGAACATTGTGCAAATCTTATTATCATTGACTGCACACTTTGACTGACAAGTACAACGCTTTGATTAAGAAAATGTCTTCCTGCATGAAGATTTACAAGAAGAAATCTGCATGGATATCCCACAAGGTTTAATGGATAAATAAGACCAAATAAGATATGTAAAGTAAAAAAGGCATTGTATGAACTCAAACAGCCACCAAGTGCATTGGTTGGTAGGTTCAAAAAGGTAGGGATAGATTTGGAATTTAAGTAGGCTCAAAGAGATTGCACTATGTTCATCAAACTCAAAAATAGGGGGAATTACAGCTTCCCTAGTATATATTTATAACATTATTATAATATAAAATGATGAGAATAACCACAAATAATACTAAAAAAGTACCTGGCAAAAGAATTTGAAATCAAAGAACCACACAAAATAAATTATTTCTAAAAATTGAAGTTGTTTTGCTTTATATATCAACAAAAATACAAACTAGCATGCAAACAAGCTAGTACACTTATTGACTCTAATCACAAACTAGGAATAACAGAGGAAAAAATGCCAATAAAAAACGTACCATAGATTAGTTAGGAGATTGCTCTACCTATTCCATATAAGACCAGATATCGCCTACATAGTACTTATTATAAGTCAATTCATATACAATCTGAAATAGTACACCTACAAGTAACCTATAAAATACTGTAATATTTAAAAGAATTACCAAGCAAATGAATTATGTTTAAGAAGAATGAAAAATTGCTTCTATAAGCCTATGCTAATAAAGATTATGCAAGATTAGCTGTAGACATAAGATCTACTACAAGCTATTGCACCTTCCCTCATAACAATCTAGTCACCTATAGAAGTAAGAAACAAAATGTAGTTGTGAAATCAAAATTTCAAATGATAGCACAAGGGATATATGAACTATTATAAATAAAAAAAGAATTTTAGAATAGCCTAGAATCAAGTGAGAGATTTCTATGCACCTATACTGTGATAACATGTCAGTCATAAATATCGGTCACAAAAGATATGTAAACTATTATAAATAAAAAGAATTTTGAAAAATTTTAGAATCAAGTGAAAAAATTTTATGCACTTACACTATGACAATAAATTGGCTGAGTATCGTTCATAATCCGGTGCAACACGACAAGACCAAGTACATTAAGATTGACAAACATTTTATCAAAGAAAAACTTGACAATGGCCTAATATGTACGTCATACATGTCCATCAATCCTCAATTGGAAGACGTGTTAACTAAAAGTGTAAGCAATTCGATATTCTTATTCCTTTATGTTTTGCAACAAGCAAAAAAAATTCACTGTGATTTTCTCAAAAAAATCAGAAAATTGAGAGAAATAGAGTGAGAAAGAGAGAGCTTATAAAGATGTTCCCTCTTTGTTTTAGAGGAGAATAAGAAAAATTTACAAAATGTATGAACCAAAAAGAACCAATGGTTTAAAGGAAAGCCAAAATAAAAGATTGGATTTTGTAGCACTATAAAGTCACTTCAAGTCATACATTCATTTGCTTTGATCGACCAAATGAAAATCTTAGTTCTAATGCCTTAGAACAACTTATACATGTGATACTGTACTGATGAAACATTTTCTAAGGATTTACTTTTTTTTAATTTAATATTAAATTCATAATTTTCAGATTTTAGATGATATCAGAAATAATCTAAAAAATATACTACAAGCCAAAATGTCCCCCCCAAAAAAAAGCACAAGAAAGAGCAGAAAAGAAAAGAAAAACAATGGAAAAAGAAATCTAATCATTAAGGAGACAAGTTAAAGAAATGGGAGTGAAGATAGGAACTTGAATAGGAAGCTTTGTCCTGGGGAATACTAGTTATACTAGGCAACAAAGGCGTGTACAAAGTTGTTTCATTAAAGACCCAAGTAAAGTTGATCAATAAAAATAAATTTGGCATTCTGAAAGGAAGGGAATGTTCATCCCTTTAAATCGAAACTGAATGCTTGGAAAATCCATTAATTCCAAAGTCCAGTTTTGGTCTGACTATTGGTGCGGTAATACCAAACTGCAGAACCTTTTTCCACTTATTTATGTTATATCTAAGGACAAAAACATGCTCATTGAGAAGACTTTTGATATTGAAAAGGGTAATGGCTGGAACATTGTGGTCAACAGGAATCTGCGAGATTGGGAAATTGAGGAATATGAAAAATTTCTGCTATTTTTGGACGCCATCCAGCTCAACAATAAAGAGAGTTGAGCAAAGACGACAAGTTAATCTGGTCTTTCAATAAAACAGCTCCTTCACCGTCAAATCATTTTACTACTACCTAGATGGCCACAGCTGTTCAAAGAGAACGGATTTCCCAGAAAAAATGATTTGGAAGACTAATGCACCACCTAGAATATCCTTCTTTGCTTGGGAAGCATCTAAAGAACACATATTGACTATTGACAATATCATGAAGAGAGGTATTATTTTAACTAACAGGTGCTTTCTTTGCAAGAATAATGCTGAATCTTGCAATCACCTTTTGCTTTGGTGTCCCACCACTTATAGCTTATAGACCATGGTCTACGGACTATTGGGTATATGCTGGGTCATGGCTGGTTCCGTCAAAGATGAACTGTATGCTTGGAAAATTGTGTGCAAGAGGAATAAGAATTTCAGACTCATTCCGCTCACTATATTTTGGGTCATTTGGAAAGAAAGAAACAATAGAGCCTTTGAAGAGAAAAAAGATATTTTGGACAACATTAAGAATATATGGTTTCATTATTTTGGTTCCATTGTTCTGGGACATAACCTTGTTAACCCTGATGATTTTGGTTCAATTGTATATATACGTATTGGCATGTGAATTTTTTGTATATGGGAGGCGCTCCCTAGGTGCCGACACATCATTATACCTTCTACACTTTTATCTCAAAAAAAATTTAACAAAGAAAACATATATCTAAAGTAACCAGAAGAATATTCAAGGTCAAAAATTTATGGCCCCAAAACACTTAGTACATTTTCAAATTTCAATGACAGCCTCCTTATGTGATGCAAGCTTGCTAGTTTTTTTCCCTAAAGGAGGTTAACAATGCGTCAAGGTTTAACCAGCAATGTATAGAATTATGAATTAACAAATTACTAATCTAAGACATCCCCTAAATTTTTCTCCATATTAAGAAGATGACCCCTGAACAAGAAACAAAGGGAACATAAAGGACATCTAATCTTGGGGAAGGGAGAGCACAAACCTTCAAACGCCCTCCTCTTCCAGTACTTCCTAATGACACAAAGATCATATAGACTGTGTACAAGCTGTTTCAGTCCATCCCTCTTTGCTCAGATGGTAAGATTTCATTATTTATTTATAAATTCCTTAATTCAGACTATGCATACAGTTCAACCCAAAGTATACTCTATTGATAATGACTAGAAAATCATATTGAAAAAAAGCAGGAGTTCTTAGGAGCTTCAGGAAGGTGCCACCATGATATAAGTTCGGTAAATCTCTTATTCGACTCATCCTATTTGACCCATCATTGGCAAGTGAAGAAGAGATAGAAAAAGAGTAAGTGGTAGTTGTTAAGACTTCATTGTACTTCAGTCACAATATATATATATAAGAATATTAGTTAATGTAACTCTATTATTCAACACAATGTTTTAAAAATTGTAACAGATCACAGGAGTTTAATCACTCAAGTTCAATTTCATTAGACTCCAGATTTTCTCACGTGAAACATCAAGATTTACAAACAATAGAATATGCTAGTTCTACAAGCACCCACCAGATACAATAAAATATCAACAATCTTAATGACAATAAATTACCCACATAAATACCAAGCATTTTCTTGAAGCTAGAAACAAAATACCGTCAATTTTTAACCAAAATAATTAAAAATACATTTAATGCACTGCAAGAGAAAAGAAAAACTAACTACTTATCAACACAAAATTCAATAAACATAAAAAAGAAAGCAACCAGCAAAAAAGAAAAACTATTCTGTAATGTCCAAGCGCAAAAGGGAATCAACAGAAAATCACAAGAAAACAAAGCAACAGCAGCATCAATCACGGGAACCTCCAGACAAGGGCAGAACAAAGCTAACATGATACCAAAAGACGCAATACCCACATAAGTATTCAACTGCCTGACAAAGCTGGAGAAGTTACTGTGCTTAAAATATTTAGGCAAGAGGTCCCTAGCAAATTCAGGAACACTCCAAACCACGAAACTGTTGCCGCTGTTACTCCACGTCACTACAGAATTAGTGGACGAGTCGTCGACCATGTCATAGGTCTTGCTCAGAAACGGCGGCACTGAATTCCCATTTGCCGCCGCAGAGTTCACCGCTGATATTGAATCGTGAATCGAGTCCATCGTCTCTGGGAAGAAGATAGAGGATGGAGTAAGGTTTTTGCTGATTAGCAACGTAATAACAAAATTAGCCAACCCGTGACTGATTTAGTTAAAAACAAGATTGCAGGAAGAAACTGAGAAAGTTAATCACAGAGGGGGAAAATGGAAGTAGCGGTAGAGCATAAACGTAATACACATATATATATCTATATGGGGAGAGAGAGAGAGAGAGAGAGAGAGAGAGAGAGAGTATACAGCGTAAGTACACAATCGGGATTGGGGAGACAGAGAAAGTGAAGTGAGCTAAGAAAGAGGAGAAAAAGGGAAATGAAGAGAGAAGTGAATGAAGGGAATTCTGAAAGAAAGGTAAGGACGGAGAAGGAGAAAGAAACTGACACGTAGCAGTCGTGACACATCTTTTTTATTTATATTTAATTATTATAAATCTACGAGTTCCCATAATTCTTAATTCCGCAGAAAACCCTGAATTTCGCGGTCTGGTGCCACCGTTTCACCTCTTCCTCCGTTGTCGTTTTTGTCTCATCTACCCCTGTAATTTTTTTTTTTTTATCGGCAGTGTAAATTTTTATATTTATTGAAATATATAAAATTATTAAAGATAATTATTTTATTTTATTAATTTAAAATATTTATTATTAATTATTTCAATTAGAATTTAATTATTCTTCATGTACTAAGTAAATGATTAAAAGGTTCAATTCATAATTAATGAATTTGTAATTTCACTTCTTATTGGGTGCAAACTAATAAAATCTTTTAATAAGTTCATTATAATTGACTATATATCAATAAAATTTTATTATTTATACATAAAAAAATTAATACGACATATTTCTATTATAATATATATAAATAAATCTTTCATTTTATATAAATATGTAAAAGATGTTATTATTTTTTTACATAAAATAATTTATATTATTTTTAAAATTTAATATCTTTTAAATTATTTTGATATTATTTGAATAGTTAAAAACATTAATAAAATTATATAAATATTTGAATTATATATATATATGTATATATATATATATATTGAGCAAAGAATTATAGATCTATTTATATCTTAATCCTTAATTGCTTTTATTTGTATTGTTCTATTTTTTTATTTAGAGACATTCGATGTATCTAGTCTTGGGGTCCTCGTATTCTTAACCTGTTTTTATTTCTTTGTGTTTTTAATTATTCTATTTTCTTTTGCCATATTGTGTTACAATTAATTTAAGTTATTTTCAATGTGGGGAAATGTGATTCTTGATATTTATAATATATATAATATTATATATTTGCTGGCAGCATGTATAAGCTACAGTAGTGCTACATATAAATTATTTTTTATAATCAAACTTGTTTAAATTAAAATTAATCTTTAATCAATTAATAGCATTAATCTCAATTATACAATGCTCTACTTGATAATTAATTTTGGTTACTTCCTATCGCTAATTATTTATTTAGAATTATGAAAAAATAAATTAACATCGTGAGGAAAAAGTATTCTACAATATTGAGAGCATAGTTTAAATTCACTTTCTTTTTTTTTTCTCTTTAAAAAATAGATCAATTCATAATTGATTTTTAGAAATATAAAGCCATCATTAGAGTTAAAATATTATTATTTATGTTATTTATTAATCAAATTTCTTTTTAAACTATTTTTTAAAATATTTAAATATAATATAATTATTTTAATTTTTTGATTATGAAATAGAAGAAAATTATGCACTTGAAATATATCGTAAAATTCAGGAACTATAAGGAAAATAAATTCATAAATTTAATGCGGAAACGTATAATAACGTTAAAGTTTACATTCTTTACACATAAATTTGAATGCTCAATAGGATTACGGAAATGCACATTTCATAGCGGTTCATATAAAAAAAATGAAATAAATGTATGAAAATAGTAAATAAATGTTGTAGGAATGTTAACCTCCACTAACTCTTCATATGATCCAGAGACACTTACTCACAGCCCTTCTGTTGATTAGGATCTGAATTTTGATCTTTTTGATCTGAAATGATTAATAAATGTGAATTATGCTAATCCAATAAGAATATCACACTACTCACCGATACGAAAACTGAAGGTTGGTAAAAAAAAAATATAAAACGACTAATTGAAATTTTAATTTAAATAAGTTCATTTATCATAAGAAAAATTATTTATTGCATACTTATCGTTATGAGATTTTCAAAATCAACACATAAAGATAATAACTCAAATAATATTATGATTTATTATACAAGTGAGCAAAAATATCAACTTTCATTTTTATCTACTTACTGATACTTCTGGGGGTCCATAGGGATATCCCCTTATGCATGAACCCAATATCTAAATTTATCAATTATCCAACCATCTCCATACTCCGTTCGGTATGAACGCCAAAAATATCATCCCTCAATATCTCGTCCTGTATGAGGGTGAATTGGGTCGTCTCATACCCTGTCCGGTATGAGTACTAAAAATACCATCCATCGATACCCAGTCCGGTATGGGGTGACGTTCACAGTAGAGTTCCCTAGGTACTCGATTCATCCACTATCTCCTAGGATATCCAGTAAGACAACAATTGATTAATTCACATCATCAAGCAATTTTTCATTTGTATATTAATTTTACGTTTCACAATCAACCGTAAAATCACGCAAAACAAGCGATATATGTATCAAGGAAACACAACTGAATCATTTAACTATTTTAATATATTATTACATATTTAAAGTTATACAAGCAAATAATCAGTTAAACATGACACATAAATAACTAACCGGTTCCAGCTCCATTAGTGACCTGTAATTATTCCTAAAGTTTTTTAAATTTTACAGAATACTATATTATTAATTTTTAAACTTCAATTTCATAATAGAGAATAAGGTGAGTGATTCTTACTTAAATCGGTGTACGAAATACCGTTCTCTCTACCGTACCTCCTAGCGGTCCCCGGATTTTCTAAATTTTCCTAGACGAATTAAACACGCTCTACAGACCAAAAAAATATTCTAAAAATTCAAAATCGGTGTTAAAAATCCCTTACAGGCAATTTTTGAATTTTGGCACGGCAACGCCGCTATGCTCTGGCGATGACACAGCCACTTGCGGCAGTTATTTGCCCCTGCTTGCCAGTTTTTGGCCGATTTAGGCCAGTTTTGGCCGACTTTACACATATCCCTGCGAAAAGATATGTTAAGAAGTCTTAGTTGGCAAAAAAAAAATCAAAAAACTGAAACTTACCAGTGGTGGGGTTTCCGGGTACGACGGCTCCACATGCTCTCCTTCGCGGTTGGAATTCCTCCTTCCGTCAACCTATAAAAAATAGAATGGTGAACACAATGGTAGAAAAATTGCATGAAACGAGAACCAAAAAGGGGCTCATCGGAGGAGGTTGCTTGTTTTGGGTCGCGGCGGCCTCACCAAGCTTTGCTCGTAATTTTCGACTTACCCGTCATTTGTTTTGCTTCGATATGGTCACATAGGTGCTCAGAATCAAATTTCGAGTGGGTTTTTAGGAAGTCGGAAGTGGCATCGATGCGGCGGCGGTCGGCGATCGACTTCCTTCTCCGGTGTCTGGTCCTTCTTCTCCTGTAGGGGAGCCGGCGGCTAGGGTTCAAGTTCTGTGTGATGTAAAATATTTATACTCATCTCGCGTTAATCTGGACCATCCATCGTGATCAATCTCATCTATCCGATCACGCATAAGGAAGAAATAAATTTAGACCGTTTATTACATTTGATCTCGACCGTTCGATCGCACCTTAAGGAGAAAATAAATCTGCACCATTCATCGTGTTTGATCTCGACCATTCGATCGTGCCTAAGGAAAAAACGGATCTAGACCGTCCACGCGCGCGGGATCGATCCTGGACCGTCCGATCGCAGGGCACGCAGATCACGACCTCCCCTGTGGCGCTGACATCAACGCGAGCCAATTTTCGGCCCTGGGTGTTACATATATAGAAAATGTTTAAGGATGAAATTGTAATAAAAAATATACTTAACGCCACCCAACTACATTTCTTCCTATCCTTCCTTTCTCCCTTCGATTTCTCGAAATTCCTTTTCCCGGTTCTTAAACCTGAGTTTAAAATCACTTGACCAAAGTCGACCAACTCAGTTATGCAAAGAGAATCTGATCACCAATCCTAATTTATTCAAAGTTGATCGGTTTATTGGCAACTATGACTTCATGTACCCTCCCGAACCCACCTTCTCTCAACAAAAAATTTGTCAAAAACTTATACGTTATGGCATGTAACTCCGTCATATAAAGCCTATGTATCATTTAATCCTTTAACATGTTTCCTAGCATTCACAATACAACATCAAAACCAAGGGTAAAAACCATAGGGTAAAAATATTATTTCTTTAAATTTTGTATGTTGAGCTACTTAAGTCAACTCTTAGATCCCTAATACTTAATATTAGGTTTTCCAAAAATATCTTGATCAGGAAAAAAAATAATAAAAATAGGTCGATTAATTAATTAAATTACAAAAGGTAACAGGAAGTTGATATAAATATATAAAGGTCAGTATAAAACTTGAAAGAGTCCGGTAAGGTCCACAGATTGGTGACTATGAGGGCTGGGTTTCATGATGGTCTGATGCCGCACTGGATCCTTCCCAACATCGCTGAGCAAAGTTTTTATGCATAATAACAACCCTCCCACTCTTATCATCTTCTCCTTCTTCCTCCACTTATTCTCTCTTCATTTTTGCTACTTCTAAAATGGTTTCATGTCTAGGCCCTCTTGAGATATAGAGCCTCGGGCCTCAAATCGTGGGCCTCAGGCTTTGGGTAACAAGCATTGGGCCTCTGATACTATCTCAGGCATTGGGCATCAAGAATTGGGACGTGGGTCGTGGGCCTCAGGCCTTTGAGTTCGGGTTGGCCTCAGTCTTAGGTGGGCCTTGGTTTAGGCTGTAAGCCTTTGGCCTTGGGCACGGGTACGGGCCCGAGCTCGAGCCTTAGGATTGGAATTGGACCTAGGGCCAAGGGCTCGGACCTGGACCAGGGCCTTAGGCTTGGACCTGGACCAGGGCCTTAGGTTTGGGCCTGGGTGAGGACCTTGGGCTCGGACCCAAACCTAGGCCATGGTCTCGAGCTCGAGCTCTAGCCTTAGGCTTGAGCCTCGACCTTGGACCTAGGCTTGGGCATTGAACTCAAGCCTTGAGCTCAGAATTAGGCCTCAGCCCTTGGGCTCTAACTTTGGCTTAGGCCATGGGCTCAGACCCGTGCTCAAGCCTTAAGCTCGAATTCAAACCTGAGCCTTGAGCTCGAGCTTGGGCTAGGGATTAGGCTCGAACCTTGGGATTGGGCCTTCAGTACAGACCTTTGGGCTCAGAACCGGGCCTCGTGCCTTAGTTTCTGACCTTGGCTCGAGCCTTAGGCTTAGACCTCAGCCCGGGACTTGGGCTCTAACTTAAGCTTGGTCCTTGGGCTTGGACCTAGGCTCGGGCTTAAGCCTGTCCTAGGCTCAGGCAAAAGCTCGTCCCAGGCTTAGGCTTAAGCTTGTCCCAAGCTCGGATATTGGGCGCGAGCTTGGATCAGGGCCTTGGGCTCATATCCTCAAGCTTAGGCTCCAGCATTTGGCTTGGGACTTGAGCTCAAACCTGAGCTTAGGCCTTGACCTCAGACCAGGGCTTGGGTCTTCAGCCCTGAGCCTAATATGGGATTTTTGCTAAGACCTGGATTCGAACTTTAGGCTCGGACCCAAGCTCCGACCTTGGGCTCGAACTCGAACTCAAACCCCAGCTTAATCCTTAAGCTCGTACTTGGGCTCGAGCCTTAAGCTCTGAGCCAGGCTCGAGCCTTGGTCTTTTGGCTCTAGCTTGGGCTTGGGCCTTAAGCTCTGAGCCAGGCTCGAGCCTTGGTCTTTTGGCTCTAGCTTGGGCTATGACCTTTGCCTCGAGCCTTAAACTCGTGACCAAGACTCGGGTCTGGGGTTCATACCCAAATCATGACATTGGGCTTGGACTTAGATCTAACACTTGGGCTCGAACACGGATCCTAAATTTTGGACTTCGACACGGGTCCGAGCCTTGGGCTCAGACCCGGATCTGTGCAAAGGCTCCAACACGGGCTCGAGCCTTCGTCTTGAACTGAGACCCAGGTCTTGGGCATTTTTTTTAGTCAATATATAGAAAATAGAACGGTGAACACAACGGTAGAAAATCGCACGAAATGAAAAATGGGAAGGGGCTAATTGGAGGCGGTTGCGAGTTTTGTTCGGGGTAGTGCCACCAAGCTTTGTCCATGATTTTTAGCTCACCCGATATTTCTTTTACTCTGATTTGGCCATGAGGTTGCTCAGAATCAATTCTCAAGCGGATATGAGAATTTTTACCTTTTTTGGCGGTCGGAGGTGGCTTCGCCGCTGTGGCGGGCGATGGTCGGCTCCCTTCTCCAGTGACTGGTTCTTCTTATCCAGTAGGAGGCTGATGGCTAGGGTTAAGGTTCGGTGTGATGTGAAATATTTATACCTATCTCGTGTTAATCTGGACCATTCATCGCGTTTGATCTCAACCGTCCGATCACATTTAAAGAGAAAATGAATCTGGACCGTTCATTGCAATTTTATCTCGACCGTCTGATTGTGTTTAAAGAGGGAATGAATTTGGGCTGTTCATCTCGTTTGATCGCGATTGTCCAATTGCGCTTGGAGAGGAAACGTAAATGGACCGTCTACACGCGTAGAAACGCTTCTGGGTCGTCCGATCACAGACACGCGGATCGCCAACGTGGCCTCCTACATGGCACCGAGTCAGCGTGCCTTACCACGTGGCGCATTCTAATTTGTCGAGACCGCTAACTGCGCAGTCCTATGTGGTAAAATTATTTTAAATTGCATTTTGACCCCCCAATTTCTGATTTTTTTTTTCAAAAACACCATTCGAATACAAAATTTCACTACTTTTTTCCAAAATTATTTTTAATTTCATCCTCAACTTTTTTTTCCATAATTCTACATTAAATTAAAATTTATTAATTTAAAAATTAGATTTTTATACATTTTTTAACTCTAAAATTAATCTCAGACCAAATTTTGAGCCCGGGTATTATACATTTTTCCCCCTTAAAAGAAATTTGTTCCCTCAAAATTGTCTCCCTCTCATTCAATCAAATAATTGGGGATACTAGCCTTTGAAGTCTGATTCTAGCTCCCATGTGCCCTCTCTGTGTGTGTGATTCTGCTATAGGACCTTAATGAAGGAAATTTTTCGATTGCAGAGTACTCTACTCTTTCATTCTACAATGCTCACCGGTGCCTTCTCATAGGACAAATAGATCCTCCTGGAGTGAAAGGTTCTCGTGGACCAAGATGTGAGAGGGGTTCGAGTTGTACTTACGTAGCATGGACACATGAAACACATTACGGACTCTGGATAGTTCTGGAGGTAGTGCTAGTCTGTAGGTGATGGTACCAATTCTGTCTAACATCTTAAATTGCTCAATAAATTGGAGATTTAGTTTTCTCTTCTTACCAAACCTACTGATTCTCTTGAAAGGAGTCACGTTAAGGAATACTCAATCAACTTTTTTAAATCCGAAATCTCTCATCCAAGTGTCCGCATAACTCTTCTACATGCTCTAAGCTGTCTGGATGTTCTTCATGATCTTAACTATTTTGGCTGTAGTCTCTTCCATAAGATCTGGGCTGAATAATTATCTATCACCCACATTTTTCAAACAGATTGGCAATCTGCATGAACGGCCATATAACGTAATGTATGAAGTCATTCCGATACTTGCTTGGTAGCTGTTATTGTAGGAGAACTCTATTAAGGGTAAATTATCATCCAAATGGCCTCCGAAGTCAAGAACACAAGCTCGGGGCATATCTTCTAGTGTGCGAATTGTCATTTCTGATTGTCCATCAATATGAGGGTGGAATGCAGTACTAAGAGAAAGTTTCGTTCCCATGGCTTGCTTAAAACTAGATTAGAACGGAAAAGTGAACCTGAGGTCCCTATCGGATATTACTGTCACTGCCACTCCATGTAACTTGACTATTTACTGGATATATATTCTTGTTAGCTTATTCAAGGGGTCGGTCATCTTGATGGCTAAGAAGTGAGCAGACTTGGTGAACTGGTCAATAATTACCCAAATGGTATCATGTCTCGAGTGTGCCATAGGCAATCTTGTCATGAAAACACTTATGATGTATTCTTACTTCCACTTCAGAATCGGTAATGGTTGAAGTAGCCCGCTTGGGCGTTGATGCTCTGCCTCGACCTACTAACACACTAAACACTTGAAAACAAAGTTGGTGACCTCTTTTTTCATCCCGTTCCACCAAAACTGGGATCGCATACTTTGACAAATCTTAGTGCTTCCGCGATGTATGATAAATTTTGAGCTATAAACCTCTGTCATGATGTTCCTTTTCAGCTCACTGTCATATAGAACACACATCCTGTTCTGAAATCTGAGCAACCCATCGGCAGATATTCAGAATTCTGAATTTACTCCCTATTCTGCATCTTTCCTTAGAGCTACTAGGGTGGGATCGACGAATTGGGCTTCTTTTATTCTTTGGATCAACTCAGGTTGAACAGTTAGGTGAGTCAAGCATGTAACTCTCTTCAGGTCTTGAAGTCGTATATGCTGTGCGATCCCTATTACCCTGCATTTTGAGACCATTAAGTGAACTAACATACTTGCACTTTTTATGTTAAGTGCGTCAGCTATCACGTTATCCTTACTCGGGTGATACAAAATATTACAATCGTAGTCCTTAAGGAGTTTTATCCATCGTCTCTAATGTATGTTGAGATATTTTTGAACGAATATGTGTTTCAAGCTCTTATAGTCGGTATAGATATGAAAATTCTCCTCATACAAGTAATGATGCCAAGTCTTCAAGGCTTGGATAATTTCAGCAAGTTCTAAGTCATGGATGGGGTAATTTTTCTCATGACTCTTCAACTGTCTAGACCCATAGACTATGTCCTTCACATGCTGCATCAGAATACAACCCATCCCCAAGTAGGAGGCATCACTATAAACTGTGTATCCATATGTCCCACTCAGCAAGGTTATTACAGGTGCAGTAGTCAATCGCTTCTTTAGTTCTGAAAAGCTCATTTCACAGTTTTCATTCCATTCAAACTTGACATTCTTCTTTGTGAGCTGGGTCAAAGGAGTAGATAAGCTAAAAAAATTCTTCTACAAACCTGTGATAATAACCCTTCATTCTTAGAAAACTACGAATCTCCTTGACTGATATCAATTTCTCCTAACAAAGCACTGCCTCAAATGTTTTGGGGTTCACTAACATTTCATCCCTTGATATAATGTGCTCTCGGAAGGTAGTCTGTTCAAGCCAGAACCCACGCTTACTCAACTTTGCATACAACTTCTTTTCTCTCAGAACCTACAAAACCTGAGTCGGATGGTGAACATGTTTCTCTATACGTTTTGAATAGATCAGGATATCATCGATAAATATAATGACAAACTAATCTAGGAATTGTCTGAAAACCCTGTTCATTGAATCCATAAAGATGGCTGGTGTGTTGGTTAGTCCAAATGGCATGACCAGGAACTCATAGTGTCCATACCTGGTTCAGAAAGCTATTTTGGGAATGTCTTCTGCCTTGATCTTTACTTGATAGTAACCTGAACGCAGGTCTATTTCGGAGAAGATCTGACCACCCTGTAACTGATAAAAAAGGTCATCGATCCTGGGGAGGGGTATTTGTTATTGATCGTGACCCTATTCAATCCTCTGTAGTCAATACATAACCTTAACGTCTCATCCTATTTCCTTACAAATGTGACTCCAGCACCTCAAGCAGAAACACTGTATCGGATGAACCCACTATTTTATAATTTCTTGATCTATTTTCTCAACTCTTCCATCTCAACATGACTCATGCAGTAAGGAAAAACTAAGATAGGCTGTGTGCCAGGCTGAAGATTTATAGTGAACTCAACTTCCTTGTCCACTAGTAGTCTGAAAAGTTCATCAGGAAACACATTCGGGAAGACTGGAACTACCCAGATCTCTTGAATACAAATTTTTTTCTTAAGTTTACCTAGTGTAGAGAAAACAACCAAGTTAAAGCGCTATGTAATAAGAAAATTGCTATGAGGGAATAATATTCAAAATTCTTATTAGTTTATAAATGACTCTTCGTTAAGAGGCTTAAATAAAATTTTTTTCGTGGAAACAATCTACGATGGCGTGATATGCCGCTAACTAGTTTATTCTTATAAATACATCAGGGTCCCCTGCGTCAATCTCTATCAGGTCCATCATGGGTAAAATCGAGTCCCGTTGAAAAGGGGCCATATGTTGCTGGGGAGGGACTGGGTGACCCTGTAACAATGCCGGATGATACGGTGGAGGGCTCCGAATTGTATTGTGACGGTGTCGGATAATATGACGGAGGAGCAGTGTTACATCAAGGTGGCATTATATCCTCTCGTTGTAGGGGTGGCTCATATTGTGGAAGTGGTAGAGAGTCAGACAGTTCTCTCATCTCTTCTCTAGCTTACTGGGCAGAGATGAGTCTCTCTAAAATCTCGAAACACCGATTGACTTCCTCTCGAAGCGACCCATCTTGGGGTGCTCTCTTTAGTAAGGGACCTCATCTCCTCGTGTCTTTGTATTTATTTTTGACAAGGAAGGGTTGGACGATAGTTCGTATTTGATGTTTTTAATTCTTTGTATAAAGAATGGTTCCGAGGAATGCAGCTCTGATACCAAACGTAAAGGCCCGAAACTTAAAAAATAATAAAATCATAAATTAAATGTGGCAGCGAAATAATAGAGTTTAGAGTTTACATTCATTACACAATAATTTAGAATGCCCAATAGGGCTGTGAGAATGTCCCTTCTAAAAAAACAAACAAAATTTAAAGAAATAAACAAAAGGCAAATAACTGAGCATTCTAGGATGACCTTAACTAGTTTTTAAAGGGAGTCGGGGTAGTGAACTATTCACAACCCTCTTGTTGATCAGAATTTGGGTCTTGGTACTCTTGATATGAAATAGTTAATGAAAGAGTGAGCTACACTAGCCCAGTAAGAATATCACACTACTCACCGATACAGAAACTGAAGGTTGATTGTAAAGACCCTGAACTTAAAAGGAAAGTTATAAATTAAGTGCGAAAGCAAAATAATAGAGTTTAAGGTTTACATTTCTTACACAATAATTTAGAATGTCCAACAGGGTTATGAAAATGACTCTTCTAAAAGAACAAATAAAAATTAAGAAAATAAATAAAAGGCAATATACTGAGCATTTTAGCACGACCTTCACTAGCTTTTGAAATGAGTCCGGGTGGTGAACTATTCATAAACCTCTTGTTGATTAGGATCTAGGTCTTGGTCCTCTTGATCTGAAATAGTTAATGAAATGGTGAGTTATACTAACTCTGTAAGAATATCACAATACTCACCGATACAGAAACTGAAGGTTGGTCAAAATCATAAAAACAACCAATGAAGCTCTTGATTTAAGTAAATTCATTTATCATAAGAAAAATTATTTATTACATATATTTACTGTTGTGAGATTTTCAAAATCGATCTATAGAGATAATAACTCAAATAACATCCTAATCTCATTTTCAAGTGAGTTATAACAATAACTTTTAATTTTTATTTGCCTACTGATATCTTTGGAGGCCCATAGGGATATCCCACTATGTGTGAACCAATATCCAACTTTGTCAACTAACTGACCGTCCCTATACCCCGTGTGCTATGAGCGCCAAAAATACCATCCATCAATACCCCATATGGTATAAGGGTGAATCGAGTCTTCTTCATACTCCGTTCGGTATGAGCACCAAAAATACGATTCCTCGATACCCCATTCAGTATGAGGCAACATTCACAATAGGGTTCCCTATGTACCCAGTCTGTCCACCATCTCTAAAGATATCTAGTAAGACTACCATTCATTAATTCACATGACCAAATAATTTTTCGTTCGTATATTAATTACCAATTTCACAAATCAACCGTAAATTACACAAAACAAGCAATATATATATATATATCAAAGAAGCACAATTGAATCATTCAACTATTCCAGTATATTATCATGTATTTAGAGTTGTAAATTTAACAATCAGCCAAACAGGACAACAACAAAATGACTAACCGATTTTCGGCTCCATTGGTAACCTGTAATTATTCTCAAGGTTTTTAAATTACATAAAATACCATAGTACCGATTATTAAGCTTCAATTCTATAACAGAGAATAAGGTGAGAGATTTTTATCTGAATCGGTTAAAAATACTGAACTTTCTACTGCGCTTACTGGCGGTCTCTAGGTTTCCTGAATTTTTCTGCGGAGGTTAAAACATACTTCACATACCTAAAAATACCCCCAAAACTAAAAATTAGTGTTAAAAATCCTTTTATAGCCAATTTTTGGATTTCGGCACGTTGGCGCCACTGTGCTCCAGCGACAGCACCACCGTCTACGTTGGTAGTTTGCCTCGGCCTGGCCATTTTTGGCTAGTTTTATATTAATCCCTGCAAGAAAACATGTTAGGGGACCTTGGTTAGCCCAAAAAAATAAAAAAACAGAAACCTACCGGTGGTGGAATTTTTTTGGTGCGGCGGCTCCGCCGGCTCATCTTTGCGGCTGGCCTTTTTCTTTGGTCAACATGTAAAAAACAGAACAGTGAACATAACAGTAGAAAAATTGCATGAAACAGGAAACAGAAAGAGGTTAATCGGAGGCAGTTGTGGGTTTTGCTCGTGGCGGCGCCGTTGGGCTTTTCCTGTGGTTTCTGGCTCACCCGCCGTTTGTTTTTCTCCGATTGGCCATGAGGTTGCTTATAATCAAATTTCGAGCAGATAGAAGAATTTTTACCTTTTTTGGCAGTAGAAGGTGGCTCTGGCGCGACGATGAGTTGCAGTCGACTTCCTTCTCCAATGGGAGGCTGGCGGCTAAGGTTTAGGTTCGATGTAATGCAAAATATTATATCTGCCTTGCATTAATCTGGATCGTTCATTGTGTTTGATTTCGACCGCTCGATCACGTTTAAAAAAAATGAATCTAGACCGTTCATTGAAATTTGATCTCGACCATCCGATCGCGTTTAAAGAGGGAACGAATCTAAACCGTTCATCTCGTCTAATCACGACCATTTGATCGCACCTGAAGAGGGAACGTATCTGGATCGTCCACGCGTAGGGGAACACTTCTAGATCGTTCGATCGCATGCACGTAGATCGCTAGCGTGGCCTCCCGCGTGGCACCAAGTTAGCGTGCCTTGCCACGCGGCACGCTCTGGTTCGTCGAGGCTGCTGACTGGGCGGTCCTACGTGGCAAAATTTTTCTTAATTCCGTTCTGACTCTAAATTTCTAATTTCTTTTAAAAACATTTTTCGAACCCAAATTTTCACAACTTTTTTCCAAAATTATTTTTAATTTCATTCTCAACTTATTTTTTCTATAATTCTACATTAAATTAAAATTTATTAACTTTAAAAATAGATTTTTATATATTTTTTAACGCTAAAATTAATGCCGAACCAAATTCTGAACTCGCCGGGTATTAGACTAAGGCTCCAACCTTTGGCTAGGGCCTTGAGCTCGGGCCCATGCCTTGAGTCTTGGGCTCAGATTTAGATCATGACCTTGGGCTCGGAAACGTGTTTGTGTCTTGGGCGCAGACCCTGATTTTGGTATCCGGCTCAGACATGGATCCTAAATTTTGGGCTCGAATCCAGATCCGGGCCTTAGGCACGGACCCTCATCTAGGCCTTTCGTCTCGGACCCGTATCCGAGCTTTGGTATGAACCCAAATTCGAGCATGGACTCCGACACAGGCTCGGGCCTTCGTCTTGGACTAAAAACCCAGGCCTTGGGAGTTTGCTTGGGCTCATACCCCAGCTTTTGGATCGGGCCTGAGCTCATACCTGGACCCTGGCCCTTAGTCTCAGACCAAGTCTCATTCCTTGGTCTCGGACCTAATTTTGGGCCTTAGGCACAAAGTCGGGCTTGAGCCTTGTGTTAGGCTCCAACCTTAGTTTCGAGCCTTGGGCGGGCCTTGGTCCTTGAGCCTTGGGCCGAGTGTTGGGTTTTTCGCACGTGGTCCTTGTGCTCGGGGCTTTGGGTATGGTCCTCAGGTCGGGTCTCGTGTTTTGTGTTCTTTGGGTCTTGGGCTCGGGCTCGGGCCTGATGTCTTGAGCCTTGGGTTGTGGCTCGATGTTTGAGCATCGATTATTTGAAATGCAACGTGGATAATTTATTTTCTGTATGTGGAGGGGATGCTTCTTTTAGTGCGGCCATTAGGAATTCAGAGGGTCAGGTTATGAGAGCATTTTTAGGGAGACTTCTAAACTGCCGGACACCCTATCAGATTGAATTAATAGGTTGCCGTCAAACACTACGTTATATTGTTTTTAATGTCTAGGGCCTTAAAAAACTCAATTTTTTTGTGACTAATTTGATAAATTTATACACTATCTTATATTAAAACTTAGTTATTTTTTTTAAAAAAATAATTTAAAGCTAAATTGGGTAAGATTTTTGTTATTAAAAGGTATAAATGTAGGGAAAGACTAACTAAATATAAAATATATTATTGTTATATAATATTTTATAATTTTAACATTTATTATTAATTTTGTAATATAACTAATTGACTAAAATATTAAATTTATATTAAAATCACTTATTTTTATAATTTTCCATATTATTTTAAACTGAAAATTATTTTTATTAAAAAAATATTTTCGTAACACTTTTAAAAACTCACAATACAAATAACTATTAATCCAACTAAACTAACTCAAACACATTTTCACATATATCTTTTAAGTGTTGTACATAATCCAATCTAAATTGAAAACTCTAACGAGAACCCATTGTTCGGTATTGATCAAACCGGACTAAATTATGTAAAGTCTAGTCTTCAATCCAATAAATTTGAACCGGAAATAAAAATAAGGAAAAAAAAAAAACTCATCTATGTTGTAAAATATCCAATAAAAAAGAAACCCCAAGCAAATATTTCATTTTTCTCTCCCTCAACTTTGATCTTTTTCTTTTTATTTATTTGAACTTTGAAGCTTTTTAAGCCCATCACCCACACCCGGAACTAGGTCTTTCGCACCCTTGTCGTCTCACTGTTAAGAGGTTCTTCATGTAGCCATGGTGGTAAGGTAGCATGTCTTAATTGCATCACCTCTTTTCGGGACTCCCTCCTAATATGCACATCTCGAGCTACACCGTGCAGCACCAAACACAATACGGACACGCAGACCAATTTTTACTTGCCTAAAAACTATAAGATATTAAGGTTAAAGATTTTTTATTAGAAAATTCTATATAATATTTATTTTCTCCAAAAACACGTGTACTGCATCTGCTAGCTGGCAAAAAAACAAACGAGCCTTATCCTTTCTTATTCACAGCATATTGGGCGCCATTTCCATTATCGTTTATTTCAGACCGCAAGAACAGAGCGGATCCAGCCCCCAAATCCAAAAATGTACCTAACGCCACCCAATCGCATTTCTTCCCCTCCTCCCTTTCTCCCTTCGATTTCTCGAAATACCTTCACCCGGTTCTTAAGCCCGAGTTTGAAATCACTTGACCAAACTCGGCCGACTCGGTTATGCAAAGCGAGTCTGATCACCAGTCCTGATTCGTTCGAAGTTGGTCGACTTATTGGCAACTACGGCTTCATGAATATTACGAGGTAAAACTTCATATTTCAACAAAATTTGCACTATTGCTCGGAGTTTCTCTCTCCCGTCTGTTTGGTTCGCGAGAAAAGATGATCGAATTTCTGTTTGTTTTAGTCGCGTAGCGTCGTTTCTCCCGTATTATATTCTCTTGGAAGCCACACTGGATTTCTAACCGGTTCGTATTAGTACTTAACTCTGGTCTAGTAGATCTTGGTTGAGCCACTTGGCGGTTTTATTAAAGTTCAGTGAAGTGATTCTGAAACAACAGAAGAGCGGGTTCTCTGTATTTTACAATGAAAGAAAAGAAAGAAACAAACGAAGTTTGGTTTTTGCTTGTTATTTTTTAAGTTTATATGAATTTCTTTCACAAAAAGATTCGAGTTAAGTTGATAATGAAGAGAGCAGTGGTGAAAATTTTAAATGATGTCTTTAGTGGTTAAAATGATGTTTTATTGTTTTATAAATATACAATTCTTACAAGATATTTTCATGGACAAACAAATGCAGAAACGCATAAGAATTTAGAAAATAAAAATTATCAACGTTTCCATGTACCATATGGAGCCTTGAATGTTGTGATTTTGTTTGGAAAAGAGTTACTAGGATATTTTTTCTGTTTCTAAATAAATTTTACAAGAAATTCATTGATAAAATATACTTTAATGTCTGAAAATCATGAAAGTTTATTACACTTCATAAAATTCAGTTGGATGACTAAACAAGAGGCATTTCAAATATTTGCTCCACAAGATTTTAAATACATTACATATTTAGTCACATTTGCTATAATTGGATTCATTTCTCAAATACCATGTTTGATCCTTTTCAAAACGAATATATAGCTCCTGACAATTCTAAAACAGAAAATGTGAATTTGTAAATGAATTCCAAGCTTTGTATTTTATTGCTTACCTTTCAAATCTTTCTGCAAACTCAATTAATTATTTTATTTTCCCCTTTTATTTTATCCCTAGCTATTCAGGGTTTCAATCCAGTCCAGACAGTGAATATTCATCAGAAGATATTGGGCGATTGACACTTCAAGATGTTGGAGAAGGCAGTGTAAAGATCAGGTGAGTTTTTGTGGATATAAATATGACTAGGTGGGCTATGACCTCATTGATCATGTTAATGGAAATTGTAGAGTTGTTATTGTTCTTGATACTGATACTATCCATGGCAGTTTGCTCGTAGGCTTTATGAAGGAAGAGTAGCCCAGGGTCCTCTTAAAGGGACTTCAGTTATTTTCAAGGTGATTTTTCATTCTTTCTTATTTGTTTTTACAGTTTTAAAGCCAAGGTAGTTTTTGTGTGGAGCAGATAATATTCATCTGGTATACTGAAGAAAGCTGGTGCTTTATTATGGTAAATGCATTTGGGCAATATCGAACTATGTGAGCAACTGATTCTTTAGCTTAAATTTGTATAACTCCTTAGAGGTTTTGGGCCATCTGAATGGTTCTTTTCCAGCTGATGCTTCTTGGGAGTTGGTTTCGCATATGTTGGCTCGATAGCTGATGTTTGGCTTGAGGACAAGCGCCTTTAGGAGGCAGGGAGGAATATTATGGCCCTGTTGAGAGTCAAATCCAATTGTTAAGGGAGAAGAAAAAGAGTAAAAGAAGAAGCTAAATGTTACTTGTAAGGAATGGGGAGAATGGAATGACTACCTATAATAAAGCATAGGCAAATGTGAGCCGACCAGAAGAAGCAAGGCTCTGATTACCAAATCCTGGACACAATCTTCCGTCAGATGGGGAGCCGTTTACCTTACCTTTCCTAGCCTCCCCTTCTTGCTTGCTTATCTAGCTCTTCTCTTAGTGACTCTTCCTCTTTTCTAGGTTTTTGTTTTTTTTGTCTGTGTTAAGAAGGTAGGTTTTTCATTTGCCAATGAATTGCCCGATTCAATCAATGGTGGGATTCTTGGCTATATGGTTCTATAAATAAACCAAGCTGGAGCCTAAGTAAGTATTCAAATCAAGCTTCGAGTGAAATTCAAGCTCAGCTTCTTTTGTTCCTACCCTTATTTGTAAGTTGTGTATTCTGTCAAGATAGTATATTGCCAGATGTAACAAGTTAGATGTTTGTTAGTTTGGTATTCTCTCAGATTAGTTTACTGCCAAATGTCACTTCAGACAGGTTCATCATCTTTGAATTTTTACTGGTTGCTTTTTTAGGCTAGTTAGTTTCTAGTCTAGGCAAGATGTTTCTCTTTTCCTGTAAGAAGGAAAGTTCTCTGTAAGGAAGATGGAAGGGCAGTGGAGAATTAAAGAGTTCTTTTGATGATTTATTTTGCCTTGTTGGTTTCATAATCTTGTGGAATCTATAATTTTGGTTTAACTTTCAATTGTCTCATGGGGATTAAGATAAGGCTGGAATTTTTGAAGATTTTGAGGAGCATCTCCAAGCCTTTCATATCCTGATACTTTTTTTTTTTATATATATTAAAAAAAGTATTAATACGAGAAAGAAAGAGAAATATAATCATGGAGAATATTTCTGATCCTAATACTTGGTCTCTTTAAAGCTCAAAGATTGAGCTCATATGTTCGGGAAAACGATGAAGACTGAAGAACTAAAACTGGAATAGTTTTAGAATTAAAAAGATCTATGTAATAATTATCTTTATTATTAGTTTAAATTTGCTTCACTTATTTAGGTAGGTTTTACTTTATTAGAATTTAGAAATTGTAGATTTCCTTTTTTTTACTGCAATATTTTCTTCTTAGTTGTAATTAGTGCACGTGTAAAGGCCCATTAACTGTCAAGAAATTTTTGTGCTAGAATTTATTCTTGTCATTTCTCTCTTGTTTTTCCCCTCTAATTATTGTTTTTTTTTTTCTCACCTTTCATGTTCTGTCTCTTTCTTTACCTAGACTTCACCTTAACGCCTAATTTCATATGGTTACCGTTCATCTGTTTTCTCATCTATGTTCTTCTAATTTCTAAGCTATCCTTGGGCTAGTTATTTTGAAACCTACTTCTATGTCAAAATATTATTTTGTTTTTAAGTCAAGAGGAATATTGTGAGATTTACATGCTAAAATGCTCATGTTGTGCGATCAAGGCATGAAGCTCTATTGTCTCTCATGCATTTTCTTTTTCATTGCTTTTAATTCTAGTGTCTCTTCCTTTTATGCAGTTGAGAAGTATCATTGCTTACCCAAGGAATCTTGTTTCTTCTCATGCGATTGATTTGTTATGCTAGAAAAATTTTGTTTCAGGCGCATTTAGTATTTACTTGTCTGATGGATACCTAACTGGAACTGTAACAACTCGGAACTAGAAAAGAAATAAATTATAAATTGAATGCAGAAGCGAAATAATGGCGTTAGAATTTATATTTCTTACACCGAGGGTTACGTGAATGATCCTTTTAAAAAAATAACGAAAAATCAAAGAAATAAATAGAAAATAAATAACTGAACATCCTATTCGCAATTCTCTTGTGGATCGGGATCTAGAAATAGTTAATAAAAAAGAGAAGTACACTAGCTCAGTAAGAATGTCACACTACTCACCGATATAGAAATGAAGGTTGGTAAAAATTATGAAAACAACTAATGGAGCTCTTAATTTAAAAAAATTCATTTATCATAAATAAAATTATTTATTGTACACTTACTATAACGAAATTCCAAAACTGATCTATTGAGACAATAACACAAATAATATCATATTCAATTAATCAGAACAACTTTCTTTTTTTATTTGACTACTGGTATCCATGGGGGTACATAAGGATGTCCCCACTATGTATGAACCCTTATTCAACATTGTTAACTAACCAGCCGTCCCCATTCCCTGTCCGGTATGAGTGCCAAAAATACCATCCCTCAATATCCTGTCCGGTATGAAAGTGAAATGAGCCGTCCCCATATCTCGTCCGGTATGAGTACCAAAATACTAATTCTCGATACTCCGTCCGGTATGAGACAATGTTTACGGTAGGGTTCCCTATGCACCCGGTCCGTCCACCACCTCTCAGGATATCTCGTAAGATTACCATTCATTTATTCACTTGATCAAACAATTTTCTATTTACATTTAATTTTTAGTTTCACAATTTAAGTGTAAATCACGCAAAATGAATAATACATGCATCAAGCAAACACAACTGAATTATCTTACCAACTCCAGTATATTATCATGCATTTAAAACTGTAAAATTAATCAAACAGAATAAACAGTGAATAATAACCAGTTCCTCCTCCATTAGTAACCTGTGATTAATTATCGAGATTTTCTAAATTGTACAAAATACCACATTATTTATAATTAAGGTTCAATTTCATAATAAGGAATAGAGTGAGGGATTCTTACGCGAATCGGTGTCTGAACATTAAACTTTCAGTTGCGTCTATTTGCGGTCTCCGAATTCCCTAAATTTTCCTTCGAAGATTAAAACACGCTCTAAGTACGTAGAAATACCCCAAAAAACTCATAACCGGTGTTAAAACTCTTTTCCGACCAATTTCAAAATTCTGGTATGGCGGCATTGCCGTGCTCCGGTGACGACACCGCCGCTTGCGGCAGCGGTTTGCCTTAGACTGGCCGTTTTCGACCAATCTCAGCTAATTTCGGCCGGTTTTGTACTCATCGCTGAGAGAAAATACTTTAAGTGGGCTCGGTTGGCCCAAAAAAATTGAAAAACAGAAGCTTACTGGAGGCGGGATTTTCCTGTGCGGCGACTCTGCCGGCTCACATTTGCAATTGGATGTTTTTTTTCAGTCAACCTGTGGGAAACAGAATAGTGAATATAATAGTGGAAAAATCGTACGAAACGGGAATCAGGGAGGGCCTCATTGAAGGCGGTTTTTTATTTTTTCCGTGGTGGCGCCGCTGGGTTTACCCACGGTTTTTGGCTCATCCACTGGTCTTTTTGCTCCGATTTGGTCATAGGAGTGTTCAAAATCAAATTTCGAGCGAATGAGAAATTTTTTTTTTTTTTTTGGCTATCGAAGGTGGCTCCGGCTCAGCGACGGGCGGCGGTCGGCTCCCTTCTCCAGCGACTGGTTCTTCTTCTCCGACAGGGGATTGGCGGTTAGGGTTAGGGTTCGGTATAAAGTGAGGTATTTATATCCGTCTCCCTTTAATTTGGGCCGTTCATCGTGTTTAATCTCAACTGTCCGATCGCGTTTAAATAGGAAATAAATCTGAACCGTTCATCGCGATTTGATATGAACTGTACGATCGCGCCTGAGGAGGGAACGGATCTTAACCATCCATGCACGTGGGAACAAATCCGGACCGTCCGATCGCGGGCATGCGGATTGCCAGTAGGGCCTCCCACATGATACCACGTCAGCGTGCCTTGTCATGCAGCGCGTTGTGATTCGTCGGGACTGCTGACTGAGCGGTCCTATGTGGCACATTTTTTCTAAATTGCGTTTTGACCAATTTTTTCTAATTTTTTTTTCAAAAACACCCCCAGAACTTAAATTTTCACTCATTTTTTCCAAAATTATTTTTAATTTCATTATCCACCTATTTTTTTCTAATTTTTACATTAACTAAAAATTTATAAATTAAAAAATTATATTTTATATATTAATTTAATTTTTTTTTAAAAAATTAATTCCGGATATTATAGGAACCATTGCATTTTGCCTCTTTGTTGTTTATCATTATTAAGACTTCAAAAATTTTTATTGGAAAAGCATCCATTTGAAAAATCTATTATAATATTGGTGAGAAGTGTTGAAGATTACTTTGAATGCAAGTCTTGTATTTTGATCATTGAAAAAAGTCCTGCTAGATACTCCTGTAATCAATTGAATTATGCTTTTCCATTTTTGTGAAGGTTTATCCTGGAAGACGAGCTGCTGGTATTGAGGCTGATATGATGGCTGCAAATGAACTTAATACTCATGCGTTCCTCCAGGTTTAGATAAAATACTGCATCAAATTATCAGATAGCATTGCTCCTTTACTAATGGCAGTCTTTTATTATGAGTGAATAAAGCAATTATACTGACTTGACCTGTTTTTGCAGAGCAGTTCCAAAGGTGTGTGCCAGAATCTCCTGATACTTGTTGGTGGATTTGAGACACAAACTGGGGAGCAGGTCTGTCATATGATATAAAGTATTATAGATAGTGTTTTTGGCATCTTTTCTGCAGAAAACTGACAGAAACTTATCCAGTGGCTTGCTTTTCGTAATGATGGAAAATATAGTGCTGCTGACTATGCTAAAGTTACGGGCGAAAAATTGTCAAAACGTTTACAAGAAATGACTTGGAATAAGTTTGAACAAGAGGAAACAAATAAGCGCAAGAGATTTTTTGTTATTAAAGTACTTTGTGGAGCTATAAGTGGTCTAGCCTACATGCACAATCATGACAGGTTACACCAGAGTCTTGGACCATCTTCTGTTGTTCTTAAGTATGTTCTTTAAAAGTATCCTTCTAAATTACATACATAAGTTTCTCTTGTTTTAACATCGGAATTTTTCTCTTATGAAACATTATCGTATTTTTGTTTGATTAATCACAGTACAATCGTGGAAAGAGATGCTGTCTATTTAGTTCCACGACTTCGAGATCTAGCCTTTTCTGTTGACATTAGGTACTTTGTTTTTCCTTTACTCTTTCTATTCTGCATGTTGTTAAACATAAAACAAATCTTTTCTCTGATTTTCAATAACATTTCCGGCATATGTTCAGAATTCTGTCTGCCTTTTTTTCAATCTGATGTATATTTTTGCCAAGTTGTGCGACAAAATGATTCACGTATAAGTTACAATAAGGTTTAAATTCTCTTCTTGTGCTACCTGGTGATATAAAGCTTCTGAGTAATTTTTAAGATTCTCTGAATTCTTCTGCTCCTGTGGAAGGAGGTGCATTGTGGGGACCAGGGGCAGAGGTAATCAACAAGCAGCTGAAAACTTGGAATTTCATTCAGATCAACCAGACACCCATTTTTTTTCTGTTATCAAAGAATTATAACATTTGTCCATTGTTGCAATATAGAATATAGTTCCTATTGTTATGTATAGAAAATATTTCTCTCATAGTTATTTTCTAGAGTGGATCCCAGTGGCTATTTTATATGTAGTTAAGTTTTCTTTTCATAATTTTTACTTTCTTGGCATAGGGAACCCAGTAAAGCTGCAATAATTTTCATGACATGGTATTAGAGAAAGGTTAGTGTTAAAAAAGAACATTGTTTTGTGTCATAGAAGCAAACATTGTTTTGTGTCAAACCCCTATGAGAGAGAAAATGAGTTAGCATCTGTCGAGGCCTGTTTCCGGCCTCTGCAACCTCTTTTCTGGTGATCTAATCACCATTTGATTCATCAAGTGCCCTGGTCACAGATGCGTGAAGCTCACACACCATCTGCTCTGTTTTCTGATGACCAGCAATGACTTTGTATTTCTTGGCAGGATGAAGACCAAAATTTGAGCCTTGGTCATTCAAGAGAGTGGTGGTGGTTGAGAGGGTGGATTTGGTGGTTCTGGTGGCTATCTTGGAGGTAGTTATGGCAGGCCTCTAACAAGGATTTTTAGGTATATTTGCAAAACAAGTTTGGCTACAATCTCGACGGAGGCTCAAGAAATCTGGGATTGATGAAGGGTTCATGCCTGCAATTTCAATAGAACTCTCTCTGTAACAATTCTGGAAATTAAATGAAGATGTATGTATTAAAAATCTTAAATGCGGAAGCGTAATAAAATTTTTGATTAATATCTCTTACACAATAACCAAAAACGTACTCAAAACATGAAAGAATAAGCTAATTAAAAGAGATACTCGAAATAAAAACTATAATTAGAACTATAAAGTTTTTAGGCGTCTAACTCGCCGTCTTCCTGCGGAACGGACTCGGGAACCCCGTCTTCCTGATCTGAAATGGTTAAGTAAGGAATGAGTTACACTAGCCCAGTAAAGACATCACACTATCTCACTGCCGCAGAAGTAAAGGTCAGTAGAAAATAAAAACAACCAATGGAGTATAATTTATAATAAACTCATTTATTAACATAAAAACCTTTACTGTTCACTTATCTCGGTGAAATTCATAAAAATAACATATGAAAACAATAACATTATAATCATCATAAAATCATATCGACTTTGTAACAGAACACATTTCATACTTTTGCACTTCAATAATCAGACAACAAATTTCCTCTTTTACCAGCCTACTAGTATCCATGTGGATTTATAGGGGGTCCCCGCTACACGTGAACCATTAACATTAATAACCTGATTTCAGGACCGTCCCCATACCCCGTCCGGTATGGGCGCTAAAACCATAAACCTCAATACCCCATCCGGTATGTGGGTGAAACGGGCCGTCCCTATACCCCGTCCGGTATGGGCGCCAAAACACATAAGGTCTCCATATTTCGTCCGGTATGAGAGACCACGTTCCCGGTAGGGTTCCCTACGGATCCGGTCCGTCCACTATCTCTCAGGATATCTAGTCAGGCTGTCCACATTATCCATTTATCAATTCACATAACCTTTTTGCCATTTTCCTTAATCTCAATCATCCAATCATACACAAACATGTAAACCAGTAATTGATACCAAATAAGACAACACAGTATCGGGTTCACCATAATACAAACCATAATAAAAAAAACCATGATTTATGCATACGAGACCATAAAATAATTACATCAAATATCATACTGCACTTAATACTGAAAATAAGATAAAACAACAACTGACCAACAATGTATCAGATTTGGGTTTCATTGGCAACCTCAATCAATTATACATATCTATAAAGTCACAAAATACCGTTTAATTATTTATTAAGCTTTAATGCCGTGATAGGAAATAGGATGAGAGATCCTTATTTGTTTCGGGGTCTGAAATCGGCTCTACAGTACGTTTACGGGCTGTCCCTAAATTCCCTGAATTTTTTTCGGGAAACTGAAATGCACTACCGGTACCTATACGTGTCCCAAAAGATCCCAAATCAGACCTAGGGCCCCTTTCGGCCAATATCGGAATTCCGGCACAGCGGCTCCGCCGTGATCCAGCGATGGCCGTTTTCGGCCAAATTCGGCCAAACTTGCATTGGTCCCTGCAATAAAACAATCTTAGGGCCCTCGGTGGGCCAAAAAATCACGAAAAACTGAGACTTACCGGCGGTGGTACTCTCGGGTGCGGCGGCTTCTCCGGCGTGAGTCGCGTTTTGATATTTTATTCCGATCAACCTGTAGAGAAAAGGACGATGATCACAGTGGTATAAAAATTGCATCGAACGGAGACCAGGAAGGGCCTCATCGGAGGCAAAAACATAGGGAAGTCGCGGCGGCGCCGCTGGACTTCGGCGGTGTTTTTCGGCCGATTGGCCAGTGGTTTGGCTCCGATTTGGCTATAGACGAATTCAGTATCGAAAAACGAGCCAAAGGGAAAAAATTTACCTTGTTTGGCGGTCGGAAAATTTTCCGGTGCGGCAGCGGGTGGCGACGGCCGGCTTCTCCGGCGAGGCACTGGCGGTTAGGGTTTGTGGTCGGGTGTGGATGAGGTTATTTATACCATTCCCCTTTTAATATCAACCGTACATCAAGATTTAATATGGACCATCCGATTGCGATTTTTTTGGGATTAAATCTGAGCCGTCCATCGCGATGCGATCTGAGTTGTCCGTGCCTGATTGAATCTGGGGCGTCCGTACGCGTGAGATCTGGGCCGTCCGTGTGCGCGGGAACGGATATGAGCCGCCCGATCACGCACAAGTGGATCGCCCACGTGGGCCCGTCCCGCGTCAGTGTTCCTTGCCACGTGGCGTGTCTTGGTTAGCCGGGGCTGCTGACTGGGCTGCTGACATGGCTGTTGACGTGGCACAACTTTTCTATATTGCGTTTTGACCATCGATTTCCGATTTTCTTTTCAAAAACACCCCCAAAATCCAAATTTTCACAATTTTTTTCCAAAATCAATTTTAATTAAATACAAAAAATAATTTTACCCAATTTTATCATTATCATTATTTTTATTTTTATTAAATTAAATTAAATTAATTTAAAACCTTATAAATTAAATATATACAAGATTAAACTAAAATTCTAATATAAATTAAAATAAATTAAAAAATAAAAATAATAATTTTTTGGGTGTTACACTCTCACAAGCAGGACTTGGTTGGAATCCTTCTAAGGATGTCTGATTACATAACAAACTTTACCTAAATAAATAATCTGTCCCGCTTTACAGATCCAAAATTTGGGGGAGCACAACAAAAGGAACAGATGTCTAGCTAGGATAACAGCTTCTGGTTCGATTAATAAGACCTGTAGATTCATTTTCAACCTTGAGGACAAGGTGGCTTTTGGGGAGGAGTATTAATATGTGGGAAATAGTTAGTCAGTAGTTAGTTAGTAGATTCGTTACGGACTAGGACTATAAAAGAGGAATGAACCATCTTGTGATGGTGTTAAGGATGAAATTGGAATTGTTTCTGCTATCTCCTCTCTCAGCTTCTTCTCACTCTCTGTGTTAAATATGTCTGTTTCTTATTTGATTCTTCTCTCGGTGATGTCCTCCTGCCGTTCTGTCTCTCTCAACTTACCACATCACCAGGTTTAGGGGTTGTAATGATGATTAAAGCCAAAAGTTTAATCATGATTACATTATAAAATTTCGTTACATAGTATTTGATATAAACAATATAATTAAAGCTAATTACTAGATTGTCTACATTACGAGGCTTTCTACAGGGAAGCAAACATGCTTTAAATATAGACCAAAATAAAAAATAAGCCTTATGTTGTTTGGCATGTTTCTACCACAATGCTTCGTTCTTTATTTTTTTTTTTCCTTTTCCTTTCTTTATCACAAAACTCTGAGTTTACACTGTTAGTTTAGTTATATTGACGTTAGCCTTGGGTGTAAAGGGTAAAATATTCTTCTTGCTAAGTTTTCATGACAAAGAACTAGGACAAATTTTCTTCTCGAAGTCCTATTTTAAGAATTTATTCTCCTTTATGCTAATTTAGCAGGCCCTTTGTTATTTTATGCACAAGAATGATATTTATTTTAAATTTGGACTCAAAATAAATTTATTTAAATCTGAAATGGCTAGAATCGGTGGCAGCAGGGATGCTGGGCTATGTGCTACTGTTTTGGGGTATAAGGTGGTAAATTTTCCTTTTAAATATCTTGGAAGTCCACTTGGTGCAAAATACAAAGATCTCATGTTTTGGGAGCTGGTGATTGAATTGTTTGAAAGAAAACTTGCTGGGTGGAAGAGAAAGTTTCTCTCTAAAGGTGAGAGATACACATTAATCAAGAGCACTTTATCTAATCTCCCAATATACTATTTATCAACAATTACCATCCCTTCCAAGGTGGGGAAAAGATTGGAAACAATTCAATATAGATTTTTTGGGGTGATGATGATGAGGCTAGGAAATACCATTTAGTAAAGTGGGACTGTATCAAAGGGCCTCCCAATTTGGGGAGGTTGGGAATTCGATCATTGGGTGACATGAATATGGCTTTACATGACAAATGGTTGTGGAAATACTTGAAAGAAGAAACCAGTTTGTGGAGGCGTATTTTACATTCGAGATGGGGTAATTTCATGATGAGCAGGACTGGCTGTAGGATTACCATCCCTCATGGGAGAGGACTGTGGAGAAAAATTATGATGCAATGGACCAATTTTCAGTAATGTTTTTCTAGGAAATTGGGCAGAGGCAACAAGATTTACTTATGGGATGATGATTGGTGCGGGATGGGTTGTCTTAGAAGTTTATTTCCCAGTATTTTCAGCATTGCTCATCTCAAGAATTTGCGAGTAGGAGATGCTGTCCAATTTGTGAATAATAGAGCTGTGTGGGACATCAAAGTATTCAGGAATTTGAATAATTAGGAGGTGAGTGAGTTTCTAGAGTTAATGCAGATTCTTGATAAGCATAAGGTATCTACGTGTGAGGACCAAATCTGGTGGAAACTTGGGAATAATGGAGTGTTCTTGGTCCGTTCATACTACAAATTCCTACATAGAATGATTGGTGTGGGTAGGGTTATCTTCCCAGCAAAACAAATCTGGAAAACAAAAGTTCTCCCCCGAATTGCTTTCTTGCTTGGGAAGCTTGTTGAGAACGAATCTTGACAATTGATAAACTGAAAATAAGAGGAAAGATCCTGGTTAATGGCTGCATCTGTTGTCTTCAAGCCGAGGAAAATTGCAGTCATCTTCTGTTGTGGTGTCCGTTTGTGCACAGTTTGTGGTGTATGATCTATGGTTTGTTGGGATTAAGTGGGTTATTGCTGGGTCTGTTAGAGAGGAGATTTGGGCATGGGATGGACTATCTGTAAAAATAAATATGTGAACTTGATTCCATTGATAGTTTTTTGGATTATTTGGAAGGAGAGGAATGGTAGGATTTTTGATAATACTGAAAGTAGTATCAACAAATTAAAAGATAGGTATATGATTTTAGGTCAATTTCGTTAGATCATGATATTATCAGTGATGTGGAGTTTGGAGATGTCATTGATGCACTAACACGGTTGTAAATTCTTTTTGTAAATGGGTGGTACCCCCTTTATTGGTACCTTGTTCATATATATATATATACCTTACTTTTTTATTTTTTTTAAAAAAGAACGATATTTATTTTATGCATAGGCTGTAAAGGTCAAATAGCATTCAGCATGCCAATTTTTCTGTTTTCATCACATGCAAGCCTCAAGTATAACATCATAACACCTCAATTAAGGGGCAGAAACCACAAGGGGTCATGTAAGGAAAATATTATATAAAACCCTCAAGAACACCCTAGATATTTTGTTAAAACAGGCCAGCAGTGTGGTTAGTACTTTTTTCCTAAACAAATGTACTTATGATATTAGATTCTTACTTATTTTGGTCTCCATGTATGCGACCAATGTGTTTCTATTACTTTATGATGATCTCTGCCACTAGTTCGGAGTTGAAAATATATAAATTAATGGTGCGTAGTTGTGCTTTATGATAATTGTATATCATTGAACCCTTTCCGGAGTTGTCTGTTTAATGATATGAGATCACAGGTTTTCAAATTTAGAAGGTCCTGGAACATTATCTGAGGGGCTTTGGAGAAGGGCATCTGCTTCTGGTGCCTTCACACCAATGGAGAAAAGAGCCTTTGGGATTGCAGATGACATGTAATTTACTAGATTCACAGATTCATTTCATCAGTGGTGTGCTTTTCCAGCTTTTTTTTCTGTAGACAAATTTCTTTTTCTCCTGTAGATATGAAGCTGGTCTTTTTTTTGCATACTTGGCTTTCGTTCCATTTTGTGAAGCAGGGGTCATCGACAGTCTTTCTCTGCAAGTAAGAAACCTTTGTTTTGTTTTATTTTGTGTTGTTTTCTGCTTCCCTGTACAAGTTCCTTTTTGAGGTTTCCTATATTTGTATTAACCTTAAGGAAATTACAATCTTATCCCTTATGGATCAAATCATTCTTACGACAAATCCTTGCGGTTTGTTATGTGGTAATTCACTAACTTGAGCTTTTATTATTGGACAGTGGGTATAATGACCAACATGAGTCTCACATTGCTTTTGTTTTTAATATTCTTTTACAATAAAGGTATCAATAAAATTTCAGTTTAATTTATAAAGTTTTTATTCCACTTTGTAAATATTATGTTACATTATTAAGAATCAGTTAAAATTTATTTTTATCAACTTGTATTTGAATTTTAAATTTCAGTTTTTGAATTTAATTATAATTGAATAGGGTAAAATTTGAATTCAATTGCAAGCCTATCACTTGTACGATAAAATGAGATTTATGATTGTAAACTGGCTTATTTAAGCCATGTAAATATGAATAAAAAGGGCAGACCCTTTCCTCCATTGCCTTCTTCAAAAATCATCTAAGCACGAAACATGAGCGTTTGCAGGGTTGCACTCTATTTCGGTGCCCTCTCTCTCTCTTACTTTCTCTCTCTATAAAAGCTACGTAAATAGTTTTTGCATGCAGCAATTTCCTACGTAAAAATACTGCATGGTATCAGAGCCTCTTGTTTTGAGGGATCTGTGAAAAGAATACAACTTACCCACCAATCCAAAAATCCCAAAACCTGTTACAAAAATGGCAACTTGTTCTGGTTCATCTGCATCTCCACACTTCAATGGCGAAAATTACCATGTTTGGGCACTGAAAATGGAGATTCATTTGCAATCTCTGAATCTCTGGAATGTGGTTCTCGACGATACTGAGCCACCTCCATTGCGGGACACTACGTCCTTAACTCAGATCAAAAGGCATGAAGAGGAACTTATGAAGAAACCTTGTGTACTTGCTTGCATTCACTCAGCTATCTCAGACATGGTTTTCAGTAGGATCATGCCCTACAAAACTCCCAAGCTGGTTTGGGACAAAATCAGAGAAGAATTTGAAGGTGGTACCAGAAGCAGGAAAACGAAGCTGCTGAAACTAAAAGTAGAGTTTGTGATGTTACAGATGAGAGAAGATGAGACGGTGAGACAGTACATATCTAAGTTGATGGATGTTGTGAACAAAATAAAGCTATTGGGAGAGAACTTTCCTGACTCACAGGTGGTAGAACAGATTCTAATCTGTTTACCAGCTCGGTTTGAGTCCAAAATCTCTGTGTTGGAGGAGCTGAATGATACCGATACCATCACTGTAACTAAGCTTATCAATAAGCTCGAGTCGCAGGAGCAGCGAGCCAACAGAAGGGAAACTAATTACACAGTAGGAGCCTTGTTCATAAAAGCCAAAGCAGGAATTGAGAACAAAGGAAAGCAGATTGGAGAGAAGAGCTCAACTGAGAAGAAACATGAAAACCAAAACCGTGGTAAGCAATCAAAATTTCCTCCTTGTAAAATTTGCACCTTGACCAACCATCTAGAAAAGGATTGTTGGTACAAGGACAAGAAGGCAATTCAGTGCCATTTCTGTAAAAAGCTTGGCCACAAGGAAAGAAACTGTAGGTTGAAGTAGAAGCAGAAAAGGAGAACCTCAGCAAGCAAACATCACCGAAGCAACTGCTGAAGCTTAAGAAAATTTGTATGTGGCCTAAAATGAAATCATAGATGAGGATGACACAAAATGGATCATTGACAGTGGGTGTACATCCCACATGTGCAAGAACGAGTGCATGTTTACCTACTTAAACAAAGCTCTCAAAGACAAAGTGAGGTTGGGAAATGACAAGTTTGAGAATGCAGAAGGTAAGGGCATTGTCTCTGTAAATACTCACTTCGGTACACGGTATATTACAAATGTGCTTTTTGTACCTACATTAAAGTAAAATTTGTTAAGTGTGAATCAGATAACAAATAATGGGTATAAGGTTCTTTTTGAGAGCAAATGTTACAGGATTTATGATCCTGATGGGAAGCAGATCGAGACAACATCAAAGATTAATCATAATTACCTGCTGTGCATGAAGAAGCCAGCACACACGGCCTGTTATGCTAGTGCAAATGACGAAAAAATTTGGCACAGAAGGTTTGGACATTATCATATGTCCGACTTGAAGAAGTTGCAAATTGAGAACCTAAGTCTCAATCCCCCTACGCTTGGTGAAACCAATACTGTTCACAGTGTATGCCAAATGAGTAAGATGCACAGAACATCATTCCTTGCGCAAGCTAGCACACGGGCAACAAAAAAGCTTCAACTTGTTCACTCTGATATCTGTGGGCCAATGAGCTAAGATTCCTTGAATCGGAGTAGGTATTTCTCCCTTTTTATTGATGATCAGACCCGGATGGCCTGGGTTTACTTTCTCAAAAACAAAGTTGAAGTGTTTGGTAAGTTTAAGAAGTTCAAATCGATTGCAGAAAGGAAAAATGGGTGTTTACTTAAAATGGTAAGAATTGATAATGCCTTGAGTATAATTCACAGGAATTCAGGGATTTTTGTAGCTCTCAAGGGATCAAAAGACAACTTGCTGCCCCCTACTCACTGCAGCAAAACAGTGTTGCAGAAAGGAAGAACAGAACTGTGGTGGAAATGGGGAGATCTCTGATGAATGACAAACACTTGCCCAAACAGTTCTGGGCTGAAGCAGTAAATACATCTGTTTACTTGCTTAATCAGCTGCCCACTCAAGCCCTGGAGAAGATCACGCCATTTGAAGCTTGGCATGGCAATAAGCCCGAGACTACTCTCATCAGGATCTTTGGCTCTGTTTGCTACAGCCTAGTTCTTGATGAAAGAAGAAGAAAGTTAGATGACAAGGGAGAGCCTGAAATTTTTCTAGGCTATAGTACAAAGACAAAGGGGTACCGGGTGTATATGCTGAGCTCCAGAAAATTTATGATCAGGAGAGATGTTGTGATAGATGACGGCTCATACTAGAATTGGGCAGAAGAAAAAATAGAACGTGATGAGGTAGGGAAACTGGTGACAGGAGAAGATGAACCTGTACCAGCTCCATTCCCCTCTGAGTTAGAAAATGATGAGGAAGTTGGAAATGATGGAAGTGCTGATGGAGTTAGGATGAGAAGTCTCTTTGAGATATACGAATCGTGTAATTCTGCCTTCAAAGAACCTGCAACCTATCAAGAGGCAGTTACATATTCCTCTTGAAAGGATGCTATGATGGAGGAAATTGCTATGATCACAAGGAACAAAACTTGGACTTTGGTCCCTAAGCCTGAAGGCAAGAAGATAATTGGTGTCAAGTGGATTTACAGACTCAAGTTGAACCCCGATGGCTCTGTAAATCAGCACAAAGCTAGACTGGTGGTGAAGGGATGTGCCCAGACTGCGGGAATTGACTTTGGGGACACCTTCGCTCCAATTGCAAGACACGAAACCATCATAATGATTCTGGCAGTAGCAGCGTATTCCCAGTGGCAGGTTATGCACCTGGACGTCAAGTTTGCCTTACTAAACGGTGATCTCCAAGAAGAGATTTATGTTGATCAACCGAAAGGATTCACAGTTGAGGGAAAAGATGATCACATTTGTTTGCTACATAAGGCTTTGTATGGCCTTAAGCAAGTTCCACGAGCTTGGTACCAGAAGCTGGACGAATGCCTACTGTGTTGTGGATTTGAAAAGAGTTAGGCAGAAGCAACGTTATATGCAAAACACGATGAAAATGGTAGGAGGCTGATCACCGCCATTTATGTGGATGATATACTGGTGATAGGAAACGATTGATGCAAAATGGAAGAATTCAAAGGACAGCTTGAGGAGATGTTTGAGATGTCTAACCTAGGTGAAGTAACATACTTCTTGGGGATGGAAATAAATGCAAGCTCAGAACGGGATTTTTCTGTCACAAGCAAAGTATGCACGTGAAATCCTTAAAAGGTTTAATTTGATGGAGTGTAAAGCTGTCTCTACTCCGTTAATTCCAAAGCTGAAGTTAATTAAAAATGAAACAGGTGATAATGTGAATGAGGAAAGGTACAGGAGCTTAATTGGGAGCTTGCTGTATCTCACAGTTTCAAGGCCGGATATGTTATTTGCTGTGAGTTTACTGTCACGGTTTATGTCATCTCCAAAACAATCTCACACGGCAGCGGCAAAGCATGTATTGAGGTATCTAAAGGGTACCCAAAATTATGGAATTTTATATGAGACAAAGGGAGAAGGAAGGCTGCTCGGGTATACTGATAGTGACTGGGCAGGGAGTCTCCATGATGCATGCAGCACTTCTAGTTATCTATTTTCATTCGGCTCTGGTGCTTTCTCCTGGGCATCTAAAAAGTAAGAAGTGGCTGCACAATCTACAGTTGAAGCCGAGTATATTGCTGCTGCAGGTGCTGCAAATCAGGCGGTATGGCTGAGGAAAGTAATGCAGGATCTGAAGCTTGATGCGTCTCTGTCAACTGAAATTCAGGTGGATAATAAGTCCGCCATAGCAATCGCTAAGAATCCAGTGATGCATGGTCGAATCAAGCACATTAATGTGAAGTTCCATGCAATTAAAGATGCTGAAAAGAGTGGTGAAATCAAGCTTACTCATTGCTTATTTGATGAGTAACTTGCAGCTATTCTGACAAAACCGCTTGGAAAAGAGAAATTCGAAAAAATGAGAGAGAAGTTAGGAATTGTATGGACTGATTCTAAGGAGGAGTGTTAAATTATTAAAAATTAGTTAAAATTTATTTTTATCAGCTTGTATTTGAATTTTAAATTTCAGTTTTTGAATTTAATTGTAATCGAATATAATAGAATTTGAATTCAATTGCAAGCCTATTACTTGCACGAGAAAATAAGATTTATGGTTGTAAACTGGCTTATTTAAGCCATGCAAATATGAATGAAAAGGGCAGACCCTTTCCTCCATTGCCTTCTTCAAAAATCATCTAAGCACGAAACATGGGCGTTTGCAGGGTTGCACTCTATTTCGGTGCTCTCTCTCTCTCTTACTTTCTCTCTCTACAAAAGCTACGTAAATAGCTTTTGCATGCAGCAATTTCCTACGTAAAAATATTACAGATTAAGTTATGTTTCGGACTTGCTTATTTATCAAAAAGAAGAACAAAAAAGATTTTTTAAAATTCCTTTGCAAAAAATAAGTGTTAAAGTTGTAAAAAACTAATGATGTAATCATCAAAGTAGCAAAATTGTTTTCTTGTTTAATTATATGGAACCTTGAGGTAGTCAAGTGTCATAAAAGAAACAAGAGGATTTTATTTTGAAATGGACAAAACCATAAGGAATGAAATTCCCCTCTTTTATACATGCCTTTTAATATATGTGCCACTTTTGTCCCTCCCCTTTCTCTTCCTTCTGGGGAAAAAGTTTAAGGTTTTAGATCCTAATTTGCCATATGGCAAGGCAATTGAGAGTCATGGGGGATGCTTTTTCTACAGGTGATTTTTGATGATTAACAGTAATAAATGTCCCTTTTTCTCTCACATATGTCCATAAAATACTTACTTGAGCGATAATTATGGTGTAAATTTTTAAGAAGCAAGATGCTACATCACATTGTAATTGGGTGGTAAGGACAAAAGAGGCATAACAATTAAAAGGTCAATGCAGTACTTACGGTCCCTTCTTCCCAAGAAGAAAACAAAGTTTTGGCAAGTGTCACTCTCTTACTGAATTACTGTTTTCTACATGGATTTTGCAGAGGCTTTTGGAGAGCACTTTCCGACTTGATCTTGAGGCTACAAGAGAGTAAGATGCCTTTTGTGTCCGCTGAGCCAGTAATGGTTATAGTCCTACTAATAATGAATTTCTGCCCTGCTTTGAATTATGACAAAATAATAAATTTTTTGCCCTGCCTTTTGGGTCCACTGACTTGATCTTGTCAGCCACTAAAAGGCTGACAAGTTAGAGCTCTGTGCAATTGTTGCTTCCTAGAGCTGTGGAAGTGACTACTTTTTAGTTGATTTGGCTAAAACACCTATTGGAGTTGTCTTTGTCATTTCCAATCTATGAACGAAATATTGTACCCAATTCTGTGTTTCATGAGCATACAAAGCACATGGAAGTTGATTGCCATTTGGATTTGATGACGTTGTTGCATGGACTCATTTGCAGCAAGTCTATTTGTTTACCAAATTCTTAGGTGGTTCGCTAATAAAGCTTATTTGTAACAAACTTGGAGCATATGACACCTTTACTCCAATTATTGCTTGCCTATATTTGCTCCAATCTGGTCATGTATTCTGGTATTGAATATATTTTTAACCTACCATGTACCGTAAAGCATGAGCAGCTGTACTCCACTAATTAGCTACCTGTATCTGCAGTACTGTTCTAGTTCAAGTCTTCTCTTCGTGTTATAACAGTATGCCTTCACTCTATTTTTTTTCTCATTTAGACAGGCACGGGGATCCCTTGTGTATTTTCACTCTTCACCTTGCAGATTGAACACTTCTTAGGCAAAGTAATATCTTCAATTAGATATTAATTTACTCTTATTAGAAGAATTTCATAGTTCATACTCTTGATTTTACTATATTTATTATTTATTAAATGAGATAACCATCAAGGACAAAATCTAGATTAAATACAAATATTGACATGTCAAACGTAGGCCTAAAAGTGAGAAAAGTTATTAATTTTATATGGGTTAAGCATGCATGGTTTATCAGACTGGATGATAATGATACATTAATGTGAAACTGATATACCAAGCAGATGCCCGGGAGCTTCTGTGACATATGCAATTAAGATATTGTCAACTGACCCTTGTTTAATGCATTTACCTCTTCAGGTTCTCCCTTCTGCTTTTTCATTTTGAATTTTTTTAATTTGTAAATTCTACATAAACAGGTATTGTTTAGCAGATGATCGCATGTTAGAAGCTGTCAAATTTCTAGATCTTGGGGATGGAGCTGGTTGGGAACTACTTCAGGTAAGAGTTAAAATGAGACTTGTTAACTTATAGATGGGGAATTCTAGGGTGACTTAGTTTTACTATATTCTTATTGTATATTTGAAAACCTCACTTTTAGATTTCTTGTGCATTAGTGCATTATTTTTTATCTGATAGCATTAACAAGGTTGAATTTGTTTGAAGCTTTCAAGAGGCTGGAATTTCGGGAACTTGTTTGTGGTCTGTAGTTCAGAAGGCTATTTTAGATCTGAGTTTTACAATTTTTCTGTTATCAATTGACAGTTTGAATGATTTGGTTTCTTCGTAAGTGATCTGTATGACAATAAAATACTACATATGAACAATCAATTAATGACATGCATGCAATCAACATACAACAAATTCATAAAATCTGTAATATGAACTTTCAACAGCTAGGCATTAGTATTGTTATTTTTTGTACTGAGTAATCAGCATTGTTTTTTGGTTCTCAATGTGTCAGATTCTGCATTATTCACCTGCTTCTTTCTAATGGACCTTAAGACCTTATCTTGTAGCCGAGTTCTTGTTAATGGTTGCCAATCTTCTGCTTGTGTAGGCTATGCTAAATCCTGACTTCCGAAAGCGACCAATTGCAGAAGCTGTACTCAATCATCGATTCATGACTGGTGCTGTTCTTTGAGCTTGAAGTACTGAAGGGAAAATACTTTTGTATACATTTGTATCATATGAATACAGTATTTGTTTGCTGTTACATTTTATTTTTATTCGGAGTAGGAGCAAAGATCCACAATAATGAGTGAGATTGAATTGTCTGCAGGATAGAGTTTGAATGTTGTTTGAGCATGAGATTAGAACTTTGTTTTCTTGCGAATCACTTAGTTTATGACTTTAGAATAAAATTAAAGCATATACCTAGACATAATACAAGGAGATAGGTTCGACCATCACAAGTTCTCCCATGTAGAAACTGATCGCACGGTGGTTTTCAGTAAGGATTTGTAATTTCAACCATTTTAAAAACCAACTCATTTATCATGTAGCTATATATGAGCATACCTCTGGCTTGCTACTAGTAGCCTTTAGATCTTTATAAAACTCACACAATTTTCAAAAATTCTTTTCTTTAGAATTTTTATTAAGATTATCTGAGATATTATTAGATAAAGTTGTCTCTTACGTCCTTCGAAAAAAATAAATTTAGATAAGATAAAAATTAAGTTCTTACATATATATATATGTAATTATGTGTGTGTATGTGTGTGAGTTTCAGCCATGAGGGAAAGTTTCCGAGATAATTTTTCAAAGAACTAATGAGCATGATGAAAGAGATGAGGAAGATAATGAAGTACCAACTTAGGGTTTTAATAGAAAAGAAAATCTAGAACTAATTGTTACCTCATAGAGTTATCTAATGGCTTTCATGTGGATTTTTTAATGAAGACTTGCTTCGAATATATGAATTATAATTTAAAATCTAGGCTAGTTACAAAATATGAAATCTTAAAATGTTTATGATTCAAGTGCATGATTGTTTGATCTAATTTATATAATAATTGTTTTAGTACAACATAACATATAGTAAATTTACATAAAATAAAAGTAAAAATTAATTTTAGAGCATGAAGGACAGCAGAATATCCATTGTTGAACTAAAATTTGTTGATTGGTTTATATGATAATTTAATATAGAATTTTAAAAATTTATTGAGACTGATAATTTAAATTTAGATATGCTTGATTCAAATGTAAAATAATAATAATAATAATAATAATCTTATAACAATGACAATAATACTCTTATAACTAACTAACACATAATTTTAATAGAATCTTATAACTCACATTATAATAATAATAATATGAGTTTGAGTGAAAGATACAAAGGGAAAATAATAATAATAATAAAAAAAAAGCTTATAATATAGTCATCGTATTATTATTATTATTATTGTCGTTATTATTATAATAATAGGACAATCTTTTTTTTTTTGTTTTGAAATGAAAAGGACATTAATTTAATTATGATTGAGCACACAATATAGTAACACACAGGGGAAAGTCTTTCTAGACGTGGAAAACTTAAAATTCCCACGAGGTTTTCGCTATGCTATGGGCTACAACATTACATTTCTTTTTTACCCAACCTATAGAAATATCAATACGTAGAGCAAGGAGGGTTTTATAGTCCTCCACAATCGGCTCAAATTTTGAGTGGTCTGCTTCTTTCTCTGCAAGAGCTCTTTGAATCTGTAGTGCATCTATCTCAATAACACTTGGGCCAGAGAGATTTGTTACAAGGTAGTTTAAGGTTTCCTTGCAAGCTAAAAGCTCTACAAGATAAGGCGAGCGACTCCCTGTCAGAATCCCAAAAAATGCTGCAATCACTTTGCTAGAAGAGTCCCATGTAATTGCACCAGAGCCTTCGACTCCCTCCGAAATGAATACGGTACCATCAACGTTAGACTTCAAAGTACCCAAGGGTGGTGTTGTCCATTTCTTTGTGTCCGTATAGGGGGATGGTATTGGCCCCCACACTCTCTCGAATCTCTTTGAGCTTGTCGCTAATCATTTAAGAACTTTTTAGCCAGAAGAACTATCGTCACAACTGCAGATGCTTGCCCTTCCTAGATTAAGTCATTACACTCCACCCATAGTCTCCATACACAACAAACAACCTCTGCAACCTTAGGTTTCGGAAACTGTGTGATAACTTCCTGTAACCAACTAGTCATATCAGCATCCCTGACCCCTTGCACTTGGATACCAAGGGCTTGACAACACTCTTGAGCTTTCACACACTTGAGGAAAATGTGTTTAATAATCTCTTTTTGTCAGCACCAAGGGCAGGACACTAGGAGGACAATGCATTTCTTAATTAGTGTCAATTTTATGGGTAATATCTGGTGCAATATATGTCACACAAAATGTTTAACTTTGGGTGGGATTTCCAATTTCCACACAAATGACCATGCATCTCCTCTAGTTTAAATATGTGGGGTGGCACTGCCTCGCAATAGATGATAAGTAGACTTCACTGTATACGTTCCATCCTTTGAGGGCCACCATATGCATTTATCGCCTGATCTCTGAAAACTTATCGGTATGGATAAGATAAGCTCGGGTTATTTTTTAGTAAACACACCCCTGACCATGTCCGAATTCCAACTCAAATCATATTCGACCAGAAGGTCATATGCTCTTAGGTCATCCATGCCCTTGAAGCTTGGGCTATTAACAAAGTAATTACTTGGATAAGGCAACCATGTGTCCTTTTAAACTTAGATTTGCTGATTAGAGCCAACTACCCACCTCATGCCGTTCAACATCAAATTTTAAGCTACAACCAAACTCCGCCATGTAAAACTAGGGTTAGAGTCCAACATTGCAGATATGATGTCCCTTTCAAGGAAATATTTAGCTTTGAGGATGCGTGCGAGCAATGATTCTAGGTTATCGTGAAGTCACTAGAGCTGTTTTCCAAGTATTGTAATGTTAAACTCAGATAGATGATGAAAACTAGGTCCCCTCAAATTCCTTCCTGTCACACATTGCCTCCCAAGACTTCTAGTGTAAGTTCCTCCTCCCATCATTCTTCCTCCCCCATCAGAAGGAACACATCATCCTTTGTAACTTCTCAAACAACATCTTGGGAAGTAAGAAAACTCCCATATAAAAAGTTGCAAGGGCTTGAGCTACGGATTTGAGTAGGATTTCCTTGCCGGCTTTGGATAAAAACTTTATATTCTAATTCATGAGCCTCTTATGCAACATCTCCTTCACGAAAGCAAAAATGAATCATCTATTTCTCCCTATCAGAGATAGCAGCCCCAAATTTCTACCATGATCAATCTCCATATGAATACTTAGTATATTATTCAAAGCTGATTTGAGATTTTTTGTGGTATCACTGTTGAAGTATGTATCTGATTTGTGATGGCAAAGCTTTGCTATGTTTCTTCTCAAATGACACGATATTGTTGAAGTCTCCTATAATAGTTCATGGAGGACTGCCATGTTTCCAGACATACTTCGATGAGGAATGCCATAAAAGCCCGTCAATAACTAGTCTGCATCAACCCTCTATGATATTCTTACATCAATGTGGTTATGAGAGTGAGACAGTAGAGTCAGGTCCAACGAGTTATGCCATAACAATGCTAAACCCCCACCTCTCCCAACTCTATCGACCCTGAAGACATTCTCAAAGCCTATATTCTTCCTAACTCATTCCATTTTCTCTTTTACGACTAATGATTCCATAAAAAAACACAATTTATGGCTGAAACTTTCCACTAGCTTCTAAAGAGCTATAACTGCTCGAGGGTTGCTAAGCCCTTGGCTATTCCAACTTATGATTTTCATGGCTTCCAACGAGCTTGAGTTCCAGGCCTCACCGATTTCTCAAGTAAACGTTGGTTGGAGTTCTCTCTATTTCCTCCCTTAGTACCGAAATCTCAAGTAGGGTCTTCCCCCCAGGGAATTGGTGGGGGTTGTTTTTTTACTTTCATCCCAGGTCAGGCTTAAGTCCTCAGCCTCCATCAGTTTGGTTCGGTCCACATATAGGTTTTAGTCCTCATCCTTGATTCGGTCCAACTCGAAAACATAGTTTATGGGATCCACGCGTCTTTGGCGTTGAAATTCCGCTGAGATATTATGGGATTCCCATGAATCTGGGAGATTTGAATGAGGTTGACATTTTGAAATGCTCTCCTTATTTCCTGTGCCTCTCGAGATACTCGCCTTTGATATTAGGAGTCCCCCCCCCCCCCCCGCCCCAAATTTGTTATGTAGTAATCGGCTTGTCGGGATAGGATTCCGTCGGAGATTTGCACGGAGCGACTCATCCCAGCCCTATTGTAGCGGTGGCGTGCTCACATGAATGTGTAGTTTGCAAAACGTATCTGAGTGTCCCAGTCGATCACATAGGAAGCAAAACAGAGGTAGTCGTTCTTACCTAAATACTGTGTACGTGGATTGTTTGTTCCTCATATTAAGTTTCTTCCTCCGAAACAGAGGTTTGCGGACGTCGATTATCACCCGAATTCGTAAGAAACCACTTACAGAAATAAATTATAATACCCTATTATTATAATATCTGAACTTGTAAGAAGCCATTTATAACTAACAAATTACTATTAAAAATTTAATAAATTAATAAAATAATTTGATTGAGATTAAAATAATAACTTATTATTATGAATTTTCTTTTAGAAGGTTAAAAATGAAGATTCAGAAAGCAGGAGTGAAAAATTATACTACCCTATTATTTGATATTTGAACGTTATGCTATAATTATATGTTAATTTTTCATAAATCTAATTCTTAAACTTATAAATTATTTTAATTCATGATTTTTAATCTATTTACAAAAAACAAATTTATAAAAAACAAAAATACTCCAAACGTGTGTTGTGTTCTGTGGGTCGGGACTGGACGGGACAACGTATGTGTACGCTTCATGTAAAGTAGTGGGGGAGAAGCCCATGGAGGTTATGAAACAGAAGTGAACCGTAGAAGAACCTTTTTGGGGTTTCAGTAACGGACTAAACAAATCCAGTGCAGCTCCGGAGTTATTACAGACAAAGCAAACGATTCCAATTCCTCCTTCCCGTTCATAAATCACAACTATGATTCTCTCGCTATAACGTTTTCGTTTTCTCTGCAATGCTGAATTGAATGAGGTAATGTGTTTTCGCTCAATCTTTCAATTGAGATCTCTCGTCTGGTTCTTGTATTTGCTTCCAAGGTTTTCGTCAATTGTCTATCTAGATCCGTGTACTAATGAGTTCGAATTTCGAAATTTTGATCTTATTTTTCTGTTGTCAAGGAAACTTACGATCTCTTGTTAAATTTTGATCTTGTTTTTACTTATCGTTTGATAATTGAGTTCAAACAATATGGACTGTGAAACTTACGATTGGGATTTTAGCTTTTCGGGATATGTGGTTGTATCTAAGGATGTGTGTATGATATAGTAGCTTTTGAGTTCTGTAATTGGAACGTGGAAACAGAGTATTTTATTTTTGGTTATGGTTTATTTTTGGATTAATTTATTTTTAAAGACGGTTTGATTTGTCGTTAATAGATAAGCGGCAACTACTTGTTTGCTTTTGGGGTTAATGGAGATTTTTATTATTAGATTCTAAACTGTTCAACTCTGTGACTTAAACTGCTTGGTAACTGGAAACCCACTCAGACACCTATTTCGTTTCTTATCTTAGGATTGAGTGTCTCAAGTCGAGTCTTCCCATGAAATATCTTAGGGTTAAGGGTTTCCTTACCATGCTTATTTGGAATGCATGTACATTTTAGCTTTTGACACGGTATTGGTGATGGCTAAACTCTCTTACTTGAAAATAACCTACCAATTGAAGTTTTTTGTTTACAATCAGCATAGGTAGACAACAGAATACCCTCTCTAAGTATTTTGCTCTAGAAAGACTTAAGGTGGATTAAAGGACCACCAATGCAATATCTTTTGCAATAAGATAGAAATAAATTTGGAACTGGTTCTTCTCTCTCATCTGTTACTCTTAATTTTTCCTACATTAATAAGTATGAGCTGTGATAAGGTGATTTATTTTTTTTCTGAAATATGTGGTAGGGTTATTTATACTGCATCAGAATTTTAGTTTATCATTTCAATGCAAGATCAATTTGTGATTTGGGGAAAATTCCAAAAATTGCCATAGGTTAAAGTAACTTTTGAGATGTAGGTGGACTCGAGGGGGTGTTACTGTTTGGTCGCTGGCTGTTTGTTTAAAATTTTATTTTTAAAAGGGCAAATGAGAAGCAAAATTTTTTAGAATAACCTTATTTGACTGTTTCTAATGAGTTAATAAGGATAATTTAAGCATTCACCAAATTGCTACTAACCCATCTTAACTCGCAAATACTCGTCAAGTTTATAATCATATACAGGACTGTGTGTTTTATCTGGTTCTTGTCCATGGTTTGTAGTGTATCGTCATATTTTAGATGGAAACTCAAAGGCAATTAGAAAAGCTTAAATTCTCATTCGAATGGCATTGAGTTTTAAAGTTGATTCTTCTGGGATGGTACATTTTCCTTATTGTGCATAAGTTAGACTCCTAAATTGGAAAGTTCTCATTTTAATATTAGAGTATATTGAGAAACACATACGCAGTTAGATGATATAGTATATGGTGGACGATGAACAAAAATAAATAACCTAATGTCTTCTAGATTCGATTCTGATAGTTGCAAATCGATTCCATTGCTCTAATTTTCTTACCAAGAAGAAAAAAAGCATTTGATTCCTTCCCTATTATAATAATTATTCTTATTCTTATTATTATTTGATAGAAAAAAATATTTTTTAGGAAAAAGAGAATAGAAGATTGCTAGAGGATAAGAAATCCTCCTAAAAAAGAGAACAAAAAGAAAAAGAGAAATAGACACATCAATGCAGCAGAACTTCACAATCACAGTTGCAAAATAAAGAAAGAGATACCTCCAAAAAAACAAAAAACATAAGGCTTAGCCCAGAAAGAAGCAAAGAATGTCAACCTATCCCAGAAGGAACTTTTTTTTTTTTTGGGTAAATCCTAAAGGAAAAATTGATGCGAGTAATAATCCTTAGAAAGTCTAGTATTACCCGCCAACCAAAGCACCCAAAGATCAGTGAAGGGAGCACCTCTCTGAAGCACCTTAACTTCCTTCTTCAAACAACCTCCCTTAAGATTCATAGAAAGGAAAACCTCCAAGTGAGGGAAGGATCACCATGAATCTAGGCAGCAAGTAATCTGGGCCAATGTCTCCTGGTCATTGCACATTGCAAAAAAAGATGCAGATAGATTTCAACATTTCTATGAACGATAACACGTATATCTGGAGAAAGAACATGACTGAGTCTGCAAAATTGGATAAGATTGTTGTGTTAAGTCTATCATGAACAACAATCTAAACAAAAGCCTTAAGTTTTGTGGGAATTTTCTCCTCCCAAAAATTGTTATTGAAAACATCATTGTGGCTAGTAGAGTTATAAGTAAGATGGGTAAAGACTTGAAGAGTCCTAGCTCCAAATTTTTTACCGGTTTGTTGAGAGATGGTAAAAGATTCAATGTGATTAAGTAAAGAAATCATATCCTGGGTTTTTGGTCCTTAAGATTCCTGAAAAAGAAGAAATGCCAAGACATATGACCATCAAGGTGGTTAATGAGGTGGCAAATGGGAGCACAGTGGCATTATGAAAGGTGATAAAGGCAAGGAGAACAACTTGCAATGGGAAGATTGCCAATCTGGCAAAAAAAAAAAAACAGAATGCCTAAATAAATTTGCCACTTAAAAACTTGTGGACAAGCTTTTCCCTATCAGGAGAGAACGATGCAGAATTGCGTAAGTTTAAATTACCTAAATAGATTAAAACTTGTAATTTTATTAAATATAGAACTATTATACTTTAGGAGTTTATTATTACAGTCTTAGTAACTTTGAAATTTTATTTTGTTTTAATGTTCAGTTTTCTTATATATAATATTAGTAGTATTTTCTAATTTATTAGTATTAGTATTTCTTGGGCAAATCTTATTTAGTGAAGGTTATTTAGAAAGCAAATATCTTTGTAATTTTACTTTGAGAGGCATAAAATATTATGAGAGTTTCTCAATTTTCTAGCTGTGTGATGTAATCAAACATTCATGTGTAATGCTTAAGACTTATTAAATATGATGCTTGGGAGACTCTAAGCGTGATGTTTAGGTTTTTATTCTAGAACTCTACAGAGGAAAATTAACCTTAATTTATTCTTACATCAGTATGTCAGTGATATCCCCGACTTTCGTTCAAGACTAAATCTTTTTTGGGCAATTTCTAGAATGCAGTCTCCTATGATGACTTCAAAATGTCTTCATCTCTGGTAGGATCACTGTTCATTGTCATCTCTGCTAGGATCTCTCTCAACTTCTTATCTTCTTCTTTAGGGATACCCTCGGTAGCCTTTTAGTTCTTTACCGAGGTTTCTATAAAACGATAGTTTCATAAAGTTGTTCATGTGCTATGTTATTAGTTTTAACATTAATCCTTCTAGTGTTGCCTGTTTTGTGCTCGTTGGTGTCCTTTTAACTTTATACTTTATCTTCTTTTTCTGTGTATATGTCAGTTATGGTCATACCCCTTATCCTCTCGTTTTGGGGTGAGACAACCGGATTGGTTGTAACTTTATCAAAGCTAATATAAAGTAAATTTATTTGGCAGTATCCTGCAACTGTCGCATGGCTATTGTGGCGGATGGTGAAGTTCATGTTCAATTTTTTCAGATATATCATATCTTTGCAGGGGACTGATATTAAAATCCTTAATGGTAAATCCGAAAATCTCCCACCATCCAACTATCTGCTACAGGCCAATAAAACCCTCTGATTTAGAGATTTTGGAGCAAATGCATAGTGATATATTTCCTATAAGGTAGGTAATTTAATGTAGTGTTTTCTTGTTTTGTTTTCTGGAGGTTGCTTATTCTTGTAACTTAATCATTGATCTCTTCAGGTATGAGTCTGAGTTTTTTAAAAGTGTTGTTAATGGACGTGAAATTGTATCCTGGGCTGCTGTTGACCGAAGTCGACCAAATGTTCAGAGTGATGAACTTGTTGGATTTGTTACTGCTCGAATTGTGTTGGCAAAAGAAAGTGAGGTGAGTCCTCTTTTGATTTTGTTGCATTGCATTTGTTTCTGTACTTTGTATCAAAAGGGTTTAATGAGAATGTTGTACTTTCAAATGTATTTAACTGATGTGGTGCCTTCCACAAGGTTCTTCAAACTCACGGACATTTCACTTGGAGTGTGACTTATTTAGATCTTTTGATTGCACCTCTTAGGTAGAATTTGCTGGAGGATTTTGCTTCAAAGTGTCATGTTAAACTAAACTAGAGAGGGAATTACTTCCTTCTTGCAAATCACTTTCAAGCTTTTATGTGCATTTATTTTATAAGGCTAATATGTGGATTTTTTTTTTTCAATATTAGTGCATGTCTTTGACTTTCTAGTATTGACATTAACTTGGCTTAACCTTTTACAGATTGCAGATTTGATTCGATATGATGGATCAACTTCGGATCAAACTCTTGTCTACATTCTGACACTGGGAGTTGTTGAGACATATAGAAACCTTGGGATAGGTAGGACCTCTCTTGTATGGCGTATACTCCCTGAAAGTGTTGTTATTTGAATACTAAATCTTTAGATATAATGTTCCAGCTACTTCACTTATTCACGAGATCATCAAATATGCTTCCAGCATTCCAACATGCCGAGGAGTGTATTTGCATGTAATCTCCTACAACAATCCTGCCATCCTTCTGTACAAGAAAATGTCATTCAAGTGTGTACGAAGGTTACATGGTTTTTATCTGATCAATGGACAGCATTATGATTCCTACTTATTTGTTTACTACGTAAATGGCGGCCGTTCTCCATGCTCACTGCTGTAAGTATAAACTTCCTTTTCTCCTTTGGATGGTTTATTATATGTTGCTTCAGGATGAGAAGATTATTTTCTACTTTTTAGCTTAATTTTGCTCAACCTGCTGGAGCAGCAACACCAGTGCCCAAGAAAACTGTGGAGCTATTTATTGCTGCCTAGTCTACAGTTTATCAAATGTAAATAGGCAATATCATCCTTTGCTTAGCTTATTTTTTGGCTGAGTTAGTGCAACAGGTGTTACATCTAGACCCTGAATAAGAATCGCAGGGTGATGCTAAAATGTAGGAAAACATGTCATATTTTGGTGCTTCGGAGGGTTCTGGGAGCAGCTCAAAGAAGGGCATGAAAATCTAGTCAAAAGGAGGGTGTATGGTTCAATATATCATGGGTGATGCCTGTAAAGATGGGGCCATATATATGTTCCATCTGTTGATGCACGCCATATCTTGTTAAGTAGGTCAGTTTTGTTCAATTGAGATGTTAACCATAGAGATTGAAAATACAGTTACTTCTTCCACAAGGATGATGAACAGATAGAACCTTTTACAAGTGGACAGAGCAGCAAGAGCTGTTGCTTTCCTGAGCCTCACTAATTTGAGAAGATAGCCAATGGGAGTTATCTAGGTATCTTGTGGCAGCAATGTGGAGAATGAGAAAGGGAAGCATCAGTTCACTTAAAATCATTTGTTTACTTCAGCACACTATCCCTGATTATTTTCCTTTCTATTTGGAGCCGGATGGAATTAATTGGCTTCCATGCCTATTTAGATTTGGAGGACAGATGGTTGAAGGTCCCAGGTTCTTATGATAAAATCAAAGAATGGATGGGAGATGTTGAGGTGAAAAGAAAGGTGAGTTTCAAGGTTGGCAGAAAACTGGTGCAATTAAATCCAGGATAAAACAATAGAGCAAGGAAGCATTGGGTGGGAGGAGCAGTGGAAGCATGTCTTGTTTCAGGAGTTGGAGAAACTTGAAAAAGAGGAAGTCAAAAATAGTCTATCATCAGAGGATGAAAATAACATAGGTAATACACATCTTAAATTGGCTAATTTGATACAGATGGAGGAGATTTCTCGGATACAGAAATTGAGAGCTAGACAGGTTCATGAAGGGGACAGAAACAAGAAGTTGTTCTTATAGCATGACAAATCATCACAGAAGACTAAATTACATGGAAGTAGTGAAAATTAATGGTAATTTGGTGAAAGGTAATGAGGATTTGAAGGAAGGGATTATACATTTTTTAGAAAGTTGTACACTGAAGAAGTTTTCTGGAGACTGACTCTAGATGGGCTGGAGTTTAGTCGATTGGCTGAGCAAGAATCAGTCTTGATTGAGAAGGAGTCTCGGAGGAGATCCTGGAAGGCCTCACGAGCTGTGAGGTGATAAGACTTTGGGCTTGAATGGTTCCAACATGGAATTCCTGCAAAAATTTTAGGGATTCTAAACGAGGATATAATTGAGCTCTTCAGAGCATTTTATAATTCCGGTTCTTTCATTAGGAGCCTGAACTCATTTTTTTTTGTGTTTATTCCTAAGGTTGAGGAGGCTTCCAATATCAAGGATTTCAGGTCGATTAGTCTCGTGGAATGTATTTACAAACTTATTGCTAAAATACTTGGAAGAAGAATGGTAAATGTTGTGGGACTGTTTCAACACGTTTTTGTGTGCGGGACATAGATTTTGAATCGAATCCTAATATCAAACGAGGTGGTCGATAAAATTTTGTGCAAGGATGGGAGTGGGGTTCTTTGCAAACTTGACTTGGAGAGGACGTATGACCGTGTTGATTGGAGGCTTTTGCTAGATATGTCAAATAAAATGAGATTTGGTAACTGAGTGGTGTTAATGGGTTAAGACTTGCATCTCTTTTACATCATTTGCTGTTTTAGTGAATGGGGTCCATCAGCACTCTTTACTGCTTCCCGAAGGCTAAAACGAGGTAATCCACTCTCGCAATTGCATTTTATCATAATAATGGAGGCTTGAATATAATGCTTCAGAAGGCTCGGGCCCTTGAATTTTTTAAGGGTCTTAAGGGGGGTGAAGTTGAGAGGGCAGTAGAGGTGACTCACCTTTCCTTTGCTAATGATGCACTTCTTTTTTGTGAGCCAGATATTGAAGCCCTTCCAGGCAATTTTTGGACTCAATATTAACATATCAAAATCAGAGATGATGCAATTGGGCAACAACATGAACATCAACAGCATGGTAGACATTCTGGGATGTAAAAGTGTTAATCTTCCAATCAAATACCTAGGTTTGCTGGGGAAAAGTAAAAGAACTGTTGATCTGGAATCTAGTGAGCACAAGATTTGAGTCTTGATTGGCAGTTGGAAGAGGAATTTACTATCAAAGGGAGGTAGATTAGCTCTTACTAGAAGTACCTTGGCTGGCATTCCTGTTTACTTCATGTATTCTATATCCATGTCCGTTAGTGTGTCCAAGAAGTTTGAGTCCATTCAGTGCAGGTTCCTCTGGGATAATATAGATGAGAGAAAAAAATATCACATTGTAGCATGGAATGTGGTGAAGCAACCAGTTCAATTTGGAAACTTGGGATTGAGATTGATGGTTGATGATAATAAAGCTCTTTAATGGAAATGTGGTGAAGCAACCAGTTCAATTTGGAAACTTGGGATTGAGATTGATGGTTGATGATAATAAAGCTCTTTAATGGAAATGAATGTGGAGGTTTAATAAAAAGGAGGATAGCTTTCGGAGGAGAACAATTTCAACTAAATTTTGCCTGGAGGATGGAGGCTGGTTTACCAGGATGCCGAGTTGGCCATATGGAGTTGGGCTATGGAAGAAGATATGCATGAGAGAGGAGTTCATCAAGTGCATTAAATGGAAGGTAGGGTCAGGGAAGAGAGTGAGGTTTTAGCAGGATGAGTGGGTGGATGGAGAGGTCCTCAAGCACCAATCTTCTATGATTTTTGCTATTGCTCGCAACAAGGAGGCGACAATTAATGAATTCCATTAGAGACCAACTGCAAATGGTGCTTGGATAGCGGATTTCTTAAGGAATCTCAATGATTGAAAATTAGTGAATATGAATCCCTTCTTTAGGTCCTATCTAAGTTAGCTCTCTTGATGTCGATGATATTCTAATCTGGAGCCTTAACTCCAAATTAGAGCAGGACAAGTCTCCAGTCTCCATGGCAAGAGATTTGACCCGTTGATTTGGTCACTTAAGCTGGGATCTAAAACTTTTGTAATAAAATTTTGTTTGTTTTGTATAATTAGAATTGTGATGACATCATACTGTCTGCTGTATGTTGCAGGGAGCTTGTGGCGGTTGTTCTGAGTTGCATGAGAAGTGGTATCAAATTGGTAGCAGCTAGGCTATGGAGGAGAGAAGAGAAAGGGATGAAATGGAGCAAATGCAAGGAAACTCGTTCCCTCGTATCATCAACTGAAAACAAAAGAAACCTCAAAAAGGATTGTAGTGGGTGCGAGTGCGTTTAATCCCACGTATTCTCATAATATGTCACAAAAAACAAACTCTCATCTCTTCTGTTACATGCTAAACCCTAGAAGCAACCCTAGAAGCCATGTAATAGTTAATCTCTTGACTGTAACATAGTGTTCATATTAAAATTATCTTCCTCAAATGGAGTTTGGTAATTTAGCATATTCACCAGATCATATTTACCCTTTTCTGTTTGGGTAATAGAAGTAGATGTTTTTAATTTTTATATATATACACACACACACACATACATATATATATATATATATATATATATAGAAGATGATGATATTTAAGACTATTGTTAACAAAATCTAAAATAATTTTAATATTTCATTAGAGTGAGTTATTATGTTTTCTTTTTGGAAATATGGAGATTAGGTTAGTAATTAAACCCAAAATTCAGGAAACATGTAAAAATACAATCTTTATTTCAACAATAATTTAAGCAACAATTTTTAATGGTGGAGTAAATTCTGAAATTAAACTTAAAAATTCAGAAACTTTCAATCTACCCAATATGAACATTTTAACAAAACAAAAGTACTCTCTTGTACTAATCGTAACCCGTCTTGTACTGGGGAGACGGCAAAGAAAGGAGAGTCCTGACGAAAACGCTTGTTTATATACATAATATAATAATCAGCATCTTGCTATATATATATATACGCACACAATTCTTGGTAAGGCGGCGAATTTTGCCTATTGGTTCGGGAGATATTCCATATTTGTCTGTTTGCAGACGTATAGATCTGCGCTAGAGTATTTAAAGAAAGAAATGTCAATGAGGTTTCGCAAAAATGGAAGGACAAGTATGGCACGAGGAGGAAGTGAAAGCATCAGCTGCTCAGGCATGGAAGCTTTATGGAGGCCTTGAGCTGGCAAAGCTTGCTGAAATCGTTCTCAATAATTTTATTTCTAGGGTTGATCTTTTACATGGTGACGGAGGAGTCGGCACTCTTCTCAAGCTTCATTTTCTCCCAGGTCCATTTTCTTTTTTCTTTTCAATCTTATATTTAATTCAAATTATTATTAACTTAAATCATTTTAATTGTGAGTTACCATACGAAATTCAATAACCCTACGTATCTTTTTAATATGTGTGTGTGTGTGTAGGTAGTATGGGAGAGATTGAGTACTCAGTAGAGAAGTTCACGAAGATCGACAAGGAGAAGTACGTGAAAGAAACAGAGGTGACTGAAGGAGGATATATGCAGATGGGTTGCAGTTTATACAGAGTTCGGTTCGAAATCACAGAGAAAGAAAAAGATTGTTGCATCATCAAATCTACTATTGAGTATAAATTCAAGCCAGAAGCAGCTGTTGATCCCTCAGTCATCTCTATCCAACCATTTCAGCTTCTTGCTCAAGCTGCCAATAATTATCTCATTAACAAATCAATTACCAACCCTAATTAATTAGTTAAATCTATCCTTTAATAAGAAATTTCTTTTTTTTTTTTTTTTTTTTTTATAAAAAAAAACCCTTTTGAGTCTCTTTTACATGTCTATGTCTAGTATAAATGAATGAAGATTACGTATTTGTATTCTTACGTTGTGAAAGTACCATTCGAACATACACACGATATTTTTGAATTACGACAATGGAATTAAAAGATTATTTTAAAAACATTTCAATTTTTTTATTTAAAGATTATTATTGAAAAGAGAAAAAAGATGTGTGTGTGTGTGTGTATGTGTGTATGTATTATATATATATAACTACAAAAATCTAGAAACGTAAACATTGCCCAACCTTCCAGTTTCACACTGCCCATAAAAAAATCTCTACATGGTTTTCATTCACCTTACAGCAAAGTCCAACAAGAAGAAGTTCTAGGGTTCCAAATAGCAGGAAGCAAGAACTTCTTATTCCTATTTCCATGAGCATTAAATGCTCCACCAGTTCTCGGGTCGACCCTAACAGTACCCGTAAACCCAGGAAACGCACCACTCCCAAAAGTACCAAGACAAGCGGTTCCAGCCTCCACCAACTCAGTCGAGAACGGCACGTCAACGTAAAACCCATTAAGATTCGGGTTGGTAACCAAATTCGCCAACCCTGTTGCGAGCTGTATAACCATGGCGTCTGCTCCAACATCTCCATTGGGTGGCTGGTATGTTACACCTTGAGGTCCCCATTCTTGTCTGTGAAATGGCCACGCACATAATCCAGGACACTCTGTTTCTGGGTTCCCCACCATTACATACTGGTTCCCACCTGCCATTTTCACCATCATATTAAATATTAATCATATATATATATATGTGTTGAAGTAGGAGTTTTTATTACCGGAGAGGCCATGTTGCTGGCAAGTGGCTCGGCAGAATCCTTGAACGGTAACATCTCTGGCGGTGAATATAACAGCGACAATATCAGGTTTTCCGCCGGTGGCTTTTTGAACCAGACGAGGAACATAATCATTAGTAATAACCTTTCCAAATTCCCATGAAACATCTGTGGTGCTCTTCACAACACTGACTCGGATCCTGGGTTTGAACCCAGTTACAGGAACCGGACCGACACTAGTGGCGGCTCCGGTGGTCTGGTAGCTCTCCAGAATTCGCCACCATGAGCTGACCTTGGGCTCCAAACCTTCCCTCCCATCGCTGTTAAGCGACTTAATGAACTGTCTGACGACATTCTTTTGTCGGCGACCGAACTGGCCGTACCAGAGAAGAGCTAGCTTGAGGTGGCCCCTGACGACAGGACCGCCATGGTGGGTGAGCTTTTTGTTACTGGGAGGGCGTGGTCTCTTGGCGAGAGATAGAGGGGAGAGGATGAGGAGGAGAAAGAAGGTGAAAGCAAGAGCTCGATGTGGGGCGGAAGATGCCATTGATACTAGCTTCTGCAACAATTTATTTTTACTTTTATTTATTTATTTATTTGAATCTAGCTTCTCCCACCGATTATACAATTAGTTGATGGGTATTTTTATAGGCAGTTTCTAGGGTTTGCATGGAGAAGAAGATGGTGTGGTAAGGTTGACCTTCCCCACAAGTCAAACTGGTTTTTTGGGGTTATACCCCGGAATTTTGGTTACCCATGATTGTTTTAGCCAAGAGTTTTTAGATATTGAACAACTCAACAGCATCAAGTTTACCTATTTCCATGGGTGTCTGTCTAAATATATATGTATATGTATATGTATATGTATATGTAAGTATGTGTGTATTACAAGGACAAATGACAAAACATAAGACCTTTAGAATTCCATATAGAAGTGGAAGAATACATATTTCATATTATATCGATTTTGTTAGAATTTAAAATACTATTATTTTATTCTATAAAACTTCCACGTGAGTTGATTGTCTGACAAAAACAGTATTCAAATAAATCTTGATTTTAAATTATTATTATTTAATTCTAATATAAATTAATTTATAATATCTATATTTACTTTTTTATTTAATCTTTTTAAAAATCAAAAGTAATTTTTATTTTTTACTTTTTGACGACAAACGCAAATTAAAAAATCTTTACAAACCTGTGGTTCTAAATAATTTCTTTTATTTATATTTATAAATATATATATATATATATATATATGTATACACACACACACACACACACAAATTCAGATAAATAAATATATATTTATAATAATAATAAAAAAACAAAAACCCAATGGTACCATTTCGATCAGATAGAGCAGCCAGCGAGGCGCATAACGGATAATAAATAATAATAGAAAAAACCAGCACAAGAATAAAAATACCAAATCCCCGAACGACCTTTTCCTTCTCCTTCCTCAATCTGAAACTATTATCTGATTCTGCATATCTTTGATCTTTTCTACTTCAATTTCTCTAAATTCACTCTCTCCCATTCTGGAATTTCTCTCTCTGCTGCTCTTCACTTATCCAATCAAGCATGTAGACGCTGGTTCAATTACCATATCGGATGGAAGGCAATCATAAGGTACCCAAATTCCACCCTACTTCTCTTTCTCCCTTGCTCTTTTCCTTCGTAGCTGCTCAATCAATTTGTTTATTTGTTGTTTTCTTGCTACGTCTCATCTCTGCATGTGTACTTTATGTTAAATACTTGTTTGGGAGCTGAGAAAGGGTAAGTGAAGATGGGAAGGGTCGAGGATAAGAGTTGACATGATGTGGAACCCTTTGAAATAAAGCTTTTGGAGTACTGTGGGATTAACGCGCCGTGTGAATTCAGGTGCTAAGTAGCATAAAAACGTAAAATAGAACTAATTCAAACAAAAGGTTAGAAGATTATGGAGAGAAAAAAAAAAAAATGCTGTGAATATTTAGCTACACTTGTGGTTCGTCGTCAAAAATGTCCTTATTTATGGAACGTTTGGTATAGTTTGAATGGATGCATATCTAATCCATGTCTGTTAAACTACAATAACTGTATGGGAATTGCCATCACCTTTTACAGTTCCCTTGCTCTGTCTTTCCGCATGAGATAATTCAAAATTCTAATTCAAAATTATATGCAGGATCATGCCGTCTTACATGTACCCTTAATGATAATGATTATCATTACTAGAGATAAATTTAAATAGAAATCAAAATTTTGTGTCTTTGCTCATTAAATACATGGATAAACATATTTATGGTGTTTTTTGCAAAATTGTTTTTATTTATATTTGGTTACTGTACAAACACGCATAAGCATGTACATTTTCATGAATAATACATGTATAAACATTTAGAAATTTAGGGAATGAAAACTAGTTAATGTTTTTATATGCCAAATGAAGCTTAATTTCTGCAGAAAGGCTAATTATAAATATAGGTTTCAGAAAATTCTTTAGGAAACTCATTTAATTTTCGTAATAAGCAGTCAAAAATCATAACAAGTTGTTGCTGAGAGTTTCTAAATCATTTATCATCTACTAGTTATGTTTCTATACATGAGATGTAAGCAAACAGTTGAGCAGTGAAGCTCTCATGCTAAACCTTGTGTATGTCTCAAAGTTGAACTTTTTTGCAGTATCAGCCTATTGAATTTTAATTTATTTACCTTAGTAAGATCCCTTACTACACCACTTTACCTTTAGGCTGTCATTTTAATTAAGAAAAATGCCTTTAGGCCAATATTGTAATATACAATATCCTTGACATTTTTTTTTTTTTTTTTTTCCTGAAATAACATATACAATATCCCTGACTTGTCTCAACTTATTTATTGATGCCAGACCAACCTTCTAATGCCTTACAGATGCTTTTCTGCACCAGTGTACCTGCTGCCCAATATTGTCATTCACAATATGCCATTAACTTCATTGTCTCAACTTGTCATTAATTGATCCAAACAAACATTCTTATGAATTATGCTCATATACATTTTTTCTTTTCTTCTGTAACCGCATTTCTACCACTACCTCCTAATTTGAATCACTTCAAGAAAGCACATGAAGTAAAATTTATAGGCTATTTTAGGAACTTTACTTCGTTTTTTCATAGGAAAGGAACAATACTTTCTCTCCATCATAACCTTAGGTGTATTCAGTTAGGGTCTGAAGTTTTCTAATGTGAATTATTCGTAGATACGCATGATGCTAATCTATTATCTGGTGTTATTTGCTTCTTAAGATTTTGTTTTTTGGAAAGCTGTTTTTCTTTTGCAGCCTTGAACTTATCATGATTGGTTGTCACTTTCACTAAATGCAATTGACTGTATTGAGGATTCTGATTCACTAAGCATGCTTGTTCTACCTTGATCAGTAGTATTATGCCATTACATCTACCAGTCCAACTTTAAGATGCCATTCAATTTGATTAATTAAATAAATATTACTTTGACTAAAATGACAAAGACGCATTTATTTTTAGAAGACACCAAAATACTCACTTTGAGAAAGCAACGGATAATTAAAATTCCTATAATTCAGAGATGCACACAACTAAAAGTTTAAGATACCACTAATTTAGCAATCTAGACAAATCCTAGAAGGACTTGGACATAATAAAACATCACTATCAAGCAACTACAATTTTTTGTATAAGGACATTTCTTTTGAACTCGATGTCTTAATGATGCTTATAAAATTTCTTCTGAGAGCTATCAAATCAAGTTTAAAAGGCTACTTAACTTCGCTGTTAAACTAGATTCTGTTGTCAATTGATGCTCTAATCTTATTCTCTTTCTCTATTTGTAATTCTCTGGTGAACATTTTTTTCTCCCTTTTCTGATGGAATAGAGTGTTCAGTTGAATTCGTTGGTATTTAGTGCAATATCATACTCATTTTCAGGCCTTCTGACTTCTTCATGGTTTGGATGTCACCTCGACGTGCATCTTCTACCTTGACATAAATTGGCCAGTATTTCTGTATAATTTGTCAACTGTATCCTGCAGTTCACTTGATTATATAAGTTTTAAAGCTAAGTAATGATTAAAGCATGGTAAATAGCTCTTTCAGATTTTTATTTTTTCTTTTTTGCCCTTGGAAAACCTTGGAATGCTTTTTGTTTCATAATTATTTTACTGTTTTCCTTTCATAAATTATTTCAAATGATTCTTTTTAGGAGAAATATTTCTTTTTTAATTTTCTTTTGCAATAAAGTTAGGAATTACTTGAAGAAGACTGAAATCATGCTGTTTTATCCTTTTCTTGTTCTGAGCAGCAGCAGTTCATATTCTCTCTCTCTCTCTCTGTGTTGGGGGGTGTGTGGAGTGTTCGATTGGTGACTGGGATTCATATGATTATATATCTCATCTATGCACGTGAATAGGCATTGAAATCACAAATAATGAGATGGATAAGAGAATTGAGTGTTTTTAGAATATTGGATGTGTACCTCAAGTTCGTTATATGATGGGATAATTTGCAGATAATTGATTCTTCTAAGCACCAACCTTATCTACTCTTTTCCTGACATGCGTTCTGGAGAGTTCTCTACTTTCATCTCAAGCTATGATGCAGTTGATATTGAGTGCTGAATATTCTGCTTAAATATCAACATAATACTGCTAGTGACAGTGGTGCTTCCTTATGTGTGATTATGCAAAAGGGAAGAATCCTCCCTTTTAATTTTGCCACACAGAGAAGTTTTGTCACAGGAAATTTTTCTTTTCTTAAAAAGATTAAATGACTAGTTGTTCTCATTTAATCTTTTTGCAATCTTCATTTTCTGCTATCAACGCAAAATAACAGAAGTATGACTACTATGTCCACAACTTTAAATGACATAATCTGCATGATTCTTATTCATGAAGTCCGACTCCCAATCACGTCTGCTTGATTTTTATTCATGAGGTTCATTGTTAGTCTACTTTGATGTATATCTGATGAGCAACTTCCCCTCTTTTCAAGGATTATTACAAAGTGTTGGAGGTTGATTATGATGCAAGTGATGAGAAGATAAGAGTGAATTATCGGAAGCTTGCACTGGTTAGTGACCCATTTTTCCTTAGAAGCTTCTTTGATGGGCTTTGACCTTACTTTATTGAAATAATTCTGTACAAAATAAGATTGGAGTTGATCGAGCATGTCTTCTGATATTGCTGCAATATTCATAGAAGTGGCATCCTGATAAACACAAGGGCGATAGAGCTGTAACTGCCAAATTCCAAGAGATTAATGAAGCTTACAGTGGTAATTTTGTCCCCCATCCCTTAGCCATTCTTTTGGTAATTCTATTTGCTGGTTAGCCAAGAATCCCAATCTTCATGTTATACAACATATTGCTTTGCATCAACTGAAGCAGTTTAGTTGGTGATCCACTTGAGCGATCTTTAGAATTCAGTTTATTCTTTCATCTAGAGTTTTTTCTAAGGCATAGAGTGAGAAGTAACGTACTTCAGATAATCTAAGTAAAATCACTTTAAGTTTTCATGACTGACATCCTTTGGTGTTAAAAATATGCATCTGCAACTGGTCTTCTGCAAGTAAATTACTGGTATTTTAATTAGTTAGCCACTGTTTTAGCTTCTGATATCTGCTTCTATTGAATCTACTTTAGAAAGCACATCCGTTTGGTATACCAAGATGATTTCACATTATACTTTTGGTAAGTTGTTTTAAATCACCATCCTTCTTATTGTGCAAAAGCAGAGAAATATGTCATTTGTGCACTTTTTAAATTTGTTAAGGGGAGGAATCCCAGTGATAAGTGGAAGTTGAACCCTTCAATGTGAGTTCATCCACTTTCAGTGGAGGGCATTAACCACAAAGGCAAGGACAGCCCTGTGGTTGTTCTGTAGTTGTTATTTAAGTACTTTATACAATCAGGTAATTTATATATATATATAATATAATTTGATGATTATATGTATGTTATATGAATATAAATGTATATATGTACAAATTATAGCTGTTTCGTACATAATATAGATTAGTTTTATCTGATGGAAATTTCCTCATGTCTCGTTACCATTTTCATTGGCAGTATTGAGTGATCCTGCTAAATGCTTTGGATATGATCTAGCTAATACATATATATGTATATATATATATTTATATAAATTATAAACTGTCCTGTACATAATATAGATTAGTTTCCTCTGATGGAAAATTTCTCATGTCTTTTTACTGTTTTCATTGGCAGTATTGAGTGATCCTACTAAACGCTTTGAATATGATCTAACTGGTATTTATGAGATTGATAAATATACTTTGCGGGTAAGAAAATTTGTGTTGTTACCTGTTCTAGAATATTTTTGATAATTTATTGTGCTGTATCCCAAAACATTGATATACTATTCCACTGCTACAGGAATACCTGGCCAGATTTAAGGGAATGATACTTACATGCAATGGCCTTGGTATTAGTCATACATCAATATGGTAATTTTTCTGAGACTTAATTGGATGGAGGTTGACTGTGTTCAGGATCCATGTTTGTTTGTTGAATAACATGGATCTCAGTTATTCCCTTGCTCTCTTTTTTCATGTCCTTTTTTCTTTCTTTCATGGGAGTATGAGGGATGTAAAGTGGAAGCGAGTGCATGTATGTGTTTGTGTTTTTTCTCTCTTTTCGATGCAAGTATATGTTAATGAGTTCTTCTGTTATCTATTGACATGAACAAGTAGAGAGATTTATCCGCACTCTACTTCCTCATATCTTTGCCTTGCTTCATCTCACATTGGTTATCTAGAGAACCAGTTTTATCTCCACTTAAGCAGATACTGTTTGTTGGCAGTTTACATCCATTAGAATGCATCTTTTTTATTTGTTTTGCTTATTTTGGTTGCTTTTCCCTTGCTCAAATGTAAACCTATTAATAAGTATGGGATTTTGGATAATTCATCTGTAAAGGATTGTGAGCTTTTATGCTCTTTGGATTTCTGAAGATGACAATTGCCAGCATTATATTAAATTAGGTTATAATCACTTCATCAATGGCTTATTTAGTACACGCAGCTGCAGTAAATAAGTGGCACAGAAGAATCGCAGAAATATTTTAGATTAGGTTTTAATCACTTCATTAACGGTGTAATGGTACACACAGCTGCAATAAACAAGTGGCACAAAAGAATCTCAGAAATAAAGTGAAGCCTATATGTTCTCCAGTCTATTTTCTTGTACCAGTTTGAACTTCTTCAAGCTGTTGGTTTTTCTCTTAAGGGTGTCAAAATAAGCTCGTACATGAACCTTATTCCCACAAAAAGGGTTACAATTTTTTTTTTGAAATAACACAAAAAGAGTTACAATTCTAACTCCTATGTGATAATGTTACAGGTGAAGTGTATTCACCCAGAAAAAGTTTCAAGACTACGATAAAAATTTTGCATGAAATTAGGAAGTGAAAAAAATAAACCTAAACACCATGTATAAATCCTTGGAATAAGTGGTACTTGATGAAGTTTTGACATTTCTTCTTCACTTGTTTTTCTTTTTTATCTTCTCTTCAGCATTCAAAGTTATTTCAGGAGTGATTCGATTAGAATCTAAGCCTTCTGATAGTTTGACAATCTAGTAAATTGATTACGCTTATCTTGACTTTTGAATATCTTGACAGCACGTTTAGATTACAGTAACTCCATGATACTGAAATCTTGGAAGCTATATTCAGTAACTTGCCTAGGATTTATGATGAACATTGCAAAGCCTGATAAGAAAATCACATTCATGTGTATGGAAGATAGCCATCAAAAATCAATTTGCTGATCCGAATTCTCTGGCAAATTTGTGTCTAATTGACCACATGTAATTTTCTCATACTTAGAATTTAGCATTATGAAAATATGTTCCCATTAATCTTTATGCTATTCTAAGAGTGAAAATCTTATCAACAACCTTGCGTTCGCACATTATTTAGCAGTCAGAATTTGCTCCAAATGTTTATCCCACTCTGCTAATGACTGGACAAAAGCTCAAATATAAGAGTTCAAGTAAAGAAAACTTCTGTAGTTACGAGCTGTTCAGTGCATTCTTTTGAATTTCTTTGTGCACTTGGCTTTAGCATCTTTATGGAGGATTCTGCTGTCCGGTCATCTGGCTAAAGTGGTTTTTTCTTTAGTATCTTCAACTCTATGCTTCATTCTTTTTCAAATTACACACACACACACGCGTATATACATTCACAAGGCCAGGGTGCTACCCCTGTACAGAAAATCTACAATTGCAGCAAATTTGCTGAAACCTCTATGAGATTCCCCAACTCTTCTCCCAAAAAATCAAGGGTAGATTCTTAATCAAAACAAGGAGGGTCTAGAACCAGATAGTCCTCTTCCTATGAAAAGCAGAAGAAACACCTTCAGAAACACATCTGTTTCCACTGAATTTGCTAGTAAATCAGAAATTAGCTAGATGCCTAGTAAATCAGAAATTAGCTAGATGCAACGTGAGAAACTATATCCTTTAGTTCTTGACTCTCCTACCTGCGCAAACCTGTAACTCAGAAGCCACTCACATGATCGCCCCTGATTTATAACAGCCAAGGAGGCTAAAAAGCAGAATTCCAAAGTTTTCTAGTTGCTCGCACAAGAATGAAATTCTACACTTCTGGTTGTTGCAAAAGTTGAGCAGGAAAATGAGGAAAATGGAAGGGTCAGGTTGACAAGTATTGTTCTTAAGACAGCAGGCTAAACATTGCCTCTTATTCATTTTTCTCTCACAACAAAAGATGATACAAGATATGGGGAATATGGTTTTCTGCAAGAAAGTGAAAATTACTTTGTTCATGTTTGTCATTTCCTGTTAATCATATGAGCCTAATGGCCACCAGAACCTCATTGTTCTAGGATTCTGCTTGCTATAAGTCCCATGCTTTGCTTGTCTTGCAATTATGAATAATCTTGGCAGAAATTATTTGTAATGGTGGGAAGTTAACGTTTTTGTAACTTGTAAACTTGATCAATGCAGGACACAGCAATTGACAGAAACCGAGCTAGGGATGAGCAAGGTTGGTCTGATCATTTCTTACTGTGTTTTTGGCATTCTTAGCTTCATGATTGTAATGTTTCTCCTTTGAATTTTTAAACAGGATACTCTATGAATTGAGCCAGAAGCGTGGATAATATACCAGCATTGAATAGTCAAATTGAAAGGTGGGAGATTGTTCTTGTCCTATTTGTAATCTTTTACATTATAGATTTATCATCATGGAATAGGACATGAAACATCTTTTTCTTTTTCTTTTTTTTTTTTCCTTTTTGCCTGGCGAAATTCATAAAACTCTCACGAGGATTATGAGATTTATTCTTTTGTAGGCTTTTGATGAATTGAGATTTGTCTCACAGCAATTTTTTATTTTTAACTTTAGAAATTGAAGCTTTTGTAGAAAAAATATGGTTAAACGGACGGTTATGTTCAACATAATTTAGAAACTTGTCCATATATCATGAGTGCATAATTTTCTTGATGGATCATATAAATGCATCATTAAATCACGGCAAAAAACTCTTAAGGAATTCAGATGATATAGGCAATTTAATATCATGTATGAAGATGTCACATGATTTTTTTTAATCATATGAATCTTTTAGTTTGAAACAAATTAAGTACCATTGGATGCAAAGATCGGGAAAAAAAAAAACCCTTTAAGGAAGTAATGGCTTGGGTCGTGTATGAACGGCCAATCTCCGGTAGAATAGAAGGTTCCATCGGAACAATTATTTATTTCAAAGTACCTCTTGTCTCTCTTTTTTCAAAGGAATTGTGAGGAGAAATGGCAAAACGATATTGGAACATCAATTCAGAAGAGATGATGGAAGCAGGAGGAGTTCGTTTTGGTCGCGGTACTAGAAAATGGAATCCTAGAACGGCACCTTATATTTCTGCAAAGCATGAAGTTATTTCATATTACAAATCCGACTCCGAACTTTAAAAGTAAGATCTCTTAAAGATTTTTTGGAGTTTTTCGTATTATTTTTCCTTTTTTTCTTGGCAGAGCTTTAGATTATTAGGTCGAAACATGAAACAAAATAGATCGAGGCAACAACATCGGATTGCTGTGGAAAAGAATACTTTTCCATTGTTGAAAGTATAGTCAGCTATATACAAAGTAAATAATCTATATTTTATAATCAATTATTTTCAGAGTTAAATATTTATTTTGCTCAAACAATTTAAACTTTGTAAAGTTGATGGTATAAGTTCACCTAATTTTTAGAAGTTGGTAATTATGGGTTCTTGGTAAAAATAAATTTACCTAATTTAAAAATGATAAAAAGGTAAACAAGAATATTCCATATCTTACTTAATGTAGTTGTATGATGTTTGATATTTATTAATGTTTAATTTAATGATTATTTTTATTAGTCATATTACCAATTCATGTACCACAAGTAATTGCTTTTAATTTACTGTATATTATTCCTGTTCAATCAATAAATTAATTAGGAATAGAACTATATCAAAAATTTATAATTGATTAAAATAAATGAAATATATAAGGAAAACATAGAATAATTAGTAAGCTAATAAATATATTTACATAACATAAAACAACAATACTATATTTTAAAACAAAAGTTAATTTTTTTAAAAAAAATAATATAAATTAAAATGGAAAACTCTAAAGAGAGAATCGAGTTTTGGAGTTAGCACACCCTCGTGGGACTACAACTATTTGTTTAAGTCATTATAGTATGCGTGTCGCTCGGAACATAAAGGGTACAATAATTTATTAATGATAGTTTGTTTGGAGTTCTAAATTCAAAGATGACAACTAATTACGAGAATTATACTTAACATCTTATAATACAAAAATAACAATAACAGCGCACTACATTTATCTATATTTTGAAAATACATTTCTTTTTAAAAAATCATTCTTAACTTTATATCTACATTAAAAAAAAAAGGTAAAAAAAAATTAGAAAAAGAATAAATCATATAAATTAAGAGGATTCATCCTAAAATCTCTCTATTTCTAAGCTGTATTTTATCAATATTAATACTTTTTTAACAAATAGAAAACTAGATAGTATATTCTTTTATTGGTAGATTGAAGGATTAGAATAATTATTGCTTTATGTAAAGAAACTTAACTGGGTAGGGTAGAGAGCATTTAATACTCATTAATTTTTTCTTTTGTGTATTTATTTGATGGAACCTTGGGAATATATATACAAACAGGGAAAATGAAAAAGGGATGAGAGCGGTCTCTGGAAACGTCAGAGACCACCAGCTGTCTCCAACCTTTAAATAGAAAAAGAAAATTTGGACCCTTTATTTTAGGGTTTTGATATGGGCGGTCCACCTGTCCATTTTTTCAGCCTTCCCATTTTTCCTTGATTCTTTTCACCCGCTCCTCAAGATGAAGTTAGTTTGCTTTCGGTTCTTCGAGTTCCTCATTATCTCTTCTTTGACTCTTTGAACTCTCTTGTTGTAGATGCTTCATCTTGAACAGAAGTTGATAATGTGCTGAAGTCCCTAAGGGTTTTATGAGCAAATCGGCGAGCTGTTCCCTCGAGGTGACGTGTTTCGCTTCAACGAAGCCCTTTTGAACCTGGTTGTGAACTATGTGGCAGTCGATGTCGAGGTGTTTTGTTCATTCGTGAAAAATCGAATTTGCTGCGATATACTCGACGGATTTGTTGTCACAGTTTAATGTTACGGGTAAGTGGGGTGTTATTTGAAAGTCTCAAAGTATATAGATTATCCACTGAACTTCACATACCCTGGATAACATACTTCTGTACTCAGCCTCTACGGAAGACTTACTTACCGTAGTTTGTTCCTTTGTTTTCCAGGAGATCAGTGCAGGCCCAAGGAAAATGCAGAAACCCATGAGTGATTTGCGGGTTATCGGACACGATGCCCAGTCCAAATCACAAAAAGCTTGAACTTTAAAGTCATTCTTTCTCGGAAAAAAGATGTCTTACTCCAGATATTGCTTTAGGTACCTAACAACATGTAGTTCGGCATCGAGGTGCAGCTATCTGGGTTGTTGCATGAACTGACTGAGGTGTTGACTGGAGTACGTTATGTCGAGTTTGGTGAAGTTGAGGTAAAGAAAACGGCCGATTAGACATCTATGTCTCTCCAGATCTGGTAAAATCTCTCATTCTTTTGTATTTAGTTTTAGTCCGAAAGGTAGGGGAAAGTGGCTTCCTCTTGCATCCTCTAGCTATTTCGACTCCAAGGAAATACCTTATTTAGTCGAGGTTCTTGACTGTGAAGGCTTCATTCATGGCACTTTTGACTTCGCAAATCTCTTCATCATTAGGACCTGTGACAAGTAAGTCATCCACATATACCACAACTGTAACGTAGTTTCCTTTTGTTCCTTTTGTGAATAGATAGTGGTCAGCTTCTGACTTGGTGACGCCGATAGATTGGAGCTTTGAGGTGGGCTCCTTATTCAACTGGCGACCTGCTTATTTTAGGCCATACAAGTTTTTGGTTAGATGGCAGACTTGTCTTTTACTAGCCTTGAAGTAGCCCTCTGGAGGTTTTAAATATAGTTTCTTTTCCACAAACCCATGTAGATATGCATTATTGATGTCTAACTGGTATACTGGCTAGTCGCTTGCGGCTGCCATGGCTAAAAGTAGTCGAACCGTGACCATTTTGGCCACTAGTGAGAAGCTATCATGATAGTTTATGTCAAACTCCTTGTTGTAACTTTTAGCTACGAGTCTTGCTTTGTATTTATCAACTGATCCATCGGCATTGTATTTTATTTTGTACACCCATTTTGAGTCGATTACTTTCTTCCTTTTTGGTAGTGCAGTTAGTTCCCATGTTCTATTTTCTTTTAATGCGAACAGTTCGACTTACATGGTCTCAACCCACTTGTTGTCCCCTTTAGCATCCCTGTATGAAATTGGTTCTTTAGTAATAGACACTTGTGCAATAAAATTAACATAGCTATGGTTGTATGTAGGTGAGGTAGACATGAAGAAGGGAAGCTCATACATGGGTTGTTCAGTGGTATAGGCGACAAAGTCTTCCATCCAGGCGGGCTTATTTCTCACCCTGATGCTCCTTCTTACTTCAGACTCTTGGGGAATGATGGTTGGTAAGAGAATTTCTTCTCTTCTTTGTGGCCGGTTTTCGGGTGTGTTTATTGTGTCGTCCCTTGGTATTGGCAGTGGTGTGTCATGGTAATCTGCTTTAGGATGTTCTGTTTCGTATAGAAAAATATGTTCATGAAATATGACATCCCTTGACAAAACCGTTTTTCTATTTAGTATATCATATAATTTATAAGCCTTTGCATCGGGTGCATACTCTAAGAAAACACATTTCAAAGCCCTAGGTTCAAACTTGTCTTTTTAAGGGATGACATTTGTAGCAAAACATAGACAACCGAAGGTTTTTAGGTTTGAATAATCCGGCTATTTTTTGTACAGAATTTCATAAGGAGTTTTTCATTTTAAAACAGAGCTTGACAAAACGTTTATTATGTGTGTGCCTGTGAGTATGGCTTCATCCCAAAAACTTTTGGGTAGTTTTGATTCAAACATCAATGCCCTAGCAATTTGTAATAGGTGCTTATGTTTTCTCTTCACCACCCCATTCTGCTGTGGTGTGTATGTACAGGTTTTTTGATGCATGATTCCCTTTTCTTGAAAACTAATTTTGCATGAAGCGTTTATGAACTCAGTGTCGTTGTCTGTCCTAATTATTTTGATTGTTTTCTGACATTGATTTTGTATTAGATTATAAAAATATTTCAAGATATTTGGTTCACTCGTTTTCTCTTTTAATAAATAAGTCAAAGTGACTCTTGAGAAATCATCAATTATAGTTAAAAAATAAAGTGCACTGGAGGTACAATTAACTGGGTATGGTCCCCAAAAGTCAACATGTATTAAACTAAAAATATTACTGGTATTGATGAAACTTTTAGAAAAAGATAAGCACTGTTGTTTTGCCAATGGGCATATTTCACAATCATGTAGAGCTGCATTGCCTGGTAATTTTAGACTGGGAATGTGGATCAACTTTTTTGTGGATTGGCTGAGTCTTTTGTGCCATAGTTATAGGTTGTTTTCTTAGGTGTGGCTGATATATACTTTGTTAGGGTCAATGTCTTCACTCAGGGTGTACAGGCTCTTCATTATTGTTCCCTTCCTCAATATTTTGTTAGTTGTCAAATCTTGCACAAAACAATAGTTGGGATAAAAGGAAATGTAGGTATTTGTAGCTTGGGTTAGTTTTCTGATAGAAATAAGGTTACAAGTGAATTTTGGTATATAAAGAACATCCTGTAGAATTAAGTTGTCATACAGCTTTATAGTTCCTTTATGGGTTGAATGACTCGTGGTTCCGTCTGTTAATGAGACAGGCACTGCAGGTTCTAGTTTTACGAGTTTTGAAAGCATTTTGAAATCATGGCATATGTGTGATGTGACACCTGTGTCTATTATCTAAGTTCCTATGTCATTAAAGGTATGTAAAAAATAGCATTTAAATTGCTTACCAGGGGGGCCAGAGTAGCCCACGCACCATGTCGATTCTGCTGTGTTTGCTTCTTGATTCTTCAAGTACTTGTTGATCTCTTGTTGTATGAGTGTGGTCATTTATGTGCCCCAGTTTGTGTTGAATACTTCTGTTTTGGTGTTATCAGAGGCATTGTTTGCCACTACATTAGCCTTCTCTTTGTTCCTTGTCCCTTTGAGTTCTGTAAACCATTCTGGATAGTCGTGGAGCTTGAAGCATGTGTCCTTTGTGTGCCTTGTGTTTTTGCAGTAAATGCATGCCTTGCTGTCCTTTTCCTTTTTTCAATTTGAAAATTTTGGATTGTCTTTCAGGTTGGTGTAAAATGCAATAAGCATCCCCTCAAATGAATTACTAATATGTATTTCCCTCTGTTTTTCAACACTAAATACCATGGAATAAGCTCTATTCACTCTAGGTAAGGGTTCTATGATTAATATTTGGTTTCTAACATGGTCGTATGAGTAATTAAGACCCATTAAAAATTGGATTAAGTTATCAGTATTGTCTATTTCACTGTGTTGTGTTGCAGCATGGCAGGTGCAAGCAGGGAAGGGCCTTAGGTGTGTTAACTCATCCCACAGCCTTTTGAGTTTTGTATAATAGGCTGTGACATAAAGGTTAGATTGCGTGATAGAACTTATTTTGCGTTTTAGTTGATACAACAAAGGTCCGTTACTTTCACCATTTCTTTCTTTTATTTCATCCCAAAGGTTTTTTGTTGATGTGGTGAACAGGAAGGCGCTAACAAGCTCTTTGTTCATCGAGTTCAGAATCTAAGACACCACCATGTTGTCTGTTTTGTGCCATTGTTCATATTCTGCTGCATCGGGTTCGGGTTTTTTGCATCTATCGTCGACGAGGGCGAGCTTATCCTTAGCTCTCAATGCGATCACCATGGCTCGGCTCCATGACAAGTAGTTGGATCCATCAAGTGTGGTTGTGATGAGTTGCATTCCAGGCTGGTTTGAGCTTAGGAGTGTCAACACATCTGTATTAGGGTTTGCCATTAAACAGTAGGGTAATATTGTAATGTAGAAATCAGGAGAATCAGTGCTTATTACAAGCACTGCTCTGATACCATGTAAAGAAACTTAACCGAGTAGAGTAGAGAACATTTAATGCTCATTAATTTTTTCAGTTGTATATTTATTTGATGGAACCATGGGAATATAAATATATACATACAGGGAAAATGAAAGAGGATGAGGGCGATCTCTGAAAACGTCAGAGACTGCCAGCTTTCTCCAACCTTTAAAGAGAAAAAGAAAATCTGAACCCTTCATTTTAGGGTTTTGATATAAACAGTGGACTATCCAATTTTGTAAGCATTCCCATTTTCCTTTGATTCTTTTCACTTTCTAATTTGACCCTTTTAGCATTAATTACTAGTTGATCAATTTTATTGTTAATGCAACCATTGTATTTGCAAAAATATTATATTTTTTGGTATATCATTATGAATGGTATTAATCTTTTTTATGGGTATCCCTAATTCTCTCACCCCCACCCCCCCATATGATTTGGTGAAATAAACACAAAAAAATAAAGGTTATGGTATACCACTTTTGAATTGAAGTGGCTGGCCACCTTCTTACATTTATATTGTTGTAGTGCTATTAAATTCCAAGAAAAATATTAACAGAAAACAAAAAATTAAATAAATTACAACTGCATACTGCATTCTGTAAATAGACAAAAGAATATATATATATATATATTTGTTTGGTTAAAAAAAAAAAAAGAACAGCAAAATTGTGGTGTAAATAACTATCTTCCAAATCATATATAAAACAAAGGTGCTAAAAGTCCAAAACCCAACTCATCAACATCTGGATCTATCTGCCCTAATAATTGATTATTCAAATTACATTGAATTTTTAAAAAACCCAATTGATTTATTTCCAATTTATCAGCATATTCTGAATGGTTGGATTTGAAAATCCCCAACACAAATTCTACATTTACTAATTTGATTTCATCACAGAACCATTAATTGTTATTCCTATAATTTCCAACATTCAAAATCAACTAATCAGAAGGAGTGGAGATGAAAATACGAATATGATCCAAGAAAGTGAGATGAGAAGGCCGATCTTTACGCTTCACATACCCTCTCGCTTCTTTCTCGGAGTATATCCCGATCCCTTTCCCTCCATTTTTCCTCCACATTTCTCTATCGTAGCTTCCTTCCGCGTAGTACGCTTCTGCGCACGTTATCATTCCGCTCTCCTCTTCGCCGGCGGCCACCACCTCAATCGGAAGTCTCCGGTAATGTCCGCGGCTTGTTCCTTCCAACTCATCCACCCGGCTCAGACCACGATTCGACACCGCGTACAGCTCTCCGGTTATGCGTTGACCCGATCCAGGAATTTTCAGGAGGAATGGGACCTTGAACGGCCCGCAAACAAGGGGAAATTTCTCTACGGTTCGGTATGTGCCTTTGAAGACGGCGTCTCCGGTTTTCATCAGGTCTTCTAATAGATTATGGTTGGAGAAGCCTCTCTTGAGCGTTCCGTAGGTGAAGATGAGCGTGGTGGGGATGCTGTCTTCAATTCCCATAGCGATGTGGCTGAAGAGGAGAGCTATGTGCTGGATAAGAGAAAGAGGCAGTTGTTTGGTTGGGGAGAAAATACGAAAAGTTAGAGAGAGTCTGAAATCTGAATGGGATCGAGCAGGAGATTCGCTGATGAATGAGGACTTTTATAGGCGGTAATTTTGGGATGGACAGTAAATTCGTTCTCAAATTAACTTACCAAAATTTTTTATTAAAAAAAAAGGGATATACATATATAGATATATATATATATTTATTTATTTAGATAATTAAGATTGAGAAAAAATAAGGAAAAACAAAAATATTAGAGTTAATGATAAGAAAATTATCAATAATATTAGACTGTTAAGAGTAAATAAAATATTAAGCATTAAAATTGAGTTTGGTTTATATTTCAATTAAATGAATTACGTAAAATTATACATGCGCATAAATCATAATACATTTCTTTACAAAAAATATATATATACAATCCGACACAAACTTATAACTTCTTATAACGGAAGAGAAGTACGAACCCGATAAACAGATAATCACGCGAAGAAATGATAATAGGTTCGAAGAAAACAGTGTGTGGTCGAGCCATCGATCAATGCAAACCCTAACCCTAGAAAAAGTCAAAGGTTGATGGGCCTGGTGAAGCCCATTAAGCCCATTTTTAATAAGGCTAAATGGGCTTTCTCTTTGAAAATTTTGGGCCTTCCTCTTGTTGTTTATAAAATGAAGAGGTGGCAAAAGGAAGACCTCACCTGGACATGCAAAAAGTTTTTCTTTTTCACATATATATATATATATATATGTATACGCACGCACATGTGTGTATATATATATATATACACACACACACATATATATACAAAGGTTTAACACGTGTCCTTATTAACCCACTTGTCAAAATATTCACCTCCCAAGTATTTATTGTTTGAAGAGAACATGTATCAGTGCAAACCTCCAAAACTTTCCCAACCTAAACCTACTGTGTACGACTGTATGTATACATACAAGCAATCATCATATTACCCCCACCATATATTATTATTATTATTGCTTTTCTAATTAATTAATATTCAACAGAGCTAATTTTACATTTATTTTTTAATATATCAAAAAGCAAATGGAGACTGAGGAAGAAGGGGTCAGTTCCTTGCAGTAAACGCATCTATATAATTATATATATATATATATGTGTGTGTGTGTGTGTAAATAGACACATGAGGTTTTGGTTTAGGTTCGGATGTTGGTTCGGTAGTAGACTTTTACGCCAAAGATAAGCACCTCCTCCAGCACACCTCTCCATACACCACCCACCACTACAAAGTTTCCTTTTCTTCCTTCTTTTCTCTCAAGCCAAACAAAAAAAAAAAAGAAAAATAATAAGCAATTAAAACAGGAATTCTTCTTCCTGCTTCTCTTTTTCTCCAAAGCTATACTTATCATGATGATGATGATCACTGATCAAGAACCCATTGTCAGAGAAACCAAGCCCAAAAGCAGAAGAATCATGGTATTTTACTTGCAAATTTTCAATCAAATACTTCAATTATTGTCTCTCTTTCTTCTTTTTTCTTGGGTAATGGGCAATCATGATTTGATTATCTGGGTGTTAATGAATTAGGGAGGAGGAGGTCCAGATGATGATGGTGATGATAATAAACTAGTAGCAGAAGAGGAGGAAGGAGAAGATGTGAAGTGGCCGCCATGGCTGCGGCCCCTTCTTCAAACAAGCTTCTTTGTTCAATGTAAACTTCATGCTGATGCCCACAAGAGCGAATGCAATATGTATTGTTTGGATTGTATGAATGGTGCTCTTTGCTCTCTTTGTCTTGCATTTCACAAGGATCATAGAGCTATTCAGGTATTTTTTTTTCTCTCTCTCTACGAATTAAATCAAAATCCAATTACACTAATTTTACTCCATTGTCAGAGTCTGAGTCAATTTGTTCCTATTGATGATTAACCCATATGATTTGTCATTGGTTTGTGAGCAACACGTGCCTTGTTATACTTGGGGAGACAAGCCGGAGATTATGGCTTGACTCAAGGGCATTAACCACATGATTCTCTGATCAGTTTTTTCAACTTATCTTTTCGCTTTAATATATACATATTGAGTTGAATTGTGGTTTTCCTCAAAATTTCTGGTTTAAATTGTGGGTTTTTTCAAAATTTTCTTGGTTTTAAATTGTGGGTTTTTGTTGAATTGATGGAATATATTGATGCAGATAAGGAGATCATCATACCATGATGTGATAAGGGTTTCAGAGATACAGAAATATATGGATATAGGAGGAGTCCAGACATATATTATCAACAGTGCAAGAATTGTGTTTCTGAATGAAAGGCCTCAGCCTAGGCCTGGTAAAGGTGTTACTAATACCTGTCAAGTCTGTGAGCGCAGCCTCCTTGATTCTTTCAGTTTTTGCTCTCTTGGTTGCAAGGTATAATATTCTCACTCAACATATATATCTCTTCCATTTCTTTCTCACACCAATTTACTTGTTTTTGTTTTTGTTCTTATAATCAAAGTGAGAATGGTTTTTTTTTTTTCTTGACAATGTGAAAATATGTTCTTTGCTTTTTGGTTTTTTTTTTTTTTTTTTCTGGGTTTTTTCTTTGTCTTGAATGTGAAAATGGGATAATGGGTTTATGATGAATTGGGTAATGAATGTAGTTCTTGATAAATGATTAGTTATCGGAATAAACTTAATTGAGGGGGAAAAAATTCCCAACCAAACAATTTTCTTTTTCTTCCAAGATGCCCAACAAGACTTATTTTCCCACCAAAGGGAGAATATGGAGAATATATGATGGTACAACAGGCTGTAGGTACTGATCAAAAGAGAGTATATATTCTATTTTTCACACCTATACAGACACCAAATCATGGATTCTTCATGGTCTAATATTTGTTTATCTTTCTTAACCAGATTGCAGGGACATCCAAGAACTTTATACAGAGGAAGAGGAGAAAGGATCAAATGGATAATTCTGATGCAGAATCACTCAATGGAGTTAACAATAAAAACAGCAAGACCAAAATCCGAAGCTTCTCGCCATCGACGCCACCACCAACCGCCATGAATTATAGGACCGCCAAGAGGAGGAAGGGGATCCCACACAGAGCTCCCATGGGAGGACTCATCATAGAGTACTAAGAAATGAATAGCTCCAGGTTCCTTATATACATATATGACCCTGTTATAATTACACTTTTTAAAAAAAAAGACACTATTATAATGCCCCTAATAATCAATGTTATAGCATATACAAGTTACATCACCTGAGCCTTGTGCCCAAGAGGCCGGTGTTGGATTCTAAGTTAAGTCAGTCCTGTGTTTGTACATACAAGAGCTGAACAACAAAAATAAGGAGTCAAGAAAGGGGGGGGAAAGGAAAAACAAAGAAGATGAAATGGGTGTTTGATAGTAAGATTATGTGTAGTGTTTTATGAAGGGCATGATCTTAATATGTTATATTATATACATAAATATATATGGGTTGAATCTTGAATGTACATGTATATATATATATATATATATATATATTAGAAGAATTGTAATGTGGAAAGAGAATGAATGTTGAGTAACACGTTTTAAGTTAATGGCTTTTACTTTCTTGATTGACCCCTTTTTGCCTATTTTTCATTTTATGTAATGTTTTGGCTGCTTTTTTGTGGTTTTGGATTGAATTTTTATTCTATTTTTGGTTATTTTAGGTGGAAATGTCAAAATCAAGAAGAGAAAGTAAATGGGTTTTGTAGTAGATGCAAAAGCATTCAATGGTTTTGACAGAATTTCAAAGATGGGAAAGTTAAATTCAAATTTACTTTATTTGGTTGTAATTTGCAGATCATTTATGTTAATTTTCAAGTATAAATTTAAAAAAGCTTTAAATTCTTTCCTCTGCAATTTGGACTTTGTAGTAGGAGGATCTATTCAAGATCTTCTTCTTAGTTCCATCATTGCTGCTTACAAATTGAATCTCATTCAACTCTTGTCTATCATTTTAGGTTTGATCATATATAATTTTCTTCCTATGAAACGTACTACGTAAACTTATGCGTACCAAGCTTCTTTAAATAGATTCGTTGTGGTCATTCCGAGTAAAATTATTTACGGTAAGATATTCTTTTACATCTTAATATTACTTAGATTTGTCGAGATAAAATTTAAATTATTTATTATAATTTTATCAATAATATAAATGAATTAAATATTATTAATCTATTATTATTAATTATAATAAATAATTATAAAATGATGAGTTTTATATTTTTAATGAGATTTAAATTCGGAATTATTTAAACTATTACACTATTATTTAATCAAATATAATTATTAATTGAATGATTATTACAAGTCTAAATAGATAATTCCCCATTTTCCTATTACAAGTCTAAATATATATATATATATATATATTTTTTTTTTTATTTGGGTCTAAATTAGCATTTGGTTTTTAAAAATTTTTCTAAATAAGCATACGTTAGGTAACCGTTAAATCAACAACTTTTCAGATGCCATGTGGTGTTGACGTGGCATGATATGTAAATGATTATGACGTGGCATCCACGTAGATGCCATGTCAGACTCTCTTTCCTCAAAACCCTCTCTCTTTTCCTCTTCTGCTTGAACAAAAACCAGCTTCTCCTTAAACTGAAAAGAAAAAGTAAAATCATGAGCTGCTGTCTCTCATGCAGGACGGAATAATTTCATAAAGGAAAAAAATAAAGAGAGAGCGATGTAGAAACGGGATTTTAGAGAGTGACAGATTATAAAAGTCATATCAAGTGAAAATGAAAGAAGAGAGGAGGAAGAGATTTCTACGCTTCCAAAACCCGAAAGCCAAGAGCAGATGACAGAAGCTACCGAAGAAGAGGAAGATGATGATGATGACGACCTGTTACCAAAGCTAAAGAATAGAGAAAGAAGAAGCAGAGGGAATTGGGGTCGACATGACGATGATGACGATAAGAAGTTGACGAGCATAGCAAGTGGAGGATGGCGACTCGACGGATCAGCTGGAGGAGGAAGAGTAACAGAGAGGAAAGTGAAGAAGGAAGACTGTGAGCCGGAATAGAGAAACAAAGAAGGAAAAAGAAAAAGAACGGGAGAGAGAGAAGAAATGATGGATTTGAGAGGAGAGAACGAGTTTCATGTGTAGTTGAATAAGAGTCTGACGTGGATGCCATGTCATCCGAGCCGATGCCACGTTCTAAAACATTTTACACATCATGACATGTTAACACCACGTGGCAGCTGACATGGTGTTGACTTAATGGTTACTTAAAGGTCTATTAACATGGAGAATTTATTTTGAAAAAATTTAAAAATATAAATGCTAATTGAGAAAAAAAAAAAGATATAAGGGTTTAAACGTAAAAAAGTAAAATAGTATAAGGGAGTATTAACTATTAACCTACTTATTATATTAACATATTAATCGGCAAAAATACCTTACCAATTTTATACTAGAAGGTTTTTTCTATTTAAACTATTTATATTAATTTTTAGTCTATTTTAACCTTATAATTTTGATTCTTATTGAATCTACCAATAATTATTATTTAGAGACTATTAACTTTTATACACATAGTTGATGACATGTTAAAGAATAATATATAAGTGATGAGTTGTTACATGATGTGTCATTCATATCAAGCTAAAAAAATAATTGACAAAACTACCATATTAGTCTACACTAGTTTTTTTTTTTTTTTTTTAACTATATAGTTTTAAATTTTTACCTAATTTACTTTCAGTACTAATGATAGAGTCTTAACTTCTTAATACGTGTAGAGTCGTTAACTTCTAAACACATGACTGATAACATGACAAAATCATAGAATATAAGTGGTAACATATTATATAACGTGTCATCTACGTTATATTCAAAATTTAAAACTTCTATCTAGATTCCTAAGAATCATTTTCTTCCCATCTATCCTCTTAATGCCTTAATTTCCACAATATCACTTCCAACTTTAAAAGTCATCTTTTTTTCCTTTCCATCTTCCTTAAATCAAAAAGAGAAAAATGTGATCTCATCATTTCCTTCTTCTTTGTTAGTCAGGATTCCCGATAGAAATAAAGAAGTTTGTGGAATTTTTGCTTAGAGAAAGAAATAGTGAAAAGACAAACGACAAAATAGATTTTATGATTTATATGAGTTTATGACAAAATCATACACATGACAAAGAAATAAAACAATATAAATCAATACTAAATACCATATAAAATTATAAATATCATTTTGTTGTTTGTCTTTTCTTTACGTCTTTGTTCTACGAGTAAAAATTTTACGAACTTCTTAATTTATTTTAGAGACCACAATTAATGGAGAAAAAAGAGATAATGAGGATATTATGTTGTTCCCTCTTTGATTTGGAGGATAACGGTGGGAAAGAAGAATAAAGAGATGACTTTTAAAGTTAAGATTTTAGATTTTCATAAATTATGGCACGAAGGGGATAGATGGCAAGAAGTCAATTCTCATGGACCCAAATAGAATTGCTAAATTTCTAGTTTAATGTGGATGATATATCATGTGACGTGTCATTACTTATCTGTCATGATTTTGACACATCATAGAAATTTGTACAGAGATCTAGTTAGAAAAAAAAATCAACTAACATAGAAGCTAATAGTGTATTTCTATCAATTTTTTTTGTATTTTTTTCATTCTTCGGTTTTTTTTTTTAGTCGTAAAATTCGAATGTTCCTCTTTTTTTAAGAAATTATACATTCGAGTTGAATTGTGTTTTTATGCATGTGTTTGTGAATACCATGATGAATATATAAATATTTGTATTTATACTAAAAATATTCTCATTGAATATATCTCAAGAGATAACATGACCTTGAAAATAATTCAGGTTGCAATCCAAATGCACTTACAAAATTTCTTCAACTTTTTCTTTTTTTTTAAAAAAAAAATTATTATTATACACCAAAATTATGGGTTAATAACTTGAATAATAGCATTACCCCATGAAACACTCATATATAATTTATTTATATATAATATTTCATGAATATGTATCATCAAAATAAATGAACCTGTCCATTGGAATCATGATATTTCCTGAATTTTCTAAATGTTAATTTCTTGTGAGGATTGGAATTACAATTTAGTTCTATCCAAATGCATTCACTTGTACTTAGCCTATATTATGAATAAAATTTAAATTTTTTTTTGGTGAAATTCTCTAAATTTTCATTTAATTTAATTATAAATGTAATACTCATAATTAATTTTTAAATATTTAAAATTAATATATAAAATATAATTTTTAAATTTTTATTTAATATAAAAATTAAGAAAAATAGGTGGATAATGAAATTGAAAACAATTTTGGAAAAAATGTGTGAAAATTTGGATTATGGGGATATTTTTGAAAAAAAATTAAAAACTGGTGGTCAAAATGTAATTTAAAAAAAAAGTACCACATAGGACTGCCCAGTCAGCAGTCCCGACGAACCGGAGCGCGCCACGTGGCAAGAAAAAGTGTGCCACGTAGGACTGCCTAGTCAGTAGTTCCGACGAACCGGAGCGCGCCACGTGGCAAGACACGGTGCCACGCGGGAGGGTGTGCCCGCGATCGGAAGGTCTGGATTTGTTCCTGCGCATGTGGACAGTCCAGATCCTTTCCCTCCTCAGGCGCGATCGGACGATTGCGATTAAACACGATTAACAGTTTATATTCGTTCCCTTTTAAACGTGATCGTACAGTCTAGATCCAATCGCGATGAATGGGCCATATTCATTTTCTATTTAAACGCGATCGGACAATCTAGATCAAACGTAATGGACAGCCTAGATTAAAAGGAGACGGATATAAATACCTCACTTCACACCAAAATCTAACCCTAGCCGCCAGCCCCCCGCCGGAGAAGAAAAACCAGTCACCGGGAAGGGAGTCAACCATCGACTACCAAAAAAAGTAAAAAATTCTCTCAATCGCTCGAATTTAATTTTAAACACTTTTATGGCCAAATCGGAGCAAAATGACCAGCGGATGAGACGAAAACTGTGAAAAAAGCATGTCAACGCCGCTGCGGAAAAATCAAAAACCGCCTCCAATGAGGCCCTTTTCGATTCCTGTTTCGTGCAATTTTTTTACATTTGTATTCACCATTTTATTTTCTATAGGTTGACCAAAGAAAAACGTCTAATTGTGAAGGTGAGCCGGCAGAGCTGCTGCATCGAAAAACCCCACCGTCGGTAAATTTCTGTTTTTCGAGGCCCCTTAATATATTTTCTCGCATGAATGAGTACAAAACTGGCCAAAAATGGCCAACTCAAGGTAAACCACCGTAGCGGGCAGTGGTGCTGTCGCCGGAGCACAGCGATGCCGCCTTGCCGGAGTTTTGAAATTGGCCGAAAAGGGGTTTTAACACCGGTTTTGGATTTTTTGGGGGTATTTATAGGTACTTGGAGCGTGTTTTAATCTCCGAAAGAAAATTCAGGGAACCTGTGGACCACCAGTAGGTACAACTAAAAGTTTAGCGTTCAGACACCGATTCAGGTAAGAATTCCTCACTCTATTCCTTATTATGAAATTGAAGTTTAATTATAAATAATACGATATTTTGCGTAATTTAATGCATGTATTACTTGTTCTGTGTGTTTTACAGTTAAATTGTGAAACTGAAAAATTAAATGGAAACGGAAAATTTTTTGATTAAGTGAATGAATGAATGGTAGTCTTACTGTATATCCTAGGAGATGGTGGACGGATCAATTGCATAGGAAATCCTACAATGAACGTTAACTTATACCGGACGGGATATCGAAGATTGGTATTTTGGCGCTCATACAAGGCAGGATATGGGGACAATCCGTTTCACCCTCACATCAGATGGGGTATTAAGGAATGGTATTTTTGACGTTCATACTAGACGGGGTATGGAGATGACTGGTTACTTGAAAATATTAAATAAGATTTCACACGTAGTAGGGACATCTCTATACACCCCCATGAATACCAGTAGGCAGATAAAAAGGAAAAGTTATTATTCTGGCTAATTGAATATAAGATTATGATATTGTTTGTACTATTGCCTCTATAGGTTAGTTTTGAAAATTTCGCTACGGTAAGTGTACAATAAATAATTCTATTTATGATAAATAAATTTACTTAAATTAAAAGCTCTATTAGTTGTTTTTATAATTTTTACCAACCCTTATTTATGTATCAGTGTGTAGTGTGACATTCTTGCTGGGTTAGCCTAGCTCACTCTTTCATTAACTATTTCAGATCAAGGGGACCAAGATCCAGATCTTCATCCACAAGAGGGTTGCGAATAGGATGTTCAATTGTTTACTTTCTATTATTTCTTTATTTTTTCGTCTTCTCCAGCGAGGGCAGGCGGCTAGGGTTTTTGTGGTCAGGTATGGGGGTTCTATTTATACCCTTTTGCCTTTTGATCTCAGCCGTCCATTTTGTTTTAATCTGGGCCGTCCGATCGCGCGTACGCGGATCACCAACGTGGCCCGTCCCCGGTCGACGTGGTTTTGCCACGTGGCAGATCTTGGTTGGCCAGGACTGCTGACTGGGTCTGCTGACGTGGCTGCTGACGTAGCGCTTTTTTTTTTTTAAACCTAATAAAAATATTTAATAATAAAATAATAAATTTTGTCCCAAGTTTTCCGGGCGTTACAAATGAATTTACTTAAATTAAAAGTTTTATTAGTTATTTTCATGATTTTTACTAATATTCATTTATGTATCGGTGAGTAGTGTGACATTTTTATTAAGCTAGTATAGCTTACTGTTTCATTAACTATTTCAGATCAAGATAACCAAAATTCAGATCCCGATCCACAAGAGGGTTGCGAATAGGATGTTCAATTATTTACTTTTAATTATTTCTTTACTTTTTCGTTGTTTTTTTAGAATGGTCATTTCCGTAGTCGTATTGGATATTCTTAATTATTGTGTAAGGAATGTAGACCTTAACGCTATTATTTCGCTTCCGCATTCAATTTATAATTTATTTTCTTTCAAGTATCGGGACGTTACAATAAAAATAATGAAATATTCCATATAATATTAGTTAAAAATTAATCTCATTAAATTAATATATTTTTAATCTTATTGAAAATGGTAGAATTTAAAATTCACTGAATCCATTCTAAACATAATTGTATAAGAGGTTATTTCTCTATAAAATTTAATTTCATATTAATTTTTGTCACCTTAAAGCTAATAAAATTTTAAACAAGTATTATTAAATTAGAATTTAAAATTTATCACTTATTACGACAACAAATGTAAGGAATTCATTTATTAAAACAACAATTAATTTAATTATAAAAAAATATATAAATTATATTAGCTTTTGTATCTAGAATTAATTATACCAAATTACCAAAATTTAAAATTCACTAATTAAGATAGTTAATTTAATTTTATAATTTCTAATATAAATTATAAGAATATTTGACGCGAAATCATTTTTATTGAATTGAATATATATTGAGAAAAGAAAAAACAGTAGAAAGATCTAATGATATACTTATAACGTGATTGAAAGGTCTAATGATAAAATTTTTAATTATCTATCTCATTTTTTCTCTTTATCTAATTATTATATTCAAAAATTTTAGAACTTTAATTGATAGAAAACTCAAATGAAATAACAATTTATACTCCTTTTATATATGAGAAAAAAGATCAAAATATATTTATGATAATTAAACGGGTTGATTGTAGCACCCGGAAAGGAGGAAAAAAAAAAAAAAAAAAAAAAAAAAAAAAAAAAAAAGGGGGCCACGTCAGCAGCCGCGTCAGCAGCCACGTCAGCAGTCCCGGCCAACCAGGGCCTGACACGTGGCAAGATCGCGTCACTCCGAAAGGAGCCACGTTGGCGATCCGCGTGGGTGCGATCCGACGGCCCAGATCAATCACGCGATCGGACGGCCCAGATTCAATCGCACGGACGGCCCAGATTCAATCAAAAACGAACGGCCCAGATTAAAACAAAATGAACGGCTGTGATCAAAAGGCAAGGGGTTATAAATAGAACCCCCACACCAGACCACAAACCCTAGCCGCCAGCCGCTCGCCGGAGAAGACGAACCAGAGGCCGACCGCCGCCACCCGCCGCCGCTCGCCGCCGCACCGGGGAAATTTCCGACCGCCGATCGAGGTAAATTTCATACCCCCGACTCGTTTTTCCCCACTGATTCCTCCTATGGCCAAATCGAAGCCGAAATCCCGGCCAAACGGCCGGAATACGCGGCCGAAGCCCAGCGGCGCCGCCGCGCCCCCTCTCGGTTTTTGCCTCCGACGAGGCCCTTCCCGGCCTCCGTTCGATGCAATTTTTATATCACCGTGATCACCATTCTTTTCTCTACAGGTTGACCGGAGCCGAATCACCAAAACACGAACCTCGCCGGAGAGCCGCTGCACCCGAGAGCGCCGCCACCGGTAAGCTCCGTTTTTCCGTGATTTTTTGGCCCCCCGAGGGCCCTAGGGTTGTTTTCTGACAAGGACCAATGCGAGTGTGGCCGAATTCGGCCGAAAACGGCCGAAAACAGTCAACCCGAGGCGACTCGCCGCCGCCAGCGGCGGCGCCGTCGCCGGAGCACGGCGGAGCCGCCGTGCCGGAGTTGCGATTTGGGCCGAAAGAGGCCCTGGGCCTAATTTGGAATTTTTTTGGAACACGTGCAGGTACTGTTAGTGTGTTTCAGTTCCCCGAGAAAAATTCAGGGAAAATTAGGGACAGCCTGCAGGCGCACTGTGAATCGTATTCGGATCTCGAAAACAAGTAAGGACCCCTCACCCTATTTCCTATCACGGTATTAAAGTTCAAAATGATAAAACGGTATTTCTTGAATTAACGCATGTGTGAAATTGCTTAAGGTTGCTAATGGAGCCCGAGTCTAGTGTGATTGATGATTTACTGTTATTTGGTCTGTTTTACACTGTTTTACAGCTTTAAATGCATTATGGGGTTTGATGTGTTCATTTTACAGATTTGTGTGCATATACTACGTTTTTATTAATTATGGGTTGAATGACTGAAAAACTGATATTGTATGTTGTCTGTTGGTATGAATTACGATTTGCTTGTTTAAATGTGAATTGATGATGTTGATTGAGGAAAAGGAAAATGAAAGATTGTATAGACTGATAATTGTATTATGGGGGTCAGCCTGACTAGATATCCTGGGAGATGGTGGACGGACCGGGTCCGTAGGGAACCCTACCGGGATTGTGGTCTCACATGCCGGACGGGGTATGGAGATCTTATGGTTTTGGCGCCCATACCGGACGGGGTATGGGGACGGCCCGTTTCACCCTCATACCGGACGGGGTATTGAGGTTTATGGTTTTGGCGCCCATACCGGACGGGGTATGAGGACGGCCCGTTTCACCCTCATACCGGACGGGGTATTGAGGTTCATGGTTTTGGCGCCCATACCGGACGGGGTATGGGGACGGCCCTGGAAACTGATTATGAATGTTAAAGGGTAACGGGTAGCGGAACCCCTATGGACCCCCACGGATACTAGTAGGCTGGTAAATGAGAAAAAGGGATATGTTGTACAATGATTGAATTACAAGAGGCGTGATAAGTGTTATGTTTTACAGCTTAGATTATTAAATGATTATGATGATGTTATTGTTTTTCTCATATTGTTTTCATAAATTCCACCAAGGTAAGTGGATGGTAAAGGTTTTCATGTTAATAAACGAGTTTATTGTAAATTGTGCTCCATTGGTCTTTTTGTGGTTTTCTACCCACCTTTATTTCCGTGACGGTGAGATATCGTGATGTTCTTACTGGGCTAGTGTAGCTCACTCCTTAATTAACCATTTCAGATCAGGAAGACATGGTTCCCGAGCCCGTTCCGCAGGAGGACGACGAAGGGGATGCCTAGAGACTCTGTAGACATACGCATAGTTTATCTTCGAGTTTTCTTTCTTAGTTAGTTTAACCTTTTATATTTTAAGTACGTTTGTTTGGTTTTTCGTGTAAGGGATGTTAATTGAAATTTTGATCTCGCTTCCGCATTTGATATATTTAAATACTCATTTCATTTTAATATTTTCCGGGGCCGTTACAGTTGGTATCAGAGCCGCATTTCCTCGGACCCATCCCTTACACTATAGTCCTTTAAAGAAATACTCACCGATTGGTCGTTACTCAACCATTCCTTGTAAATGCAGGTACACAGAAATGAGGAGAGGAAGGCCCCCACTAAACCGAGCGGCCCAAGATAATTCGCTTCGGGAGGATTTAGACAGATTATATGAGATGGTGGAAGCTCTCGTAGCTGCTCAGCGAAGGCAAGAGGAGAGAAGGGAGTTACCCGGACCTCCTCCGCTAGCGCAGGTTGAGCCCCCGTTACAGCAGGCTGATCCCGAGCCACCCCGGCAGGAGCCTGTTCCTCCACAGTACCACCCGGCACCACAGCCGCGGTACGACCCGGTACCACAGCCACAGTACCAACAGGTACCGCCACAGCACATTCCAGTGCCCCCACCCCATCAGCAGGCGCCACCACAGGGTCCCCCAGTTCACCCTCAGCCGGCCCCAGTCCCTCTACCTCGGGACCCCGCTCCCTCCTTGATCGACCCCGGCTTCATAGAGAGGTACAGGAGACTGAACCCTTCTACCTTTTCAGGGGGATCCTCTTTCGAAGAGGCCCAATACTGGCTGGCGGAGACTGAGAGAGCCTTTGAGACCTTGGGAGTAATTCCTGAGCAGAGGGCTGCCATTGCCTCCTACATGCTGGTAGGGGAAGCAGTACGCTGGTGGGAGCTCAAGCGGGCCACCCTGCCTGTACCAGTTACTTGGGAGCAGTTCCTAGCGGCTTTCCATGCGGAGTATCTCCCTAAACACATCCAACATTTAAAGGAAATGGAATTTGCTCAGTTGGTCCAGGGTAATATGACAGTGTCGGAATATGCCCGCAAGTTCCTGGAGCTGGGCCGACATGCCCCGGAGACATTGTTGGATGAGGGCCGAAAGGCCAGGAAATTCCAGTGGGGTCTCCGCCCGGCGATCAGACAGCACTTGTTGGTGATGGAGCTCGAGACATATTCGGCAGTCCTGGCAAAGGCGCAGATCATAGAAAGGAGCTTCGACACCCGCCCTCAACTAGCGGGAAGTTCCCGTCCTTCAGCCCCGCTCCGCAGGCCAGCGCCTACCATGCCTGTCCAACCCAACAAGAGACCCAGGCCTGCCGCTCAGGGCCCTCCTCAGGCTATGGGGGCAGCTCGTGGGAAGATCTGCCAGTACTGCGGCAGGGATCATGGGGACCGACCCTGCTACCGCCTCAACAACACCTGTCGCATATGCGGCAGTGCCCAGCACTATGCGAGGGAGTGTCCTAGGAACCAGAATCAAGGGAGGCCTCCAATCCAGGGCAGAGTTTACAACCTTACCCAGAAGGATGCCGATGCAGACCCGGACGTGGTACATGGTAAACCCAAGAAGGAAGTTTGTATCCAAGAGATTCCAGTAGTCCGAGACTTTCCAGACGTATTTCCGGATGAACTGCCCGGTCTACCAGGGGACAGAGAGGTCGAGTTCACCATAGACTTACAGCCAGGAACCCAACCCATCTCGGTAGCTCCTTACCGAATGAGCCGCATCGAAATGGAAGAGCTAAGGAAACAAATCACTGAGTTACAAAACAGTGGCTTCATTAGACACAGCGTTTCCCCATGGGGTGCCGGGGTTACTTTTGCAAGGAAAGGAGATGGAACGTTGAGGCTGTGTATTGATTATAGAAGGATAAACAAGGTAACAATTAAAAACAAGTATCCTCTTCCCCGGATTGATGACCTTTTCGATCAGTTGCAGGGTGCACAGGTCTTTTCTAAAATAGATCTACGATCAGGTTACCATCAGGTAAAAGTGAGAGCAGAAGACATCCCCAAGACGGCATTCCGAACCAGGTACGGACACTATGAGTTCCTGGTTATGCCGTTTGGGCTAACCAACGCCCCGGCCATCTTTATGGATCTAATGAACAGAATCTTCAGAGAGTTCTTGGATAAATTTGTCATCGTGTTCATCGATGATATCTTGATCTACTCAAAAAGTAGAGAAGAACATGCTCATCATCTTGCCCAAGTCCTCCAGGTACTCAGGGAAAAGAAGTTGTATGCAAAGTTGAGCAAATGTGGATTTTGGCTCGAGCAAACCGCCTTCCTAGGACATGTTATATCGAAGGAAGGGGTGTCGGTGAACCCCGAAAAGGTTGAAGCGGTACTTGGTTGGAAAAGGCTGACAACAGTTAAGGAAATTCGCAGTTTCCTAGGGATGGCGGGTTATTACCGCCGGTTTGTCGAAGGGTTCTCCAGTCTAGCGGCCCCTCTAACCCGACTCACAAAGAAGAATGCAAAGTTTGATTGGAATGAGAACTGCGAAAGGAGTTTTTCAGAATTGAAGAAGCGACTGACTACTGCACCCGTGCTGGCTCTACCGAGCGGATCAGGAGGGTATACAGTTTATAGTGATGCCTCCTATCTGGGCCTGGGTTGTGTCCTGATGCAGCATGGAAAGGTTATAGCATATGGGTCTAGACAGCTAAAGAATCATGAGAAGAACTATCCTACCCATGACTTGGAGCTTGCCGCAATCATACACGCCTTGAAAATCTGGCGCCATTATTTGTATGGAGAGACCTTTCAGATCTACACCGATCATAAGAGTTTGAAGCACATCTTCACTCAGAAGGATCTCAACATGCGTCAGAGAAGGTGGATGGAACTCCTCAAGGACTATGATTGTGACATCCTATACCATCCAGGTAAGGGCAACGTAGTAGCCGATGCCCTCAGTAGGAAGAGTGCAGGCACCCTAGCCCATCTGATGGTTTCGGAATGCAGGTCCATTGGGGCTACGCAGCAGGTTCGACTGCAAGATCTGAAGAGGGCCACATGTTTGAGCCACCTAGCAGTCCAACCCGAGTTAATCCAAAGAATAAAGGAAGCCCAGTCAGTCGACCCCGCCCTAGTAAACCGCAAGAAGGATGCAGAACAAGGAGTAAACTCAGAATTTCAGATCTCTGCCGACGGATTGATTCGTTTCAAGGACAGAATGTGTGTCCCAGACGACAATGAATTAAAAAGAGACATCATGACAGAGTCCCATAGTTCAAGGTTCGCCATACATCCAGGAAGTACAAAAATGTACCAAACTATGCGACCCCGATTCTGGTGGAATGGGATGAAGAGAGATATAGCCGACTTTGTATCTAAGTGCTTGGTATGTCAGCAGGTCAAGGCAGAACATCAACGCCCAGGGGGGTTGCTTCAGCCTTTACCGATTCCAGAATGGAAGTGGGAACACATCACCATGGACTTCGTATCGGGACTACCCAAGGCACGATCGGGACACGATGCCATATGGGTAATTGTTGATCGACTCACTAAGTCTTCCCACTTCCTGGCCATCAGAATGACTGATTCGTTGGACAAGTTGGCAAGAATGTATGTCCGGGAAATAGTCAGACTGCATGGGGTCCCAGTAACAGTGGTGTCCGACAGGGATCCCAGATTCACTTCTCGGTTCTGGAATAGTTTCCAGCAAGCTATGGGAACAAAGCTGTCCCTTAGTACTGCCTTCCACCCCCAAACCGATGGACAATCAGAGAGGACAATCCGTACACTGGAGGACATGCTCCGAGCTTGTGTCCTTGACTCCGGAGGCCATTGGGACGACCATCTACCCCTGATAGAGTTTGCCTACAACAACAGTTACCAAGCAAGCATCGGCATGGCCCCATACGAGGCGCTATACGGGCGTCCGTGCAGGTCACCGATTTGTTGGGAGGAAGTGGGCGATAGAAGATTGTTTGGCCCGGATTTGGTGGAAGAAACCACGTCCAAGATAGTTAAGATCAAGAAGAACATCCAGACAGCTCGGAGTAGGCAAAAGAGCTATGCTGATACCCGGAGGAGAGACCTGGCCTTTGAGAAAGGTGACCGTGTGTTTCTTAAAGTCACCCCCTTCAAGGGAATTAGTAGGTTCGGCAGAAGGGGAAAATTAAACCCCAGATACATTGGACCCTTTGAAATCTTAGACAAGATTGGTACCACTGCCTACAGACTTGCACTGCCCCCTGAGCTCTCCCGGGTTCACAATGTGTTTCATGTATCTATGCTGCGCAAGTACAATCCGGACCCTTCTCATGTCGTGGCTCATGAACCGCTTTCACTCCGAGAAGACTTGTCTTATGAAGAAGTACCGGTCAGTATCACAGACCGAGAAAGCAGAATACTCCGTAACCGGGAAATATCATTTGTAAAAGTCTTGTGGCAGAACCACACACCTAGGGAGGCGACTTGGGAGCTGGAATCAGAATTTAGGGCCCAATATCCTCATCTGTTTGATCAAGAGTAATGAGGCAAATTTGGGGACCAAATTTCTTTATGGGGGGGAGAGTTGTAGCACCCGGAAAGGAGGAGAAAAAAAAAAAAAAAAAAAAAAAAAAAAAAAAGGGGGCCACGTCAGCAGCCGCGTCAGCAGCCACGTCAGCAGTCCCGGCCAACCAGGGCCTGACACGTGGCAAGATCGCGTCACTCCGAAAGGAGCCACGTTGGCGATCCGCGTGGGTGCGATCCGACGGCCCAGATCAATCACGCGATCGGACGGCCCAGATTCAATCGCACGGACGGCCCAGATTCAATCAAAAACGAACGGCCCAGATTAAAACAAAATGAACGGCTGTGATCAAAAGGCAAGGGGTTATAAATAGAACCCCCACACCAGACCACAAACCCTAGCCGCCAGCCGCTCGCCGGAGAAGACGAACCAGAGGCCGACCGCCGCCACCCGCCGCCGCTCGCCGCCGCACCGGGGAAATTTCCGACCGCCGATCGAGGTAAATTTCATACCCCCGACTCGTTTTTCCCCACTGATTCCTCCTATGGCCAAATCGAAGCCGAAATCCCGGCCAAACGGCCGGAATACGCGGCCGAAGCCCAGCGGCGCCGCCGCGCCCCCTCTCGGTTTTTGCCTCCGACGAGGCCCTTCCCGGCCTCCGTTCGATGCAATTTTTATATCACCGTGATCACCATTCTTTTCTCTACAGGTTGACCGGAGCCGAATCACCAAAACACGAACCTCGCCGGAGAGCCGCTGCACCCGAGAGCGCCGCCACCGGTAAGCTCCGTTTTTCCGTGATTTTTTGGCCCCCCGAGGGCCCTAGGGTTGTTTTCTGACAAGGACCAATGCGAGTGTGGCCGAATTCGGCCGAAAACGGCCGAAAACAGTCAACCCGAGGCGACTCGCCGCCGCCAGCGGCGGCGCCGTCGCCGGAGCACGGCGGAGCCGCCGTGCCGGAGTTGCGATTTGGGCCGAAAGAGGCCCTGGGCCTAATTTGGAATTTTTTTGGAACACGTGCAGGTACTGTTAGTGTGTTTCAGTTCCCCGAGAAAAATTCAGGGAAAATTAGGGACAGCCTGCAGGCGCACTGTGAATCGTATTCGGATCTCGAAAACAAGTAAGGACCCCTCACCCTATTTCCTATCACGGTATTAAAGTTCAAAATGATAAAACGGTATTTCTTGAATTAACGCATGTGTGAAATTGCTTAAGGTTGCTAATGGAGCCCGAGTCTAGTGTGATTGATGATTTACTGTTATTTGGTCTGTTTTACACTGTTTTACAGCTTTAAATGCATTATGGGGTTTGATGTGTTCATTTTACAGATTTGTGTGCATATACTACGTTTTTATTAATTATGGGTTGAATGACTGAAAAACTGATATTGTATGTTGTCTGTTGGTATGAATTACGATTTGCTTGTTTAAATGTGAATTGATGATGTTGATTGAGGAAAAGGAAAATGAAAGATTGTATAGACTGATAATTGTATTATGGGGGTCAGCCTGACTAGATATCCTGGGAGATGGTGGACGGACCGGGTCCGTAGGGAACCCTACCGGGATTGTGGTCTCACATGCCGGACGGGGTATGGAGATCTTATGGTTTTGGCGCCCATACCGGACGGGGTATGGGGACGGCCCGTTTCACCCTCATACCGGACGGGGTATTGAGGTTTATGGTTTTGGCGCCCATACCGGACGGGGTATGAGGACGGCCCGTTTCACCCTCATACCGGACGGGGTATTGAGGTTCATGGTTTTGGCGCCCATACCGGACGGGGTATGGGGACGGCCCTGGAAACTGATTATGAATGTTAAAGGGTAACGGGTAGCGGAACCCCTATGGACCCCCACGGATACTAGTAGGCTGGTAAATGAGAAAAAGGGATATGTTGTACAATGATTGAATTACAAGAGGCGTGATAAGTGTTATGTTTTACAGCTTAGATTATTAAATGATTATGATGATGTTATTGTTTTTCTCATATTGTTTTCATAAATTCCACCAAGGTAAGTGGATGGTAAAGGTTTTCATGTTAATAAACGAGTTTATTGTAAATTGTGCTCCATTGGTCTTTTTGTGGTTTTCTACCCACCTTTATTTCCGTGACGGTGAGATATCGTGATGTTCTTACTGGGCTAGTGTAGCTCACTCCTTAATTAACCATTTCAGATCAGGAAGACATGGTTCCCGAGCCCGTTCCGCAGGAGGACGACGAAGGGGATGCCTAGAGACTCTGTAGACATACGCATAGTTTATCTTCGAGTTTTCTTTCTTAGTTAGTTTAACCTTTTATATTTTAAGTACGTTTGTTTGGTTTTTCGTGTAAGGGATGTTAATTGAAATTTTGATCTCGCTTCCGCATTTGATATATTTAAATACTCATTTCATTTTAATATTTTCCGGGGCCGTTACATTGATAATCGCTTTTATTATAATAATTTAATTATTATAAAACACAATAATTTTATAATTTATTTTAAAATTACGTACTCTATCAATATATAATTATTTATTATTTTAGATATCATTTTAGTTTGTTACAACTGTTATGATTGAATAAAAAAAACATCAATTTATTAATTGTTTCTATTATTATAATTTAATTATCATAAAATACAATAATTTTATAATTTATTTTAAAATCACGTATTTTATTAATATATAATTATTTATTATTTTAATTAATTAAAAATGTTATGAGTGGATAAAAAAAATAAAATATTAAATTAGTAGAAGATCAACTTAATTATTAGAATTAATATTAATTTAATTATTATTCTATATTTATAAAATAAAGAGTGTGTGGGCCACTAATTAATGGCCGTTGGATGGATTAAGTGAGATAATCATGGATTAGAAATATTCAAACCTTTATAAATTA